>NC_136423.1:130163097-130778930 GCF_052625555.1 Lactuca saligna | reverse complement strand
AAACCATTTCAATCCAATAGAAGTAGAGCAGTTACAGTAAGAATTCAGACTTAGAATATAAGTTTGGTAGTTTCAGGGTTTTACACCAAAAAGGGTTATTCGGAGAGTGGTTGCACTAGGATTTTGTGCAACACTGTAAATTCCATTACCCTAGATCATTAGAATCCATTCCGAGAATAGAAATATTTTCTGCCAAAATATTTCAGGACTATAAATAGTTTTCTGAACCAAGTTCATTCATTATTCACAATTCCAACTAGAGAAAAGCCATTTTCTTTCTGATGGATCTTCGGGTTTTTATCCCAAATTGTGAGTAACTCTTTCTAGTAGTGTTAGAAAGCTTTAAATGTGTTCATAACATAGATTACATAGCTAAATCATCCGATTTAGGAGTTTACTTCCCAAGGTGTTCTTGAGCGGTAAACTCCCGAAACCGAGCCTGGATTGTCCCCCGTGCTTAGTAACTACCTTGGACATGTATAGGAGTGTCTTAGGTACAAGAAATCAGCCAAGAAACACCCAAAAGTTAGGAGTTTACGGCCCAAAATGTTCTACGGCCGTAAACTCCCTTAAAACATGCTCAAATGGTGTTTTTAAGGCACCTAAAGCTTGGACTTCATGTTAGACAAATACCCTAAAGTATCTAGGACCTAGAAAACATAAGGAAAGCACATATGTTGAAGAGTTTACGGCCAAGAGTAATTCTTGGGCCATAAACTCCTTTAAAGGGGTCAAATGACACCCTAAACACTTCCTAAGGCCAAGGGACAATTTGGACAAGATACCTAGATGAGTTATGGACTAGCTAAAACATTTAGAACCCCATGTTTGAGGGAGTTTACGGCCCAAGATGTTCTATGGCCGTAAACTCCAAGAAATGTGTCACACCCCGAAAACCGAAGGCGGAATACATTTCCGGGGTGGACTTCCATGTTGAGTATCAAATCCAATGTACATAGTAAGTAAAGTAAAACAAGCATTACATTACATAATAACAGTTTTACAGATGTTTCAAAAGTAAAGTTTGTACAGTTGTGATACATAGTATATATAGACAAAATGTAACGGGTCTTCATGTACACCGTCTTCAAGCAAAAGGATCTTCGGGTACTTGTTCTAACGCTGACCTGAGAACACAAGCGGTTTGAAAATCAGCATAAAGCTGGTGAGTTCATAAGCGGTTTTTGTTTGTGAAAATGTTTCGGTTTCCTTTCTGTTTCTGAAATGTTATGTACACCAAGAAAATCCCGTATTTTCTTAATGGTTGGTTATTGTTTCACAAATGTAAAGTATAGTAGATTTGTACACTGAAAACATGTTTACTCATATGAAAATGTACAGTTGGTTATCTGACTGGTTAAACTGTTCTGTTTACTTATTGTGTGTAACCAGGAAAGTCCCATACTTTCCTTATTGTATGTTACAAATTGTAAAAGATGTAATGTTATCCATTCTGTGACTCTTTCTAGTTATGTAAGTGTTACCCAGGAAAGCCCCATGCTTTCCTACATGTATGTATCTTATGTAAACGATGTGAAAGATGTAAAAGATGTAATCGTGATTACGGCCCAAGCACTATCCTTGGCCGTAAACTCACATAAGTCCCACCAAATTCATGTTTCAAGTGTCCAATTGCTTAAACCAAGGTCCTATAATTCATATCTAAGCCATAGAAGTGATTTGGAAGGGTTTTAGGGCATGAAAAACCCCTTTTACTTGAGTTTACGGCCTAAGCTTATGCCTTGGCCGTAAACTCCTTTAAATGGCTCAAAATCATAGTTTTAAATGTTCTAAGTCCATATCTTGAAGTCCCATAGCCATATCTAAAGTCCAATTGAGTTTAGGAAGGAGTTTAAGGGCTTAAAACCCCATTAAATGGAGTTTACGGCCCAAGCTTGCTCCTTGGCCGTAAACTCAAGTTCTTGGTCCTAAAACTCAATTAATTCATCAAATTGAAGGCTAAAGGTGTTGAATAACATGTTAGGGAGGTTACCTTAAAGATTTGAAGCCTTAAACTTGTGATTTGGACCTTAATTCTAGCTTGAGGAGAGAGGTTGTAAGAGTTTAGTGAGAAATTGGCCAAAGGATTCAAATGAAGTCCTAAACACGTTTATATAGTGTTAAAATTTTGGACACGGTGGAATTCTACCCGATACCGGTGTTAGACGAGGCTTTTGGTCGTACTCGATTGAGTTACCGTAACCCGATACGGTAATTTCTAGAAATATTCCGATCACTAAAGTTGGGTGTTGAAATGATTTCTAAATGTATTAAGACACTCATTAAGTCATTTTAAATGTGCACTAGATAATGACTTAATTAAACGGAAGATCAGAAATCGAAATCGGAACGACGATCGGTTGCGCGAATTGTACTATGAAAGAGTTACATTAAAATGATACGGAAATTTCGGGTTGTTACATTATCCCCCCGTTAAAGGGAATTTCGTCCCGAAATTCAAGTTTAGAACATAAGACAAGATACAAATCATGGATAAGAAAAGAGTTGTGGATACTTCTGTTTTATTGAGTCTTCCCGTTCCCAAGTGAATTCCGGTCCCCGCTTGGCATTCCAGCGAACCTTCACTAACGGGATGCGACTTTGTTTTGTACGTTTGACTTCTCGATCCATGATTTCGATCGGTTCCTCCACAAAGTTGAGGTTTTCGTTGATCTCGATCTCGTCTAAGGGAATTGTTAGGGTTTCATCGGATAGACACTTTTTGAGATTTGAAACATGGAAGACAGGATGAATGTTACTGAGTTCGTGAGGTAAATGAAGTTTATAGGCAACTGGACCAATCCTGGAGAGGATCTCAAAGGGTCCAATATATCTCGGATTAAGTTTCCCACGCTTGCCAAAGCGTACAGTGCCTTTCCAGGGCGAGACTTTCAACAGGACACGGTCTCCAACCTGGAATTCTAGTGGTTTCCGACGATTATCAGCGTAAGTCTTTTGACGATCACGTGAGGCTTTCAGTCGGCTACGGATTTGAATGATCTTTTCGGTGGTTTCGCGGATGATTTCAGGACCAGTGAGAGCACTGTCGGGGACTCGACTCCTTGCTAACTGTGTATCCCCTACCTCGGCCCAGCACAGAGGGGATCTGCACTTACGACCGTATAGGGCTTCGAACGGAGCAGCCCTAATGCTGGTGTGGTAACTGTTGTTGTACGAGAATTCGATCAAGGATAGGTGTGTATCCCACGACTTTCCAAAGTCAATGACACATGCCCGAAGCATGTCCTCCAGGGTTTGGATTGTTCTCTCACTCTGTCCATCGGTCTGAGGATTATATGCCGTGCTCATATCTAGTTTGGTTCCAAGGGCTTTCTGAAGAGATTGCCAGAATCTGGAGGTAAATCTACTATCTCGATCAGAGATAATGGATACTGGTATACCGTGTAGACGTACTACCTCATGAATGTAGTTTCGCGCGAGTCTCTCCATCTTGTATGATTCTTTGATCGGGATGAAGTGAGCGGATTTTGTCAAACGATCGACAATTACCCAAATGGTATCGTACCCACTAGAACACTTGGGTAATTTAGTGATGAAGTCCATGGTAATCATCTCCCATTTCCACTCGGGAATCTCGGGTTGTTGGAGCAGACCTGAAAGTTTCTGATGTTCGACCTTGACTTTGGCGCAAGTCAGACACTTGCCCACGAATGTAGCTATCTCAGCTTTCATGTTCGGCCACCAGTATTGCCTCTTGAGATCCAGGTACATCTTGTCCGAACCTGGATGAACAGAGTATCTAGTTCTGTGTGCTTCCTCCATGACTATTTCCCTGAATCCACCGGATTTGGGAATCCAGATTCGATTCATGAAACAGTGAACTCCGTCACCTCTGATCTCGAGTTTCTTTTCCATTCCTCTCAAGGTTTCATCTGACACGTTCTCAGGTTTGAGGGCTGTATATTGAGCTTCTCGGATTTGCATGGGTAAATTGGAATGGATGGTCATCGTCTGGTTCCTCACTTTGTGGCTTGTACTATCCTTTCGGCTAAGGGCATCTGCTACCACATTGGCCTTGCCGGGGTGGTAACAGATTTCACACTCATAGTCATTGAGTAATTCTACCCATCGCCGTTGCCTCATGTTTAAGTCTTTTTGATTAAAGATGTGCTGCAGACTCTTGTGATCAGTGAAAATTGTGCACTTGGTTCCGTAGAGATAATGTCTCCAAATCTTCAATGCGAAGATTACCGCTCCTAGCTCCAAGTCGTGTGTGGTATAGTTGACCTCATGTGCTTTCAGCTGTCTAGAGGCATAGGCAATCACCTTTCCTCTTTGCATAAGCACACAGCCTAAACCTTGATTAGACGCATCGCAATAGACAACGAAGTCCTCTATCCCTTCAGGCAGAGACAGAACAGGCGCGCTGCATAAGGCTCTCTTCAACGTTTGGAATGCGATTTCTTGTTTATCACTCCAACAAAAGGGTACACCTTTCTGTGTTAGAGTGGTTAACGGTTTGGCAATTTTGGAAAAGTTCTGAATGAATCGTCGATAATAGCCGGCGAGACCCAAGAATTGACGAATTTCCGTGGGCGTTTTCGGTGCCGACCAACTCTCTATTGCTTTAATCTTGGAAGGATCTACATGTATACCCTACTCGCTTACTACGTGACCGAGGAAATTTACCTTCCGTATCCAGAATTCACATTTGGAAAATTTCGCGTAAAGCTTTTCGGATCTAAGAGTTTCCAACACTAGCCTCAAGTGCTGTTTATGGTCTTCTTCACTTCGGGAGTAGACGAGGATGTCATCAATGAACACGATAACGAATTTGTCTAGGAATGGACGACACACCCGGTTCATCAGATCCATGAACACAGCCGGTGCATTGGTTAGACCGAAGGGCATCACTACGAACTCGTAGTGTCCATACCGAGTCCTAAAAGCTGTCTTGGGAACATCATTCTCCTGGACTCGTAACTGATGGTACCCCAACCGAAGGTCTATCTTAGAAAAGTAGCTGGCTCCCTGGAGTTGATCGAAGAGGTCGTCTATTCTTGGAAGAGGATATCGGTTCTTAACGGTTAACTTGTTCACTTCACGATAGTCGATACACATCCGAAAGGATCCATCTTTCTTTTTGACAAATAGAATCGGAGCTCCCCAGGGTGAGGAACTCGGCCTAATGAATCCTTTATTGAGCAACTCATTGAGTTGACTGGATAACTCCTGCATTTCTGCGGGAGCTAAGCGATACGGGGATTTTGCTACGGGAGTAGCTCCAGGAATTAGGTCAATACGAAACTCGACCTGACGTTCGGGAGGAATTCCTGGAAGTTCTTCGGGAAATACATCGGGAAAGTTACAGACTTCGGGAATGCTCGCGAGGTCTCTAACTTCTTGTTTCTCGTTGATCACATGAGCTAAGAATGCAACACACTCCTTTCGAAGGAGCTTTCGAGCTTTGATGCAAGAAATGATATGAAGGTTGGAACTGGGTTTATCGCCATAGATTACGAGAGTTTGATCCGAAGGAAGATTGAGACGAATAGCTTTTTCGTAACAAAGAATGTCAGCATGATTGGGACTCAACCAATCCATGCCAATGATAACATCAAAGCTCTTAATGGAAACGGGCATGAGATCTATAGGAAATGAGTGATCATTTAGAGTAAGCGTACAACCTATGAATATATTGTTAGCGCTTTCTTTCTCACCGTTAGCCATCTCGACGGTAAATGTTTCGGTTAGTGGTTGAGGATTTGGTTTTAGATTATGTTTGAATGCATGACTAACAAAACTCCTTTCAGCACCCGAATCGAAAAGAATACTAGCATATGAGTTGTCGAGAAGGAACGTACCCGAAACAACAGTGGGATCGGCAACTGCTTCCTCCCGTCCCATGGTTAGGACCCTTCCAGTGTTACCAGCAGTTGACTTCTTGGGACAATCCCTTTTAAAGTGCCCAACTTCACCACAGTTGTAGCAGGCTTGACTAACACCTGCTCCCAATGATTGGTTGGCTGATTGGGTAGGAGTTCTGCAGTATCGAACTGTGTGCCCTTTCTTACCACAGTTGGTGCAAGACAACTCTCGACAGAGACCAGGATGATGATGGTATTTACACTTGTCACACTGAGGAAGGTTACCAGCATATTTACTGGTAGGAGTTGAGGCTGTGGATCCCATGGCAGAAACAGGAACAACAGGAGTGGTAGTAGCAGCATGGACTGCTACCGTCTGTTGTTTCTTAGATGATCCTTGAGAAGATTGACCTTTCTTCTTTTTCCAGAATTTCCTCTTTTCACCACTCTTTTGAGTCGGCTCAGAAGTGGTAGTGATTTCCTTGACATCGTCGCTGTGATCAATCAGTATTTGAGCTAAAGTCTTGGCACTATTGTAGGTATCCGGACGAGCAGCTAAAACATGACTCTTTATTGGTTGAGATAATCCCCAAACGAACCTTTCGATCTTCTTGTTTTCTGGAGTGACTAACCCCGGGCAGAGAAGTGCAAGATCATCAAATCGGGAAGTATATGCAGCAATATCGGAACCTTTCATCTTCAGGTTCCAGAGCTCGTGCTCTAATTTCTGCATTTCACCACGGGGGCAATACTCAGCAATGAGAAGTTCCTTCATGGCTTCCCAGCCCATGGCATTTGCTACGGGTAAGGTCAGAGATTTGACTCGGCCATTCCACCAAGTCAAAGCTTTATCCGCGAAGGTACAGGCTGCAAATTTGACTTTATTGGATTCCGCACAAGCACAGATTTCAAAGATGGACTCAATTTTCTCGAACCATCGAGATAAAGAAATGACACCTCCAGCGCCATTAAAGGATGTTGGTTTCGCATTCATGAAATCCTTATAGGAACCCCATCTTTGGTGTCCCTGGCTACCCTCAGGGTTTTGAGATTGAATACCACCACCTGAACCACTAGGGTTCATTTGTGACATAGCTGCTACCATCGCAGCGGTCATCATTGTCTGAATTGATGCTAGGTCAAACTGGGGAGGAGGTGGCGGCGAAGAAGGATTGTTGTTCTTTGAGCTAGGTCTCTTTCGAGGAGGCATCTTGATCTAATAAGATCAAGAAAGAGAGGATGGTAAGTCCTCTACATTGAATCGATAGATACGACAATTATATGATTCGAGTAAGCGATAAAGCAGGAAAGAGTTATCGAACAGATATTTTATCGCTAAGACAATCACAGAAAGTCACTCGAATAAGGATTACTACAGAGGATCGAGGTCGAGAAATACTCCCATAGTATTTCATGAATTGTTTACGACAATGATTCGATGTTTGGGATATTAGGGTAAGTTTTAGGCATGCCATATACCACAGTCACTCCCAAGCACATGTTGGCCGTGTCTCGAATGAATATAGTTGGCCAGGCCATATTGACCCTAGACACGACTACATAACTGCCCAGGTTTAACCGTAGTACACAACACCCATTTACTTATGTGCTGTTCTACTTGTGGTTACGGATGACGACGGTTCGGTATACTTGTATACTTTTGAAAATACTAATAGTTTGAAGATACTTTTAATTCAGAGCACTTAGGCCCTTTAGTGTTTATAGTTTTATACCATGTAAGGTTTGGTAAACTTTATTCACTATAAACAAGGGCTCTGATACCAATCTGTCACACCCCGAAAACCGAAGGCGGAATACATTTCCGGGGTGGACTTCCATGTTGAGTATCAAATCCAATGTACATAGTAAGTAAAGTAAAACAAGCATTACATTACATAATAACAGTTTTACAGATGTTTCAAAAGTAAAGTTTGTACAGTTGTGATACATAGTATATATAGACAAAATGTAACGGGTCTTCATGTACACCGTCTTCAAGCAAAAGGATCTTCGGGTACTTGTTCTAACACTGACCTGAGAACACAAGCGGTTTGAAAATTAGCATAAAGCTGGTGAGTTCATAAGCGGTTTTTGTTTGTGAAAATGTTTCGATTTCCTTTCTGTTTCTGAAATGTTATGTACACCAAGAAAATCCCGTATTTTCTTAATGGTTGGTTATTGTTTCACAAATGTAAAGTATAGTAGATTTGTACACTGAAAACATGTTTACTCATATGAAAATGTACAGTTGGTTATCTGACTGGTTAAACTGTTCTGTTTACTTATTGTGTGTAACCAGGAAAGTACCATACTTTCCTTATTGTATGTTACAAATTGTAAAAGATGTAATGTTATCCATTCTGTGACTCTTTCTAGTTATGTAAGTGTTACCCAGGAAAGCCCCATGCTTTCCTACATGTATGTATCTTATGTAAACGATGTGAAAGATGTAAAAGATGTAATCGTGATTAGGTTCTATGTTTTCCCCAGGAAGGTCCCGTACCTTCCTGAATGTTAGTTACAGTAAGTAAAAGATGTAAACGATATAAATGATGTATAAAGTAATCCATTATTACTGTAAGTAAATCTCTGTTATCCTAATTGCGAGTTCCATAACCATACAATAGACTGAAACCTGTGGCAATAAGTAGTCCACATGTGGCAATAAGTCGTCCACATACTTATGACTTTCGTCACCCTTGAACCATTTCGGTTCGGCTGTAGCTAGCAGCCAGGTGTGGGGTAGTCAGCCCCGTATAGATCTATACACTCAAGTCACGCTCTCTAAATACCAGAGATTATGGTTATGGGTGTAGTCCTCCACTCGCGTAACCTGGGTGGAGTGTTCTCCGAGGACGTGTCTCCAATCATACCGGAATAACAAATTTACTAGTAATAATATGAAAGTCCTCCACTCTTATAAGTGTGGAGAGTGTTACCGAGGACAAAACAATGTACAAGTATTATATTCAAATGTTTTAATGTCATGCTTTTAACTGATAAAATGTGGAAAACAATTTGTGAAATACATGTAAAACATACTAATTTAAAGACTTATTTCACAAATATATGTTACGTGATCTGTATGTTCGATCTGTTATCAGTTGTAGTTATCAGTTATAAAAGCATAAGAATATGAAACACATATTTGAAAACATGTTTTGAGTACAAGAATTCCCTTGTACTTTGCTTGTGTTCCCCCCTGAAAACAGTGAAAACAGTGAAAAAGGGTAGGGGTATGAACTCACCAGACTCGGAAACTTGTCGGTTTTGAATGCTATACGTCGGTTCGGGGTTTGATTACTCGCGATGACCCTATGTAAAATGATATAATGTCCATATATATACAATTAGAGATACATTCACTAATTATATGGAACATTACACTCCAATGAGGTTAAACACCTCAAAACGAGCGTTTGGAGTGACCCGGGTGACATCTTCGGACTTGTAATGGCACTAGGGACTTGGGGCTTGAGTTTACTCTCCATAAGTAAACATTTAAATGAGTTTACAACCATGAAACGCACTCACACATGAGTTTACGGCCGTAAACTCATGTTGGTGTGGTTTTGAGGGTTTAAGGGCTCAAATGGACATAGAGGTTGCTAGAATGGATTATCTAAATTGTCTTGGAACACTTGGAATGAATTTAAGTCATCATAATGATTATTTTATGGGAGTTTACGGCCTAGTATAGGCTCCTGGCCGTAAACTCCTTAATCTTCATGAAATGGGTGTCAAATGTTGTTAAAACAAATCACATGTGACTCATAAGATTATTCCAAGACCTAGTATGATTTTTATGTGATATTTGAGGGGTGTTATGGAGTTTACGGCCCATGAGACCCTCCTCATGGCCGTAAACTCTAATGTAGGGTCATACAAAGTGTTTCAAGGTCTAGAACTTGCATAGAAGGGCTTCTAAAATTCATCTAAAGGCTTTAGGGGTGTTTAGTTTGCATTCTAACACCAAAAATTTTGGAGTTTACGGCCCAAGAATAAGCCTTGGCCGTAAACTCTTATAAATCCCACAAAAGATGTGTTTTAGGCCCTTAAAGTATTTTTGGTTGGTCCCTTGATTTATTCCAAGGCTTTTGGTGGTGTTGGATGGCTTTCTAACACCTTAGAATTGGATTTATGTCACATTTTGGGGAGTTTACGGCCCAAGCACTATCCTTGGCCGTAAACTCACATAAGTCCCACAAAATTCATGTTTCAAGTGTCCAATTGCTTAAACCAAGGTCCTATAATTCATATCTAAGCCATAGAAGTGATTTGGAAGGGTTTTAGGGCATGAAAAACCCCTTTTACTTGAGTTTACGGCCTAAGCTTATGCCTTGGCCGTAAACTCCTTTAAATGGCTCAAAATCATAGTTTTAAATGTTCTAAGTCCATATCTTGAAGTCCCATAGCCATATCTAAAGTCCAATTGAGTTTAGGAAGGAGTTTAAGGGCTTAAAACCCCATTAAATGGAGTTTACGGCCCAAGCTTGCTCCTTGGCCGTAAACTCAAGTTCTTGGTCCTAAAACTCAATTAATTCATCAAATTGAAGGCTAAAGGTGTTGAATAACATGTTAGGGAGGTTACCTTAAAGATTTGAAGCCTTAAACTTGTGATTTGGACCTTAATTCTAGCTTGAGGAGAGAGGTTGTAAGAGTTTAGTGAGAAATTTGCCAAAGGCTTCAAATGAAGTCCTAAACACGTTTATATAGTGTTAAAATTTTGGACACGGTGGAATTCTACCCGATACCGGTGTTAGACGAGGCTTTTGGTCGTACCCGATTGAGTTACCGTAACCCGATACGGTAATTTCTAGAAATATTCCGATCACTAAAGTTGGGTGTTGAAATGATTTCTAAATGTATTAAGACACTCATTAAGTCATTTTAAATGTGCACTAGATAATGACTTAATTAAACAGAAGATCGGAAATCGAAATCGGAACGACGATCGGTTGCGCGAATTGTACTATGAAAGAGTTACATTAAAATGATACGGAAATTTCAGGTTGTTACAAAATGGTACCAAATGGTGCCATAAATCCTCCTAAAGCCAAGTACTTAAGCCTAGACTTGTTCCTAGAAATGTTTGAGACTTGAAAGCACCATAATCACCCTCCTAAGGGAGTTTACGGCCGTAAACTCCAAGGGAAAAGGGTCTTTGGGCCGTAAACTCCCCAAAGGAGTCAATATGGTGCCCAAACACTTGTATATGCCTTGAAACAATTCCCACTAAGGTTGTAGTAGATGAAAGTACCATTCCAAGCCTTGGTTGTGAGTTTACGGCCAGGAACTTACTTCCTTGGGCCGTAAACTCCAATGAATATGGTCTTTTGACCTTAAACTCACATTAGGGGCATTGCACTCCCTTGTTACAACCCATTAGCCTCCTAGCACTTGACCAAAAGTGTTATCCTCGCGCTTAAATGTTATTACTTGTATAATTAGTGTAATAATCACTAATTATTTATATACATATGTTTTCATATGTAATTAGGATCATTGTGTGTGTCTAAGTCTCCACTTGACACCAAGCACTTGTCCGATCCTTCCGTTCGATAACAGTCCGTTCAATTCCAGTCACTTACCGCAGGTGAGTTCATACCCCTTAACTAATGTTTTAAACTATTTTTAAATGTTTTATGGGGGGGGGGGGATACAAGTAGAATCATGCTACTTATTATGTCAATCACATGTGATTAGCAAGTAGGATTATATTACTTATTACATCAATCACATGTGATTAATATACAACATTCAAATGATTTGGCTACTCATTAGCCGTTTTACCAAACAGTTTCCTTCAAATGACTTTTTATAAACATTTTATATGTTTTAAACTCCTTTTTACACTGTACAGCTTACTCCGTACATTTCCTTTCAAACTTATTTACAACTGTGTTTCAAACAAATGTTTCCTTATACTTAAACTGTTTTATTAGACTTATGCCTTCAAATTGTTTTATAGATTGACATTAAGTCGATCTTTTCTTAAAATAATACTTATATTTCAAATGTCTTACAAAACTTATTTATGCTTTTATATTATAAATTGCATGCCTCTATATGTATAGTTATATAAGAAATGTTTAAAAGACTTAGGAAGGCTATCCACCCTATTTCCTTTTCGTGCCTTGAGATGTGGTCTGGTGGGATATTGGGTATTCGTCCGAAGGTCGTTTAAATATTAGTTATATATCATGTGTACATATATAGTCATAAAAGGTCCTTCCAGTTCAACATATGCCCTTAGGTAGCAAGGGTATACATCCATGTCCATACGTACCACTTAGATTACTAGAAAGCTACCATATGGGTAGTTCAGGAAGATACTAGAACCATTACTAGAACGCGATATCATACAATGAGTCAGTTCATTCATGAGTCAATACTTCCTAGAACATTTCAATACAGTACATATACAACTATACTAGGACGAGAACATATACAACTATACTAGAACGATTACATTACAATACTTGCTAGATAGAGAGAACACACATTACAGCTAGCACACGTAGAACATTACAGTACACTACTGTACTATTACATGATCGCTCTTACTTGAGTACAATTACATGATCACACTTACATGAGTACACTTACATATACATAGAACAGACGTCACTAGGTGCTATAGCACGGAACCAGTTTAGGATCTAACTATACTGATGAATCACACCACAATTGTGATAGTTATATCGAGTATACATGATTATTCGGTAATGTGGATGCTCACGGCTTGCGTTCATGCAGGGGTCGTGGGTAGGTCCCAAAATCCCTTTGATAGGGGAGCGTGTAGTCTGGGATCTAGACATCACATTATACCTTATCCCTCAAATAAGGCAGTTGAGTACCGATGTAGTTATTTTTATTAAATACTACAGTACTTGGAAGTATTACCCTAGATTTAAGGTAATAGGTACGGTTGTAGTTCGGCACTACACCATAGTACTACATTGATTTTCCATTACATACTTTTAGTGATAACCTCACTTAAACATTCATGTACAAACTATATTTTTGAATAATGATAGTTATACTTTGGAAAATACATCCTCTTACAAGAGACACACACACACACAGAACAGTTGGGTCTTGGTAGAAGACTACATTCAGAACAGTTAGGTCTTGGTAGAAGACTACATTCAGAACAGTTAGGTCTTGGTAGAAGACTCCTTTTGTTACTAATAGGAATCATAGGGATTCTAGGATTTTTCAAGCACTTACAGTTCATATACACTTTCAATACTTACAATACATGTACTTACGTATTCTTACATTAAAATTAAGACACTAAATACTTATGATCTAACCTGCTTTAAAGCTGATACTCGCTTTCAAAATTACTTGTATCCTCAGGTCATCATAGACAGGTACCGATGCAAGGAGAAAGGAAGATGGAGCTTGTTCAAGACTTATCTTTCATTTTGATTTATGCTTTAGTGTTTATCAAAATTTGACAGAACACATTTGTATAATAATTATATTATTAATGCAATGGATGATGTTGTTGCTTGTTTACTACTTTACATTGTTGTTGATATTAAACATGACGTCCTCCGCCCCAGAACATTTCCGCCGTTCCTAGGTTTTGGGGTGTGACAGATTGGTATCAGAGCATTGTTTATAGTGAATTAAGTGTATCAACCCATAAAAGATATACTAACTATAAATACATAAGGGATTAAAAATACTCTGACCAAGAGTTTATACTTTAAATAGTAAAATATTTAAGTAAGTATACATGCTGCATTCATACTAAAATCGGTATCACTAGGACAGTACAAAAGAATTACGATTGTTGGACAACACAAGTGGGCTTAGAGACATATGGTCAATACTGGGAAGATATAGCCTGATCACCTATATTATCCGAGGGTTGACTAGCATGTGCCTAAGTTTAAATGTGTGGTTGCAACAATGCTAAAATCTTACCAACCCTACCACAATGAGAACATTAGAACATAACATTAAAATTTAAAATACTATAGGAGTATTTGGTGTTACTATAAGTACTTTATACTTGAGAATTTAAAACGGGATCTTCATTACTAAGTTGATAGTTGCTAAGTGGATACACTAAGGCTATATGTAATTAGGATGTTATAGACTTAGAATCTGTGATAATTTTGTCTTACCCCTATTCTGTGTGAATTTGGAATTAAGGTCACTTATTCAAAGGTCTATCATGTTTAGATTACACATAGCTGGTATGCACTTCAGAAATGGCGATGTAACTAATGAAGGTTTTCTAAATAACTATCTAGATAGTTCGTTTAATAGTTATTCCCCTACCCTAAATTCTCGCATAGAAAACGTAACTGGGCCCCATCCCCTCGGCAACCAGTACCTTCCGAATGAAGTCATAGCTGGTTGGTTTGGAGAATAACCAGAGAATGATCATCCTTTTCCCCTTGAATGATCACCATGACGAAGACTTTTCATATGATGCTAACCCCGAAGCAGAAGTTGAAAACCTACCCTGAGCAGCTCCTTTCCAATTCCTAACCCTCGTCCGGCTTTTCATGGCCCGACCCTGAGTGAGTGGAATGCTTGGAAACATGGAGCCAAGAACAAGATCAGCCTATGCTATTTGATAACGACCGAAGCTTTTACGACTTGAGCAATGAGGGCTTAACAGATATAGTCTTGCCAATCTTGGTCCGTAGAGAGCCCCGAAATGAGATTCAAGGCAGGACAGTCCTACATCAGATTTCAGAAATAGTCGCCTATGCTAGAATTCATACCCTCCACACCATTCATCTAGGAGATGCACACGAGAGATCAAAGAGAAGCCATGAAACCCTGCTACAAGTACTGGCCGAATCACGTGCCGGATTCATAGAGCTCCGGGTACGCCAGATGGTGTGCGAAAGACACCTACTTGACATGGAACACCAATTGGTTAAACTACGAGTTCACCAGAGGGATGACCGTTGCCAGTAGTAGACGCTTTACTTTATTGCCCTTATAAAAAGGAATCGTATTTTTCTGTCTATGCCGGATGTGGCATTTTCTATGAAATTATCTTGTACCGTAAGTACTTTAGTTAGGTCTTTATGCTGTCAGGAACTATCTTTAGTGGATATGATGTAAGACCTTTACAAGGTCATTTTCCAGAATCTTTACATTGTGAATATCACAGATATTGACAGCCGGCCAACTTCTGTGTCATTCTTCATTCAAGTACTCTTGTCATTCATTCATAAGAGCCTACCTGAATCACACTATAGTCAAGTCATTGGACTATAGCAAGTTAGATCCGAAGACATTTCCAAGTCTCTTTCAGTGGTTGGATCTTGTTATTCACCAACCCACGATACCTCAGCTCGAATGACAAACGTCTTGAGACCGTTCTACGAACATACTTCCATTCCATACTAGGACTGCATCATAGGGATGTAGGTCGTACTCTTTACATGAACAATCTAAGTACATCAGGGTCGACCAGAATCACTCACAAATTCCTTATTTTCGTATTACAGAATCATGTCGTCATCCAAAAACGAACAGCTGAGCACCAAAATCCCTATCCTCCATATCGACACCGCTACATTACAAGCTGCAGTAGCAGCTGCTGTGACAACTTTCCTTACACACATCAACTCAGGCAACACCAATAAGACTGAAGAAGGACTCGAGTGTTTAGATGGTAGTACCAAACCGGGAAACCAACAAACAGTAACAGACACTGGCTCACAAAGCCGAAAGACAGAGAACAAGAAACGAAAGCGTCAAGCCCAGAAAGAACGCAAGAAATCCCGTAAGCTGGCTATACAACCGCAACAAGTGGAAACCACTGCCATCCCAGTGCTGAACAGGCCATACGAGGGAAAACTCCCGAAGTGTGATACTTGTGGTTTCCATCATCATGGAAATTGCCATGAGATGCAGTGTTGCAATTGCCTAAGCATAGGGAATCATGCTTGTGACTGTGGAGCACCGAAACGACCCATCACTCAAGTCCCTTTCATCGGGACTAACCCTACACACAAGATGGGTTATAACGCAGAACGATTTAAGAAACAATTTTCAAGGTGGAGTAACGAGGAAGGCACTCATGTCCACATAACTTTGGCTAAACACCGCAATCCCGTCGCCAAAGCTAGTACTACCCAGGCATGCCACCAATGCGGGGAAATAGGGCACTTCAAGAAAGATTGCCCGATAGAAAAGAACTCTGGCGAAGATGGGAGAATTCTCAGGATCACAGCTGTAGGAGAGCCTGCTCCGGAACCACGTTATATATGAATTAGGCGTTTCGTTGTAACAGACTTATAAATTATCTAGAACTAGTGCAACCAGAGTTTTACCTTTTGCGAGATCCTATCTGTATAAGGACTCTTGTGCTGCGTATACCTATCTCTTGTAGTATACCTTATTCGTAGCAATAGTCTTGTGGTAAACCTAAAGTACTGTAACTCTGTTCATGGTTGCACGGTTGTGTTTTGTCTGTAAACGTCTTATGTTCAAATCTAATGTCTTTAAGTTTCGGTATGATTTCGACATTATCATCTGAATCGATTCAATTTGATCCTCACGAAAACAGCTTCATACGTACATCTCTTTCTTCTAGATCACTTTGCCAGCGAAACTGTCACATCAGAACACCGAAGTACTCATGCTAGGAGTACCTATTAGTTATTTTATTTCCGAAGAAATCCCCGAAGTACCACTTGTGCAGTACGTCAAGTTTAATCCAGGGATTCATGCGGTTGATCTATCACAGAAGAATGTATGCATAAGAGTGATATATAATCATGGTTCTACAGGTTTAGAATTGACGATTCCACTTTAAATTCTTTTTCCCCGATGGGATGCGAACTTAAAGAAGAATCAGTTATTCGACTACCTTTTCAACCTTGATTATATATGACTCATATACATGAAAGTGTGATTGTGAAACTAAGTATGAATTCTAATATGAACTTCAGGACGAAAAATTGCCTAAGTACGAGTAATCACATCGTTATGAGAACAAGCATAGAACCCGGTACGAATCTCGTAAACAGATCACCTTATAGTTTAAACACCAATGGAGATACAAGAACAGTTTGGAAAACTTAGCGAACTACACATAAATAGAATTAGAAGACTAGGTTTCTCACCCTAGAGAACCTCGGTCATATTCTTCCAGAGATCGACGGATCGCATTGCAGGTACCTCAGTTATCGAGGACTCCGTCAAGATTTTTTCATTTGAAATCGTTATCTCTGCCGTGCGTAGACATAATGGTTGAGCAAATGCAAAGAAAGGAACTACCTCCAGGAATGGATCCGGGATCCGAATATCACCAGTTCGAGTGTTAGGGAAAGATGTCCGGAAGGCTATCTCCTGAACTCGATGCGGACACTTCGAGTCCGTAGTGATACCCTTCGGATAGGACCAATGCACCCATAACTTTTATGAGCTAAAACGAGTAGGGTACGTCTTTCTTACCTGGACCAGTTCGTCATTTCTCCATGTAATGACTTACTTATCTACCCTTTTAGTAAGAAGGAGCCCATGGGAAAACATCTCCTTCAGAGAAACTTTTAACGATGTTCTCAAAGCACGAGTTTTGAAATTGAAGAGTCAAATTTCTAAGACCCACTATTAGTAGTGTGGGAAATTTTGAGTACTCTTTCGATTTGTCAAAACCGTTGAGCATTTATCGACATCAGAGACGCCGACATTCCTTCGGCAAATTCTAGGTCTTACCGACCTATCGCCTTAGTTCATTTAGAACTCCTCGCAAGCTACAGAAAGTCGTACGACTTTGACCCAGCAAGGAGTGGCCTTTGACTGGGAAGTTAGGCAAGAAAAGGAACTTTTGAGATTCCAAGTGAGTGACCAAGTTCTTTAGAATAATTCACTCTAGGAATGGCTTAATACGCTTCGTAAAGCGTGAAAAGCTAAATCCAAGTTAGATAGGACCTCCGGAATTCTTATTAGAATCGGTCCTGTGCCTCGCACAAACTAGATCTACTCCGCGAACTCAGTAACATACTTTCTACTCTTCGCATCTCGATCGTGAAACTATACCTTTCCGTTAGGACTCTTGCAAGTTCACTCGTCGAGATCCTCGCCTTCGTATTAGGACCGTAGTGACCCTCGACCGAGAGGTCAAGTGGACGAAGCAATGCCATCGCCAATTAGTGAAGGTTCGTTGGAATGCCAACCGAGAGCCCGATTTCACTTAAGTGCGCTAGAACCAATCGATTAGGAAGTTTTCTCCTCGCGACTTGATCATTCGTGCATACTTCCTTGCCTAAATTCTAATTTCGGGACGAAATTCCCTTTAACAGGGGGATGATGTGACAACCTGAAATTTTCCATTCTAATCAAACCATTTCAATCCAATAGAAGTAGAGCAGTTACAGTAAGAATTCAGACTTAGAATATAAGTTTGGCAGTTTCAGGGTTTTACACCAAAAAGGGTTATTCGGAGAGTGGTTGCACTAGGATTTTTTGCAACACTGTAAATTCCATTACCCTAGATCATTAGAATCCATTCCGAGAATAGAAATATTTTCTGCCAAAATATTTCAGGACTATAAATAGTTTTCTGAACCAAGTTCATTCATTATTCACAATTCCAACTAGAGAAAAGCCATTTTCTTTCTGACGGATCTTCGGGTTTTTATCCCAAATTGTGAGTAACTCTTTCTAGTAGTGTTAGAAAGCTTTAAATGTGTTCATAACATAGATTACATAGCTAAATCATCCGATTTAGGAGTTTACTTCCCAAGGTGTTCTTGAGCGGTAAACTCCCGAAACCAAGCCTGGATTGTCCCCCGTGCTTAGTGACTACCTTGGACATGTATAGGAGTGTCTTAGGTACAAGAAATCAGCCAAGAAACACCCAAAAGTTAGGAGTTTATGGCCCAAAATGTTCTATGGCCGTAAACTCCCTTAAAACATGCTCAAATGGTGTTTTTAAGGCACCTAAAGCTTGGACTTCATGTTAGACAAATACCCTAAAGTATCTAGGACCTAGAAAACATAAGGAAAGCACATATGTTGAAGAGTTTACGGCCAAGAGTAATTCTTGGGCCGTAAACTCCTTTAAAGGGGTCAAATGACACCCTAAACACTTCCTAAGGCCAAGGGACAATTTGGACAAGATACCTAGATGAGTTATGGACTAGCTAAAACATTTAGAACCCCATGTTTGAGGAAGTTTACGGCCCAAGATGTTCTATGGCCGTAAACTCCAAGAAATGGTACCAAATGGTGCCATAAATCCTCCTAAAGCCAATTACTTAAGCCTACACTTGTTCCTAGAAATGTTTGAGACTTGAAAGCACCATAATCACCCTCCTAAGGGAGTTTACAGCCGTAAACTCCAAGGGAAAAGGGTCTTTGGGCTGTAAACTCCCCAAAGGAGTCAATATGGTGCCCAAACACTTGTATATGCCTTGAAACAATTCCCACTAAGGTTGTAGTAATTGAAAGTACCATTCCAAGCCTTGGTTGTGAGTTTACAGCCAGGAACTTACTTCCTTGGGCCGTAAACTCCAATGAATATGGTCTTTTGACCTTAAACTCACATTAGGGGCATTGCACTCCCTTGTTACAACCCATTAGCCTCCTAGCACTTGACCAAAAGTGTTATCCTCGCGCTTAAATGTTATTACTTGTATAATTAGTGTAATAATCACTAATTATTTATATACATATGTTTTCATATGTAATTAGGATCATTGTGTGTGTCTAAGTCTCCACTTGACACCAAGCACTTGTCCGATCCTTCCGTTCGATAACAGTCCGTTCAATTCCAGTCACTTACCGCATGTGAGTTCATACCCCTTAACTAATGTTTTAAACTATTTTTAAATGTTTTATGGGGGGGGGGATACAAGTAGAATCATGCTACTTATTATGTCAATCACATGTGATTAGCAAGTAGGATTATATTACTTATTACATCAATCACATGTGATTAATATACAACATTCAAATGATTTGGCTACTCATTAGCCGTTTTACCAAACAGTTTCCTTCAAATGACTTTTTATAAACATTTTATATGTTTTAAACTCCTTTTTACACTGTACAGCTTACTCAGTACATTTCCTTTCAAACTTATTTACAACTGTGTTTCAAACAAATGTTTCCTTATACTTAAACTGTTTTATTAGACTTATGCCTTCAAATTGTTTTATAGATTGACATTAAGTCGATCTTTTCTTAAAATAATACTTATATTTCAAATGTCTTACAAAACTTATTTATGCTTTTATATTATAAATTGCATGCCTCTATATGTATAGTTATATAAGAAATGTTTAAAAGACTTAGGAAGGCTATCCACCCTATTTCCTTTTCGTGCCTTGAGATGTGGTCTGGTGGGATATTGGGTATTCGTCCGAAGGTCGTTTAAATATTAGTTATATATCATGTGTACATATATAGTCATAAAAGGTCCTTCAAGTTCAACATATGCCCTTGGGTAGCAAGGGTATACATCCATGTCCATACGTACCACTTAGATTACTAGAAAGCTACCATATGGGTAGTTCAGGAAGATACTAGAACCATTACTAGAACGTGATATCATACAATGAGTCAGTTCATTCATGAGTCAATACTTCCTAGAACATTTCAATACAATACATATACAACTATACTAGGATGAGAACATATACAACTATACTAGAACGATTACATTACAATACTTGCTAGATAGAGAGAACACACATTACAGCTAGCACATGTAGAACATTACAGTACACTACTGTACTATTACATGATCGCTCTTACTTGAGTACAATTACATGATCACACTTACATGAGTACACTTACATATACATAGAACATACGTCACTAGGTGCTATAGCACGGAACCAGTTCAGGATCTAACTATACTGATGAATCACACCACAATTGTGATAGTTATATCGAGTATACATGATCATTCGGTAATGTGGATGCTCACGGCTTGCGTTCATGCAGGTGTCGTGGGTAGGTCCCAAAATCCCTTTGATAGGGGAGCATATAGTCTGGGATCTAGACATCACATTATACCTTATCCCTCAAATAAGGCAGTTGAGTACCGATGTAGTTATCTTTATTAAATACTACAGTACTTGGAAGTATTACCCTAGATTTAAGGTAATAGGTACGGTTGTAGTTCGGCACTACACCATAGTACTACATTGATTTTCCATTACATATTTTTAGTGATAACCTCACTTAAACATTAATGTACAAACTATATTTTTGAATAATGATAGTTATACTTTGGAAAATACATCCTCTTACAAGAGACACACACACACACAGAACAGTTGGGTCTTGGTAGAAGACTACATTCAGAACAGTTAGGTCTTGGTAGAAGACTACATTCAGAACAGTTAGGTCTTGGTAGAAGACTCCTTTTGTTACTAATAGGAATCATAGGGATTCTAGGGTTTTTCAAAAACTTACAGTTCATATACACTTTCAATACTTACAATACATGTACTTACGCATTCTTACATTAAAATTAAGACGCTAAATACTTATGATCTAACCAGCTTTAAAGCTGATACTCGCTTTCAAAATTACTTGTATCCTCAGGTCATCATAGACAGGTACCGATGCAAGGAGAAAGGAAGATGGAGCTTGTTCATGACTTATCTTTCATTTTGATTTATGCTTTAGTGTTTATCAAAATTTAACAGAACACATTTGTATAATAATTATATTATTAATGTAATGGATGATGTTGCTGCTTGTTTACTACTTTACATTGTTGTTGATATTAAACATGACGTCCTCCGCCCCAGAACGTTTCCGCCGTTCCTAGGTTTTGGGGTGTGACACTGGAGTAGATTGTCACTACTGTAATGGGGCTAATCATCTAGCCAATGATTGCATGTTGAGGAAGAAAGATGAGAAGAAGAATAATGTAAAAGATGAAGCTTAGTATGCTAAAAGACTGGAAGAGGTTCGTGCGAAGGCGAAAAACTTGTCATTGGTTTCCATGGGAGAACAAGAAGATGATGGAACTTATCATGTATGGTCATCTGGATCAGATGATGAGGATATGCGAAATCCAACACATGGAGCAATGTTCGCGAAGATGGAGGAGGAATCTTTTGAGGAAGAATACGAAGTAAAAGGAAGATGCTTTGTATCAATGGTTCCAGACAAATCTGCAATGACAACAAAGGTACGTAACATTCTTGAATCTTTTAATATCCCAATACATGATTATAATTATGAATTAGTATATTTTGATGAAACTGTTACTTATTTTGATTCAATTGTTGTGTCTGCTAGCAATGAGGCTAAGAAGCTTTCCATGCAGTTGTTAGAGACAGATAAGAAGTTAGATTTGAAAAACACTAAAGTAGATTGTTTAGAACTTCATATTACAAACATTATGGTTGATAGGGATAATTTGTCAAGTGAAATAAAATTGTTGTTAGCACAAAGAAAGATTTACTGTAATTCAGGTAAAAGGTTGTATGGGAAATTAACAGAGTTACATCATTCCTGGGAGATAAGTAAAGAACAACATAGAAAGTTATTGCCTTCAAAGGATGAAGAAATTCCTCGAATTGTAGTTGACCAGGTGTATGGTGATACACAAAAGTATGAAAAAGTGTTGAAAGAACAAGGTGCTCATTACCTTGAAACAAATACTGTGGTGTATCCAATTTTTTAACTGCACAGATGATGTTGTGTTTCCAAACCAAGTGTTTGTAACAACACGAAACATCGAAAATGTCAAACTAGAATTCAAGAAATTGGTGGAACAAGACAATTTGAAAACATCAGATGAAGGGTTCATCGCAAATCAAAGCACAGTTGAAAACAACCTAACGAAAAATTCATATGTTTTCCAAAGAAAAAAATCTCAAAGAAAATGGGTTGAAAAATCAAAACTTGAGAAAGAAGTCACCAAACCAATTTTTGAGGAAACGAAAAGTGGGGTCAAATTAAATTCAAAAGAATTCAAAGAAAAACTTGAAAATTTTTCGAAAGAAAATAATGTTTCAAAAAGACAAGCAAGAAAGAAAATATATTGGCAAACAATCGGGTCTCGAAAAACGTCAACTGCATTGTCGAAACCAGTTAAGTCTATGAATTCAGACAATTATTCAGACAAAAAGAAAATCCTGCTCATTCAAGCAAAAATGTGTCTGAATCAAAATCACCAAAATAGATTTTCAAAGTGAAAAATTCATGTTTTTCAAAAGTAGAACAAGTTTATCGTCCAAAAACTCATACTAAGTTTTAAGTGAAAACAACACCAAAGTTTTCGAAAGTGTCAAAACCTAACATTTCAGGCAAGATTTCAGATAATTCATTGAATTCTAATCCACCAAAGTTTTTTTTTCTCAACTTCAACATTTTAAATCAACAGTTGATACTTCCTATGATGAATCATTTGTTTCAAAACCAAAAATTGATTTTGTTCCTCAAAAGCCAATTTTCATAATCATACGAAGAAACAAACATTGAAAGCTTTGCATGAAAAAGGGATAACATCACGAAAGAATATTGATCACTGGCTCGAAGAAAGAGAAAGAATTTATCAATCAAGTAAATATTCAAAAGATCAAATCAACGAAGCTTATGAAAAGTATGTAAATACTTCTTCAAATGGAAGTTCGTCATTAAATGATTCGAATGTCTTGGTAAAAGCATGGAAACCAGTCACAAAAGCGAAGACCGAACAATCACAAACTTAGAATACGAAGGGTGATGTTAGTATACATACGAAACAAGCAAAACCTTATGTTTCAATCCCTACAAATGAAGATGTGGACATTATTAATAGTCTCAAAACTAAAGTTTGTGATTTAGTCAATAGTTATTCTTTCAAATCTTTGTTAAAATCTAATTTCCAAGAACCCAAAAAGGCTTGGGTACCTAAATTCTTTCAATGATCGGAGGTACTTTGCGACGAGCAATATGATAATATATGGTACATCGATAGTGGTTGCTCTCATCACATGATTGGGAAGAAGGAGAATCTTAGAGACTTTCGAAGCTTGAAAAATGCTGGAGTTGTTAAGTTTTGTAATAATCAAAAGTGTCAAGTCAAAGGATATGGGAAAATAACGAATGGTCAATTCACAGTGAATCGAGTTGCTTATGTCGAAGGTTTACAACACAAATTGATAAGTGTATCACAACTTGTGGAAGACACTGGAAATCAAGTACATTTTAACGAAGAAGGAAGCATTATATCGAATGTTTACAAAAAAGAAGTTTTGCTTAAATCCAAACGGAAGGGTGACATGTTTACTTTGGACATCAATCCAATTGTGGGTAAACCTGTTGTACGTATTCTTTCGAAAGCTACATCAGTTCTTAGCTGACTATGGCATCGAAGACTTTCACATCTTAACTTTCGAAATATCAACAAACTTGTTGTGCAAGATTTGGTAGGAGGTTTACATGTACTTAAATTTGCTAATGATTCTTTATGTGCAGCTTGTGAAGTTGGCAAGCAACATAAACAAGGTCATCCGATCACAATTGATTCAAAGATTGTCGAACCACTGGAGCTTTTACATATTGATTTATGTGATCCTTCGACAGTCTCAACACTCAACAACAAATGGTATATCTTAGTTATTGTTGATGATTTTTCCAGATTCACACGAGTTTATTTTCTCAGATTAAAATCCGAAGTGGCACAAATCATGATCGATTTTATCAAGAAAATGGAAATAACCTTGAAAAAGCTTGTTCGCAAAATCAAGAGTGATCATGGAACTGAGTTTAAGAACAATTTTCTTGATTCATTTTTAGTGGATAAAGGCATTTCACATAATTTTTCTTCTCCATACACTCCGCAGCAGAATGGTGTTGTTGAACGAAGAAATCGATCTTTATGCGAAGCTGCAAGGACTATGTTGGCATATGCGAACTTACCACAATATCTTTGGGCTGAGGCTGTATCCACTGCCTGTTTTACTCAGAATAGATCTTTCATTCATCGAAATTTTTATGTTACACCTTACAAAATTCTAAATAATCGGAAACCTAATGTAGAATTCTTTCATGTCTTCGGATGCAGGTGTTTTATTATGAATCTTAGGGATAATTTAGTGGATTTTCATGTGGTATTCGCATAATTTAGTGGCATATCGTGTCTTGAACAAGCGTACAAAAAAAAGTGGAAGAAACTTTTAATCTTGCATTTGATGATTATTATATCAAACAATCTACACAACAATTTCAAAATCTTCCAATTTTGAAAGAAAATCAAGATGAATCTGAACCAATGCAAATGTTGGATATTGATTATGATTTGATATTTGGAATTTCAGATCATGCTGGAAATGCTGAAGAAAACTCTCCTAATAATCATATCCTTGAACTTTCAAAGCTTACTGATGATTCAACATCATCTCCTCAAGAGATAGGCGAACGTATGAAAAATGATCCAATGGAGGGGGAACATTTGGATTCGAAAACTCTGATGGAGGGGGAGCATGCTTTTGAGGGGGAGAATGAGAGAGATAATGATGATGTTGAGGGGGAGAGATTAATTGCTAATGTTGAGGAAGAGCTATTACAAAATAATGAAAATTATCATGATGTTAGTGATGTTTGTTCAATTGCATGTTCAGATAATGATGAATTGTACGAAGACGCCCCTTTGGACTTTGATCCAGCTTATCCACCGATGGACAAATGGACAAAAGATCATCCGAAGAAACAAATAATTGGTAATCCACAAGAGGGAGTTTTAACAAGGGATCAAATTCGTGCAAAGAATGAGATATTAAATACCCATCATGAGTTTTGCATGTTCAATGTTTTTATCTCTGAAATTGAACCAAAGACAATAAAGATTGCAATGAAACACTCAGATTGGGTTGTTGCAATGCAATCTGAATTGTCTGAATTTGAAAGAAATAAGGTTTGGAGATTAATTCCTAAGCCAAATGATGTTTCGATTGTCGGGTTAAAATGGATTTTCAAACATAAAGCTGTCAAAGACGGAAATATCATTCGAAACAAAGCCAAACTTGTTGTTATGGGGTACTCTTAACAAGAAGGAATTGATTACAAGTAAACTTTTGCCCATGTCGCAAGACTCGAGGCGGTTCATATATTTTTGGCTTATGCAACTCACAAGCACTTTGATGTTTATCAAATGGATGTGAAGTGTGCATTTCTGAATGGAGAGCTCGAAGAAACTGTCTATGTGGAACAACCTCCAAGTTTTGTTAACGAAGAATATCCTGATTATATTTATATCTTAGATAAGGCAGTTTATGGTTTGAAACAAGCACCATGAGCCTGGTGTGCAACTGTTACTTCATTTTTTAAGCAATCTAAATTTAAACAAGGATCAGTTGACCCCAAATTATTTCATAAGAAAGTTGGGAATCATCTTATGCTTGTTCAAATTTAAGTTGATGATATTATATTTGGCTCAACTGACCCTGCTTTGTCTAAAGAGTTCAAAGACTTGATGAAAAGTAAGTTCGAAATGAGCATGATGGGAAAAATTAATAATTTTCTTGGTTTAAACGTTCATCAAAGTAGAGAAGGAATCTTCATTAATCAAGAAAAATATACGAAGAATCTGCTAGAGAAGTTTGGGTTAACGAATAGCACAAAGTTACGCGTTCCAATGGCAACTGGGATCAAACTAACTCCTTCATTAGATAAACCTGCAGTTGATCTTACTTTATACAGAAGCATGATTGGATCTTTACTATATTTAACTGCTAGTAGACCTGATATCATGTTTTCTGTATGTAATTGTGCTAGGTATCAAGCAAATCCATGAGAACCACATCTCACTACTGTAAAGAATATATTTCGTTATCTCAAAGGAACTCCTTTGCTAGGATTGTGGTATTCTTTGAATATAGGGTTCTTTGTTCAAGCATATTCGGATGCAAATTTGGGAGGTTGTAATCTTGACAGGAAAAGCACAAGTGGAGGATGTCAATTACTCAATGGTAAGTTAGTGAGCTGGCAATCGAAAAAGCAGACACGTGTTTCAATCTCAACGGCTGAAGCTGAATATGTTGATGCAGCTGCATGTACTTCACAGATAATATGGATTCAAAGTCAATTACGTGATTATGCAATTAACATGAAAATGATTCCTTTATATTGTGATTCACAAAGTGCAATAAGAATTTGTCATAATCCTGTGCAACATTCAAAGACTAAACATATAGCTCTTCGTTATCACTTCATCAAAGATAATGTGGAGGAAGGAAATATTGAAGTACGTTTTGTGATAACAACGGATCAGTTGGCTGATATTTTCACAAAAGCTTTGAATGAAAAATCGTTTGTATGAATTTTCGAAGGATTGGGAATGATTGATGGAAATTCAATTCCATGCGAAATAGAAAAAGAGTTATTACAAGAAAACGACAAAGAAAAATCATTAAGTGTTCAAAAGTTACTGTTCACAGTCAACTCTTCGAATGCTTCGAATTCGTATGATTGGTATTTTTATTAGCTTGATAAAACTTTGAATATTTGCAAGTTGCAACAAGTACTTTTAATTGTTATGTTCTTAATTTTTGAAAAATCAAAAACATCAAAAAGATTTTCTTATTATTTTGTTCTTAATTTTTGAAAAATCAAAAACAACAAAAAGATTTTGTTTCTTCTTTCTTTTTAAGTATTATGTTGCAGATTTTCATGAAGATACAAAGAGGATAATGCTTAAAGTTCTAGGGCGAGGTACATTTATCATTATATTCTTTGAATTTCAAATTTTTTACTAGTTAAGATGTCCCTAGATGCATGCTGCCGCATGTTGTCCGAAGCCTCGAAATGACTCAATGTTTGAAAGCCTTAATGAAATTTTCATACGAAGATTTCTTCCCAATGAGGATTACATTCGCATTAGTTCAATAAGCTACCTTACTGTTCTCACATGAGTTAAGAGTTTACTGTTTGGTCCTAAACAAAAGAGGTACATGTTCCTTCATATACCAATCTTTTTCATCTCAATGTTCTTACACTATCACACACGAAGACATATGTCCAAGAGGTTTCTGATCAAGCCAATCGAAACTTAGATATATCAAAAATTTGTGTTTATGATCAGACATCATGAGACCGTGATGGATGTGAAACCCAATTCAATTAAACTTTAAGGAATTGATGGGGAACTTAGTTCCAGATTTTAACGAAACATTTGTTTCTGTACCTTCGTTCGAAACTCCAAATCATATTCATTTCTTATGCGAGATCTTGATCAAACGTTCGAAACCCATGATGTTTGTTACCCAACAGGATCCACAATACAATTTTTTTTTTCTTGAATATGATTTTAGTGTGAGTTTTATCTGAAATTCCATGTTTCTTAAAAGTTTTTCAAAGCAAACTTGTCAATGACTACATTGGTCAAGTAATTTTTGTTACAATTACTCACCTTATGTTTAGGTTGATATGTAACGAAATTCATTAAACCTCCTCAAATGTAACGACCCAATTTTCACGACCAAAAAGATTTCATTTTGATTAAGTGATTTGCACAACCTTTGTATCAAATTATCAACCCATCATATTATTTAATAAAAACATGTCTCGTATCTGAAAACCGAATCGTAAAAGAATAATAATGTCAGAGTACAAATCCCAGAATAACTCATAATGCGGAAAACAAAGAGTGTGTGTATGATGTGCATCTACCGCGCCAGCTCCTTCCCCTTCGCTGAAGAGGTACCTGAAACCAAAACTATAAACTGTGAGCATGAAGCTTAGTGAGTTCCCCCATCGTACCACATACCATACAATCACATAGCGTACATACTGCCGGGAAATTCTAGGGTGCCTGACCTACCCGGTACGACCATTCTGGGGTGCCAACCTACCCATGCGGCCATTCTGGGGTGCCGTACTACCCAGGCGGCCATTATGGGGTGCTGTCCTACCCATGTCAAGCCATTCTGGGGTACTGACCTACCCATCGGTCCTAACAACCGACCCTCGGGGACTATTCCACCCCTTATGACTACTATCACATATATCATAACATAAACATACTATCAGACATATATGGGGTGTCCAAACTACCCTTCAGTCCTAACAACCGAACTTGGGGACTATTCCCCTCCTATTACTGCTATCACATATAACATATCATGCCAGCATATAAACATATCAACACATATTATAAGACATATCTGGGGTGTCTGACCTACCCTTCGGTCCTAAAAACCGAACTCTACTATCAACATATATAACATATCATGCCAGCATATAACATATTAGGCAGTAGCAAACCTAGATGGTATCACAAAGACAATCATCTAATCATAAAACTCCTACTGGTGGGCCGACATTGTGGCCGTAGACCCACCGCTAGTGGAAGGTAACTCACCTCGTAGTAACTGCTGATCGATGCGGGAATCCTTTGACTGCAGCCGCTACTGATCCGGATATCCTCCGACTATAATTCCCACAAAACACTTAGTCATACACTGCTAATTGTTCTTAGGGTAAAATGACCATTTTACCCCTAACCAAATCTTAGTTAAAGTCAACTTCTAGTTGACCTGACTCGCCGAGTTGGCTTGCCAACTCGCCGGGTCCCTATCTTTCCATTTGTCCTTATACCCGTCTCTACTCATCGAGTTAGGCGATGACTCGATGAGTCTTCCTTCTAAAAGAACATCGACTGAATCCTTATCTGACTCGCCAAGTTGTATGAACAACTCATCGAGTTCATCTTCAACTAATACACAAGTTCTGTCCTTGACTCGCTGAGTTGCATGAACAACTCATCGAGTTTATCTTTGTCCTTAAGAAGTTTGCCTTGGACTTTCCGAGTCTGCTCACGCACTCACCGAGTCCCATGAACTTCCAAAACAATGGTTTAGTCCAGAACGTTGGGTGACTCCTCGAGATCCCCCTAAAACCTTTCCACACTCAACTGGGTCCTTATGACCCTCAACTGATATGGGACAGAAATCTTGGACTCGCCGAGTCCAAGAATAGACTCGTCGAGTTGGTCACATCCTCTCACTAAATCTTCAATTTCTGATGTACAACCCTTGATCAAAAGATAGATATGTGCTTTTACAATCGATCTAGCACGTAACGTTACAACCTTTACGTACTTGCATGGGACTTTGAGCTCAAAAGGTCCTAAAACAATCTCTTACAATGCATGGGGCCTTCTTTGAGTTTAAGAGCCACTCCTTTATGCCTTGTAACCCCTCTAAGGGCCTAGATCTGAAACATCAACCCCTAACCATGCTTGCAATCATGGTTGGTGACCAAAATGGCTTAGAAAAGCCCTAAAAATCCACAAAATGGGATCTATCAAAAGAACAAACAAGGTATAGGCTTTATACCTTCTGTAAACTACAAATGATGCTCAAAATCGGATCCTTCTAGCCTCCTCTTGATCCTTCAAGCTTTTCCTTCCTTCCTTGGGTCATAAAAGCACCAAAATCGCTCCAAATGCCTTAGATTGCTTCAATAACGGCTATGGTTTGCTATGGGGGTCTTTTGGGAGCAAATGGGACGAAGGAGGCTAAGTTAAGGTGTTTAAATAGGGTGCAAACCCTCGGGTTAGGGTTTTTGTCCAGACAGAGCCTACTCGCTGAGTCCGGGACCCGACTCAGTGAGTCCACAGCTTAAACCCTGCATCTCATCTTGCTTCTACTCGACGAGTTGGTCCTTCAACTCGCCGAGTCCAAGGCCAAAATGCAAAAATATAATTAAAAGAATACATACCAAGAACCAGGTGCTACATCAAAAGCCTTTTAAAAGAAGCCATGCGATACTTATTTACAAGTATTTGATTGTAATTCACGGGAAAAGACACAAGTTGTTTATTATCTCTCTTGATAATCAACAAAACAATCTTTGCTCGGGGTTTTAACTGGCTTCGTGTCAAATTAAAATTTTGACATCACTGACTATCCAAAATTTTTTTAATTGCTTCTTATGTTTATTCTTTCACACTTGACACACACGAAATCCTTGAGTTTCTGAGAGATACCAACTCAGGTTGATGATTTCAAAAATCTGGCAAATGACTTTAGTTTTAAACCATAAAGTAAAAGAGCCTTGACTCCATCTGAAGGGTTCTGATGGTTACTATTCTATTGGGGCAGACAATCCCGGTTGTTTGAAAGGATTGTTGGAATTCTGTGTGGGTTTTGAGAAGACGTGATAGTTACTTTATCACGCATGGTTACTTTTTCATCATCATGATGCGGTTTTGTCGGTGACACATCACAGATCATTAAATACTTATCTCGCTTTGATTTCAAAATTCAGCGTTGCATATAAAAGGGGATTCAATGGTTCATTATCACTTTACGCTTTCATATTCCCAAATTTTCTATGATAAACATCCAACTCTCAAACCCTAACAATGGTGACTGCTAATCCTGATGCAACTTTGTCTCACACCACCGATGATGTAACCTCATTGCTGATAATGAAGATTCAAGGAACATATTATCAAGTTGAAGCAAACGTCTCTCACTATCCTGAAGAACTGAAAATGCTTATTGTTGCTCTGAAAAGTTCCGTATTATCAAAAGCTATGTTAAACTTATTCTCTGTTCCTCTATCATGGTTGTCTCAAGCTGGATCAACAGCAACTTACTCTAAAGCCTTGGATGCAGTGTTGTTTAATCTTATGACTGATAAGAAGGTTAGACTTTCAAAGAAGCTTTTCTGTCAAATTCTCGAGATACCTAATTCTCCGCCATAGGTCACTTTTACATTCCCATAAATTGTCCACATGTTCAATGAAATGGGTCATCAACCCCAATTGGCAAAGATCAGTGATTTCAAGAAATCAGGACTTCTGAGTGTTTGGAATTTTTTGTTCGGCATTTTTCTTAGATGCTTGACCGGAAGAACTGTTGGGTTGGATAAGGGACGGATGGAAGTTTATTAGATGGTTGCAGGTCTATACTACAATCTTCAGGTTGATTATTCTACTTAATTATGGAAGGAGTTTTTGAAGAGTATACAAAACACGAATGCTATTCATGGCATTTCCGTGTGCTCAATATTGTAGTTTAATTTTGCAATATTTTTATGATTAGGAAGGGATTTTGGTTCGGGCAGATGAAGAAAAGTTTGTGTTTCATATTTATAGTTGTCTGAAGGATGCAGTTGATGATACTGACGAATTTCCATTTGTTGCTCGCGTTCCAGATGCTATGCTGAAAAGAGTTGATCCCACAAACACCGTTCTCATCACTTACTTTCAAACAATTGATACTTCTGTTGGAACTGGGGTTTTTTTGGCCAGAGAAGAAGAAAAGAAGACTAAACGTTCGAAGAAGGTTGTTGCTTAATCTTCTAAGAAATCTATCAAAGAATCTACATCCATAAAGAGTCCGAAGAAATTACCAGTTATCGAAGTCGTGCCAATACAACCAGAAATTGTTGTTGTTGATACCCCTTCGACTCAAAAGGAAATCATTCCTTCGAAGACTGGGGTTTTTCGAAGAATCAAGATGAAGTCAAAGCATAAGAGTCGCTTACCTTTAGGAGTTATTCTTCGTGACATTTTTGCTCCTGCTTCACCGTCTTCTAAGAAGAAAAGGGCACCAAATGGCCAAACACATATCGATAAGAAGAAGGGTAGGGTGATTATTTCGTCGGAGTCTACTGCTGATGAAAATGAAACAATTCTAGAGACACCGGAAGCTGATCATCAGAAAGATTCGTCTCATATTGTGACAACCTGATATTTCAACTATATGTAAACGACCTAAAAAGTCAAGTATTGTAACAATGTTCGTTATAATAAAAATTTACTTCGAAAATAAAAATCCAAAAATCACTAATTAAATTACTTATTATGTTAGATGTCATTAAACCGTGATCGTACGGAAAAAGAACGCCCAAACTCGACTTCGTATAAGAAAGTTAGAAATTTTCCAAGTTCGGCTTAACGACAGACGGCTAAAAACTCGAATCGGAGATCGAGCAACTTTTGGCCGGAATGACCTAAACGAGAATCGAAGATCTCGACAATGGTATTTCATCGGTAAAAAGTCTGGCAAAAACTGACGTCAGATAAAGAAGTTATAAATTTCTAAAGAAATTTTCTTACCGCGACCTTTTAAAAATAAATAATAAAAATAATTTCAAATTTTGCCGACGGGATCTAAACGAAAGTTGTAGAGTATGGTCTCACCTTCGCGTGGATATAAAGAACGTCGAAAAGGGAGTTCGTATGAAGAAGATATGAATTTTTGAAGTTTGTTAAATAATTAAAATATAAATTTTAATTATAAACCTTGGTATTATCCGAAGGCGAGTCATCAGATTGGGCCGAGTTACGCCCAGCGTACGCGAGGCCTTGGCCTCGGATCGTCCACGTCGCGCCCTATGCGAGGCTATGCCCCGTCCCATCCGAGCTCCGAGGCAGTCGAGGATTCGGTCATGCGTGACGCACGCGTACGCCGAGCGTACGAGGTCGGTTCCCAGCCCCTATAAAAGGGATGCGAGGGTTCCAAAGAAAAGGCACCATTTCTCTCATTTCTCTTGCGTTATTGCCTCGTTTTTCATGCCCGTGCTACCCCGAAGCCCCGATCACTTTGCTCAAGTCCCGAAGGTCGTTTGTGCTCCCGAGAATCCCGAGAAAATCCGCTTTCTCGAGTTGAAATTCTCTCCGGTTTTCATCCCGTCTCCTCCGATCTTTCAAGTGAGTTCATACCCCTATATCTCACACTTTTAAATGTTTTATGAGTACTTTTATATGCTTTTAAGGGGGGGGGGGGGGGAGGTACAAGTAAAACACTCGATTATTATTGTGTGATTTATAACTATTATAGGGAAATTTTCATATGCAAATTATACCACGACAACGTTTTACCTTTTGAAATGAGAAATGATTTATGTATTTATATAAATCAGACACTTTGCTTATACTATATCTATGTGTGTCGATTTTGGCACTACAAAAACTACACTTTTCATAACAAGTGAACATTTTCACTAAGGGTTTATTATACAAACGAAACACACTTTTAGGAAACTATAATAGGTATAGTTTTACGAGAATACTACGAACTTTTATATACATGGAAATACTATTTCAAGAAGCTACTTTCATATACAATAACAAATGAACATTTTCATACGTAAATCTGTTTTATACTAAGTTTTGTGAGACATTAAACTTCACGTACGCACGAGTACAAATTTCAAGTCCTGTATTATATACCAGAATCCCTTGGAGGGGGAGCATGGTGTTTATGTATAGATCTATACGGGTTTGACAACCCCGCGCCCTGACTGTTTGCTACAAAACACCATTTGGGGTGACAAACGTCAGAACATTCCAACGCCTGAAGAACGTTGTCTATAGGCATTCCTTGTCAATAGCATGGTTATAAAACTCACATAGAGTATTAAAAACACATTGATTTACGGAGGTTTTCAGATATAATGGAAGTTTTATACTTACATAAGTTCATTTATTTTATGCATGAAAAAACCAATTGTGATACAAGTTTGGAACTTCTAACCACTACTCATAGATGGAAAAACATCAACTTTTTAACATATATTGGTCTTGATTTAAGGCTACATTTATACCAGTAGGAAATATGGGATTTTCTAGAGACTAACGAACACAAACGAACCATTTCATTTTCATACAAATACTATCATTAAATGCTTATGAAACTCACCAGATTAAATGCTGATCTACTCTGTCAAAACTACTTGTATGTCCCAGGGACTCAGTAATTACAAGTACTAAACAACTTTTGAAGAAGGAACGCTGCGGCACTAGTTTAAATTCATATTTTGACATCATATTGTAATTGGTTTTGAACATGTACGCTTTTAAACAATGTAAACTTTCAATTATATATATGATGGTTGTATTGCTTTCTTTACTATGTATTCATTTGTTACGTTACCACATGAAGTCATCCGCCTCCTAACGTTTCCGCCATTCTGGTTTTGGGGTGTGACACATATTGCATCAACTGATGTAATACCACCCGCAGTTTCGATTGCCAATATAGTTTTTGTGGAGGCACAAACTTCTGACATTTTTTGTAAACATATCTAATATGGATGCAAGTGTCATAATGGGTGAGGATGCTTCGCACGTTGTAGACAAAGGTAAATCTTCAGGTGTTACCCCAGATACAATTGTTTCTTTACCTTCACAACTTACACCTATCATTCCTACTACATCCACAACATATTCTCCTACCTTTGAAAACATCATCAAATAACCATTTACATCTCTTTTTTCTTCACAATCCACTGATCCACCTACCACCACTTCACCAATAAAAGATTCTTCTTTTATGGAAACTGAACGTGAGTCTGAAGGTTTTGGCAGAACCTTTGAAAATCTAGAGTTTGATGAAGAAGAGACTGACTTCCCAGATCACATGCTTATGACAATAAAACAATTCAAGATATTAAATACAAAACTCAATTCAATTCTTCAGTCTCAGGCTGATCTTGTAGGAGGTAATTCAGTAACCAGTCTTGAAGTGGATGGTATGCTAAAGATGGTTGAAGGGAGGCTTTCTTCGAAAGTGTCTGGAATGATGAAGGATTCGAAGTCTCGTCTTCTAGAGAAAATTGTTCTTTGTGATAAGAATAATGAGATGAGGGTCAATGCTCAAAAATCTACATTTGAAGGTGATCTGAAGGAGTTAAAGTCGGTTACGAAGGAGAGACATATTTTGTGTATTTAGGATGTGAATAAGGTGAGAGAAGACGTGAATTATAAACTCGAAGAAATGAGACAAGATATGGTGAAAGAGATTGCAAATGTTCATACTGAATTTTCATCTCTGGATCAAAAGGTGGATATCATATGTGATGCAGTTACTAAATTTGCAAAGTTGTACGAAAGTTTGAGTCCTCAAATTGCTCAACTTTCTACAACTAAGAACAAAAATTTCATGGAGGTTTTCCCATTGCTAAAGGAGCTTAAAACTTTATCTTCTGCACCTGCTTCGTCTTCTTTGCTCTCCTCTGAAGATCTTATCAACAAATTTTCTCAATTCGAAGCCTTACTTCTTCAACAGTTGGCTCCTCTTTCTAGAATATCTAGCCTTCTTCCTACAATGGATGCCCTACCTGCTAGCACATGAACTGAAGGTTCGAAGGCTAGTGGCGAAGATGCAAAGGTAATGGGAAAGGTGTTTCCTTCTAAAATCCCAACATCAAAACCAGTGATTGCAACTTCTGGTCCTATCACTTCAACAATAGTTACATATGTGCTAATTACAAGACCAATTTCGAAAGGAATTGTGATTGGCAAATCTATTAACACTGGTAGAAGTGATATGAAAGCAAGAGAAGTGATAAAGGAATCTGGTTCGAAGGCAAGGGGAAAGTCAATACTATTCAAAAAATCTAAAGAAAAGAAGAAGGCAGAGGCTGAAGCAGAAGTAGAGAAGATGAGGATGATTCAAAGCATCATGACTCAAAGGGCCAATGATCCTCCTGGCATGAACAAGGGTGATCCATCAAAGAACTACAATTACGAAACAATTGAAGCCAAGGTTGCATTCAATCACATGTATTCGTTTGAGAAGAAGCCTAAACAGATTTATATTGTCACGAATACGGATGCAAGCCAATTGGACTTTCCAATTAACGAAATGATGTTCATAATGCCTCAATTTAAAGCAGAAAGTAAATTCAAGGAGAAGGATGAAGGTACATAAATGAAGATAAGATTTCATGCGGTCCTGCCAAGCCTGCAGAAGATGTATGGTCCATAGCCAAGATTAAAAAGGTCATAAGTATAAAGAAGGATGTATTTTTCGAAAACACAGTCCAAAACATGAAATATATTGTGACCAGGGCAAATGGCAATATGTGTGAGTTTACAATAACAAACTTTCCTTTGATGAACTTGTATGATCTTATACAAGTTGCATTACTGCTGAAGGAAATATCATTTTCATATCTACAAAACACAGAGTCTGATGAGTAGAAGCTGGGAGTTACTCACATCAAGATTTTTATCGAAAATTATTATGAATGTTTGGCAATGATTGATGTGGAGTTAGCTGCAGCTAAAGGTCTGGGAATTACAGCACCAATGGCTCCTTCGAAGACTCAAGCAGAGTTGAAGAAATATGCAGATGGTGAAATATGGTTGAAGCCTTTTGGCTTAGTCTTCTCTAGGAAGGACAAGTTATTAAAATCAAAGATATTTTTGTTCCAGGCAAGTGAAGTTGAAAGATATTTTACTTCACAATATACGAACTTGATTGTTCATATGAATCATTGCAAAAAGAATAATGAAGGTGACAAGAAGGAATTGAAGAAGATTATCTCTTGGTATACCGAGATACAAAGAGTTATGTTGTACTCCATTCAACTACTTACAAACTAAAGTTTTCAACTCTGTTTACAAAGGGGGAGAATGTAAGGGTAGTTTGGTTGTAAAGAGTCGAAGTCTAATATGTAGTCTTCATATGTTTTGTTATCTATTTTACTAAAGCATATTATTCGAAGCTTTGATGTCTAGTCCTTAGTATATTTGTTGTACACTTTTACTCTCCTATAAATAGGAGTCTTTACTAGAGTTAGATAAGGTTTCTATAGTCTTGTCTACTTTTGTACTCTGTAAACCTAAAGCGTAATATTGAGCTGAATCAAGATCTTATTTACATCGGTGTTCAATCTTTCATACAATTTCTGATTACAAACTCTGATTAGTATTCAAACTCGATTCTCAGATTCAACAGGATCTAAATTAATTAACCACAAGTTCTCACTGGGGTAGAAGACCCTTTTACCCCTAACACACCCTTGTCCAAAATGAAATTCTAGATCATAACCAATGGCCTAAAAGATATAGATAATCCTAGAAGGCCTGATTTATGGCCCAATTTCCAATTGGGCCTAATCCTTTCACATGGGCCTTAGCCCAACATCTCATAATAATTCTTCATCCTATTTTTCCAATTTCTAGGTGGTCCATCTCGGCCCAAGCCAATATTTTGTAGATGTGGATGTGGCTGAAACCAAAACAATGCAAAGCCCAACTCAGTGAGTACGCTAAGAGTACAGGTTGCATGGCTTGTACGCTGCTCATACGGGCTTGTATACTCAGCATACACTCCTGCTGTGCCAAAATCCCAAAAAGAGCTTAACCCCTTAAGATCTAAAGCTCCAAATATAGATCTCAGTCCATTAAAGGGTCTTAACCCTTAAAGTCGATTACTTAGTGGCTTGCATGCCCCCAGATGACCTCAACCATGGAATATAACCACCTACTACCTTTAGAATGGAAAAAGGTCCAAAACCTAAACATAAGATATGTAAGGATTTCTGGAGTAAGTTGAAGAATATATACCTTGAAAAGGTCTGAAATAGAGCAACAATCCTAGATCTACACCTTCTCCTTTGAACCACCACCTTGCGTTGCTCTTCACTTACTTGGAGAATGGATCAAAATACTAAGAGTACTCTTAAGAAGCCTTCTAAGCACAAGAATACACCAAATATTAGTTAGAATTTTGTGGGAGCTGCTTAAGGGTGAGAGGGTGGCTAAACTTTAATACATAATGTTCTTTATATAGTCCTTAACCCTTAAATTTAGGGTTTTAGGGACTATACACGTACGTTCCACGTACTCTTTAGTACGCTGCGCGTATGTAGATGGAATGCATGATCATCTCATACTAGTGCACTGCACGTACATAGGGTGGTACACCCTACATACGACACCCTTAAGCCCATATAATGAGGACCCAAAGAATCCAAGCCCAAGTCAAAACGAAATAATTAACCCAAAAATAAATAATACCTTGGAGAAATATCGAGTGTTACATAGGTTATAGGTGTTGTCCCTAACTATTACATCATATTATTAGTTCTTATTAAGAAACGAGGGCATTATAACTCTCTCCCCCTTAGGATGATTCTATCCTCAAAATCATGCATCAACAAACATATGTGGATAACGATTATTCATCTCACTTTCTGTTTCCAAGGTGAGGTTTGACCCATTCAAATGAATCCATCGCACAGGCACTAAATCAACCGTCTTATGTCATAGCTTCATGGCCAATAATCACTTTAATCCTTATCTCCAAAAACAGAATTATATCGGGGACTTCTCCTACGAACTTCCTCAAATAACACACATGGATAGTGTTATTAATGTCATCCAATTCTTCTGGGAATTCCAGCTTGTAAGATTGGTTTCCAACTCTATGAAGAACCTTAAATGGCCCACTAAATGTTGGACTCAGATTCCCTCTATTTCCAAATCTTATAAGTCCCTTCCATGGCGAGACTTTCAGCAACACCAAATCTCTAACTTCGAAGGTTATTGGTCGTTGTTTCTTTTCAACACGGCTCTTATGAAGAACCTAAGCTGCTAACATTCTTTCCCTGATTACTTTTAGCTTCTCAACATTCATATGGATGATCTCCGGTCCCACGAATTTCTTTCCATCTTCAAGACAACAACACAACATACACCACTTTTTTTGCCATATAAGGCTTTATAAGGTGCCATCTTAATGCTAGAATGGTAACTATTGTTGTAGGAAAACTATAATAGGGGTAGATGTTCATCCAAGTTACCTTGAAATTCTAGGGTACATGATATCAACATATCTTATAGTGTTTTAATTGTCCTTTCACTCTGACCATCAGTTTGTGCATGGTAGGTTGTACTCAAACACAACTTTGTACATATTTCTTCTTGCAGGCTCTTCCAAAACCTCGATGTGAAATGACTATCATCATCTAACACAATCGTTAGTGGAACAACATGAAGTCTTACAAGCTCCATCACATAGACATCTGCAAGCTTATCCATAGACCATCTCTCATTGGCCGTTATGAAGTGTGCACTCTTTGTGAATCAATCTACGATTACCCAAATCATGTCGTGACCATTCTTTGTCCTAGGTAATTTAGTCATAAAGTCCATGGTAATGTCCTCTCACTTACCAATGGGTACATGCAAGGGCTTTAAACTCCCATACTGCTTCTGATGTGTCGCCTTAACTCTCATATATGTTACAAACTCGACTACATTCTTAGCAACATTGAGCCTTATCATATGTCACTAGTAGTAAGGTTTCTGATCCTTATACATCTTGGTACTGTTGGGATGAGTCGAATACATGATCTTGTGGGCTTCTTCCATAACAGATACATATGTTATAATATAATATGAAACAAAAGAATAAATTATCTTTAACTTTTCAAATGCATTCCGTTGAGACTTCTCGCCCTGTCATGATCTTCCAAACTATCATTCATTTCTTGATCCATCAACCTGGGAGCGAAGTCCTTCATCTTTCTATTTTTTGCTACTAATAACTAGGCTTACCTTCACCAAAAGATGTAAATGATTGGAAGAATCGCTTAAGAGACCATCGACCCAAGTTTTCAGATATTCCTGGACTTTCTTTGAACTAAAAGAGACGTTGTTTAATCTGAGTATGCTACTTGCATAGTAGATCCTACCATATTAAAGCTTCTTTTTCACTAGAGAAAAGGAGTGATTGGCTTTCGACATATCTAATTAGACTGAATAGGATTTTTAGAGCTTTCATGATTATTCAAATATATTTTAGTAGGAAGGAAGGGCACACAAGCTACCGTTTCTAGAATACGAGCAAGCTATCTTGCTGAATCACCTAGTGCTCTTATCATGTTATTACTGAAAAGAAAATGCAAAATCCTCTATTTGATGTCAATTCAACCACACTTCCATTCCTTGTAGAAGAAGGCTAACTTCTTGCTCGTTGGGAATTGTATGATCAGTAATGTCCACGTATGGCTCTGTGAGAAGGGTGGTGGACAAAAATGGACTTTCTGTACCTCACTCTCATATCTTCTCATAATCATAGGTTGTAGGTGAGGGTAAGAGGTTACTTGTGAGGCAATGTATTTTATTCCCATGCTTCTTGTAACACCATGATTTGACTTTGTTGAAGGTATGGTGCTTTAGAACATATATCTAAGTATATAAAGAAGAGCAAAGACCAAACACTAGCTAGTTTTTGAAAGTCTTCTTCTCTTCTTTTTCTCTTTAAATTATAAGAATTCCATTCCTTGTCCTTTATAGTTTTCTTTTGAAAATCACTCATGCTTGCTGGATACTTGTAAAGAGCCTCTATTTTGAGTCTTTTGCCTCACTTCAACAACTTCCAATCTCCCATGAGAATCAAAGTATTCAAAGGCTATAGTTCTTTTTTCCTTCTATGGTTCATTCAATATTTCCATGTTTTGCAAAATGATATTTGGTGGGTATAAAATGGTTTTATTGCTATTTAAAATTTAATGCTTCTATTGCTAAACTCGTAGTTTATTATAGACTATTTTTGAACAAAACCCAGCACGAATAGGGGTGATGTTGACATAGCAGCATGGGTAAATCTAGAATTTGGATTAAGTAGTCCATTTGTAGTGGCTATGATATGTGAAACATGGAAATCCGCAAAGCATAGCATTGTATGTACTTTGCTTTTATGATACACGTACAAAGAGAGAACACAACGTGCCAAAAAGTAACATGATAACATTAAATTAGGCAAGAACATGGAATGCACGAAGATTTTACGTGACGCGTGAGGCATGTGTGGCCAAAAGTAGATTTCAATTATTGAAATATTATTAGATGCTAATATAAATGTAGCATTATTTGAGAATTAGAAATTTTGTGGAATGGGTTATTGTAAAAAGAAGTCATAATTTGTAAGAAAAGATCGAGTTATCTTGATGGATTATGAAGCTATGTACTTTGTTGAAATGTGAATGTAAAAGTGATCCTTGAAAGAAATACTAAACCATTTTGTATGGGATGTAGTATTGAGTTGATATGCTTAAGGGTCCGTGTGGGGAACGATTACAACCTTTGTTTAGATAGTTTTATCCGGTAAAGGTCAATTTCATGTATACATGATTTTTCTAGGAAAAAGTTACTCCTTAGCATTGGTTAGTACTTTGGAATCACAAGAAAATGTTAATGAGTTAGGTGGACTCATGGAAAGTTTTGGATTCACGTGTTAAGAAGAGGAGTAAATATAGCTTGGAGGCTAATGTGATGGATTTATAAAGGAAAGTGTAGAATTTGATAGTAACAGATCTTCTTACAAAAGAAGGGGAATGTTAATCCCTATATGTAAGATAGTGTGTTATCCTAAAATAATTGAGTAAAAGGAAGGACGAATTGTGCACACATTAATGGATAGTGTTTGGTGTATTCAAATATTAGGTAGAAGGTTGTAGGTAATTGTAGCATAGTTAATGTGAAGCATTCCTATGTAATACTTCACTGTGTAAATTGGGTTGAATCTTAAGAGTTGGTGACATGGTTAACTATAGACTCAGAGTCATGTAGTGGAGATTGTTGGTCAAATAATTATGTTAGTTAAGAGAATAGAGAGATTGGAGACCCAGTTAGATTATCATTAGTTGACTTGTCAATATTCATGTGTGGTATATTAGTAAGGTTGGGGATAACCTAGCTGACTGTTTATCTTATGAGATAAAAGATTATATTGAGGCAGGTCCTCTATAGTATGTAAATGTTGATTTAAAGGACCGATATTAGTTGATTCTTGTTATGGATTTGTCGAAAGAAATTTGACAATTGTAGACATAAGGGTATTGTGAGAATGTGGATTATTGGAAATTGAGTTCGAGATAGGATGTTATTTATTGCTAAGTAGGTATCTTTTGAGTACCATGAAAAATTAATCACACTATTGGTGTGAAATAGATATGATGTGATTATTGGAAAAGGTTATAGTTGAAAAAAATGAATTTATCGTTTAGGAAATTACATGGAAAAAGGAAAGATAGTTTCCTCTTGTCAGAAAAGAGAAAGAGTCAAATATGTGACTAGTAAGAGTAAATTGGGCAGTTTTCCTAAGTTTTATATGGAACCTTTGAAACTAAATGATAGAAATTTTATAAATGAAAATGTGAAGTAATGAACTCCATAATGGTATGAGAACATGTAGAGCTACATGAACACATGAGGAAGTGGTTAAATGGTAATGACTTTAAGGTTAGTACTCATGAGAATCTCGTTTTGAAGAAAGATTAAGGAATATCAATATGAAACCTTGAGGAAAGAAATAGTAGGTATGCCATATAGTGAAAAGACATTACTAAAGAGAGGGCCATAGACGTAAGAAGAATACAAGCTTCTATATCAATAAGAACGACCATGCGAGTTGGCTATGTTAGCATACTCATTGGAAGAATTTGTTGAATAGTACTCAATTGGTACTAGTGTGAGACATATATATCGTTTATTTGTAGCTAAGTGTAAGCCGTATGTCAAATACCTGGTTTTAGTTGGGAAAGATTGATTGTTATGAGCAAGATCAGTCCTATTTTGTGATATGATCCAAGTATGATTTCTTGGATATGAACTTGGTTAATGGGATATATGTTAGGAAATGTGGTGGAAAATGGAACCTATCAGTCTTGGGGACTGTAATGCTAGGGTTCAAGATGATTATATTCTTCAGGGTAGTCTTGGTGACCATAATATTCTGAATATGAAATATAAAATATAGTGGTAGTCTTCGTGAATAAGATTCCATTATATTTGAGAATGTTGATCATGGTATCCTTGGTGGATATAATACCATTGATCAATGTGCAAGACAGTTCAAATGAAATTGTTAAACCCTTAGTTAGGGGTGATATGCGATTTCATATCCCTCTATGGATGGTTGATTGTAATCCCTTTTATTATGGTTTTATCACATATGGATGTTGTCTGATTTTAAGGAAGAGATTAAGAGTTAACTTTCCGTATAATGTATTCTTTTTATTATGTTTGAGGAAAAAATATGGTAACCAAATACACGAATGGATTTATGCTATCCTTGAGACTTGTTCTTCAGGTTTCAACAATTACTTTAGCAATCAATATACTTTCAATTGTACAATGGTCTTTACTTACCAAAGTTTGGATGTTGATGAATATGTTCGGAGTGCATGTGAAAAATAGGTACACTGAAAACATAACAATATTTCACGAGATTTTTAGCATGGAAATGGAGTGATGAATAAGCAATGTGTGAGATAGTACATGCTATGAAACCTGAAAGAATAACTCCTTTGCAGGGTGTATGATTTGGACATAATTATATCTTAACTAAATGTTGAGTATAGTTAGGGTTTACTATACTTAGTCATGAAAAGTATAGGTTGATAACCGTTCTTATGAAAGAATGTTAGATGTTGCAAGTATGTAGAAGAAGTTATAATATGTTCGTAGTCCAATTCCAAAATCACGTTTAGAAGTCCAAAAACATCTTAAGGTAATGTTCGTAGTCCAATTCCAGCCAAAAAGGTCGAAGTTATGCTGTTTAGGGGTCCAACTCGTCGAGTGCATGAACCAACTCGGCGAGTTGGATCGATTTGATCACTTTTTAGGCATGGACTTACCGAGTCTGATGATCGGACAACAAACACCTTCAATTTTTTAAGCAGTTTTGCAAGTATAACAAGAAAACAAGCCTAGGCTCTGATACCACTGTTAGGTTTTGAGCATTCTAACACTCCTAAGTGTACATCCAACCCTAAATACCTCGGATCTATGTTTTCTCTATCATACATGCAAATATGAACATCCAAGGTATTATCCTAATCTAGCATACAAAACAATGACTATAGCAAGATAGAATACATACCTCTTTGATGTAGAATGTCTTCATGAAGCTTGAGTGCCTAGTGCCTCAAGTGTGACACCTCAAATGGTTCACACAACACCAAATACACTTGGAATAACTTGAGAGAATTCTACACTTCATGAAAATCGGCTAGCCCTATCAGTCACTCATAGTGGCCGATTTTCCCAAGATTATGATTTTTATATAGTGTTACAATTAGGGTAAACCCTTAATTGTCATGGCTTTCCATTTCCTTGGATCCATGGGTTAAAGTACACCCTGGAGCATCCTATGGGTTTTAGCCCAACTTGATAATCCATGGAGCATTAGCCCACTATACAAGTATGGATGATTTACACAATCAACCCATATATTTAATTAGTCTTCTTTTGATCACTTAATTAATTCTAAATTAATTCTTGATCAATACTAATTAAATAATCTTATTATTCTTATTATCAATATAGTAGAACTTATAATATATTAATAACCATAAGTGTCTTATTTCTCTCATTTAGTCTATCCAAGTACATGATGCCATGTAACCAAAATGGACCATGCTGTGTCGGGTCAAGTCTTACCAATTATAGTTATGCACTTAGACATTAATCCAACAGTTTCTCACTTGGATAAGTCTAAAACTATTATTGCGTATGACTTCAGGAACCGACTGGCAATCGTAGCTCTCCAACAGTTTCCTTATTTGGTAAATTTAGACACTACCACAAATGAAAGAATCAAATTCATATTTCCACTCTTGCTCTTAATGGAATCTTATAAGCAACAAAAATTTCCACAAATGCCGTTGTAAGGATATTTTAAAATAAATAAAATCATAAATTTTCCTTTATATTTTAAAACTTTGCGGAAAAACTAATCCTTACAATGAAAATGTACATGAAAACTTGTTGTTATCTATTCCTAAGGAATTTATCATAACTCCTAATAAGTCTCTCAAGAATCCAATCTTCAAACTATGCGATAGAAATCCATCTATGCGATCAGATTCAGCATATTCTTTCTTTAAGTTTCTTTAATTTTCTTTGATTCTTAAAACATCAACATGTGACCCAGTCACATCATGTATCAAGAATCTCAGAATAGCAACTTAGCAGAGTTAGATAGTGGACTTTACCTAAAGTAGAGTCAAACTTATTGACTTTAACATCCTTAGGTAAATCGGCAGCTTCACAACCAATGCCCCTTCCTTTGGAAATTTAACATATGGACATTGTGGTAATGGAACATGGGACTATCACAGACTTAGCCTTCCTCTTTACCATTTGGTCAACCAAGTTGACTATGGCCGATCCTTTTCCACTGGGAAGAGAGAGCTTTACTATATATCCAATATCACCATTGTCAATGTCCATAAAGTTTTAGGGAGTTGATCTTAGCACGTAGATAAGATCATTAAGGGTCTTGTCATAGTCTATTTCATAGGTGTTCTAAAAGAAATCACTATGTAACTTAGAAAGTAGTTGTACCACCAACTTTCCCAAGACTTTGACACCCAACTATCCCGGTTTGTCAATATGTGACTACATCTCCAAGATGTGACCGCACATAGACCTTTACTTGCCAATAGGGCTTGAGTGACCTTAAACTTTTCAAGAACTTGTGGGTTAGGGAGAATAATTGGAGGATGTGAAAGAAGTATGATTTCTATGGGACATCATCTTCATTTAGGAAAGCTTGTTTCAAGAGATTTGGGAAGATCATAAATGTCTAAACAGAACTCTTTTGGGAGATATTCAAGATAGTTGATTAAAAGTCCTTAATATAACACCTAATATGAGATATTAAGGCTAGGACCCTACAAACTATTTTATAACATCGGAAAAGGGATGCCGTAATCCAAGCTATAAAATATTTGAAGTTAGGTGAATGACGATTCACCAATTTCCACCAAGATAAAGGAAATGTATTATTAGGTTGTAATTGGATTTGAAACTCCTAGATCTTTTGAGATTCATTGAACTGTTCAATGGCATGTTTCATTCTCGAGTGTGCCCTTCAAGTTTTGTGACTGGGATGCCGAGGATCACAAAACAAGGTGTGAAGTAACCATCCAAATTACTTGGTACCCTTAAGTGTTTACCCTTAATCGATGTGCCGGTTAACGAACTCGCTCCATCGATACTATGATAAACATCATGTTACCCTTTGCCTACCTTGTTAAATACGAGTTAGTGTGCCGGTTAACCACACACGCTCCACTAACCGACTTAAACAAAATGCAAAGTGTAATTTCATGGATTAGCACCTTATTCACTTTTTCCTAAGTAACTAAGATTGGGTATTTATTAAGAGTTTTGGTTACTTAGTATTTATCATTAATACTTTTAATGAAGGGGGAATTCTAGTCATATCAAACCCGTTCGGCTAACGACCCTCCGCCGGTCAAGGAAGCGGTGGGTGAGAGTGGACACCCATTAAACTGCCATTTTATAGGCAGTAACCTTATACCCCCCTTATAGACCGGCTTCGTGAATGAGGCCTACTAATGGTAAGATTGACTTTACTCTTATACATATATATAGATATTATTAACTTATAATATTATAAATATAAGGGTTGAATTTTAACTTTTAAAATTCTAAGGGCTAACTTGGAGTTAAAGTACTCATAAGAGAAAACTTTACAAATTCCAAAACTTTAGGGCAAGTTTTGAAACTATTCAAAACTAATTAATTCCATAACTTATGTGTTTAAAGTAGTTTTAATCCTAAAACTCTTCAAGTTCTATTACTTGAGGACAAGTTATGGAAGACTTTAAACTAATAAAAGAATTAACTTTTATTTATTTTATAACTTATGGAATTAATTAAAGTTACATTTTTTTTATTTATTATTTAATGAAGAGACTCTTGGTCCTCCATAACTTGAGGACAAGTTATGGAGTCATAAAACCATTTAATTAGAACTAGACTCTTCATTTTGTAACATTTCCCAACTTTTATGAGTTTTATGAAACTTAAATGTGACTTTTCATATAACTTGAGGACAAGTTACAAAAACACATTTTAGAATCAACTCTTAGATTAAAATGGATTGAAAACACATAATCAACTAACTTTTCTATTAATCTAAGCATCTCATAAGAACAAGATAATTCCAATCAAACTTTTTCATGTAATTAGTCTAAACTTTAAACTAATACAAAACATGAATCTATTGACGATTATCTTTGAAATTGGATTAGCATGAACATTACCACATCAAAATCAAGTTTATAAGTCCAAAAACATCTTGGGGTAATGTTCGTAGTCCAATTCCAGCCAAAAAAAGTCGAAGTTATGCTGTTTGGGGGCCCAACTCGTCGAGTGCATGAACCAACTCAGCGAGTTGGATCGATTTGATCACTTTTTAGGCATGGACTCGCCAAGTCTCCTGATGGACTCGCCGATTCTGATGATCGGACAACAAACACCTTCGATTTTTTAAGCAGTTTTGCAAGTATAACAAGAAAACAAGCCTAGGCTCTGATACCACTGTTGGGCTTTGAGCATTCTAACACTCCTAGGTGTACATGCAACCCTAAATACCTCGGATCTATGTTTTCTCTATTATACATGCAAATATGAACATCCAAGGTAGTATCATAATCTAGCATACAAAACAATGACTATAGCAAGATATAATACATACCTCTTTGATGTAGAATGTCTTCATGAAGCTTGAGTGCCTAGTGCCTCAAGTGTGGCACCTCAAATGGTTCACTCAACACAAAATACACTTGGAATAACTTGAGATAATTCTACACTTCATGAAAATCGGCTAGCCCTATCACTCACTCATAGTGGCTGATTTTCCCAAGAATATGATTTTTATATAGTGTTACAATTAGGTTAAACCCTTAATTGTCATGGCTTTCCATTTCACTGGATCCATGGGTTCAAGTACTCCATGGAGCATCCTATGGGTTTTAGCCCAACTTGATAATCCATGGAGCATTAGCCCACTATACAAGTATGGATGATTTACACAATCAACCCATATATTTAATTAGTCTTCTTTTGATCACTTAATTAATTCTAAATTAATTCTTGATCAGTACTAATTAAATAATCTTATTATTCTTATTATTAATATACTAGAACTTATAATATATTAATAACCATAAGTGTCGTATTTCTCTCATTTAGTCTATCCAAGTGCATGATGCCATGCAACCCAAATGGACCATGCCGGGTCGGGTCAAGTCTTACCAATTATAGTTATGGACTTAAACATTAATCCAACAGATCCCACTCTTGCCATTGGCTCTCTTTAAGTCATATTTTGATATGAACTTAAAGCTTATGAGCTTAAGAGTTTTTATCCAAAATAACTAACATTCTACATCAAGTTGAGTCAGTGTTGGTGTCTCTAAAGTTCCACATTCTTCATCAACTTCCAAGCCTCCTATGAGGATCCAGAGACTACAAAGGTTATTATTTCTTCATATATTCTTATGTTGGTGATTTAATCTTTCTATAACTTGCAAAATGATTATTGGTGGGTGTAAATTATTTTATGTAATTATTGAAAATCAAGTCTTCCGTTTGCCAATTTCTCTAGTTTATAAAACTATTTTTGAAATAAAAACCAACAATTGGTATTAGAGCTACCTTTCAAGTTTGGTTAGATTTTTTGGTTTCTGGAAATATTAGTTTTTGGAGAATATGGATAACTTGTTTTTATACAAAAATAAGTTCATAATTTTTTTTTTGACAACCTCTTATTGTTATCTTATGTGACAAACATTTACATGCATTTTTTGTCACTTAAAGTTTTCTTAGAAAAACAAAGGTTGTTTTATGTTTATATGCATTTTAGAGTTCAAACACAAGCCTCAGACCATTTGTGTTGTTTGTTTAATTTGGTTGAAAAATAGTTTGTAATATTCTTTTATTCATAAAGTATATAATAAAAGTAGCTACATTTTATTCTTATTATTTTTATGTAATAAATTAGTAATAGACTAGATTTACTTTATAAAATATGTAACAAGATGAAAATCGAAGCCAATTCTTGAAGAACAATGGAGACCCACGGTTTTTTGTACATTATATAAAAGTTCACAACTTTTATAAAATATTTATAAAATTACAACAAAATTGATTGTCATTGCAAGTGGGAGCTTGAAGATCACATGAAGAACAAGTTGTAATTTTTGGTCCTTTTGTCCCTTAGGGAGGACTTAAGACTTTTGTGTTGGCTCACAAAAGTGTTATCTAGATCAAGGCTTGTTTTTGTTAAATACACGATTGTGTTGTTTATTTTTCAAGTAAATATTTTGCGTGGTTGATAAGTTAGCTTTTCACAAACTCAAACTATTTTTTGGGCAAATTAAACATCACATGGAGTTCGGTTTTTATTTTTCAAAATAATAATATAAGATTTAACAAATTATACCTTTAAAATAAAACCGGTTTTATTTAAATATTAATAACGGGAAATTTGAAATTGTAAAATTATAAGCATAAAATGGTGATTTTATAACTTATTCAAACTCCAAAATATTAATCGTAAAAGGATGTTTTATTAAGTAATAAATAAGTTTCTATATGGATCAAACTCAAACATAATACTAGATATTATAGTTAAAATTAAATTGTATCAAAATATAAAACCGGATTTTATATTCAAACCTTAAATGTGATTTTTTGGAAAATTGATACAATGATTAATTAGATGCATTCAATTATCATCATATCATATGCTTCTAAAACTAGAATTACAAAACATTAAAAGACATCTTCAGACTTCAAATCTACACAATCCATTTTAAAGAACACTCACACATCTTTTATATGCATTAGTGAGATATAGGACACCTAACTGCTTAGTGTTATCTTTTGATGGTTAGGGTGTATTCACGATTTCTATAACCAATTTATAGGCCAATTACACAAGTTTTTCAAATTGGATGATTTGATCGAAAACCTTTTGTGATAAAGGATACCTAAGTAAGAGATTTCCAAGGCATATGTGAGATCAAACATATCTAAATAATTTTGTTATTAGCTATCGCATAAATCGAGTAATTATATAGTAAGATATAATTGGTAACCGATATCTACCGCATTTAATTCAAATGGATGGGATAAATGATACCTAACCATTTTTTTGAAACATGGATCCTAGACTTTGATAATTAATGTTTTTGGAAACTAAAAGGGTATTAATTATTAAAGAGTTTAAATATTGAAAATTCTAAATGAATTTTGTTAAATTTTGATGATGAGAACCAAATCCAATCTCACTACCGTGCATCACTTAAACATAAATATCTACAAGATTTCATAACATTCGATGGGCACAATATTATTGACTGGACTCACTCCTTAAAATAGAATCTCGCAAGAGATGAGAAATTGTAGGTCATTAGAGGCCCTATTCCTAAACCACCTTCTTTGTTTGATTTACCTGTGCATGATGTATGGTGGATACACAAGTTTGATTCTGATGATGTGTGTGAGACTACTATGGGTACATGTATTCCTAACTTTTAGAAAGAGTTGGAAGGCATGGATGCATTTCATATGTATTGTCAGGTTACAGAGATATTCCTAAGATGTAGTGGCATTGGTATGAACCAGTTCAAACCTTGGAAGAAACCAAGGCTGAAAAGAGTCACCTTATGTGCTCTAAGAGGCCTCAAGTTTATGGAAGGAACACCTTTAGGCCCAAGAAATCCAAGAAGGCCCACATTGATGTATCTTGTATCGTTTGTGGATAAATTGGACACTAGAAGAGGAACTTTTCTATTCGCTAGAAAGAAAGTTGGGAAGAGACTAGTACTTCAGGTGTCTACTAGATAGAGCTCATACTTTTCATAGAACACTCGAGTACTTGGTACTGAAATGTTAATCTATTACTTGTAAATCGCTTGCAGATATTTATAGAAGAGTAACCAACTGAGCACAATCAAGTTGGAACTACACTTTTGGAATTTAGTTTATTAATTATGCTAGGAACATAATGTACTTGTATTGTGAAATAATGTTTGTTTTGGAACAATGTATGTTATAATTTATGTTGTCTAAATATATGCTTCAGTTAGCCTATGAATGATTGACAATTTACTTAAATCATATTTCATAACGATCACATTCATATTCGGAAATGATTAAAATTATTTTTTTGAGACTAGATCTCCAAATAAGAATTATGAAGTAAATATCAATGTTTTATAAATAACAAGTTCTATATGCAAACTACATTTGACTTAAACTTGTTTTTGAAATCAAAACTCATCTTTGACATTGTTATCTTTACTATATAAATGGCATTCAAATATTCCAACATCAAAAAGGGATCTTTGAGAGAAAAATAATGTAGTTTATTTCACATATGTACATCTTATTTATATATAAAAGATTCCTAACGATATTTTAACTAAGTAGTAGAAGAAATTAATTATTAAGGGACTATACAATGTGATGCATGGCTTCCTTTCTAATGATTTTCTAAGATTTAGCTCAAGATACCAAATACAACTTTATTAACAACTATAGTAGTTATAATTATATTTTACATGGTAAAGCATAATTGTGAAACATTTGTTTAAGTTTTCAAATATAAAGTTGAGATACAAACCACTAAGTACGTGTTTCGAAATGCTCCATATCTATCTTATTTAAATGTTTTATGGATTTGAAGCCTATGTTGGACTAAAGCTTCTGAACCCAAAATCTACTAGATTCATATTCGTACAATACTCTAACTATGGCTTAGATTATTATATGCAAAATGACTTAGAACAAGTTCTCTTATTCCTATGATAGTTGATTTAGTAGAAAGCAAGCTTCTAATGACAAAACAAGTGTGAGCTACGTGGAACTTGAAGCAACATAAGAACCATAACCAGATGTAGTAACAGTTGGCACTAGTTTTAACAAGGATTTTTAAAGTTGAATAATCAAGTATGGTATTGATTAAACTTCCTCCCTATAGCAAGGTTAGAAGGAATAAGTGATTATTCTAGAAAGAATGTATTACATGGATAACTATACACATTTAAGACAAGACTTGTTATAAAATAATGTTCTCATACTCATGTCATTGACTATGGTTCTCATCATACTCATGACAATGACTATTATCAAACCTTTTTCACAAAGTAGCTATGATTCGATCAACAAGGATATTATTTACTATAAGTCATATTCTTAATACGACATATATCAAATAGATTTCTTGAAAAACCACTTTTATTAATAGACATATACTAGAATATATCTATATAGATTAGCCTGTAGGTTTTCTTAATCCATGTTATCCTATCAAAATGTGTAAAGATTGAGATCCACTTGTGGATGTAAAGCAAACAATGTGTAAATATTAAGATCCACTCGTAGATATAAAGCAAACATCTCAATGTTGCAATCATGATTTTAATATAAAACCACAAGTTATGCTCTTATATCAAAATCAATAGAACATATGTGTTTACTAAGAACTAGTGAGAGCGTAGTGAGATTCCTAATCTTGTATGAGTGAGACATACTTAATCATAAGAAATTACATTCTGACCATGCTAGGTCTTTTCACCTTGAATTGGAATGTGTTTCTAAAATGAAAGACTTAGAAAGAACAACATACATTCTTGAAATAAAAAATCTATATAGATAGATAAAATGAATATTAAAAGTTTTATATCTCTATGCGTATATGAACAACATATTAAAAGAGATCAAGACACAAAGTTCCTTTTGAGTAATCTTAATGTTGTCACATGGCACTAAATTTGGAGTCAGTCTTAGAAGAACCTAGCTCATAGGTTTGAACTAGCTGAAATGATTTATTTTCGATTTGCTTGGCAAATGGATCCATCATTTATGTCATATTATGCGTAAGACCTGGTGTATGATCATGCTAAGAGCATATTATAAGATACCAATTAGATATATGGTTAAGTTATCGGATAACTATAGGAACATTCTAAGAGTACTTTAGAAGGACTAAGAGAATGTATATGAGACAATTAGTTTAGAATAAAATATTCATGTAAAGAGCCAAATACAATTATGATTTTGAAACAAAAATATAGATAATTATAAATTATGATTGGATTATGAATTTAGTATAGGATAATGAGTAAGTTTAGTTGGAATGAGGTCTGAGATAAAAAAAAATGACACAATATACTACAAAATAAGAATACACTAATTTAGAACTTGAAATAAAATATGAGTGGATGAATGCACTTATTGAAAAACTATGTTGATTTCTACCATTCAAGGATCACATAGAAATCTTTGTGACTTTAAGAGTATACTTAATCAATCTAAGAGACTCTATGTCGCGATAGAGCACCAATCATATACTCTAATATATCTAACTATACTTAAATGTCAAATATGGAGATGCTAGTAATTGTAGAACTCACACAAATTACGTTTAGTTGAACCGATTAATAAAGCCCTTCTTCTAAGCTAAGTATGAATGGTCACACTTCTATCATAAGGCATTAGTATTCTAGAAATGGGTTTTTGATTTGGATTTAGTACTTGAATTTTGGAACAATGTGCACAAACTATTATATATAATGTTTTGAAATATTAGGATATGATCCTAACATCAATATTGGTTGTATTATATATTAACATGTTTAATCCATGAATAATCTTATTATTCTAAAAGTTCATAATCGGTTATAATAGTGGGAGCAATTATGAAGTAAGAATAATATGAATAGGATTGTTTTACTTTCAACATACGAAAGTAGGCAAGTGGTTGTAACCAAGTTTCATATGTACTTGTTAAAAAGCGAGTATTGAACTAACTTGCATCAAGATCATCTCAGGGATCACTATCAGGTATGATACTTGATTAAAAGGTACTATCGTTTGCACATGAGATACATATTGCAACTTAAGTGTAGGAAGTATTGTGCTTTGATATGGTCATATGTATAGGGTTTTGAGCATTCTAAGACTCCTAAGGTGTAGATGCAACTCTAAATGTTTTCTCTATTATACATGCAAACTTGAACTTTCCAAGGTGTTACCTTAACTAGCATACAGACATTGATACTTGGGTAATAAAACAAGTTAGATGACATACCTTTTGCTGTAGTTGGAAGCCTTGGACCCTTAATAACTTAGTGCCCTAAGTGTTGCACCTCAAATGGAATCGCATAACACCATCAACAATTGGAATAACTTGAGAGAATGATACTTCGACTCATAAATCAGCTAACCCTCTTATCACAATCACTAGTTGCCAATTAACTGCCAATTTCATGAGCCTCGGCGCTTCTTATATAGTGTGGAAAACTAGGGCACACCATGTACCTCATGACTTTCCACATTTCTCATGATCCATGGGCTTCTTATATAGTGTGACCAAAATCGGCTAGTCCTCACTTGTGTATGCTTAAGTGCTAATTTGCTAACATGAGGCTTCTTTATATAGTATGCATATTAGGGTTACATAATGTTACTCATGCCTTTCTACATTCATCATGATCCATGGTTTTTCACCTCCATGGATCATCCATGGGTAACCACATGGGTTTATACCATCATGAAGAACTACGAGTCATAAGCCCACTATATAAGAATGAATGATTTACCAAATCAATCCCCATTTATTTAATTAGTATCTTTTGATCACAAAATTAATTCCAAACTAATTCTTGATCAATAGTAATTAAATAATATGATTTCATATTAATATATTAAAACTTATAATATATTAATAAATCATAAATATCCTCTTCTCACAAAAGTCTATCCAAATTGTTTCGATGCCATGCAACCGAAACAGACCATGCTTTTCTTGGGTCAAGTATATACCAATAATATTTATGGGCTTAGACATCTAATCCAACAGTCTCCCACTTGGATAAGTATCATGACACTAACCCGACTAGCAATCGTAGCTCTAAAAAGCCGCTGTCGAACTCTGACCTAGTCAATGACGTGTCCATTAGATAAGGTATCATATATTCCTCTATTCTAGATATCATATGGACTAAGATATGGATTATAATAATTCTATCTGTCCATCTATTGTTTCTTGATTTCTGATATATGATGACCGACTAATTGAACAAATCAAATCAGTCAAGGCCTGCTGTCATTAATCAATCATCGAGGGGCCTACATATATCGATTTTTTCCATATGGGATAAAAGGAACAAATAAAATTCAACCCAAATACTCACTTGTACTTACTCACCGAATTACACAATGATACGTTTTATAACAACTAAGTTACTGGTGCGTTTACATATGTCAATGTGCAACCGACTTGCAACTACAACTCACACGTCTCCATTTGAAGAATATACGATATTATTATCCCATGATCACTCGTGATAAAATACATGAAGTGATTCAAAAGAGCATGGATTGAATCCAATACTCAAATCTTATTCCAGGAGCACTCATGAACACTGTAGCAAACTTGTCCTAGACAAACTACATACCCATTCATGACAGTCTTGCCTTAATACCTACTTCCAAAGTATGATCGACTATGGATAGTTTGAATAACCTAGTTATTCGGGAAGTCAAACAATGCAAAAAAATAAAATAAAAGAATAATACTAATCCTATATGGCCCCAAAACGTTTGAGCCATATTGATTACTCATTTTTCATTGTATATTGTTTCAAATAATCAACTTAATATTTGAATTAAAACAATAGTTATGCCATGCTCCAAGCATGCACACTATGTTTTCTAAACAATAATTATGCCATGCACCAAGCATGTATACTACATTTGTCTATGGTCCTTAATTTGTGAGATAGATCAATTGAAAAACATTTCAATGATGCTCATTTCAAAATTCCAAATCCTTATTGCAAGTGTAAGAATTCCAAATTCCTGTAACTACTAGAAAGTTTTAGATTCTAAACAATCATGCAATGATTCTTTTGTAATGTCTAGGTGCCAAAAGTCACAGAGACTTGACCAATGATAGTACAAAATATTCCTTTGGAGATTTTTACAAGACAATTTCATGGAAATGAAGTCTCAAATTCCAAGTACATTCCTTTGAACATCCTTCTTCATAAAAGTTTCTAACTTTTCCATCTATTCTTCAACTCTTAATATAGAAATATTCCATATTTGCCATACGACAACTCATTATTAATAGACTCCTGTCTATTCATAATAATGTCAATATGGTCCTTCCATTACTATATTTCCAACTGTCCTTAAGCGACCAATCCTTAGGGAATCTTAGATTCTCTTTAACAATTGTTTAACCACTTTAGTCATATCCGATTCTATACCTTTTTCCCTCTAATGCAATCGATCCTATATGGGACATGATTCATAATGTCTAACATAAATACATGATACTTGATTAGTCTTTTGCTCTAATATTTCTACTTGCCATGTTCTCATAATTTTGATTATGAAAATGGATTCCGTAATCATAACCAATTTTCAGAATGTAATTAACATTTCCATATATAGAATTTCCTTAACATCCATATATATTTGACAAAATTTGATTAAAATATCAATCTAAGCTTTTAGAATTGAAATGAAGTATAAATTCCTCTCCCTTAATTATAGAAAAACAACTTTTCAAACCATGCATCTTTGCAAATTGAAACTTTTGTTTCCTATAATTAACATTGCTAACCTACAACATTCACAATAATTGATTATGCTCCGACTAGCATAATATTTAAATCCTTATAAGCATACCACTTATGCTCCCAATAGCTTTGACATGTACCCAGAAATCAGTTGGACTTCTAGAAATCAATACTTCATTGACTTTCTTACCAAAGTTCAGATTTCTGATACGAGATGCTTCAATAAGACTTTATCTAGGCTTCTGAAAATCATACACCTTTCCTTAGATAGCTGTGTCTCTTAACAATTTTAGAACTTACAGCCATAAGTCTGAAATTTTTAGACCTTTTCCATTTCTCACAATTCAAATTATGAAAAGAGATTCCGTAATCATAATCGAATTTGAGAAGGCAAATATCACAACTTCTATCTCCTTAAAATCTACTTAGCGAAAGCGTTTCCTCACCATCATATTCATGAATCGGAGAGAAACCTTATGACACTTAGATTTTATGGTGTATGTGTTCCTATCCATTTGAATTTGTCATAACCATAATCATAAGACAATGTTAGTGACAAAACCAAACTCATATGGACTAAACTTGTTCAATCTTAACTTCTTGCCACCTGGTAGCACAAGGGCCTACCATTGCTTCCAAGTAGTTATGCAAACAACTGAGAACTCATAAAACTCACATGCATATTCAACTTTAACTGGAATGGGGACAAAAATAAGAATATGTCAACACGATAGGTTACAAACCTCAAGTCATGTGCTAGTGTTTAACAATACGTTTATTCTTGATTAGTTCTTGAAACTTGTCAAGATCTTTAAGACTCCCACTGACCTCTTGACATATACGATTCACTTTGTCAAGGAACATTACTTAACAAACCAATATTCATGAGTTAGTGCAGATTCTAATCAATAAAAACACTTAACATAATTGGCCTTAGTTGGTATTTGTTTTATCCAAAACATCACAACTCACAAATTTCAAATGCACAAGAGTAGAAAAAGTTTACTCTACATTTGATAAGTGTTTTAAACCTTTCTAAAGATCATGTCACTCAAGGCTACAATCTTGGAGTGTGACTCTAAGACTTGTTTTGGGAACGAAGTATGACTCATCTTCTTGATTTAAACTATTTCAACAATTCACGATTCCTCTTCTTAGCCAAACAAACGCACTAAGATGTCTTTAGAGGATCAATTGTTATATGGTTCTTCCATAAACATTAAGTTGGTCATAAAACACGATACTAAAGTACTCTTCCATCTTTTCAGATTGAAGAAACTTTTATCTTTCTGCCTAATTTGATTCTTCTCATTCGTTCTGACATACATTAAACCTTTTCCAATGTTTCAGAATTATACTTCAACTTGTAAGAATAACTATGTTTACTAAACTTTAGTTAATCATGACGACTAGTCTTATCGATCTTTGTGGTGGATCTTGACTAGAGCACACCTAGTGTACCCGATCCCCTAGTTCTTTACTTGACTCACATATACATGTGAATAAGGAATTAGTCTTAATTTACAAAAGATGAAAATTCTCATTCATCATAAAATATAACTTGCATGATTCCAAGTTTATGTCCAATTGAAACTTGGGTGATGAAAATCTTTCCTTATTTGGAAAATACTCGACACTACCACAAATGAAAGAATCAAATTCATATTGCTAACATACAAACATAGAAACATCAAGTTTCACAAATGCCATTGCAAGGAGATATAATAAAATAAAACAAAATTTTATTTGTTTATAAAATGCGGAAGAAACTTTTCCTTACAATGTAGTTACAAATGAACACTATGTTATTACATATTTCCTAGAAATCTATCATAACTCCTAAGCAGCAACTCAAAAATCTGATCTTCGAACCATGCGATTGAAATATATCTTTGCGATCAAATTAACCATCATCTTCCTTTAAGCTTCCTTCCCTTTGCATGACCCTACAAAAATCAAAATGAAACCTTGTCACATCATGTATTAAGAATTAACAATTAGGAGCTTAATAGAGTTAGATAGTAGACTTATCTGAAGCAGAGTCAAACTTTTTGATTCTACCTTTTCTCAGATATTTCAGGTAGTCAAGAGAGCTTCGTAACTAATGCCCATTCTCTTGGCAACATAAACATATGGACTCTTTGGGAATGGTACATAGGACAATATCAGACTTAGCATTTCTCTTTCTCTTGGAAAGAGAAATCTTTTCTGGACTTCCAATGTTTCCATTGTCAATGTCCATGAAGGTTTGGAGTGTAGATCTTCCAATCAAATTTGCTTTTCCAGTGCGCCAAATCATTGTTGATTCAGCAGCAACAAGAAAATAGGTAAGATCAACAAGGGTCATGTCATGGTCTATCACATAGTAGTCCTTAATGAACTCACTATATGACCCGGGAAGTTACTGTAGAACCCAGTCAATAGCCAAATTCCTCGAGACTTCGACACCCAATACTCTCATCCTTTCAATATGTGACTTCATCTCCAAGACGTGAGTACACACATGCGTTCCATCTTGATGTTTCATTGCAAGTAGGGCTTGATTGACCTTGAATTTTTCAAGTCTTTCAACTTGTGGGTTAGGGAGAATTATTGGAGGAGGTCGAGGAGGTGAAGTAAGACTTCCACGATCCTACAGCGAGACATCATCTTTAATAGGAAAGCTTGTTCCAAACGATTTGGGAAGACCATAGTTGTCTGAACTAGAGATCTACAACGGGAGAAATTCAAGTTAGTTGATTTAAGTCCTTAATATAACACCCAAATGAAATATTTAGGCTAGTACCCAACACAATATTTTACAATTTGGAAGAGGGATGCCATAATCCAAATTGCAAAATATTTGAAGGTAGGTAAATGATGATTTACCAATTTAAACCATGAAAAAGAAAAAAGAATTTTAGGTTTTAAGTAAATTGAAACTCCTAGATCCTTTGAGATTAATTGAAAAATTCAATGCCATGTTTAAATCTCGAGTGTTCCCTTCAAGTTTGTGACTACGATGCCGATGATCACAAACAAGCTGTGAATAACCATGCAATTAACTTGATACACTCAATGTTACACCACCTTATCAATGTGCCAATTAACCACACACGCTCCGTTGATCTATGATTAACATCAAGCTACCCTTTGCCATGCACTTTCAGTCCTAATTAGTGTGCCGGTTAACCACACACGCTCCACTAAAGACTTAACAAGGTGCAAAGTGCAATTTCATGGGTTAGCACCATATTCGCATTTTCCTAAGTAACTAAGATTGGCAATTTATAAGTGTTTAGTTACTTTATATTTATCATTATACTATTAATGATGGGATAATTAGACTCCTATCTTACTCGTTCGGCTAACGACCCTCCACACGTCAAGGAAGCGGTGGGTGAGAGTGGACATCCATTAAACTTCCATTTTATAGGAAGTAACATTATACCCCTTTAATAGACTGGCTTCGTGAATGACGCCTACTAATAGTAAGACTGTCTTTGTTCTTATATATATATATATATATATATATATATATATATATATATATATATATATATATATTAAACCTATAATATTATATAATTTAAGGGTAGAATTTTAAACTTTAAAATTCTACGGTTTGGAATTAAATGTTTCAAAATTATACTTTTACATTTACAAATTCCAAAACTTGAGGGAAAGTTTTGTAACTTTCAAATCCATTTGGAATCCATAAATTATGAGTTTAGTATAGATTTTAATGAAAATGCTTTTGACATTTCATAACTCGAGGACACGTTATGAAGTTCATAAAACCATTTATGAAAATGTCTCTTCATTTTCCATAACTTGAGGACAAGTTATGGAATTCATCAAAATCATTTAGAACAAAAAAATTGTAACAAGAAAATCAAACAATATGTTTATGATCTAAATTAAACTCATAAGAATGTAATTAACCATATAAAAAATTACAAAACATGAAACTTTGATAATTATCTTTTATTTGGATGAGGATAATCATTACCATAGCAACAAAATCAAAATATATGAACAAAAACCTTTTTTGATAATGATACCAATCCAAATTAAGCCAATAACTCCAAAAATCTTCCAGACCCGTCACCACCTTGTGGTGATCAGGTAGAGTAAAAAAAATGATTTTTTAGCTTTGAAAAACAAGTAGCATGAAGTATATGAGAAAGCAAGCCTAGGATCTGATACCATTGTAGGGTTTTGAGCATTCTAACACTCCTAAGGTTTACATGCAACCTTAAATACCTTGGATCTATAATTTCTCTATTATACATACAAACTTGAACTTTCCAAGGTCTTACCCTAACTAGCATACAAACATTGTTACTTGGGTAATAAAACAAGTTAGATGACATACCTTTTGTTGTAATTGGAAGCATTGGACCTTTAAGAAATTAGTTCCCCAAGTGTTGTACCTCAAACAGAATCACACAACACCACCAACAACTGGAACAACTTGAGAGAATGATACTTCGACTCATAAATTAACTAACCATCTTATCACTATCAGTAGTCGCCAATTAACTGCCAATTTCATGAGCCTTGGGGCTTCTTATATAATGTGGCAAACTAGGGTTACATCATGTAACTCATAACTTTCCACATTCCTCATGATCCATGGGTTTTTAACCTCCATGGATTATCCATGGGTCACCATATGGGTTTAGCCCAACATGAAGAACTATGGATCATAAGCCCACTTTATAAGAATGAATGATTTACCAAATCAATCCCCATTTATTACTTAGTCTATTTTGATCACAAAATTAATTCCAAACTAATTCTTGATCAATACTAATTAAATAATATGATTTCATATTAATATATTATAAGTTATAATATATTAATAAATCATAATTATTCTCTTCTCACAAAAGCCTATCCAAATTGTTCCGATGCCATGCAACCCAAATGGACCATGCTACTCTCGGATCAAGTACATACCAATAATAGTTATGGGCTTAGACATCTAATCCAACAATATGATGGTTCTTCACCGGGAAGTTATAAAATCCATTTTCAGGTAAAGTGTGAGCTATACAAGAGGTTTATGTAGTCAAGATGTGATTTGTTCCTATTATTATTTTAGAGTTAGAAATATAAGGTGCCTTACGAAAACTTGAACACCATATGTGATTTATTGCGATTCATATCTCATGCTGAACATAATGTCAATGACAAAGGGATAGATGATAAGGGGGCAAGAAAGATAGGAATCAACATGCTTGTATTAATTTATTCACAAAGCCATGCTCTTGATTTTATAGAATTTTGTTGCTAGGGACATGGTGTCTTAAAGCACAAGATTCAATATCTAAAGACCTTACTACTTGGTTTAATAACTTACTAGCTTTTTGGATATTCTTTTCACTAGTGAAAATCTGAAGTATGCATGTATGTGTGTTTATCTCTTGTTTTGGTTGAATATTTAAAGATCACACGCTTTCCTTTTGCTATTGTAAGTTATATTTTGATATGAACTTAAATCTTAAGAGCTTAAATGTTTATATAGAAAAAAATAGCATTGTACATCAGTAGAGTCATTGTTGGTGTCTCTAAATTTCCATATTATTCATCAACTTCCAAGCCTCCCAAAAGGACCCGAAGAACTACAAAGGTTGTTATTTCTTCATCCCTTCTTTGGTTAGTGATTTAATTTTTCTATAACTTTCAAGATGATCCTTGGTGGGTGTAAATTAGTTTATGAAACTATTTTGAAATAAAACCCAACAATACTATTTAACATTTACTGATGATTTTTGTAGATATGGTTATGTTTATTTGATTTAACATAAGTCAGAAATTTTTGAAAAGTTCAAAGAGTTTTAGAAAGAAATGGAAAATCAACTTGGCAAGAAGATAAAATGCTCCGATCTCATAAAGGTGGAGATATCTTCGTATCAAGCTCTACAAATACCTTAAGGAATGTGGAATAGTTTTACGAATTAACAGTGTGGCTGAAAGGAGAAATCGAACCTTTATTGACTTGGTTCATTCCATGATGAGTTGAGCTTTGAGGAGTTTTGAGCATTGTAACACTCTTATGGTGTACATGAAACCCTAGAAACCTTGGATCTATGTTTTCTCTATTATACATGCAAACTTTCATTTTCCAACTTTTTCATCCTAAGTAGCATATCATGGGGTATATGTAATAAAAAAACTAGTAAAGTGACATACCTTTCTTGTAGCTTGGATTCTTTAAGAATTTGTGAGCCTAGCACCCCAAATGTGATGTCTTAAATTCTTCACACAATACCACCAACAATTGGAATAACTTGAGAGAAGATTATATGTACCAAAATCGGCTAGTCCTCACTTGTGTCTGCTTAATTGCCGATTTGCTAACATAAGGCTTCTTTATATAGTGTGCATATTAGGGTTACAACATGTAAGTCATGCCTTTCCACATGCCTCATGATCCATGGGTTTTCACCTCCATGGAGCATCCATGGGTAACCGCATGGGTTTAGCCCATCATGAAGAACTATGGGTCATAAGCCCACTATATAAGAATGAATGATTTACCAAATCAATCCCCATTTATTTAATTAGTCTATATTGATCACAAAATTAATTCCAAACTAAATCTTGATCAATACTAATTAAATAATTCATATTAATATATTAGAACTTATAATATATTAATAAACCATAAATATCGTCTTCTCACAAATTTCTATCCAAATTGTTCCGATGCCATGCAACGCAAATGGACCATGCCAAATCGGGTCAAGTACATACCAAATCTAGTTATGGACTTAGACACATTATCCAACAGTCTCCCACTTAGATAAGTGTAATAACTATAGCTGCAAGTACGACTTCAGGATCCGACCAACAATCGTAGCTCTTTCAAAGTCTTGCGGAAATAAGTTGTGTCATTTTAGATAGGTGATCACATAATCCTCTATTCAAGATATCAGCCATACAAATACATGGAACATCGTCATACTTATTGTCTAGTAGTTTGTTTCCCGATTTCTGATTTATTTGGCATAAAACTTAATCAAACACATCAATTGAGTTCTTAACATGCCTGATATATAGGTCAAAACAAAATCATAGAGGGGCCTAAGATATCACTTTTAATCCTCCAAGGACTAAAAGGAACAGATAAACTTCGACTCATATGCTTGGACTAATTAGTCATCAAATTGTACACAACAACACGTTTTATAACATCAAGTTATTGATGCGTTCTCATACTATCAATGTACAACCAAATCATAGTCAACAACTCATATCCCTTGGTTTGAAGAATTATATGATATTACCATCTTACGTTCACTCGAGATAAATTCCAATAAGTTATACAAGTGAGCGTGAGTTGATTCCAATACTCATAACTTATGAGCACTCATGAATGTTGCAGCAACAATTACTATGTCTAATATAATTCAGACAAATCTACAAACCCAATTCATGACATTCTTTTTTCAATACCTACTACCATGACATAATTATTCTAGAAGTCAAAACATGAAAAATGAAACATTAGTAAATGATTGACACAAGACAGTACCATACTAGTAAATAAAAACAACTTTTATTTAAACATAAAATGTTAACTACATTTCAACTATTTACAAGTTTCGAAAGCTATCTAATTACTAAAACTAATATCATCCTTTAGCCCAATGCACTTCGCATGCCTTAAATGATTAACCCTACATAGTCCATTCACGAGGGGATCTGCTGGGTTGTCATCTGATGATACCCTCTTTGCCATGAGGAGTCTTTCTTCGATTCAATGTCTAATGAAGTGGTATTTTCTATCGATGTGCTTGGATCTGCCATGATCCCTTGGTTCCTTGGCTAAGGCAACAACACAATCATTCTCACAGAATATCTCCATAGGCTCCTTTATAGATGGTACAACTCCAAGGTCTCCAATGAAATTCTTCATCCATGTTGCCTCCTTCGCCGCCTCACTTGCTGCTATATACTCTAATTCGCAAGTTGAATCAGCTACTATCTCTTGCTTGAAACTTTTCCAAGTAATTGCTCCTCCATCTAGGGTAAAGACCCAGCCTAACTGAGAGCGTAAATTATCCCTATCAGTCTGAAATCTAGCGTCAGAATACCCCACTACTCTCAAGTGATCACTCCCACCAAGGGTAAGGATCCATTCCTTAGTCCTTCACAGGTACTTAAGAATGTTCTTTACCGCAGTCCAGTGAGCCTTGCTAGGATTTCCTTGATATCTGCTGACCATGCTCAAAGCAAAGGCCACATCAGGGAGAGTACAAGTCATAGCATACATGATCGAGCCTACAACGGAAGCATACGGTACTCGACTCATCTCAGCTATCTCAGCCTCTGTACTCGGGCTCTGAGTCTTACTCAGTTGGGCGTTACTCAGGATTGGTAAGTCACCTTTCTTGGAATCCTGCATGTTGAAGCTATTCAACACCTTATCCAAGTAGGTACTTTGACTAAGTCCAATAAATCTCTTACTCCTGTCTCTCAATATCCTTATCCCTAGGATATAGGCAGCTTCTCCAAAGTCCTTCATAGCGAAACACTTCCCAAGCTAGGAATTAACCTCCTATAAGGTTGGGATGTCATTTTCTATGAGTAGTATATCATCCACATATAATACCAAAAAGCTGACTATACTCCCACTAGCCTTAAAATATACATAGGACTCATCCTCGTTCGTTGAAAATACAAACTCTTTGACTTTCTCATCGAAAGAAAGACTCCATCTGCGAGATGCTTGTTTTTATCCGTAGATGAATTTCTCAAGCTTACACACTCTATTAGGGTACTTTGCATCAACAAAACCCTATGGCTGACTCATGTAAACATCCTCAACCAACTTTCCATTAAGGAAGGCGGTTTTGACATTTTTTTACCATATTTCATAATCATGAAATGCAGCAATGGCTAGCATTACCCTAATAGACTTAATCTTCACTACCGGTGAGAAGGTATCACCATAATTAACTTCCAGAGTTTGAGTAAAACTTTTCGCAACCAGTTGCACCTTATAAGTGTGTACATTCCCTTCCATGTCGGTCTTATTCTTGAAGATCCATTTGCACCCTGTTGTTTTATGACCCAGTACATTGTCAAACAAGTTCCAAACTTGATTTTCATACATGGAATGAATCTCGTTGTTCATAGGCTCTTTCCATTTGGCAGATTCAGGGCCTGCCATGGCTTCCTTGAAGTTGTTAGGTTCATCCAAATTTATTAGTGTACTATCAAAAATAAATGCATCACCTTTTTGTAGTAATATGGAAACCATAATAATAATCAGGTGTGTTACTAACTCTTGTAGAATGCCTCAGAGGTACGGACTCATCAATCGCCTCAACAGGAGTTTCCTCCTTAGGTTGATTGCTAGTTTTTGAGCTTCCTTCACCGCTTGACTCTTGAATTTATTCCAGGTCAATTTTCCTCGCACCGTTTCATTGGCTTATGAACTTTCTCTCACGAAAGACTCCTCTCCTCGCCACGAAGACAACATTGTCACTCTGTCTGTACAAGATACAACCAAAAGATTTATGTGGGTAGTCAATGAAAGTACACCACTCACTTCAAGGTTCGAGCTTCTCGTGAGTCTCGCACCTCACGAAAGCCTCGCAACCCCAAATCTTGATGTGGTCTTAAGTGGGAACTATCCCAGTCCACATATCGTGAGGTGTTTTGGCAACCTTTATGGTAGGGACTAGATTAAGGATATGGGCAGCAGTCTCTAAGGCATAACCCCCGAATGAGATTGTTAACGAAGCCCGACTCATCATGGAACGAACAATGTCTAACAATGTTCGATTGTGCCTCTCAACCACACCATTCAGCTGTGGTGTCCTCGGAGGTGTCAGTTGTGAAACTATACCACATTTCTTAAGATAGTCAAGGAACTCGATACTAAGATACTCACCACCCCGATTGGATCGGAGCATATTTATCGTCCTGCCCAACTGATTCTCCAGTTCTTTTTAAACTCTTTGAATTTCTCAAAGGTTTCGGACTTATACTTGATTAAGTAGACATAACCATATCTACTGTAATCATCAGTAAAAGTCACATAGAAGCAGTTAGCATCCATTATCGTGGTTCTGAAGGGTCCACGCACATCTATGTGTCTGAGGTCAACAACCCTTCACCCTTAGCACAAGTACCGGTGAAGGGTGAGTTAGTCATTTTTCCAAGTAAACAAGATTTGCAACTATCATCTGACTTTAAGTCAAATGACTCCAAGACTCCAGCCCTTTGGAGTTGTCCTATGCGCTTCTTGTTGACATGTCCAAGCCGATAATGCCACAAGGATGTCTTATCCAAACTAGTGGAAGAATCAATATGGAATATATTATTTCCTAAGTTTTGCTACAACCAACACAATTTCATATACACCATCACAAGGTAATGCTTTAAAATAAAAAATATCATTATAAAAAGCATTAATACCACCACATTCATTATCAAATGAAAAAGTAAATCCTTGTTCGTACAAACCATGAAAGGAAATAATATTTCTTTCCATTTCAGATGAGTAACAACATCTATTCAAATCTAATATTAACCAACTACTAAGAAATAAAGAATAAACTCCAATCTTGGTGACAGGTGAAGCTTTCCTATTCCCCATGATTAAGTTTATCTTCCTGTGCTCCACATCCTCACTTCTTTTTAGGCCCTGCAAATCAGAACAAATGTGAATTCCACACTCTGTATCAAGGACCCAAGAATTAGTATAATGTGAGTTATTAGACAATATAATGTAAATACCTGCAGAGGTGGGTTTAACCTTCCTATCTTTCACATCGTGCAAGTACTTAGGGAAGCTTTGCGTCTAGTATGCTTTTTACTGACAGTAGAAGCATTGTGCATCCTTCGGGTTGGAAGAGGGAGTGGCAGAACCACCTTTGGTTCCACTCGAAGAGGAGCCATCAAGAGACTTTCCCTTGGTACCCTTCGAAGAGGTCTTCCTCTTTTTCCCTTTACCTTGCCCGATTTCGAGAACAGGGGCGATGGCAGGAGTGGTAACAACATTCTTACCTTTGAGACTACTTTCAACAGTCCTCAAAAGTCCTTGAAGTTTGCAAATTATGACGTCCTCCTTGTTCATATTATAGGTCATGCCGAACCGATCATAACAGGAGGATAAGGAGTGTATAATGATATTTATTGCTAACTCCTCATCAAAGTTCACATTTAACTTTAACAAACGGTCCATAAATCTTTGCATTTTCTGTAGGTGGCCCGTGAAGGACTCTCCATCCTCCATTTTGGTTGTCATCATGGAGGTGATGATATTATACCTTTCCTGACGAGCACCCTGATGGTATCTTTCCATCAGGTCCTGGTGCATCTCATAAGGGTAGAAATCTTCATAGGATTTCTGGAGTTCTGTTGTCATGGTAGCCAACATGATACAAGATACCTTAGTGGCATCCTTCTCATGGCTAGTGTACTCAACAATCTCCTTGTGAGTAGAAAACGACTCATCGATGAACTTAAGCTCCTTGTCGAGGACATATTCGTTGTCCTCATAATGAGTGACCATCCTTATGTTCCTAATCTAGTCATTGAAATTAGTTCCATCAAAGATGACTCTCCCAAAAAAATTCATGAGAGAGAAGGAACCACTAGGGTTTGATCCAGAAGCATGATTGGTAGACATCTGAAACGGAAGAAAGACAAGTTTAGATTATATAAAGAATCATTAATAAGACACCCAAATGAAATATTAATCCTAGTACCCAACACAATATTTTATAACTTAGAAGAAGGATTTTGTAATCCAAGCTACAAAATATTTGAAGATAGGTAAATGATGATTTACGAATTTCCACCATGAAAAACGAAATAAATTATTAGGTTTTAATTAGATTGAAACTCCTAGATCTTTTGAGATTCATTGAACAATTCAATGGCATGTTTAAATCTCGATTATGTCCTTCAAATTTGTGACTAGGATACCGAGAATCATAAACAAGGTGTTGTAATCATGTAAATTAAGTTGGTACTCTTAATTTTATCAGTTAATCGAAGTGCCGGTTAACCACGCACACTCCACCGATCTATGATCAACCTTAAGCCACCCTTTTCCACCCTTGTTAAGTCCAAGTTAGTATGTTGGTTAACCACACACGCTCCACTAATGACTTTAGCAAGGTGCAAAGCGTAATTTCATGGGTTAGCATCAATTTCACATTTTCCAAAAGTAACTAAGATTGGGAATTTATAAAAGGTTTAGTTACGTTATATTTATCATTAGACTTTTAATGAGAATTATAGTCCTTTCTTACCCGTTTGACTAACGACCATCCACCAGTCAAGGAAGCGGTAGGTGAGAGTGGACACCTATTAAGCTGTCATTTTATAGGCAACAACCTCATACCCCCACCCCCTTATATACCGGCTTCGTGAATGAGGCCTACTAATGGTAAGACTGAATTGATCTTATATATATATATATATATATATATATATATATATATATATATATATATATATATATATATATATATAATTATTAACTTATAATAATATAAAGTATAAGGGTTGAATTTTAAACTTTTAAAATTAAATGGTTTTGAATTAAAGTTTTCTAAAGAAACTTTACAAATTCCAAAACTTGATGGCATGTTTTGAAACTATTCAAAACCTTTAATTTTTATAACTAATGAGTTTTAATGATTTTAATGGAAAAGAATTTTCGAATTCCATAACATGAGGACAAGTTATGGAGTCCATTAAAAAGCATTTAGATCAATAATTACACAAACAAGCATGTCAACTAATTTCTATGATCTAACAAAACTCACAAGCATGCACAATTCAAATCAATAATTTTCAAGTATCATATGAACTTAATATAAAACTTGAAACTTTGAAAATTATCTTTGAAATTGGATAAGGACAATCATTACCTCATCAAAAACAGGTTTAACAATCTAAAAACAGTTTAGAGTAACGATCTTAGTCTAATTCCAACAATAAAACTCAAAATTCTGCACTCAGGGCCTCCAAATCATCGAGTGCATGAATCAACTCGACGAGTTGGATGTGTTTTCACATGGACGTGTTGCCACCCCCCCATGGACTCGGCGAGTTCATTAAACAATGGTCAAAAAAATTGTATCTATGTTTTCGATATTATACATGCATCCCTAGAAACCTTGTATCTATGTTTTCATTAGGCTCTGATACCATTGATGGGTTTTGAGCATTTTAACACCCCTATGGTGTACATGCAACCCTAGAAACCTTGTATCTATGTTTTCGATATTATACATGAAAACTTTCATTTTCTAATGTTTTCATCCTAACTATCATACTATGGGTATACGTAATACAAAAAACTAGTAGAATGGCATACCTTCCTTGTAGCTTGGATTCCTTAAGACTTTGTGAGCCTAGCACCCCAAATGTGATGCCTCAAATTCTTCACACAACACCACAAACAATTGGAATAACTTGAGAGAAGATTATGTGCACCAAAATCGGCTAGCCCTCACTTGCGTATGCTTTAGTCTCAATTTGCTAACATGAGGCTTCTTTATATAGTGTGCATATTTGTCTTACACCATGTAACTCATGCCTTTCCTCATTCCTCATGATCCATGGGTAACCACATGGGTTTAGCCCATCATGAAGAACTATGCATCATATGCCAACTATATAAGAATGAATGATTTACAAAATCAATCCCCATTTATTTAATTAGTCTCTTTTGATCAAAAAATTAATTCCAAACTCCTTCTTGATCAATACTAATTAAATAATTCATATTAATATATTAGAACTTATAATATATTAATAATCCATAAATATCCTCTTCTCACAAAAGTCTATCCAAATTGTTACGTTGCCATGCAACCCAAATAGACCATGCCAAATCTGGTCAAGTACATACCAAATATAGTTATGGACTTAGACACTTGTTCTACTTACCAAGTGAAAACATGATCTTCATAGCTCAAATGGGAGACTTTCTTAAGAGAGAGCTTATATTCAGAGAGAATAGTTAGAGTACAATCAATCTTGAAGAAATTCAAGATTCGACCGATGTAGAAACTTTGGATGACACTAGTGCTCGACCTGAGGAAGAAATACTTATTGTGCCCGTTGATAAATCATTAGCTATTTAAAGGAGGCTAACCCTAATAATTGGGTTTGTAACCCTAATGGAAGATAACACTACAAGAAAAACGGGATTTTTCTAGGGAAGGAATCTGTTGCAAAAAGATGAAATTTTGTTGCAAAAGACGAATAGCTATGGAATTTGCAATGGAATAGTTCCGTCCCAAAAACCCTCGTAGCGAAGGTGTTGCAACATAAACAATAATTACGATGCAAATGTGACAATGGAATGAAATCCGTTGTGGATTTTATTATGTCGTGTATTCCGTAGTAGGATTCCGTTGAGAATTCCGTGGTAGTTATTCCATCAAAAATTTCGTTGTAGTTGATCCATAGGAAAATCTGTGGTGATGAATCCCTAGAAAAATCTGTGGTGATGATTCCCTAGCAGAATCTGTGGTGATGACTCCCTAGCTAAATCTATGGTGATGATTCCCTAGCTAAATCCATTGTGATCACTCCCTAGCTAAATCCGTGGTTTTGGTTCCATAGCAAAATCCATGGTCTATAATCTATAGTAGATTCCATTGCAAAGATTACATAGCAAATTACGTAGACATGCTTCCGTAACAAATTGTATTGTCACGTTTCCATAGCACAATCCATCAACAATTTTGTAGGAATATTTCTGTTGCAAAGCTAGACAGCTACAGATGGATAATTAATTTATAAATTAATTCCCAATTATTTTGTACGAATATATAAAAATAAAAATATCAAAAAACCGAAAAAGATTTATATCATAAAACAAAACAGATTTATTTATTACATGGAAATATCAACACTCTATGATCTACTACTTTCCCACATATGATGTAACTAAACCAGACATAAAGAATCTATACATTTTTTTATTCAAAAAAAAAAAAAAAAAAAAACAACTAAAAACCTCATTTTCTTCAACCACATCCTCATCCATGTCCTATGAAATACGATCCGTAAGTGGTGCCTCTCTTTTTTCTTGTAGAATTGATGCTTCCATGTTACACTTCTCTTGTCGAATTTTAAGATTTTTAACACTTTGCAAGTCTTTTTCTTTTTACAACAAACAAGAAACAGTTAATGAACTTCTATGGCATCATATGAAAATAAAATAGGCTTCAAGTTAATGAGATAGTTGAAGGGCGTTACTGGAGGCATTAAGTCAGTTGGTCCTTGAAATATGTATAACCTAGTTGAGTTGTACGTAAAGAAAACAAAAGCAAGAATACCTATTAAATTTAAACTAATGATGCAAAACGATAAAAGAATAACATAAAAATGCAAGAACTTACTGGCCAAATCGAAGAACATCACCAACATGGAGCTCTATATAAACCTTTTTCTTCACCTAATTATTGTAAATGGATAAAATATAAAGATTAGATTTCCCATCATATAATAGTTAGTTTTATTGATGTATGAAGTTGAAATGAACATTTAAGTACCTGGTTCTTGTTTATGAATGTTCCATGTGTACTACTCAATGTTCTAAAAGGCGCACCATGGCGCATGCCAGGGCTTGTCATGGCGTGAGGTGTGGCTTCACCGTTACGAAAAACGGCATAACGTTGCTGTTAGGTGTGGTGCATGGCAAGGCATGATATGACGTGCAATGGCGTGTTATGGAGTGTGTTATTTCGTTTGAGACACATATTTTTGTTCTTTGTTTTGTCTTTTTTTAATCGGGGATACAACTGTTGTGTTTTTTGTTAACTTGTTGTTATTAGTTGTTGATATAACACTTCTAAAAAGTAGTTATATTTAATATAAATATATATTTATGTTTTAATATAATTATAAATTAATACAAAATTTTCGCCTTACATCACACCTTGAAAAACGCCAAGGCTCGCCATGGCTCGTTAAGCTTGAGGCTTGGCCTTGCCACCACACCACGTCTCACACCATTTAGAACCTTGGTACTACTAAGATCATACATGAAAGCACCAACAGATTTGTTGAAGTGGAGAGCTAGCAGAGAAAAACGTATGTGACCAAGTTGAAATCCTAATGTTAAAGACATTATCAAGATCGTAATGATTTCTTAATCGAGGATTGAAAAGCACAAAAATTAAGAGAGACATGTTGCAGGGTGAATAAATCTATTGTATCAGGGAAGATAAAACCTAATGCTTACCAACATGAAATCTAGATATGGTTGGATGCTCAAGAATATAATCATAAAGATCAACTCTCTTGAAATGTCAGCCCCCTTCTCATACCTAGTCAATAGCAAGCAAATATAAATCAGCAAAATCAACAAATATCAAAATTAGGTTTAACCATTGCACATAATTGATTACTAAATGATAGTAATGAAGTTTTGTACCCAATTGATTAAGCCAAAACCAGTAAACATACTTGATTTTAAAGAATACATGCTCAATCAACATAAAGACAAACACCATAACATAACTAATTACCAAATGGTAGGAATGAAGTTTTGTGTTTCACTAATATGGGTAACTTCTGTCTCACTACTAGATTGAGTAGGTCTATATTGATAAATGTTTTTCCTACCAAATGCCATGATTGGCAACCATAGAAAGAGTAAAAGAAGAAAGATAGAAATCGGAGGTGGTAGATGAAATTAGGATGATTGAAGTAGTATCCCTGCATGTCGACATGATTGTATAAAAAGACTATCGACAGAACACAAAAGTCATTGAAAGAAATCGAGGAGACAAATTGGACTTTTCTGAAACATCGATTAATAAAAGTTATGACTCACTATTAAATCGTCGACCCCAACCATTCAATTCATGTTTCAATTGTTTTTGGTTCATCGATTCAATCAGGAAAACGACGTTCAGAATACCAATCAGATGACTCGATTTCATGTTTCCAGGTCGATTGATTTGGTGTATCGGGACGAACCGAAATAGCGATTTGGACATCCCCGATTTCGATTGGTACGAAACGATTGGGTAGGGAGAGATCTAGGTAACTATGTAATAGACACATGAGTGCTATTGATTGAGCCATGAGACAACAATAGATTAGAATGGTAAGCTAACCTAGATAGCTTTGGTAGATTAGACGACGAAGGAGTCGGGGAGAGAGGATTCAAGGTCTACTCTTGCAGTGGGTTAGGCAGTGAATGACTTCCTTTAGGAGTCTCATAAGGATGTAAGCAATGGTAGGTGGAGGCTGAGATAGGAAGGAAATCGTCAAGCGGTAGGCGGAGGTTGTTGGCCTATGACGATTATCGGAGGTGGAGCTGCGATGGGTGGCGACTGGTGGATAGAGGTCAAACTAAGACGACCATCAAACTAAGGGCGGTGTTGAAGTCTGAACTAAAGTTGAAGCAAGAAGTAGTGGATTGAATACATGGTTCTAACTTCTAATCTGCACAAGCAAACCCTAAAAAATAGATTCAAAACTTAAATTGGGAGGCGGATGAATTTTGTTTTTCCGCTCTACGAAAAAGGAGGCGGAATAAGCTTTGGTTTCTAGGTTTACAATTTGGGATTCATATATACGATCTCCTATTTCATCCTTTTATTAAAAATTACATTAAATATATAAAACTTTAATACAAACTTCGATATGGATTTTATATAAACTAGCAGGAATTACCCACGTCATTGGCGTTGAGTTGGATCAGGTTTGTAAGTAAGGGTATTTTTGTAAAATACCAAGATGAATATAGTTGGCTCATTTTGCAATTCTATGTTATGATATGGGTCATGGGTCGATATGGTAATACCGATGGATGAAAAATAGGTGATGGGTCAATACGGTAGTTGATTATAGTGTCATGGTAATACCTATGAATGACATATGGGTCATTGGTAAATATGGTAGTTGCTTATAGTGTTAATACCCATGGATGACATCTGGGTCATGGGTCAATATGTTAGTTGCTTATAGTGTCATGGTAACACCCATGGATGTCATATAGGTCATGGTTCATGTGGTAGTTTCTTATAGTGTCATGGTAACACCCATAGATGACATATGGATCATGGTTCATGTGGTTGTTGCTTATAGTGTCATGGTAACACCCATTGATGACATATGAGTTATGGGTCATGTGGTAGTTGGTTATAGTGCCGTAGTAATACCCATTGATGACATATGGGTCATTAGTCAATGTGGTAGTTACTTATAGTGTTATGCTAATACCACTAGATGACATATGGGTCATTGGTCAACGTGGTAGTTGATTATAGTGTCATTATAATACCCATGGATGACATATGGGTCATGGGCAATGTGGTAGTATGGTAATACCCATGGATGACACATAGGTGATGCGTCAATGTGGTAGTTTCTTATACTACCATGGTAACATCCATGGATAACATATGGGTCATGGATCAATGTGGTAGTTGATTATAGTGTCATGGTAATACCCATGGATGAAATATGGGTCATTGGTCAATGTGCTAGTTGGTTATAGTGTCATGATAATACCCATGGATGACATATGGGTCATTGGTCAATGTGGTAGTCGGTTATAGTGTCATACTAATACCCATGGATGGCATATGTGTCATTGGTCAATGTGCTAGTTGCTTATAGTCTCATGGTAATACCGATGGATGACATATGGGTTATTGGTCAATGTGGTATTTGCTTATAATGTCATGGTAATACCCATGGATGATGTACACCATAACCCTTAAGTTTTAACCCTTAAACCTTAAGCCATTTGCTATAATCCACAAGCTATAAGCTATAAGTCATAATCCATATGACATAAGCCATAAGACATAAGTAATAAGCATAAGCGATGATCCATAATTCTTGAACCCTAAGCCTTAGGATTAAGATTAGGGATAATGGGTAGGGTAGGCTATGAATGTAAGGGTGTGGGTGGGTGGGTGGGTAAAGGTAAGGGTAGCTGGGAATTTAATTAAAAAATAATGCTACTAAAAGTTATCTTATAAAAAATTCATAAATATGTATCTAACATTGTAAAAAAAATATCATATCTCAAGAATTTAAATTAACAAAGAATATGAAATTCTAATATTTTTTGAGATACTCCACAATTTTGAAAAAATAAACAAATATATGAAAATAAACTGAAAATATGGGATGGAAATATGGGCGCCAAATTTTCCACCATGCTAAGTTGCTAACCATTTTCCTATTTTGCCAGCTATCAAAACGTTGCTTGTTTTTTGGGAAAACATAGAAGAAATCAGAGCTCCATCGGGTTAGGGAATATGAGGTGGATGATAGTTGATGTTTCTGATCCCTCATTTGACGTCTCTACCCTCTCTAAACATAGATTCCCATCCGATCCCTTTTCCCTCCAAGTACACTCCGATTACCTGAAATCCTTCTTTGGACATTTCGCCTCAAGCAGGTGCCACCACATCCATTTACATCGCCGCCCTTTGTATCTCCAACGACACCCTCCCATACCTCTGGTACTAGCCTCAAACACCTTTTACGCCACTCTCGCACAACAGAGGTGCCTTTAGGTATGTACCATTCTTCAATTTTTCCTTTATTCTCTCCCAAGATAAGATGAAATTCAATGATTTCTGGTTGAAATCAAAGCTTTCTTACTAAAATTGGTAATGAAATCAATGCTCTCCTATATTGGTTTTAGAAGTAGCTAACACCATGGATATGGGTTGATTCATTTTAGTTCAAATGGAGCCATGGACCTGTTTAGATACAGGAAGATGGGGTACAATGGATGTTGGTTTAGGTTATTGTATTGTTGCAACAATAGCTTAACCTGATCAGCTTAACCCGATCGGCTTGTGGATGCTGTTGAAGGTGATTTTATTTTTGGATTCGGTGCCATGGAAGTCGAGTTTGCTCTTTCTTCATCCATGAATATAGCTTGTTTTTCAAGTTTGATCCTAAAATGTGTTGTGATTTTGTAGACTTTGGTTAGGTTATGAGTTACATGTGTTGGTGATAGTGTTCGACTGTATCATCCGGATTTCTAGGTACATTATTTATTTATTATTTTGGAGATTTTCAGAGAGACTCGGCGAGTTGATGCTTAGACTCGCCGAGTAGAGTCGCGAATTTCCATTCAGGTTAATGACCGTACTCGGCGAGTCGACTAGTGGACTCGGCGAGTCGACTAGTGGACTCGGCGAGTCCACGCTGTTTAATGAAACCCTAATTTCTGGGGTTTGAGACCTATTTAAAGGCCCTTATGGCCTTCATTTGCGGCTACCAGTTGATAGAGAGAGACCCCAGAGTGTGAGCATTTTGAGAGAGAAAGGAAGCCATTTTTGATCCTTGTGTGGGTGATTTTGCAAGAAGAAGGTGACCAAGGCAATAGGAAACTGAAGAGGGAGCTAATCTGTGGATTTCAGAGCTTAAGGACTTCATCTTGTGGTATATATTCGATCCTTCTTCAGTTTTGGGTGTTAATCCTTGAGAGTTAGGGTTTCTAGCCCATTTAGAGTATGATTGTTAGTGAAATTGGTCCCTTCTTGTGTTGGGGCTGCGGATCTAGATCCAAAGAGGTCTAGAGATCTAACCCCTTGATCTTTATGGGGTGTCATTGGGTTATATGAGCTTAGGGTGGCATATTGAGGCCATTTCTTCAAATAGAGCCATAGGGTCTTTGCATGGGCATCAAGATCCAAACTTTATGTGTTTATTATGATCAAAGAGGGCATATCTATGGGTTAGAGGAACAGATCTGACCTTAGGAGGTCATTTCTATATAAGCATGGCATAAACTCGCCGAGTCCCAAGAACAGACTCGGCGAGTAGGGCAAGGGTTTCCGGTAAGTCACTCAGTGATTAACTTGTCGAGTTGGGGAATGACTCGATGAGTCAGAAGGGTGTAGAGTATTATAGGTGGAACTCACCGAGTTCATAGTTAAACTCGACGAGTTGAGTCGGGGTGGCCCCGTGATTCATGCTAGGTGTAACCCGTCGAGCAGGGGAAGGCTCGACGTGTCCTAAGAGGCTAGAGAGATAGTGGACGCGTGTAGACTCGCAGAGTCGCCCAAGTGCACTCAACGAGTCAGGTCAAAGTTTGACCGTTGACTTTGTTGACTTTTAGGGATTGGTCAACAATGGGGTCTTTGAGTCAAGAGAGGAGTAAAATGGTCTTTTACCCATCTGATGGGGCTAAGAGAGGGTTGGGTCTAGTCTCGAGAGTTATATTTATGAGCGTATTTTACTTTATGTGATTAGGCGGAGGCTAGACTATACTGCTACTGAGTCAGGGATTTACCGAGACATCTGAGGTGAGTCTTCTCACTATACTTTACCTTGAGTGGTAATTAGAGTTATGTGACAGAGTTATTGTATGCTATTTATGTGATATGTTGCACTGCATTATTTCTATGTGATTTATGCCATGTGTATATCAGAGTATATCATAGTTGGAACCGGAAGATTCATAGAGCTAGGACTAGAGGGTCCACAGAGTTAGGGCCCAAGGGCCCACAGAGTTATAGCCTCGAGTGGCTAATATGTGTTATGTGTGGTATTTTGGGGAACTCACTAAGCTTTATGCTTACAGTGTTATGTGTTATGTGTTTCAGGTACCAGTGATGATCGCGGGAAGGTGTCGGCATGATCTGTACACACACCGCGGAGTTTATTATGATTTGATCTTAGGAAATGTGTTGTGAACAATGATACGATACAATGAGATTTTATTAATGAATGTGTTTGGAAAATGTGTTTTGAAATGTGAAAAATTGTTTTAATTTTTACGGTGTTACATCGATAATGATGGTGTGTATGGTGGTGACCAGATAAACCCTAAAGAAGTTATGGGGCCTGTTGTTATAAATGTCACCATTGAAATTGACCATAGAGGGAACAAAACATTGTAATCTTGTGACTTTTGAATTGTGGACAAGAAAATAGTGTGCAACCATATGCATTTGTGTATTGGTAGAAATAAACAGGTAAGTAGATTGCCATTTTGCAAGTTTTTTTTATTGGAAATTGTCTATATTTGTAATATAACGTAAGTTGGTTGCTATTATTATATTTACCTATACTTTGGTTTAAGCTGAAAAATGCATGTTTAGGACCATTTGTGAATATTAAATAGCTATAATTTTTTTGTGATTAGTCATTTTTGTATGTTAAATAATACTATAATTGGGAGGTTTGTATATATGTTTGTATGGAATGTACCAAAACTTGTAATTTTAGGTGAAAAGGAGTAAAATGGTCATTTATAGTGGTAAATGTTTATATGTAAATGTGATTTCTTTAAAAGATTTATGGTTTTATTAATATTTATTATAACTTTAAAGAAAAGGGTAAACGGTCATTTTTACTTTTCAGCACAATAATTCAGAGGTTCTAACCAAACAACATTTTAAAATTCATATCTTAAAAATTCAGTACCTCTTAGAAATTCAACCTCTTAAACATTCAGATGTTTAAAATTCAGATGCTACCAACCAACCCCTTAGATATTATAACCGCTAGACCTCAATCCTAAACTCCTAGGCACAAAAATGTACCGAAAACATATGAAACTCGTTAAAATACCAAAAAAAATTATTTCATTAAGATATTTGTAATGAAACATCAACGTTTAATTTACTCTATATCAAAAAAAAACCAAGCAATTGATTTGTAGCAACATAACTATGAATTATTATTCCTTAGCAAAACTGCTAGGGAATTTAATTTCGTAAAAAAATTCGTCACAAAATAATAATGAACATTTACTCCATCGCAAATAATCTACAAAATCGATTTTTGTATCTAATATACGTTGCTATGTAGCTTCAAAATATTAATTTCTAACAAATTTCGTAAGAAAAGCTGCAACGAATATTGGCTCCATAGTCAAACTTCCACTAGTTTTATTTTTGTTGCAAATTTTCATAGCTAAATAGCTATGAATTTGACCTCCTTTGCAAATTTGCTATGTAATTTAATTTTGTAACAAAATTCCTCACAGCAAAGGTAGACCTTTTTTTTCATAGAAAAACAAGCAACGAAAATAAAATATCGTAGCACAATTCTGTAGGTAAATAGCTATGAATGCTACTTCCATAGCGAAACAATTATGGAATTCTATTCCGTTGAAAAATTTCGTTGCAGATTAACCACGATATTTAATTCCATAGCAGAATTATAAAGGAAAGTATTTTCGTAAAAAATTCCATCGAAAATTTGCTACAAATGGTTTTTCCATAGAAATATCGGTAGAAATATACCAACGGATTTTGACTCTGTAACAATTTCTATAGCAATTCTCATGTTTTCTATGAAAAATTAATTCCATAGAAAATATTGTAGCAAAGTAGCTATGAAATGACATTCCATAGCACGATCTGTTGCAAATTAACAACGAAAAGACGTATCATAGAGACCTTCCCTAGCAAAATTGTGTTTTTCTTGTAGAGTAACAATTCAACTTGAGAGAGTTCTAGTCAGAGAGTTTCCACTTTTGAGAATTGATGTGATCCAAGTGAAGGTTGTGGGTGCTCTTGAAGGTTTTTGTTGAATTTGTGATGGAATTGGTGTATGTTTCTTCTCATACAATTTCTCTTAATGTTCCTCAATATTTCTATAGATTAGTAATCAATATTTAAACCTATATGTTTGTATTGATTCATTGGAAATGGTTGTTGTTGAGTTCATGGACAATTTAGGACGTTATAGTGATGTTTGTGTTAAAACATATTAGACGTTTACCTATATTGCAAGGGCTGTGGAGGCCATTCGGGTCCAAATTTGGCAAATTATCCACAAGATCAAAGCTGTACAAAATCGAGTCTAGTTTCCATAGAGTTTGATATCATCCTGTTTGGTTTTGTATATTATGTTTTATGATCAAAACATTGAACATGGGTCAATCTAGTAAATCCAAAAACTTTAATAAAAAATAATCATTCACCAAATTGTAATGCTAACACTATAGTTGTGGAAGAAGTGAACTTAAAAACACATAGTTTTTGTATGGTATCAGGGGTGCTTGTGATAATCTCAAGTGTTCATGAGTTTTAAAGTGGGAAAAGAGCTTCTTTGTGACATAGGTAGGTCAATTCTTGTGGAAATATAAGTAGTTTTTAGGGAATTCCATGTCTTAAAGGGATTGAAATGAGCATAGAATGTGTTAGGATATATTTACCCAACCTTTGATTAATATGTTTTTTGGGATTAATGTTTCCTTTCTACGATTAAAATTAGAGGTGGTATTACATGCTAGACTTATGTTTGGGCAATTTGATGTGTGAAGTATGATATGTTCATGCTAGTAAGAGGGTTTTGTGTTGTTGGTGAATGTTGAATGCATGATGTGATTTTTGAAAACTATTTATCTCTAATGATTAGTGAAATTCATTCTAGTAGTATGATATTCCATGACGATGAAATGATGGTATGTGCATGATATTGTATGATAATCTATAATGCGTTAACTTGTATTGACTTGTTTGCATGTTTGCATATTATGAAACTTGTGAAGTAATATGCTCTTATATATAATAATAATTGTGCATGGTTACTTATGGAGGTTTAATATGTAATCCTTGTATGATGAATTAATAACATATTAATTAAAAAGGGAATACACTTAGTGGGGGCAAGGGTAGCAACCTAGACATAGGTGTTTACCCTATATGGATTGTTTGACGACCTAGTAGGTTGGAAAACACATAAAGGATAAGAGCTTAAGCCAGCATTAACGTCAAGTGGTATCTCTAGAAAACCACTTGGGACATGGTCTAGGTTTGCCAGGACTGGATTGTGTTGATGATTAATGGAACATCAGCGTAAACATCATGTAGGATTAGGAGGTGTGTCCAGATAAAATCGACATTGTTTGTACTGATCCTTAATGACAACACATGTACTAGTATATGAAATGTCGAAGTAGCGAACGCAAAAACAAGCATGTTCAAAATCATGGGTGAGAATCACACCTCAGTTGGTGCATTGGGTTGAGTCGGTCACTTTAGTAGCGAACAAGGTACTTACTTTGGGATTACTAACGAATATATGGACCTGTAATTACGAAATATTATGATAATAATTACAAAGGTGAATAGACGAGAGTAATTATTAATGTTAATAATGAAGATTAATATTATCCTCTAATATTATATTGATGAATGAGGTAATGCCTAGTTACAAAGAAGAATAATGAAGTGTAACTAAAAGTAAAGGCTCTAAAGAAGAATAAAATTTGATCATTATTGTGTTGGTTATATGATGTATCATATGACATGCTAGGTGAATGTTTGAATCCAATTTTATATGATTTATGTGGTGGCATTCTGTGTGAGTGATTCAATGCATGTTTATACAATGTTTCGTTTGACCCATTTGGTATATGTACATTCCATAACACCGTACTTATGACTGACTCGGTTAGCATATGCTGACACTTGTTTTCTTGCTTGTTGCTTTTGCCTTGCATTGGTACAACTAGCTTAATTTAAGTCCTGGTGAGATTGGGAGCATTTATCTTTTGGGTAGTTATTTAGTATTGCTATCGTGATGATACCATTTGGACATGTCATTGAGTTTTCATTACATTTGTTTATTTGATAACTTGTTTTGGTGTTGGTTTCGAACATTTTGATATTGATGAGATTAGTTTTTTTCTAAAGTAACATTGATGATGTTCTCGTAAAAACAAAAATCAGACTTTCGCTAACGTATTTTGGTTAAAAAGTGTTTTTAAAATAAAAAAATCGAGGTGAAAAATCTCGATGTTACATTGGCGATGTCATTAAGATCACATTTTAACATAGTATAAGTATACTAAGGTATTTCCCTTAAATACACCTTCAGGGTCTACTTATGCTAAAGTACACAAATGTATTTCCCTTAGAACCTCATGTAACATCCCAAAATTTTAAGCTAAATTTAAACTTTTCCAAACATTAAACACCAAATAGTGTTATAAAAATTGTATTCAAGATAGTATTCATCCTAGTGTCCTAGAAACTAAAATCATAAGGATGAGGAGCGGTACGGTCACACCTTTGCCTTGCCACGATCTCCTGATGTACCTGAAACAATAAACTGAAACTGTAAGCTCGAGAGCTTAGTGACTTACCCCTGAAATACCAATACCACACTAATAATACCATATTAATAACAAATAACAATAACATGCATAATGGGTCTCCTGACTGGTCTGGCTTGTAAGGACTACAATCTATCTAGATCTACCACAAGCTTTCGGTGTGACTGGGCCATCATACAGGCTCATAGCCTATCCGGACCGCTCACCGGGTATGTTGGCCTTTAGCACAAAGCAGGACCGCCTCAACCCCACCAAACCAATAACCATGTACACATAAATAAAATATTCTAGCATATATATCATGTATAACTATCTCATAGATCATGCAACATAGCAATCCCATATACTGGAATACCGACCTAACCAGGTCACCAACATACTAATCTATCGAATCATCATAGCATAACAGCATTCTATCTATCTTGATACTGAACTAACAGATCACAATCGAATACATCATACTAAAATCATAATAACCTAAAGGGTCGGCCATGGTACCTTAGACCCTATTGGCATAGTGAGGATAACTCACCTTGCTAGTGGCTCGGGATAATACTATCCACTCCTCCAGATACAGCTCCAACAGCCTCGCCTGTACCCATGAGTGACCTACCAAATAAATACTTAAATTACCAAAATGCCCTTGGAAGGCACAAGACAATCCCCAGTTAAAATCAAAGTCATTGGTCAATGGTCAACAATCCATGTTGTCCTATTGCTGAGTGTAACTTTCCCCTCATCGAGTCCCTACTAATTCAAGAATTACCTGACTCGACTCGTCGAATCTCTAATAGACTCATCGAATCAATACGCGACCTAGTGCTTGAAAACCCAAACTAAGTCACCGAGTCATCTCCTAGACCCACCGAGTCCACACGAGACTAATTCAGACAAAAACCCTACTCGACTCGCCGAGTCATCTCCCAGACTTGACGAGTCCATATGGTTATTACCATGATCATGCAATACAGATCTATTCTTTCGTTCCAAACAGTAGAACTAGGTCCCTAGAGTGTATTAGCAACGTAAAGCTGCTACCTTTACGTATTTGCATGCCTCGAAATCCGAATCCAAACTTGAAATGAAGCTCTACTCATAAGGGAGGGTTCTTTGATAGCCATACAAGCAACTTTATGAACTTAGGACCCAAGGGAGGTTCAGATTTAAAGTTTCAACATCAGATCTAGCTCATATACCACACTCCCATTATGAATATGCTAAAGAAAGCCCTAACTCCATCAATGAGAGGTTCTAAGAAGAAAGAGATCAAAGTAACAACTGGTTACCTCCAAAACGTGCCTAAACTGAGATGGATTCAAGATCTACACGAATTTCCTTGATGCAAGCCTGTTGATCTACAAGTTTCCCTCTCTAAATCACTTCCCAAAGCTCCAAAACACCCATAAAGCTCACACACACGAAATTTGGGTTTCTAGCTCTCAAGGGGTGATAAGGGACAGTAGGAGGCAGTAATGGTCCAATATATAGGGTGCAGAAACCCTGAAATTTAGGGTTTCCTCCCCAGCTCCTACTCATCGAGTCAACTCATTAAATGACGTGTCCCAACTCGCTTCTACTTGACGAGTCATAGCATCAACTTATCGAGTAAGTCGAAAACATGAAATTTAAATTGAACAATAATGATACCTGGCAACTGGGGCATTACAATTCCCCCTACTTAACTTATACTTCATCCTCAAAGTCTGTTGTAACGAATAACTCCAGGTAATGCTCCCGCATCTCTGCCTCCGGCTCCCACGTCCACTCAGATTACCTCCGATGCTCCCATTGTTCCTTCACCAAAGGTATCTCATTTTTCCAGAAAACTTTCATCTTCCTCTCCAGAATAGCCACCGGTTTCTCTGCATAATTCAAACACTCATAAACCTGAATGCCATTCAGTGGTATCACTACCTCCTAATGCATAATGCACTTTCGCAGCTGCGAAACGTGAAAAGTGCTATGAATGCGACTAAGCTCATCTGGCAGATCTAGTCTGTACGCCACCTTGGCGACCCTGGCAATGACCCTAAACGGCCCAACATATCGAGGGCCCAAATTTCCCCTTTTTCTTAAACGAATCACGCCCTTCCATGGCAAGACCTTAAAGAGCACCATATCATCAACCTGAAACTCCAAATCCGATCAGCGTCTATCAGAGTAACTCTTTTTCCAACTCTGAGCAATCTGCAGTCGTTGCCTTATCTACTGAATCTTTTCGGTAGTCTGCAAAACTACCTCCGTCCTACCCATTACCTTGTGTCCAACCTCATCCAAACATATTGGGATTCTACATCTCCGACCATACAACAGCTCAAAAGGCATGGCACTAATACTAGAATAATAACTGTTATTGTAAGCAAATTCTACAAGAGCTAGGTGGGAATCCCAACTCCCTCCAAAATCAATGACACGCGCCCTCAACATATCCTCGAGGGTCTGAATGGTCTGCTCACTCGGCCCATCGGTCTGAGGATGATATGTTGTACTAAAGTGCAGTCATGTGCCCAGTTCCACGTGGAACTTCTGCCAGAAACGAGAAGTAAACCGAACATTCCAATCAGAAACAATGGAAACTGGTACCCCGTGCCAAGCAACGATCTCCCGAACATACACATCGGCTAATTTCTCAATTGAAGAACCTTCGCCGTCTTTGGCAGCTTAGTAATGAAATCCATCGAGATTTACTCCCATTACCACATGGGAATCTCCAAGGGCTGTAACAGGCCATGCGGTCTCTGATGCTCGGCCTTGACCATCCTACAAGTCAGGCACCTCTCGACATACTCAGCGATTTATCGCTTCATGCACAGCCACCAGTAACCCCAACTCAAGTCTCTGAACATCTTGGTGGTCCCTGGGTGAATGGAGAAATGAGACTTATGAGCCTCCTCCAAAACGGTCTGCCTGACTCTCCCAGACATCGGGACCCATACACGTGTTGGATTAATGTCTAAGTCCATAACTATAATTGGTAAGACTTGACCCGACCCGACATGGTCCATTTGGGTTGCATGGTATCATTCATCTGGATAGACTATAACGAGAGAAATAACACACAAGGATTATTTAATATATTATAAGTTCTAATATATCAATAGGATTTTTTTAATTAGTATTGATCAAGAATTAATTTAGAATTAATTAAGTAATCAAAAGAAGACTAATTAAATATATGGGCTGATTGTGTAAACCATCCATACTTGTATAGTGGGTTAATGCTCCATGGCTTATCAAGTTGGGCTAAAACCCATAGGATGCTCCATGGTGTATTTGAACCCATGGATCCAAGGAAATGGAAAGCCATGACAATTAAGGGTTTACCCTAATTGTAACACTATATAAAGATCATATTCTTGGGAAACTCGGCCACTATAAGTGAGAGATAGGGCTAGTCGATTTTCATGAAGTGTGGTGTTTCTCACTAAGTTATTCCAAGTGTATTTGGTGTTGTGTGAACCATTTGAGGTGTCACACTTAAGGCACTAGGCACTCAAGCTTCATGAAGACATTCTACATTAAAGAGGTATATATTCTATCATGTTATATTCATTGTTTTGTATGCTAGATTAGGATAATACCTTGGAAGTTCATATTTTCATGTATAATAGAGAAAACATAGATCCAAAGTATTTAGGGTTGCATTTACACTTAGGAGTGTTAGAATGCTCAAAACCCAATAGTGGTATCAGAGCCTAGGCTTGTTTTCTTGTTATACTCGCAAAACTGCTTAAAATAATCGAAGTTGGTTATGTCTGATCATCAGACTCGGCGAGTCCATGCCTAAAAAGTGATCAAATCGATCCAACTCGTCGAGTAGGTTCATGCACTCAACGAGTTGGACCCCCAAGCAGCATAAATTCGACTTTTTTTGGCTGGAATTGGACTACGAACATTACCCCAAGATGTTTTTGGACTTATAAACTTGATTTTGATGTGGTAATGTTCATGCTAATCCAATTTCAAAGATAATTGTCAATAGACTCATGTTTTGTATTAGTTTAAAGTTTAGACTAATTACATGAAAAAGTTTGATTTGAATTATCTTGTTCTTATGAGTTGCTTAGATTAATAGAAAAGTTAATTGATTATGTGTTTGATCCATTTTAATCTAAGATTTGATGCTAAAATGTGTTTTTGTAACTTGTCCTCAAGTCATATTAAAAGACACATTTAAGATTCATAAAACTCATAAAAGTTGGCAATGGTTACAAAAAATGAAGAGTCTTGTCATCATTAATTGTATTTATGACTCCATAACTTGTCCTCAAGTTATGGAGGTTCAAGAGTCACTTCATTAAAGAATAAAGTGTGTAACCTTAATAATTCCATAAGTTATAAAATAAATAAAAGTTACATTTGTTTATTAAGTTTAAAGTCTTCCATAACTTGTGTTCAAGTTATGGAACTTGAAGAGTTTTTAATTAAAACTACTTTAAACACATAAGTTATGGAATTAATTAGTTTTGAATAGTTTCAAAACTTGCCCTCAACTTTTGGAATTTGAAAAGTTTTCACTTATGAATACTTTAATTCCAAGTTAGCCCTTAGAATTTTAAATGTTAAAATTCACCCCTTATACTTTATAATATTATAAGTTAATAATATTTATATATATATATATATATATATATATATATATGTATGTATAAGAGTAAAGTCAATCTTACTATTAGTATGCCTCATTCACGAAGCCGGTCTATAAGGGGGGGGGGGGGGGGGTATAAGGTTACTGCCTATAAAATGGTAGTTTAATGGGTGTCCACTCTCACCCACCGCTTCCTTGACCGGTGAAGGGTCGTTAGCTGAACGGGTAGGACAAGGACTATAATTCTCCCTTCATTAAAAGTATTAATGATATATACTAAGTAACTAAACCTTTTATAAATACCCGATCTTAGTTACTTAGGAAAATGTGAATAAGGTGCTAATCCATGAAATTACACTTTGCACTTTGTTTAAGTCGGTTAGTGGAGCGTGTGTGGTTAACCGGCACACTAACTCGTATTTAACAAGGTAGGCAAAGGGTAACTAAATGTTTATCATAGTATCGGTGGAGCGTGTGTGGTTAATCGACACATCGATTGAGGGGTAAACACTTAAGGGTACCAAGTAATTTGCATGGTTACTTCACACCTTGTTTTGTGATCCTCGGCATCCCAGTCACAAAACCTGAAGGGCACACTCGAGATTGAAACATGCCATTGAACAGTTCAATGGATCTCAAAAGATCTAGGAGTTTCAAATCCAATTAAAACCTAATAATACATTTCGTTTATCTTGGTGGAAATTGGTGAATCGTCATTCACCTACCTTCAAATATTTTATAGCTTGGATTAAGGCATAGTTTGTTAGGTCCTAGCCTTAATATTTCATATTGGGTTTCATATTAAGGACTTTAGATCAACTATCTTAAATATCTCCCAAAAGATGTCTGGTTTAGACATTTATGATCTTCCCAAATCTCTTGAAACAAGCTTTCCTAAATGAAGATGATGTCCCATGGAAATCATACTTCTTTCACCTCCTCCAATTATTCTCCCTAACCCACAAGTTCAAGGTGTTGGATTAGTGTCTAAGTCCATAACTATTTTGGTATGTACTTGACCCGATGGTGCATGGTCCTTTTGGGTTGCCTTCACCAAAGCAACTTGATTGGAGAAATGAATAAAGAGACAGAGGATAATATGATTTATTAATATGTTATAAGAATAATATATTAAAGGAGAAATCATATTTGTTTAATTAATATTGGTCAATAATTAATTAAGAATTAGTTTTGTGATCAAATGTAATTAATTAAACTAGAGGGGCTGATTTGTAATTATGTGATAGTTACAAAATAAGGTAAGGATTATCTTATTTATATGGTGGACGAATTTAAGGTTGGAAAGCCTTAGAATTCGAGTATGATAAGGATTCAAGGATTATCTTATTGGTTGCTTAATGGATAATCAACTATATAAGGATAATGACTGAAACCCTATCTCTACACCTATATAAACACCCCTAGGGTCATGAATTCGTGTATCCCTTCCCAAGAGGTCCTAGATACGAATTCTAACCTCTCACCTCTCTCTTTATACCTTCTCCACTTGCTTATGGTGTTTGTAAGCCATTAGAGGAGTGAGACTTGTGACTCTAAGCATTCCAAAGTCAATCCAAGGTGAAGTTGTGATTGTTATTGCTATATAACAATCAAGGTATGTTCTTAAACCTAATTATATGTTAATGTCGATTTCCAGATGTTAGAATTAGGGTTTATAGTCTTGGATTCAAAGCATGTACAATAGAGAAACCTAGATCCAAGCATTAGGGTTTGTATGAGCACATAGGATGTCTTATGACCAAAACCCATCAGTGGTATCAGAGCCTAGCTTGATTTCAATTGTATTGATGCATTGTATAACTGAAAAATTCGATTTTTTGGATTGTGGAGGCTGGACTCGCCGAGTCCATGGCTAAACTCGCCGAGTCCATGCAGACTCGACGAGTCCATGCCTGACTCCACGAGTCAACTCGTCAGATAATGCTTATCTCGGGATTTCTTGCTGTTTTTGCATATGGATAGTTACCTTATCATGTTAGATCAATATAAATCCGATTTTATGATATATATGACTATATTCTTGATCTAATTAAAGATAATTATCAATTAACAAGATAATTGTTTCCTTATAAGATAATTGATTAATTATTTTGAGTAAATTGATAAATTGTTTTGCAAGAAATCATTAAATAAATCAAATATGGATAATTATGTGATTAAATGTTAATTTAAAATTATTTGTTATTTGATCCTTGTTGTTATGAAAGGTTTCATATTTTCCCCTTAGGTTTTATAGTTTAAATTTGAACCCAAAAGTTTTGGAGTTTTGAAATTTAAATAGTTAAAACCCTAATGTTTTGAAAAAGGTTTCAAAACTTGCCCTCAAGTTTTGGAATTTAAAAGTTGATTAAAGGTTTAATTAGAAATGTTAAATTCTAAAACCCTAGTAATGTTTTGAAAAGTTCAAATCACACCCTTATGGTTTTATTAATTAATTAAGGAGTATAATTAAAAGAGGTTTAATAAATCCATAAAAGTTTAGGTTAACCATTTAATTGAATTAAAAGTGTAATTGTTAAAGTTAACCATATAGTATTTTAAAAGTATAAAATACACCCTATACTAAATATAACATTAAAAGTCTAACATTATATATATGTATGAGTAAAAGTCAGTCTTACCGTTAGTAGGCCTCATTCACGAAGCTGGTCTATAAGGGGTGTTTAAGGAAATTGCCTATAAAATGGCGATTGAATGGGTATCCACTCTTACCCACCGCACTCTTGACTAGTGGAGGGTCGTTAGCCGAACGGGTAGGATAGGACGAAACCTTCCATTATAAGTATAATGAAATACAAAGTAACTAAATGTTTTTCAAATTCCCAATCTTAGTTACTTAGGCAAAAGTGAATTGATGCAATTCCATGAAATTACAGTTTGTGCCCTTGCGAAGACGTTAGTGGAGCGTGTGTGGTTTACCGGCACACTAAATGGTTCTAAGCGAAGGTAGCAAAGGGTGACTCAATGTTTGTCATAGTTCAATCGAGCGTGTGTGGATTATCGGCACATCGAATAGGTGATTGTAACATGTGAGGGCACCATGTAGTTTGCATGGTTATTGACACCCGCTTTGTGATCCTCGGCATCCCAGTCACAAACAAGAGGGGCATATCGAGATTTAAACATGCCATTGAAATGTTCAATGAATCTCAAAGGATCTAGGAGTTTTCATAGATTTAAAACTTAAATTTCTTTTTCGTTTTTCATGGTGGAAACTAGTGAATCGTCAATCACTTACCTTCAAATGTTCTGCAATTTGGGTAACGGCATCCCTCTCCCAAGTTGTAGGATATTGTGTTGGGTCCTAGCCTTGGAATTTCATTTGGGTGATTTACCAAGGACTCAATCAATCAACTAACTTGAATTCGTTTTTCTCCCGATGTCAAAGTTCGACAACTATGGTCTTCTCAAATCTCGTGGAACAAGCATTCCACATGAAGATGATATTCCACGATTCGATCGAGGAACAAGAAATCATGCTTCACTTCCTCCTCCTCCTCCAATTATTCTCCCTAACCCACAAGATTGTAAAATTGAAAGGTTCAATATCACTCAAGCCCTTTTGGCAAGTAAACATAAAGAGGGCAAGTCGGTGTGTGCACACGTCTTAGGGATGAAGTCACACATTGATAGGTTAAGAATGATGGGATCCGTTGTCGGTGAAGCGATGGCTGTTGATTGGGTTCTTCAGTCACTTCCTAACTCATATAGTGAGTTCGTAAGAGAGTACTATATGATGAACTACGACGTGATCCTTATAGATCTCACCTATATGCTTATTGTTGTTGAATCTGCAATGATTTGGCGCAATAGAAAAGCAAAGTTGATTGGTGAATCTGCCTGCGAGACCTCTATGGATATAGACAATGGCAATGAAAGACATGCAATGATCGAAAAGTTTGATCATAAGAGAAAGGCGATGTCTGAGGTAGTTCCATGTGTTGTTCCAAAGGAGTCAGTTTGCTTTTATTGCCAAGAGAAGGGGCATTGGAGACGAAGTTGCCCTATTTACCTAAGAGATCTAAGAGATGGGAGAGTCTAAAGTATGACTACGATTTAGGTAAGAATCCACTATCTAACTCCATTAAGTTCCTATTCATTGATTCTTAATACATCATGTGATAAGATTACATTTGAATGTTTTGTAGGATCGGTGAAAATAAAAGGAAGCTTGATAAGAGAGCAAGATGAATCTAATCACAAGAGATGGATCTTGATCGCATGGACTTGAAGATTGGATTTTGAGCTTATATTGTTATGATAGAGTTGTTAGAAAATTTTCATTTTTTACATAGTTTTCAATGGATTTTGCATTGTAAGGACAAATGTTTTTCCGCTGCTTTTATAAATAAAATAAATTTTGACTCACTTATTTATTTGTTTATTTCCTTGCAATGAAATCGTTATGAAAATTGATGTTTGAATATTTCTACAACGAATGGATGTGATTCTTAGTTATGTTATTTATGGAAATGTCAAGAATTTACCAAATGGGGAGAGTTTCTCATCGCCCAAGTTTCAATTGGACAGAAACTTGGAATCATGCAATGTGGATGCACGATGAATGAGAAATTACGTATTTGAAAATTAGACTAATTCATTGATAAAGTGTCAAGTGAAGGACTAGGAGATCGAGTACACAAAGTTGTGTGTTGATCAAGTTCACCATAAGAGTAACAAAGATATTCATCATGATTTACTAAAGGCTTAGTAAATATGATTACACCTACAAGATTAAGTGTAATTCTGAATTGATTAAAGAGTTTAGATCAATAGTAGAACGAATAAGAAGAATCGAGAAGGCAGAAAGATAAAAGTTTCTCCATTCTAAGAAGAAGGGAGAGTAGCTTTTATGCTTTATAATGTGTCTTAATGATTAAGAACCATATCTCAATTATTCCTCTAAGTGACTCTTGGTACAATTGTATGTCCAAGAAGAGGAATCAAAGATTGATGAAATGGTCAAATCAAGAAGACAATCATACTTCGTTCCAAAACAAGTCTTAAAGTCAAGATTGTGACATTGAGTGAATAGTATTAAGAAGGTTTATAACATTCATCAATTGTGGAAAGTTGTGATGTCTTGAATAAGACAAAGACCAACTAAGACCAATTTATGAAGTGTTTTGATAAAAACTACACCAATTCTTGAATATTTGTCAAGAAATGTTTATTGACAAAAGAATATTATATGTCAAGGAGTCAGTGGGAGTCTTATTGGTCTGGAAAAGTTTCAAGAACAAATCAAATAAACCTTATCAATCATCACTAGCACACGAGTTGAGGTTTACAACCTATCGTGTTGACGTTATCTTGTTTCTGTGCTGTTTCCAATTGAGTTAATTATGCATGTGAGTTCTATGAGTTCTCATTTTGAACGCATAAAAGGCAAGGCATCTTGATCAATGAAAGGTACATTGATAGGAAAAAGTTGAGATGCTTAACTACTTGGAAGACGTGGTGGGCAGCTGTGCTACAATAAGGCAAGAACTCAAGATTAAGAAAGTTCGATCCATATGAGTTTGAATTTGTCGTAAACTTTGTTTTTTAACAAATTCACATGGATAGGAACAAATACACCATTTAAATCTAAGTGTCATAAGATTTCCTTTTTCATGAAAATGATTGTGAGGAAATGCTTTCACTAAGAAAGATTTTAAAAGATAGTGATTGTAAAATTGCATTCTCGAATTCGATCATGGTTACGGCATCCCTTTCCATAATTTGAATTGTGAGGTTTGGCAATTAGTCTTAATTGTTAAGACACACATATGAACTATCTAAGGCAAAAGTGTATAAGTTCAAGAAGTCTTGATAAAAGATTATCAAAGCACTAAGTATTAGAAACATGAACTTAAGAAATTCAATAAGTATTGTTTTTTCTGAAAGTTAAGATGTTTATGAATACATGTCGAAGCTAGTGGGAGCATAAGTGTTATGTTTTATAATAATCATCATGATAGTGGGAGCATAAATGTTATGATTGTATGATTATTAAGGCAAGTATTGCAAGTTGGCAATATTAATTATAGAAAAACAAGAGTTATACCTTGCAAAGGCGTAAGGGTGTATAGTTGTGTTGCTATAATTAAGGGAGAGAATATTATGCTTCATTTCAAATCTAAAGGATTAGGTTGTGGAATGTTAATAAATTTAGTCAAAGGTACATAGTGTGTTCTTAAAATTTCGACTATGATTACGGAATTCCTCTTCACAATTCGAATTTTGAGAACATAGAAAATAAAACATTGTGTGTCGTGTCCCATACTCTTCGGGTATAGGATGAATTGCAAATGCTTTAATGTTTGACCATTCTAAAGAAATTTTCCAAATGTCTAGCGCATTTAGAGGGAAAAGGGACTAGAATCGGTTTTGACTAAAATAATTAATCAACTATCAAAGGACAATCCAAAGTTCGACGAGGATTGGTCGCTTGTGAGTAGTTGGAAGTATAGTATTGGAAATTATGGAAATGTTTCCATACTGGATGGACAATATCGACATCATTACGAATAGATAAGATTCTATTAAGAGATTAGTTGTCATATGGAAAATATGGAAGCGTGTCCATATTGGAAAGTAAATATTGAAAATCTATGACTAGATTAGAAACCTTTATGCAAAAGGATGTTCAAAGGAATGTACTTTGAGTGAGAGACATCATATCTAAGGAATTGTTGTGTAACAATCTCCGATAGAAGATTTTGTAATATCATTGGCAATAGTCTTTGTGACTTTGGTGCAGTGACATTACGAAAGGTTCGTTGCGTAAAGTGTTAGAATCTAGCATATTCTATAAGCAGCAAGAATTTGATATTCTTACACTTATGAAAAAGGATTTGGAGTTGTAAAATGAGAATGATTGGAAATGTGTTCAATTTGTCTATTTCACAAAAGTAAGAACCATAGGTAAACATTGTGTGCATACTAGGAGCATGGGACAAGTGTAATAATTCAAGTAAGAAGTTGATTACCCGAAACAACAAATAATGAGTAATCGATATGGTGATAAATAAAAGGAGTTTTATTTATACTCAAAGGTTAGAGGCCATATGGGATTAGTATTATTCTTGTGTTTCACTTTGCATGTTTTGACTTCCAGAATAATTGAGTTTATTAAGAATAATCGAATTATTCGAACGGGCCACAGTCGTTCATATGTTGGAAGTAGATATGAATGAAGACTATCGTGAATTGGTGTGTGGATTGTCTAGAAGAGTATTAGACATAAGCAAATGTTTGCTGCAACGTTCATGAGTGCTTATGAATATGATTTGAGCATTGGATTAAACCCACGCTCACTTGGATCACTCCATGAATTGTATTACGAGTGATTAGTGAGACGATAACATCTTATATTCTTGAAACCAAGATGTGTGAGTTGTATCTTGCTAATCGGTTGCACATTGATAATATGTAAACGCACTAGTAACTTGGTGTTATAAAACATATTGTTGTGTGTGATTTGGTTAGTGAGTGCAAGCAAGCATTGTATCAAAGTTTATCCGTTCCTTTTATCCAAGGTAGGATAAAAGCAATATCTTTGGGCCCCTCGATGGTTTAATGATGACATACGTAAATGCTCGGCCGGGCTAGGGCTAATTTGATTTGTTCAATTAGTCTGTCGTCATAAATCGGAAATCGAGATATAGTACAAAGAGAATGATTTGAAATCATACGATATCTAGAATGGAGGAATATATGATCCCTTATCTAAGGACACGCGTATCTGATATGATCAGAATTGACAGCGGCTTTGGAAAGCTACGATTGCAGATCGGGATTTGAAGTCATACACAGAATAGTTGGTAGACTTATCCAAGTGGGAGACTGTTGGATTAGTGTCTAAGTCCATAACTATTTTGGTATGTACTTGACCCGATGGTGCATGGTCCTTTTGGGTTGCCTTCACCAAAGCAACTTGATTGGAGAAATGAATAAAGAGAGAGAGGATAATATGATTTATTAATATGTTATAAGAATAATATATTAAAGGAGAAATCATATTTGTTTAATTAATATTGGTCAATAATTAATTAAGAATTAGTTTTGTGATCAAATGTAATTAATTAAACTAGAGGGGCTGATTTGTAATTATGTGATAGTTACAAAATAAGGTAAGGATTATCTTATTTATATGGTGGACGAATTTAAGGTTGGAAAGCCTTAGAATTCGAGTATGATAAGGATTCAAGGATTATCTTATTGGTTGCTTAATGGATAATCAACTAGATAAGGATAATGACTGAAACCCTATCTCTACACCTATATAAACACCCCTAGGGTCATGAATTCGTGTATCCCTTCCCAAGAGGTCCTAGATACGAATTCTAACCTCTCACCTCTCTCTTTATACCTTCTCCACTTGCTTATGGTGTTTGTAAGCCATTAGAGGAGTGACACTTGTGACTCTAAGCATTCCAAAGTCAATCCAAGGTGGAGTTGTGATTGTTATTGCTATATAACAATCAAGGTATGTTCTTAAACCTAATTATATGTTAATGTCGATTTCCATATGTTAGAATTAGGGTTTATAGTCTTGGATTCAAAGCATGTACAATAGAGAAACCTAGATCCAAGCATTAGGGTTTGTATGAGCACATAGGATGTCTTATGACCAAAACCCATCACAACGTCACTCAAGCCCTATTGGAAAGGCAAGGTCTAGGTGTGATCACATCTTGGAGATGTAGTCACATATTGACAAGCCAGGAGAGTTGGGTGTCAAACTCTTGATAAAGATGGTGGTTCAATCACTTTCTAAGTCACTTAGTGAGCTCCTTTGGGACTCCTATGAAACAGACTATGATAAGACCCTTAATGATCCTATCTATTTGCTAAGATCAACTTCCTAAAACTTTATGGACATTGACAATAATGACATTGGATATACAGTAAAGATCTCTCTTCACAATGGAAAGGGATTAGCCATATTCAATTCGGTTGACCAAATGGTAAGAGAGAGGCTAAGTCGGAGATAGTCCCATTATCAAGGGTCCATTGCCAAAGAAAGGGGTATTGGTTGCGAAGCTGCCAGATTTACCTAAGGATGTTAAAGTCAATAAGTCTTACTCTACTTTAGGTAAAGTCCACTATCTAACTCTGCTAAGTTTCTATTATGAGATTCTTGATACATGATGTGACTGGGTCACATGTTGATGTTTTAAGAATCAAAGAAAAGTAAAGAAACTTAAAGAAAGAATATGTTGAATCTAATCGTGTAGATGGATTTCTATCGCATAGTTTGAAGATTGGATTCTTGAGCTACTTCTTAGGACTTATGAGATATTGCTTAGGAATAGATAACAAGAAGTTTTCATATGGATTGTAAGGATAAGTTCTTCCACAAAGTTTTTTTAAATAAAAGGAAAAATTCTGATTTTATTTATTTTAAAATATCCTTACAATGGCATCTGTGAAAATTTTTGTTGCTTATAAAATTCCATTAATAGCAAGAGTGGAAATATGACATTGATACTTTCATTTGTGGTAATGTCTAAATTTACCAAATAAGGAAAGATTCTCATCACCCAAGTTTCAGTAGGATAGAAACTTGGAATCATGCAAGGTGTATAGCATAATGAATGAGAACTTTCAGGTATTGGAAAATTAAGACTAATTACTTGTTCACATGGATGTGTGAGTCAAGTAACAGACTAAGGGATCGAGTACACATTCTTGTGCACTAATTATGTCCACCACAAAATACTGATAAGACTATTCGTCATAATTTACTAAAGCTCAGTAAATATGGTTATACTTACAAGCTTATGTGTAATTCTGAGACATTGGAAAAAGTTTCCAATTTAGGGTAGTGCGAATAAAAACAATCAATCTAGGCAGAAGGATAAAAGTCTCTCAAATCTGAAAAAATGGGAGAGTACTTTAGTATCAGTTTTTATGATCAACTTAATGATTTAGAGACCTTATCACACTTCATCCTCTAAGTGCCTTCTTATAGCTAAGAATAGGAGCTATGAATTGTTGAAGTGGTTAGATCAAGAAGATGATTCATATTTCGTTCCAAAAACAATTCTTAGAGTTATACTCTAAGATTGTAACTTGAGTGACATATCTTAAAGAAGGTTTAAAACACTTGTCAAATGTAAGAGTAAAAGTTTTCTACTCTTGTACATTTGAAATTGGTAAGTTGTGATGTTTTGGATAAAACAAAGACCAACTTAGGACAATTTTGTGAAGTGTTTGTCTTGATTAGAATCCACACTATCTCTTGAATAACTAACAAGAAAGTCTTATATGTCAAGAGGACAGTGGGAGTCTTAAAAGTCTTGAAAGTCTCAAGAACTAATCAAGAATAAAACCTAAAGTTCTTCAATAGCACACAACTTAAGGTTTATAACCTATTTTGTTGATATATTCTGTGCCCATTCCAATTAAAGTTGGCTTTGCATATGAGTTCTTAGAGTTTTCAATTGGTTGCACAACATCTTGGAAGCAATGGCAGGCCCTTGTGCTGCCAGGTGGCAAGAAATTAGGATTGAGTTCAGTCCATATGAGTTCGGATTTGTCATTAACATTTTCTTGTGACTATGGTTTTGACAATTCACATGGATAAGAACACATACACCATTAAATCTAAGTGTCATAAGGTTTCTCTCCGGTTCATGAAAATGATGGTGAGGAAACACTTTCACTAAGTAGATTTTAGTTAGATAGCAATTGTGATATTTGCATTCTCAAAGTCGTTAGTGGAGCGTATGTGGTTTACCGGCACACTAACTTGGACTTGTGAGAAGTGGCAAAGGTCAAAACAATCAAGACTATGATTACGACATCCCTTTCAATAGTTCGTGAAATTGTTTAGACACACCCATGAGCTATCTAAGAGAATGTGTATAATTATGATAAAGTTTTATCAAAACAATCTAGTATCAGAAATCTAAACTTTGGTAAGAAAGTTAGTTGATTTCTGAGTACATGTCAAAGCTAGTGGGAGCATAAGTTTCATGCTAATAATCATCATGTTAGTGGGAGCATGATAATTATGATAAGTATTGCAAGTTAGCAATGTTAATTATAGAAAACAAAAAGTTTTAATTGGGAAAAAGTTGCTTTGCTATAATTAAAGGAGAGGAAATTATACTTCATCTCAAATCTATAAGCTTAGATCATGAGGTTTTAATCATTTAGTCAAGGATATATATATATATATATATATATATATATATATATATATATATATATATGAATTTGATGTTGGAATGGCTCAACATAAGGAAATTTTGTATATGGGTCCATTATTTGCGTTCTAAAATTTGATTATGATTACGGCATCCCTTTTCATAATCTGAATTATGAGAACTTGGTAAATTGAAATGGAAATAGTATAACAAAAGACTGGTCTAGTCTTTATGTGAGACATCATGAATCGTGTCCCATATGCTTCAGATATAGGATCGATTACATGTGCTATATTCATCCTTTCTAATATTTTCCAAATGTCTGGGGCATTAAGAAGGGAAACGGTTTAGAACTGGATATGACTAAAAGGATTAAACAATTATCGAGGACAATCTATGGTTTACCAAAGATTGGTTGCTCAAGGACAGTTGGAAGTATAGTGATACTTTTGGAAGGACCATATTGACATAATCTGTAAGGAGGCAACTCTTGCTCAGAAGTGATAGTCAAAATGGAATATGGAAATGTTTCAAAGTTAGAAATTATTCAATCTGTGTAAGATTAGGAAACTTAATGCAAGAAGGATGTTTCCAAGGAGTTGATCTCCTTTGGAATACTCTGTAATGATTGTTGCCAAGTCTTTGTGAATTTGTGCATAATCATTACAAGAGGATCAATGCATATAAGTTTAGAATCTAACATATTGTAGTAAATGGCATGAATTTGGAATTCTTGTGTTTGCAGTAAGAAATTGGGACGGTGAAATGAGAATCATTGGAGTTATGTTCAATTGATCTATTTCACAAAGTAAAGATCATAGACAAACATAGTATGCATACTTGGTGTGTGGCATGACTAGAGTTTAGAAAACATAGTGTAAATGCTTGGAGCATGGGACAACTATTGTTTTAAATTCAAGAATAAAGTTGATAGCTGAAACAGTATACAATGAATAATGTGCAATCATATAGTGATAAATAAAAGGTGTTTTATTTATGTTCATAGGTTTTGATACCATATTGGATTCAATTATTCTTGTGTTTCATTTTGCATGTTTTGACTTCCAGAATACACTAGGTTATTCTTCCGGAATGACTAAGTTATTCAAACCATCCACAGTCGGTCATATGTTGGAAGTAGATATGAATTAAGATTGTCATGGGTTGGCTTGTAGAGGTCTAAGGTGTTGGACAAAAGGGCTACAACACTCATGAGTGCTCATAAGTTCTGAGTATAGGATTCAACCCGTGCTCATTGGAATCACTTCATGGATTTTATCACGAGTGATCATGAGACGATAATATCTTATATTCTTCAAACCTAGAGATATAAGTTGTTACTATGAGTTGGTTGTACATTGATTGCACGAAAACGCATTGGTAACTTGATGTTATAAAACGTGCCTTTGTGTATGATTCAACAAGTAGTAGAACAAGCCATATGAGTCGAAGTTTTGCCGTTCCTTTTACCTTAGGGATAAAAGTGATATCTATGGGCCCCTCAATGATTTGATGATGACATATGGAAGTGCTCGGCTGAGCCAGGACTGATTTGATTTGTTCAATTAGTCAGCCGTCAATCCCCATCCATACCTAACAACACGAACATAACGGGTCGTCAATCCCCGTCCATGCTGCACAAACCGGTTGCTTTCACCCTTAATCCTTTCTTTCTTCCAATTTTCTGGTCTCATACCCTCAACTTACGCATCCCTAATCAAGCTCATAATCAGAGGATACATGGTTATCCTCATACATCTCGCTGGGGTGGAAGACCCCACTACCTTGCAGCTCAAAGCGTCCGCTACCACATTCGCTTTACTAGGGTGGTAAAGGATCTCATAATCATAGTCCTTGACTACATCCAGCCACCTGTGCTGCCTCATGTTCAAGTTGGGCTGGTCCATGATTTGCCTCAAACTCTTGTGATCCGTATATATGGTACAATGGACCCCATATAGATAATGTCTCCATAACTTGAGGGCAAAAACCACAACCCCAACTCCAAATCATGAGTAGGATAACTAGTCTCATGCGGCTTCAACTGCCACAATGCATATGCAATCATCCGTCCCCTCTGCATGAGGACCGCTTCGAACCTTGTGATGGACGCATCATAGAATACCACAAAGTCTTCAAATCCTTTAGGGAGGTTCAACACTAGAGCTTCACACAAATGTTGTTTGAGGGTCTCAAACGCCCTCTGCTGCTCAGGCCCCCACCATAAATCCACCCCTTCCTCATCAGACGAGTGAGAGGTACCAAAATCTTGGAAAAATCATGTATAAACCTCCAGTAGTACCCTGCCAATCCCAAGAAGCTTCTGATATATGAGGGAGATTTCGGTATCTCCCACTACATAACAGCCACGATTTTTGTTGGATCGGTCAAAGTCCCCTCCTGGTTAATGAGGTGTCCAAGGAACTGGACCTCTCGCAACCAAAAATCACACTTTGAGAACTTCCCATCAAGTCGTTCTTGCCTCAAAACTCCTAATAACTCCCGCAGGTGCTCCTCGTGTTGAACTCTGATCTTGGAATACACTAAGATATCATCTATGAATACAATAATCGAGCGATCGAGCATCAGCCTGCAGACTCAGTTCATCCGCTCCATAAACACTACTGGCACATTGGTTAGCCCAAACGGCATCACCACGAACTCGTAATGACCATAACGAGTCCGGAACATGGTCTTCTCCACGTCTTCCTCTCTCACCCTGACCTGGTGATATCTGGACCTAAAGTCGATGTTAGAAAACCAAGATACACCCTACAACTACTCGAAGAGATCATCTATCCTGGGGAGTGGATAACGGTTTTTCACTGTTAACTTGTTCAACTCCATATAATCGATGCACATACGGTGCAAACCGTCCTTCTTCCAGACGAAAATGATTGGTGCTCCTCATGGAGAACTACTCCGACGAATAAACTGCTTACTAATAGCTCCTGCAACTGAGATGACAACTCCTGCATCTCTGGCGGTGCCAAACGGTATGGCGCCTTAGCGATAGGTGTCGCACCCGACACAAGATCAATCCTGAACTCAACCTGCCTCTCCGGAGGCACTCCGGGCAACTCCTCCGGAAACATGTCAGCAAATTCTCTAACCACCGAGACCTCTAAAACTGAAGTCTAGTCCCTGACCCGCGTATCCACCGCATACGCTAAGTAATCGGAGCACCCATGCTGAATATATTGCCGAGCCCGGCTGCTGAACAAAACTCTGATCCTACTCTGGTGCCCTCACTATATACCACCAGTTCTCCCCCACTTGGGGTTCGAACTACAACCTGCTGCCCTTCACAATCGATCATGGCGCCAAAACGACTAATCCAATCCATCCCCATAATAACACATATTTCCCCCATGGGAATACTAATCCAATCTATCTGGAAGGATAACCCAAAAATCTCTAACTCGCATCCCCGGTAGACCAAAGAAGTAGAAATCCCGTGTTCATTGGCAATAGAATCTCGTAACAGACACTCAAGCTCACCTACTGGCACACTAAACCCCCTACTGAAAGTCTGAGATATGAATGACCGACTCGCTCCCGAGTCGAATAAAACCAATGCAGGCAAGGTGCTTACTAAAAACGCACCTAAACATAGGTATAATAGATAAGCATAACACACACACACACACACACACACATATATATATATATATATATATATATATATATATATATATATATATATATATATATGGCCTGAAATAACATATAGAAACATACCAGCAACCACATTCGGTGCTGCCTTGGCCTCCTCGGTCGTGAGGTGGAAAGCACGCTCCTGAACCTTTGGAAGCTCTGCCTTGACCGACCTCCTCTCTGCAATCCTCAAAGTAGCTGGTGTGGAAACCTAGTTGGTCTTCACATGACCAACCTGATGACAGTGATAACATATTCTCATATCTGTTGGAGGAGCAGACTGGAAATAGTCCTTGGCATAGTGCCCCTCCTTGCTACATTTGTGGCACCGACCACCTGCTCGAAAAACCCCTGAATGACCCGTGCCGCACTTTCCACAAGAGCAGATTTGCTGACCCCCAATCCTAGAATCAGCAGTCTTAGAACGCTTCGGTGCCGGCTGAGATTATGCCGTAACCTGACGTTGCTCATTCAACTGCAGCTCTAACTCCAACTCACACTGCATAGTGGCTTCCTGAAGATCCAGAAGAGTATCACAATGTTGCGTGGCAACAAACTGACGGATATCGGTCTTGAGCATGCTCGGATAACGAGTCATCTGCAAACTCCAGGAAAAACATAGCCCTCTTTGTGAACATGAGGGTGATCTCCGTCACCGACTCTTCATCCTGTTTCAAAGTCAAAAACTCCTGAGCAAGCTGCTCCCGATCCACACGTGGAACGTAGCGAGCGCAAAACATATCCTTGAATTGCTCCCAAGTAATAGCAGCTCTCTGATCATCAGTGTACGACCTAGTCGTCAGTCTCCACCAGTTCTTGGCCCCAAGCCTCAGCAGGTTCAGGGCGCACCGACCTTCTGTTCAGTAGGACATAATCACGTGAAGAAACAACCCTCTACGTCAGATAACCACCTCATAGTGCTGATCGCATCCTGGGTACCATCAAATGTCGAGGGCTTCGTATTATCGCACTCCCGGTACTGAAAAGCGCAGTCGATTCCTCCTCCACCCCTGCCGCAGTTACAACCGATGTGGCTGCAGCGGGGGCAGTCTCTGCTAAGGCTGCATAGCGCTCATCAAAGTACTCGACCATATCTATCTTAATCGACCCAACCATCTCTGGTAGTTGCGCTCGAAACGCCACGGCAATCTCATCATGCACGTTCTCCCGAATCCTGGCATCCAACTCCCCTGTCCCTATCTACACCACTGGCTTAGGTGCTATAGGCACACCCTGACCTCCGTCTCCTGATCCTGACCCGGATCCAGTCGCAAAAACTCGTCATTACCATAATGAAAATATACCAAAGGCATCAGATAAACAACATAATATTGAGAGACCAATTCTCATAAACTCTAGGGGTTGTGACTTCCTTGCTACGCGTATGGGTCCTGTGCTTCCAATAATACGGGTCCGTACTACCTTCCACACCTACCCATATTTGTCCCAAGTATCATCACAAACCCTAATAATATACATAATCATAATGAGCTCTCCATCCAAACTTCTAGAGGAGTACTAAACATCTCATTACTGATCTACTGACTCTTCCTAACTCCGCCATCCATGAAACCTTCATCAACCCTATAGCACTAGTGTATGCTAACCATACATAACGCTAGCTCTCATAGACTTTCGAATATCCAACCTGGCCATAAGACCAAGTCTTACCTTCTAAGGCTATAAGATTTTAATTATATATAGCCGAGATGCATACACTAGAAACCACAATAATGATGTCAATCTCATATAAAGAAAACCCTAGCAGGCATCATGTAATCATGCAATCCCTGAAGATCCGTAGCCTAGTACTAGCATGCTGTTCTAAAATATTATAATATCACATAACTGTATGGTATTTTGGGGTCTACTTACTGGCTCCGACTGATCGTACAGTTCGCATCCTCCATCCCTTTTTTTGAAAACCATTTAGAATTTTTCTGAAAATTTCCTTGATTTGAGACTGGATTCACACGAGTGTTTCTCCAATTCACTCAAACCAAGGCTCTAATACCAACTTGTAACATCCCAAAATTTTAAGCCAAATGTAAAATTTTCCAACCATTAAAAACCAAATTGTGTAATACAAATTGTTTTCAAAATATTATTCATCAGAATGATAGAAACTAAAATCATAAGGATGAGGAGTGGTACGGTCACGCCTTTGCCTTGCCACGATCTCCTAATGTACCTGAAACAATAAACTTAAACTGTAAGCTCGAAAGCTTAGTGAGTTACCCCTAAAATACCAATACCACACTGATAATACCATATCAATAACAAATAACAACAACATGCATAATGGGCCTCTTGACTGGACCGCCTTGCAAGGCCTACATTCTATCTGGATCTATCCCAAACCTTCTGTGTGACTGGGCCATCATACATGCTCACAGCCTATCCGGACCGCTCATCGGGTATGTTGGCCTTCAGCACAAAGCAGGACCGCCTCAACCACACCAAACCAATAACCATGTACACATAAATAAAATATTCTAGCATATATATATCATGTATAACTATCTCATAGATCATCAATCATAGCAATCCCATATACTGGAATACCGACCTAACCAAGTCACCAACATACTAATCTATCGAATCATCATAGCATAACAACATTCTGCCTATCCTGATACTGAACTAACATGTAACAGCCCAAAATCTTAAGTATTGTTTAATTGCATTTTGGGGGTGTTTTAAAGGGGAGACTCGGCGAGTTGGAGCCAGACTCGCCGAGTAGGGTCGCAGTTGTGGTCGCGGGTTCGCGGCTGGACTCGACGAGTCCAGGTATGGACTCGGCGAGTCGACGCTGTTCAGCGGAAAACCCTAGCCGTTCAGTTTGGGACGTATATAAGGGATCTTATGCCATCATTGCTCGTCTTTTGGCCGATTGAAGTGAACCCTAAACGACTGAGGCGTCTAGAGCAAGATTGAAGGCCATGGGTGACCTTGAAGGAATTGTTGTGCAAGGAGGAGAAGGGTTTTAGTTAAAGGAACTGCAGGGAGTTCGAGTTCTGAAGTTTGGGGACATGGAAGGTACATCATTCAGGTAATAACTCGAATTACATTCTCCTGTGATTGATGTATATATAGATTTAGGGTTTATGGAACCCATTTGGAGTCTAGATGGTTTGTTGTGGTTTTATTCAACGTTTATAACCTTGCATTAGGACCCTTAGAGGTCCAGAAGGATCCATGTTTGTATATTCGGGAAAATATGTACCTCAGGAAGCAGTTCGATCGACTGCATGGAGTGGACTCGCCGAGTCGGATGATCGGACTCGGCGAGTAGCTTGAAGATTCACTGGGACTCGCCGAGTTTGTTCTTCAGACTCGGCGAGTGGAGTCGGGATGGCCCCGCGATTCTTCCAGGAGTAACTCGTCGAGTTAAAGGGGATACTCGACGAGTAGAAGGGGAATTTTAGAGGATTAAAGAACGACCAGACTCGCCGAGTCGCCAGGGAACTCGCCGAGTCCAGTCGAGCTGACAATGGACTGTTGACCAGAGATGACCGGTGTGATTTCTTAGGGTCAGTTAACGTGGAAGATAGAAGTGTTAATAAGAGATATATGATGTTACAGGGAGCTTGTAGCTCGGAGGATCAAGTGCAAGGGACTTCAGGAGTTGCTATCTCCCAGCGTCCGTGAGGTGAGTCTTCTCACTATACTTTACCCGGAAGGGTTTGATTGTGTGACCGGGAGGTCGAACATGTTATGCGTTATGTATTCATACTGTAAATGGAAGTTAGTAGTTACGCATGATATGCATGTTATATGGGCCGGAAGGCAAAGTATTATGTGACAGAAAGGTCAGGTATGATATGTGATATATGTGCTTTATGTGTTAGAATATGTTTCGGGCCGGAAGGCAGGTTGATATACGATATATGTGCTTTATGTGTTAGAGTAATTGTATTATGTGTTATATATGTGTATGGGCCGGAAGGCAATTATTCTATGGGCCGGAAGGCAATTATCTTATGGGCCGGAAGGCAATTATCTTATGGGCCGGAAGGCAAATATCTATTGGGCCGGAAGGCGATTATCTCATGGGCCGGAAGGCATTGTGCAGTAGACCGGAAGGTCAGGGCCTGGAAAGGCGTACGTGCGTAAGGTGTATATTGGGGAACTCACTAAGCTTCGTGCTTACGTTGTTTATGTTATGTTGTTTCAGGTTCTTACAGTAACGCAGGATGGCAACGGTTCGATTGTACACACCGAAGAAAGAGTTGTGTTTTGGAGGATCCTGGTTTTCTATTTAACTGAAAATGAAACTACGTTTTGTAATTCTATTATGAACGAGGTCTTAAACAAGTGTATTAATATTAAATTGATTATTTCAATAAAAAATTTTGTCTCGAAAATCATGGTGTTACAATTGGTATCAGAGCCTTGGTTTGAGGGATTCGGACGCGCCTACGGGTGAATCTGGACTCAAACTGAGGAAGTAAGAAAAAAGTTTTCAAATAAATAGTTTTCTAAAAGTGAATAAGAGTTCAAAGAGAAAGCAAGAAAGAGCAGTGTGTACAATCAGCCAGAGCCAAACGGTGATTTCCCAAAATACCCTTACTTTTGTGTTATGAAATATCTATTATGCACTTTATGAGATATTATTGTATGCTAGAGACAGGCTAGGAATTTCATATCTTAGGACTAGAGTGGCCTGATTTGTGATGCCTTAGCCTAGGGTTTGTTGTTATATGTGCGTTATGCTTTTGTGTGTATGTGATGAGTGAGGGTATCTAGTTAGAACGCACGAGGGGTAGAGCTACAGAGTACAGTGGTACTTCCGAGGATGAACCGAGAAGGTGGAGCTATCAAGGATAGGGAGTCCTATGTATGCTTCGATGCTCGAATGCTGCTTGCTTCGTGCTTTGTGGAGTTCTCGATGATGGGAGTCAGCTACTAAGTGAGTATGACGATACTCAGGAGGTAGATGGCTGGCATCATTAGGAACTCTTCAGCAGCTGATAGCAAAGAAGTGGGGGGACGGCGGAAGGGACTAGGGAGTAAAACTAGCCAGATGAGTGCGCTGGTAGAGTAGAGGATTTCGCTGGAGAGCGAGCACGCGCGATGGGACTGGTGAAAGAGTAACTCGATCAGCTACTTAGGAACTCTGGGATGGTCCGTGTGGAAAGTATGGGTAGATGTGGCAGGTAGTATGGGCCCGTACTACTGAAAGCAGAGGACCCATACTGGATACAGGGAGCATTTTGAAGGTCCTAAGGAACGGAATGAGGGGTGATGTCATGGTTCGAGTACCATACATCGGAGCAGATTGCGGGGTGATGTTATGGTCCGGGCACCATACATCAGAACAGATTGAAATAGATGTTGTGGTTCGAGTGCCATACGTTGGAGCAGATTGAGGGTGATGCTATGGTTCATGTACCATACACCGGAGCAAATTGAGAAGGCATGTCATGGGACGAGTACCATGGTTCGTAGTGGATGATGCTGGTGACTATCTTGTTATCCGGTTATGATCGAAGGGGTAGAGATCGGACGCTATGGGTTTTAGGCCTGTGGACCACGATTGAGGATGGAGAGGCGTTCCTTGAGAGGAGGAAAGGCGAGTACCTATCAGAGTATTGTGGTAGGGAGTTAAAAGGTGAGGGAAATTTCGGTCTAAGTCGAGAAATCAGTCGATAGAGGAGAGGTCACCTTCTAGGTGGGTAGTGCCATTTATGTTCGTGTGCAAGACACGAGGGGTCTGGTGTTTCAGTTCTGGGTTTGGGAGTACACCCTGCAGGTAGTTTTCGATAATGACTTCCCACAGAGCATCAGGTAGCGGGTGTGCCGCGAGGCAGTGATTTACTGTGAGCAGACAGTCAGTTGGGACTGAGGTAGTCGAGAACCACACCACACCTAATTGAGAATGACAGGTTGTGTTATAGTGGTAGCAGTGAAGAGTTCAGTCGAGTTTTGCAGTGCAGAGAGTTTCGTCTATGTTGAGAGTGAGTTCCTGTCCTTGGGACAAATCCGGCGTTGGATATGGGTTGATGAGTTGAGATGAGAGGAACGATGATTTTGCGGTGCAGTCTACAAGTCAAAGATGTTATCGAGCAGTGCAGGTGCTTAGTATTAGATTGGTATGGGATTTGGAACGATTAGAGGCAGCCGTGATGAGAAATTCTTGGAGAGTTAATCAGAGGTTCTGAGTATAGGGGGTTGATTGACTTCATAAGAGGAGGGACTATTGGGCGTTGCATAGCACTTTCCTGGAGCAGGTACGATTTCGCTGGTGAAAGATAGTCGTGGGTTGATGGTATGCTAACTAGTGACGGTTCGAACCCTAGTGGGGGAGAACCGGGTGCAGAACGTAGGAAACAAAGAATTGCCAAGAGTAGTTATAAGTGGAGTATAGAGATGCAGTAGGAAATCATGAGACCAGAGGTGTCGATGATCGAGTAAAGGGGTTAGAGTGAGTTAATGCGGGAAGTACTTGAAGAGGAGAACGAACGTATTCATGACAGGTGATTGGTGTTGTTGCAAGAAGATAGAGAATGATTGAGCAGTCAACTTCCGGAGTCAGTATGCGTATCCTTGTTTGGATTTTGAGTGTCGGGAAAAAGGGATTTGGAGAATTATCAGCGCATTTCGTACGTCAACGTTATCTCGCATTCCGATCGAGAAATTAGATGCACCAAGGTTGTAAGGCGGGGAAAATATAGATTTAATTATGGGGTGCAGGAGATCATTGGTGGTGGTAGTATTCCGGGATATTCGGGTATGATATCCTTATTTTGGAGTTATTCGGGAATCCCGAACTGAATCGACATGTGGCATATCAGGTATCTGCGGATTTAGTAGGAGTTTTCGGGTATGGGCATTCAGGGAGATTATTTGAGAGGGTGGATTTTTGCAAGACGGGCGTTCGTTATGTTGATTGCCTCCATAGACTGTGGTGGATGTTCGAGTCGCAGTACTCACTAGTCAGAGGGTGTTGTGATACTGCGTGGAGTTGCAGTACTCACTGGGTGGCAAGAGAATTTTTAGGTTGGAATATTTTCGAGCAGCGCATGAGGGGGAAGAGCTTCGAGTTTGGGTAGCCCTGATATTGAGTCTTTGGAGCTTGGATGTTGAGTCGGGGGTGAGACGGGGGTCTTCGTCTCTGTCGGGAGATGCGGGGAGATACGCAAGGAAGAGGCACAGCAGAAACCAGAGATTAGAGTTGAGACGATCCTCGGTGGGATTGTATTTTCTCTCACGAGGAAAAGAAGATTTTGTGACTTACGTGTCACTGGGTCGGGATAGTGGTCACGGGGAGAAAAGTCAGTGGAATATTTGGATCGCGAAATGGGTGACCGTTGGGGGCTCAGATGTGGAGCCAAAAGTTTATCTGGTACTTAGTCTTGAAGAGGAATATGGGAAAGGAGCTTATCATGATGACATCTGAGGACACTTTAGAGAGGGCGAACGATGCGGACGTTCGAAGACATGTTTCGGGCATGTGTATTAGCTGTCGGAGGAAGCCGCGGTACGTAATTATCATTGGTTGAGTTGTTCCATATTAACAGCCATCATTAGTGCATTAGTATGCCGCCCTTTGAGCTGTTGCATGGAAGGTGATGTCGGAATCTCGTTCGTTGAGGAAAGGTAATGCATGGACCCGAGAGTCCTTGCGAGCAGATCCAGTGCATGTGTGATACAGGGAGTAGTGGCAAGGTTGTTAAGCGGATTTCACTAAGTGAGGGAATGGAAAGGTATATTGGGGCGAGTGCAGCATGTGTATACGATTGCAAGAGGTGAACTCGTGAGAGTTGCCCTGAGAATTGAGAATAGGTCCCTCAGTTGTTCCGATATGGATAAAGTGGGCTTGGGATCGGGGAACCGGTGATTCAGAGTTTCATAACCCTTACGGGTCGTGTGAGCATTGAGATTTAGAGCAGAGTCGCGTCTTGGGAAATTCTCAGTTGCAGGAAGTGGTGGACAGTACAGCGATCGTGTTTTGGTCGACAGAGCAGATGCAACAGGTTAATCAGAGGTTAAAGATCGTTTAGAGTTGACAGGAAGGTTGTGCAGACAGACGCCGTTACGAGCATGCGTTTCAGGTCGGCGACTTCGTATTCCTGACGGTCTCTCCCTGGGAAGGGGTGTTTCGATCCAGGAAGAGGGGTAAGTAGGGGCCCGGTATGTTGGGGTTTTGCGTGAAGGTGCGAAGGTAGGAAAAGTGGCCTACCGGTTGGAGCTGCCAACGGAATTGGGATGGATCCATGACACTTTTAGGTGTCGTAATTGAAGAGGTGTATAGCAAATGAGTCGGCAGCGGTTCTACTAGAGAACGATTAGATGGATGCGAGCCTTTGTTACGCCGAGAGGCCAGTGGCCATCAGGGATCGGAAGATCAAGTTTCTGAGGAACAAGGAGGTACCTCTGGTATTGATTCAGTGGCAACCTCGGAAGAGATCGGAAGTGTCTAGGGAAGCCGAAACGTGTGGTGCGGGAGCAGCATCCAGAACTATTTTCAGAGTGAGACTTCGAGGGCGAAGTCTAATTCTAGTGGGGGAGAATTGTAACAGCCCAAAATCTTGAGTATTGTTTAATTGCATTTTGGGGGTGTTTTAAAGGGGAGACTCGGCGAGTTGGAGCCAGACTCGCCGAGTAGGGTCGCAGTTGTGGTCGCGGGTTCGCGGCTGGACTCGGCGAGTCGACGCTGTTCAGCGGAAAACCCTAGCCGTTCAGTTTGGGACGTATATAAGGGATCTTATGCCGTCATTGCTCGTCTTTTGGCCGATTGAAGAGAACCCTAAACGACTGAGGCGTCTAGAGCAAGATTGAAGGCCATGGGTGACCTTGAAGGAATTGTTGTGCAAGGAGGAGAAGGGTTTTAGTTAAAGGAACTGCAGGGAGTTCAAGTTCTGAAGTTTGGGGACATGGAAGGTACATCATTCAGGTAATAACTCGAATTACATTCTCCTGTGATTGATGTATATATAGATTTAGGGTTTATGGAACCCATTTGGAGTCTAGATGGTTTGTTGTGTTGTTATTCAACGTTTATAACCTTGCATTAGGACCCTTAGAGGTCCAGAAGGATCCATGTTTGTATATTCGGGAAAATATGTACCTCAGGAAGCAGTTCGATCGACTGCATGGAGTGGACTCGCCGAGTCGGATGATCGGACTCGGCGAGTAGCTTGAAGATTCACTGGGACTCGCCGAGTTTGTTCTTCAGACTCGGCGAGTGGAGTCGGGATGGCCCCGTGATTCTTCCAGGAGTAACTCGTCGAGTTAAAGGGGATACTCGACGAGTAGAAGGGGAATTTTAGAGGATTAAAGAACGACCAGACTCGCCGAGTCGCCAGGGAACTCGCCGAGTCCAGTCGAGCTGACAATGGACTGTTGACCAGAGATGACCGGTGTGATTTCTTAGGGTCAGTTAACGTGGAAGATAGAAGTGTTAATAAGAGATATATGATGTTACAGGGAGCTTGTAGCTCGGAGGATCAAGTGCAAGGGACTTCAGGAGTTGCTATCTCCCAGCATCCGCGAGGTGAGTCTTCTCACTATACTTTACCCGGAAGGGTTTGATTGTGTGACCGGGAGGTCGAACATGTTATGCGTTATGTATTCATACTGTAAATGGAAGTTAGTAGTTACGCGTGATATGCATGTTATATGGGCCGGAAGGCAAAGTATTATGTGACAGAAAGGTCAGGTATGATATGTGATATATGTGCTTTATGTGTTAGAATATGTTTCGGGCCGGAAGGCAGGTTGATATACGATATATGTGCTTTATGTGTTAGAGTAATTGTATTATGTGTTATATATGTGTATGGGCTGGAAGGCAATTATTCTATGGGCCGGAAGGCAATTATCTTATGGGCCGGAAGGCAATTATCTTATGGGCCGGAAGGCAAATATCTATTGGGCCGGAAGGCGATTATCTCATGGGCCGGAAGGCATTGTGCAGTGGACCGGAAGGTCAGGGCCTGGAAAGGCGTACGTGCGTAAGGTGTATATTGGGGAACTCACTAAGCTTCGTGCTTACGTTGTTTATGTTATATTGTTTCAGGTTCTTACAGTAACGCAGGATGGCAACGGTTCGATTGTACACACCGAAGAAAGAGTTGTGTTTTGGAGGATCCTGGTTTTCTATTTAACTGAAAATGAAACTACGTTTTGTAATTCTATTATGAACGAGGTTTTAAACAAGTGTATTAATATTAAATTGATTATTTCAATAAAAAATTTTGTCTCGAAAATCATGGTGTTACATAACATATCATAATGAAATACATCATACTAAAATCATAATATCAACCAAAAGGGCTGGCCATGGTGCCTTAGACCCTATTGGCATAGTGAGGATAACTCACCTTGCTAGTGGCTCGGTATAATACTATCCACTCCTCCAGATACAGCTCCAACAGCCTCTCTTGTACCCATGAGTGACCCACCAAATAAATACTCAAATTACCAAAATGCCCTTGGAAGGCACAAGACAATCCCCAGTCAAAGTCAAAGTCATTGGTCAATGGTTAACAATCCATGTTGTCCTATTGTTGAGTGCAACTTTCCCCTCATCGAGTCCCTACTAATTCAAGAATTACCTGACTCGACTCGCCGAATCTTTAACAGACTCATCGAATCAATACGCAACCTAGTGCTTGAAAACCTAAACTAAGTCACCGAGTCATCTCCAAGACCCGCCGAGTCCACACGAGACTAATTCAGACAAAACCCTACTTGGCTCGCCGAGTCATCTCCCAGACTTGACGAGTCCATATGGTTATTACCATGATTATGCAATACAGATCTATTCTTTCGTTCCAAACAGTAGAACTAGGTCCCTAGAGTGTATTAGCAACGTAAAGTTGCTACCTTTACATATTTGCATGCCTCGAAATCCGAATCCAAACTTGAAATGAAGCTCTACTCATAAGGGAGGGTTCTTTCATAGCCATACAAGCAACTTTATGAACTTAGGACCCAAGGGAGGTTCAGATCTAAAGTTTCAACATCAGATCTAGCTCATATACCACACTCCTGTTATGAATATGCTAAAGAAAGCCCTAACTCCATTAATGAGAGGTTCTAAGAAGAAAGAGATCAAAGTAACAACTGGTTACCTCCAAAACGTGCCTAAACTGAGATGGATTCAAGATCTACACGAATTTCCTTGATGCAAGCCTGTTGATCTACAAGTTTCCCTCTCTAAATCACTTCCCAAAGCTCCAAAACACTCATAAAGCTCACACACACGAAATTTGGGTTTCTAGCTCTCAAGGGGTGATAAGGGACAGTAGGAGGCACTAATGGTCCAATATATAGGGTGCAAAACCCCTGAAATTTAGGGTTTCCTCCCCAGCTCCTACTCGTTGAGTCCCCTTCCCGACTCGTCGAGTTAACTCATTAAATGACGTGTCCCAACTCACTTCTAGTCGACAAGTCATAGCATCAACTCGTCGAGTAAGTCTTAAAACATGAAATTTAAATAGAACAATAATGATACCTGATAATTGGGGCGTTACACCTCTAACTCACTAGGTCCTATGATTACCTAGTTAGAACTTTAATGGTGCACTAACATACTTTAGGTTCTTGATTTATATGCTACTATGTGTTAGCTGGTTGATTACATTTTCTTAATTTATATATTATAAGAGTTTTTGCATTGGTATTAGTACATTAGGGGTAATAACTAGTGACCGTTTACCAAAGAAGGTCCTAAGTGGTTTGAGGTAACAAAAGTGGAGGGACTGTTCTCAACTTTAACTACCGATTTTGCCTAGATTAGAAATCAACAATTTATTACCATCCTCAGTAATTAACTTTTCCACATATATCACACATAAGATTTAACTTGCTACAACCAGTCATAATGGTCATATATAAATAATTTGAACAAATTCATTACATACATATATACAAAAAAAGTTATCAAAATGTGAACACTTCCGATAAGTTTATTACCCTAACAAATCAATTTCCCTAATATGTTGTATCCTAGTTTCTCGCTAACTTTATCTATAAAATTTTGTTGCTCATAAGAAAACAATTTATATATATATATATATATATATATATATATATATATATATATATATATATATATATATATATATATATATATATATATACACACACACATACACTCATATTAATGGAGTATTAATATCTAAGGCCCAATGGAGGGACAATATTTTCCCCTCAACCCTCAAAGCTCACTTGCCATCTAAAAACAACATTATCATTTATTTATTTATTCACTTACATCTTTCTCAACTCACAAGATAAGTAATTAATCTCTTCCAATCCACTCTCAATATATAAATAATGAAGCATATGGTGGAAGCAGTAAAAGTGAGAGGAGAGTGGATTCTCCCACATGGTGAACCCGACGAACTCTTACCTAAATGAACCCATGCTACGGAGGAACCATGGTTTCAATGGTACTGGCATGAACCCGGTGTGAACTTGCCCCCTTTTGGTGATAACTTCGTGAACCCTCACAATTTGTCAATATTCTAGAAATCACCTACATGATATATACTAGGTTGTTACTTACGTAGTATTTGGTTTGCTTAAACATTGCATTATTACGAGGAATCCTAATTGTTTAGTCGATTTCACTTTCTCTAATTTAACGTGTGATTGTGCTTCATCATTTAAGAAGGTGCGTGGTTTTCAAAAATCCATAAAGATATCTTGAATTGAAGTTTGTCCATTTATTAAGTCGGGAAAATTGTTTTATGCGTGTGCTTGCATTGTAAGAAATATATGCTTGCTTGGAAACGTGGTGTGCTTCGATATTGAAAGTGATTATGCTTGTTTGTATGTTGTAAAAGAAAACTCTTGAAAGATGAAATAGGTCATGTGAAAATATAATTTATTAATTAATATGTTTTATTTTATTTGTAGAATACATATTTTTTTATCTTAAACATCTATTAAAATGGCGTCTTTTGGTTAAATTTAACTACTATTATTTATTATTATTATTATTATTATTATTATTATTATTATTATTATTAACGAGCAATAGTAATTTATTAAAATTACTATACCGGCAATTTGCAAATTATGCAACCACCCTATCGAATTGATATCTTTCTTAGACCTATTTGTTCGGTTTCTTGATTTGGGTTTACTGTAAAGAGATTGCTTAATAGTAGGATCCAAATTGGTATAGTACCGGTTTTTTTTTTCTCATTAAACCCTATACTATATTAATTACCGTTGGTAAAAAAAAATTAGTACCACTATTACCGAATCAAGTATAGTTGGTACTAACTTGTTTGAGTATTAATAAATTCGATTGATAGATATTGGCAATAGTATACCGACATGTATAGGAGTTTTGTAAATGACGATTCATGTGTTTTTGAGCATTGTGAAACATGAGTTAGATATTTGTAAATGAGAGTTTTTTAATGGTTGATATTGAAAATTTGATCCAAATTGATTTTATTAATTTCTACCATGAATTTATAAGTTAAATCAATGGAACAAAATTTTATCCAAACTTTTATATATATATATATATATATATATATATATATATATATATATATATATATATATATATATATATATATATATATATATATATATATATATATATATATATATCCAAAATCTATTGTTACATACAATTATTATGTTACCATGTTATTATTGTAATTTTTATTATGTTTTCATATTTGTAATTCTATTTCTTGAGGTTGGTTCAAATATGTGTGTATAATAATTATACAAATATATATATATATATATATATATATATATATATATATATATATATATATATATATATATATATATATATATATATATATATATTGTAAAAACGTGTACTTTTTTTAAAGTATCTAAGATAAAAATTACATTGATCATGTCAAAAATATTCTTTTAAGAATACATCCTATTAAAAAATATATAATTTTTTTCTTTAAAAAAGATTCCTTGAATAAAACTTAAATTAATATGACATCTTTGAACAATTTTGAACAAAATTGGGAGGAATAGCATGCAAATATGAAATTTTAGTAAGAATTGCAATAGTTAAACTGTAAAATAATAATTGTAGGTATCATATGAATATGTGACCTTATCTCTCTCTCTTTTTTCTCTCTCTCTTTATATATATATATATATATATATATATATATATATATATATATATATATATATATATATATATATATATATATATATATATATACTAGTCATCTACCCGCGCAAAGTGGTGGTGGCGAATAATTTTATCTCTTTAGAGTTAAAACCATTTTGCGTTCACTTCGAGATATTAATATTAAATGACATCTATTTTTCAAGAGCATTACCATACCATATTAAGGGGGTGTTTGGCTAAGCTTTTTTAAAACAACTTATTATGTTCCAGATCACTATAAGTTAAAAATGTGTTTGGATTAAAATAACTTATTCCGGTGGGGAACCTCTAATACGTCATTTTTTCATAAGTTACCCTACACTTACTTATTAACTTATAAGCTAATAAACTAATAAGCAATAAGTTTTTTTTTCCAAACACCCCCTAAATGGTTATTACTTCAATTTATATATACCAGAAACCACTTGTACTGTTTATCGTCCTCTTTTTTTTTTTTTTTTCGTTTTCCTTAATTCATTTATTCATTTAATGTCCTACTAACTAAAATGCTAAAATATATAAATAATAATTTATAGAAATAAACCTTTAGAATATCAGGTGTTATGATTCAAAAGTCGATAAATAAGCCTTTGAGAAGGCCAAAATACTCAGGTGCCAACTTGTTCATTGTGATTTTAAACCAAGTTTGGTCACAAATTAAAACATTTTCAACGATGGTATGTAATTCAAGGATTCATGTTGATTTAGTTTCTCGAAACCTTAAAATATTGAACAAAATCTATATAGAACCTTATAATAAGGACAATAATCACCGTAATAAGGAAGTCCATGTGATGAAACTTGATAGTATAAGGACCAATGATGAAAAAGGTTTCATTTTTAGACTAAAAAAGATGAAAAATATACAAACTACCTTAATCATGTCAAATCTTGTGTTTAACCGTTCTTTATTGCAAAAGTAAGATGCCAAAATATACAAACTAATGATAATACAATGCTCTAACTGGCCCTCTTGGTTGAGTTCTTTGAACCTGCAAAGTCAACACATTAAAGAAACATAGTAAAAACCTTTTTAGGAACAAACCTGATATAATAAAGCCTTCACCCAATATATTTTATACGACAAAAATACAACAAGTTAAAAGTGATGAAATCAATTACAAGTAAGGATTAAAATAAAAACCTGTTAAGAAAGAGCCATCTGCAGGAGGGATATTTGAATCAACATGTATTTTGTGATGGTTTCACATTTTGAATTATCCGAAATTCAAGGAAGAAGATAGAATTTGTTGAGAAATATAAGGATTCAAAACAGGTTAAAATTTAATATTATTTTATTGATGACTACTTCTACTACTAGCTTAATGATTTGAACGTCTTAAAAAAATAATATTATTATATTCAATCTATTTTTAGAAATAGTGGGATTTCTTTTATAAGATAGTAAAGATATATATATATATATATATATATATATATATATATATATATATATATATATATATATATATATATATATTATAAATCGGTTGGTATGATACTACACTGATATTATAAAATGTGCACTATTATCATAACGTGATTAATCAATTATTATGGTACTACCAACCAAGCAAACATAATGGTTGCCAATATTATCGGTTCTGTTGGTAACGTGTTGGTTGATTTTTCATATAATATATATTTGTAAGCTCTACTTATTAAGATAATTATGTTTTTGTTTTTTAATATTTTGACAACTTTTTTTTGTACATGATTAATCATTATACTTGTTAAATATATTCACATGTTACTATTGTTACCGATTATTTCAGGTGATAACGTTAACGGATATATTTATAAAGTTTGATGATCAATCTTATACAAAAATAAAGTTGTGTAAATATGAACAAATATGTTTCTGTATAGATTTCTTAATTTTTTTTAATAAAGTATTGCAACATTTTTAAACTTAGCTTATAATATTAAAATTTGTTTTTTATACTTTCATATAATTTCCATACAAATGTTTTTAAACAAAGTATTTCTAAATGTTTTAAGCTTTTCTTACTAAGTTTTTAATTTTTTAAAAATATTTTCATACAAATTTTTATAACTTTAATGAAACCATTTTTTTTTTTTTGACGTTATTTTTAATATATGGTATAAGTTTTTTTATATTGTTTAATAATTTTTAAAATATTTTCATTAAAAGACAAGTTTAAAACTTTGTATTAAATTTTTTAAAAAAGTTTACAAGCCTCAAGTTAAAAAGTATAAAATAGCTGTAATTTTTTTAAAAACAATTACAAAATACTTTTGTTTAAAAACAACTACATTAAACCAGTTGTAAAAAACAAATTTGTAAATTAAACTAAGAAAAAAAATCTTAAAAATGTTAGTTTATGATGGTCGAAATGGCTCAAGACAACCCATTTTCTAGTTGGCTGTATCGCCAAGGTGATTGGTCCAACCAAAAAATAGGGTTGTTGACATTGCCTCGGGGAGGTAGGAGAACCCGTGATAACTGTTGTTTGATTCTTCTTCTACAATTTTTTATCAGGCAACACCGAAAGAATATAAATATATAATATATTTTTTAAAAGTTGTATATAATACTATCCTAACATCTTTAAATAATGTTCCAGTTTATTTTTTTAGTCACAACTAACCGTAACACCTTGCAAAACTATTGACTACATTGTACTTGGGGTGGTTGAAAAAACGAAATCATTGATTTCAAAAACATAAATTCGAGGTACAAGTTAGTAATGTTTCATGTTTATGTTCCGAAACACCAACTAAGAAAGTAACTTATCCACATATAGTCAAGGTTAACAATGCTACAAGAAATAAATGGGATAAACGGGTAATTTTCCAAACTTTGATACAATTGTAAGTCTATTAGGCTTTATTATTCAAAATAATAATAATAATAATAATAATAATAATAATAATAATCGTAAATGAGGTCATAACATGAAAACTTTAATGAATATTTCTTGTTTGTGCATAAGGATGATGACCGAGTGTCTATACGATCGGATAATTACCTAAAATCAAATACAATTACAAGTCTTTTGAACTTTATTGTTTGAAAAATAAAATCAAAACTTGTTCGTAAATAAGGTTAGAACTATATCAAAGATTTACCAATTCATCAATACGAACATGCGTTCTTACGAATATTTTCTAAGCACTTTATATGTATCGTCGTGTATACTATGTAAAGTTAACGTGTTAAATATTGTAAATACATTTTTTAGCGATAATTTGATGTAAAATAAAATTGGTTTTCCATATTTAGCATACTTTTTGTTCACTCAAGCTCATAAATATTGGATAACTGATTAAGCTATTCGTTCAAATTACTTGAATTTCATTTTCTTTGCCATTAAAACTTTGTGTAACTTTTTGGCAAATTCTTGAAAATTAATGTTGATAATAATATGTAAAAGTGTATCATTTGCACTACTAAAAAGTGGCCAATTTTTTTCATATAACTTATTGACAGAAATTAAGCTATCGAAAAAATAGAGGTATTATGTAAGAAAGCAAAATACTTATCGTAACTACAAATACTTATCGACATAAACAAGAGTAACTATAGACTTAAACCCAACTACAGAGACTTCAGGCCTAACAACTCTCAACCCACTCCAAACATTTATCCCTTCGAAATAGTCATTCATCTTATCTTCGGTTTGTCACACCAAAAAACCGGAACGGCGGAAACGTTATGGGGTGGAAGACGTCATGTCAAGTATCACAACATATGCAGTATAGTAATCAAAGTACAACAACCATTACATTAATAGTAATAATTTTACATAGGTTACATTTCATAGCAACATCAAAGTAATACAAAAAATAATATAGATGTAGCTCGGTACTAGGCTGTCTCCGCAAACGCTCCCGGGATGTACCTGTCTATCGATGACCTGAGAATACAAGTTATTTTGAAAGCGAGTATCAGCATTTTTATAATGCTAGTGAGTCCATAAGTATTTAGTGTCATTTATATAAATACATATTTTTATTCAAAATACCTTTATGAAAGATAATAATCTAGAATCTACGGTGTATTAACGTTCTTTCCAAAAAATCCTATATTTTCTAAATGAAAGCAGTCTTCTACCAAGACCCGACAGGTTTATGTTTTGAGTAATTTTCCCCGAAATATTATCATTACCAAATACAGTATTGACCTTAAAGGAATTATGAGAAAACACAAGTAAAAATATCAAGAGAAAATAACATATACTTCAGCAGGAATACTGCTGACTAGAGCAAAATGAAAACATAGACTCCAGGAGAGTATCGAATAACTGATACGCCTGGTTCAATCTAACAAAAGGAAGATAGTATCGAGTGAATGATACAGCTAGGAAAGTCTAAAACAAAGGGTGAATGTGAACTCGTATGTAACCATGCTGATCGACGTTAGAGTATCCGATGACCCTCCAGGTCACGCGTAGAGGTAGTGGCATTATGTCACCCAGGGGCTTTACCGACGCAGACTGTAGCTATTAGTCTGGGTGTGGGAGTGTCAGTCCCGTATAGATCTATACACATGATGTTCGCTCTCCTTCCCGGAGACTCTGGTTACACGGCGATTGCACTTTGAGGCGTCATAGAGGGAAATAATGTGTCACATTCTAAAGTAAAAGAGAAAGAGAGAGAGAGAGAGAGAGAGAGAGAGAGAGAGAGAGAGATAGAGAGAGAAATAGAGAGAGAGAGAGAGAGAGAAAGAAAGAAAGATAGATTGAGAGATAGAGTGAGAGATAGAGTCTCCTAACTATTCCTATAATAGTTACTAGGGTTCCAAAAACATGAATAATAAAAGGATGCCTGTACTACTCAAGGCGATGAATTGGCTGAGAGAGAGAGAGAGAGCTTTTATGTCCATACATGTATACATGATATAAAATTAACGTTTAAACTACCTTCGGACGGATATCCGATACCCACCAGACCACATCCCAACGAGGAAAAGGAAATACGGCGAACTAGCCTTCCTAAGTCCTTTAAACATTATTTATATAACTATACAAACATAGGCATGGATTTAAAGAAATAAAATCATAGAAGAAAACTTTGGTAAAACCTTTGGAAAACCTTTACACTTAAGAAATTTATGACTTGATGTCATTTTGTAAAACAAGTTTTGAAAACCTTTGGAAGTCCTTTGAAAAACCTTTCATAAACAGTATTGAAAACGATTTTTAATAAATAGTTTAGGTGAAGAAACCTTTCGAAATCCTTTTAATAGGAAGTTACGACTGGATGTCCCTTTAGTAAACGAACTTTGGAAAACTTTGGATAACCTTTAATGATCTAAAAAGGGATATTCATACTTTAACGAGATTCAAAAACATGATTTGGAAATCTTAATCTGGATAAAATAGTTTAACATGCAAAAGTCTAATTTGCTATACAATTATTAATCACCTATGATTTATCTAATAACTATATTGTTCAACTTGTATTCCCCCCTATAAAAGCAGTTAAAATCATTTAAAATGTTAATTCAGGGGTATGAACTCACCTGTGGCGAGTTGATCGGATGGAAATGTCGGTCGAGTGCTCGGTGTCAAGTGAAGACTTGAACACACTTAATGACCTAGTAACATATGAAGACATATGTTTACATACAATTAGCGATTATAATACTAATTAAACACGTATAAGTATCCTAATGTGCAGAAAACACTTTGGTCAAGTGCTAGGAGGCTATTGGGTTGCAATAAGGGAGTGTATGGCCTAGTTTGGGAGTTTACTCTTCAAGAGTAAACTCTTTATGAAGATTTCAGCCCAAAGACCATATCCCCATGAGTTTACGGTCGTAAACTCATGGGTGGTGTGTTCTTGGATGCTTAAAGGTCATATATCACTTGTGGAATTAGGCTAGGTTCAATTCTAGGGCATAGGAAGGGGTTAAGGCTCCAAATGAACCATTTAAAGGAGTTCACGGCTGTAAACACAGACTTTACGGCCGTAAACTCTCACTTGGTCCTTCAATTCATGATTTAAGGTCTTAAATGAAAGAATACAATGTTTAATGCCATATTCCAAGCCATGGGGGGGGGGGGGGAGTTAGGGCATCATTTGTCCTCCTTAAGGGAGTTTACGGCCCATGGACCAATCCTTGGGGGGTTTACGGCTATAAACTCCTAAGTTCATAGTTTCTTTGATGTTTAATGCACCTACTTCAATGGTGGTTGATTCTAGACATTTACCCAACCCATAGGAGGTGTTTAAGGGCAAATTTAACACCTTAAATGGTGTTCACGACCCATGAAGAGGGGTTTACGGTCCAAGGGTGTTCTTGGGCTGTAAACTCATGTTTACTCCTCAAAAGACAAGGTTTTTGTGTTCTAAGCTCATACATGCAAGTCCCCAAGTCATACCTAAGCCCTAGGAGTGATTAGGAAGGGTTTTGGGGCTTCAAAACCCCATTTTTGAGTGTTTGCGGTCCAAGAGTGTTCTTGGGCCGTAAACACATGATTTTTAAGGGTTTTGGGTGATTTAAACACGAATTTGCATGTATATTAAGCTAAACAACAAGCTAGGATAAATTACTTACGGTTATTGAGCTTGAAATGGGCGTTTTTGGATCTAAAGCAACTTGTAAAGAGAGAGAGAGAGAGTAGAGAGAGTGAAAATCTAAAAAGTTTTATTAGCGGGAAAAAGGATTTACTGTGACGGGATAAATTTCGGGTTGTCACACGGCTAGTCTGGGCAAGTTATTCATTTGGGTCAACAAATTCAAAGTCACACATTAAATAATCTCCACATTGACTAGAATTTTTTTCGTCCATCAAGTATTCCTAATAGTCATTTCGTTCCAACCAATTCGCACCATAGGTACTTACCTCATGCGAACATCAAAAAAGTTCAAGAAATGCTTGAACTTTTTATGTGGTCAATAACGTAGTTAACATATAATTTGGGATCTCGTTTTTATCTATCTTTTGAATAGAGAACCTTTCATCTTCTAAAACATCTCTGACACAATTCAACCTTACACGAATATGTTTTTTCTTTTCATGATATATCATATTCTCTACAAAACATAAAACACTCTGATTTTAAAAACCAAGATAAGTCTCTCCACCTTCAACACAAGACTCTAAACTAAACCATGTAACCATATGTATTCGTTTATTCCTTGGTAGACAAGGCAATAGTAGGTTGTAATCTTGTCCTCCAACTTATAGTACATCCGAATAAAGTAAAGATATAGCATGTAAGTAATCTTCTTTTCATTAGATCACCATAATGGTTAGAGTATGTGACATCTGTCAATTTTCGGTCAAGTCAAAGTCAACTAAATTCAACAAGTCAAACCGTTCGACTCAATTTGCCCATGGGTACTAGAGTTTACATTATGTAATTTCTAAACAACTCTCTATTCTAATGAGAGATCATAAATCAAAAAGTGCGAACATCTAGATCTCCTTAACCTAAAACGGTGGTACGTGGCGAACCAAACCGATAAAACAATGTTGCATACTCATCGGGAGTGTGTAAGATCCTTAAACAAGGCTTAACAGTGTTTACGAACCTTGCATTGCGAAGCCGGACACTCACAAATGTCACACACGAAACCTCTCTTAATCGTTTTCACTCTATCTCTCTTTATCGAGAATCCCACTCAAATCTCCCCACGTATGTCAAATCTCTCCCAAATCTCTCTAAGTATGTGAAATCTCTCCTAAATATCTCTTTGTATGAGAAATCTCTCCAAGAATGTGAAATCTCTCCCAAATCTCTCTTTGTATGAGAAATCTCTCCAAGAATGTGAAATCTCTCCTAAATCTCTCCAAGAGTTCCTTAAACTTTTTATAGTCTTTCGGGCCATCCCGACCCTTAACCGGGTCAAAAACGGCTTGAAACGGGGTAAAAACGCGAAAAACAGCATTGAGGAGCCGAAACTCCTCTTAGAGGCCGAAACCCTAAGCAGCCGAGACCGAGCCTCGCTGCCCCAGCCGAAACCGAGACCTGAGAACCGAACCTGAGAACCAAACCCGAGAGCCGAACCCGCCATGAACCGAGACCAAGCCTCGATCTTCCTTCCGCCTTCACACTCTCAGTTCCCCCTCCGACCGAGCCTCGCTTCTAAGCACTTCTCGCACTCTCGGTTCATTTCCTTCCCTCTCTCGGTCCTTCTCTTCTACATTCGGTTCCAAGCATCAGAGGGCCGAACCTCCAGCCAGACTTCGGATTTTTGATGCTTTTCACCCATTTTCAATATTTTTAACATTTTAAGCTCATTTTTCGAGATTTCAACGCCGGATTTTCACTCAAACTTGTATTTTAACATAATAACCCCAAATATTCATAATTTAATCATATTTTCATGAAAATCCTTATTTAAGTAATAAAATCTAGTGGGTGAATAATTGAGGTGGAGTGTTCAGTTTGCTTTACCTTATGACACAAGCAACCACCCCCACACCCACTCTATGACCAGCCACACCTCCCCATCTTACCTAGGTCACTTCAATGTCCTTTCCACTCAATTACCAGCCATTTCCCACGTTCTAAGAGATGGAACATCCATCCTCTCTCCTCACTTCTCTCATTTGCTCTCATTTCACCAAGGATCCAACTCCACTTTTCTCTCAAACTTTCTCTATTAATTTCGAGATTTCAAGACTGATCCTCAATCTTTTCTTACATTCTTGGTAAGTATAATTCATCCTCCTTGTGATAATTACACTCCATTCTACTCCGATCGTAGATTGCTTACGCAAATTACATCATTTTGGTGTTAGATTCTCGAAAATCTTCAAGGCATCTTCAAGTGTTCTTGAGTTGAACACTTCCCTAATCCAACATTCATCGACTAAAATCACTCAAGGTGAATTCATAACCCTGTATTTTCATGTTTTCTTAAGTTTTAAGGGGGGGGGGGGGGGAATACAAGTTAAAACACCAACAAACTTTTCTAAAAGCCTTCATCAGAAAAGTTTAACTCCATTCACCGACTGTTTTGGGCAACTTTACCATTTTTGTTTTCAAAACTGTATAGGGTGCAAGTAATTCAAGTTCTTAGATTTAAAATTACTACTTGCACATCTCCATACGATTTTTCTACAATTTATGGTGATTTTTACAAAACGGCCTATCATTTCAAACACCAATCCAGACCAGTCTGTGATTATGGACTTTTTCACCGAAGTTGGAGGTCATTAAAAATCATGATAAAAATTATGAGTAAACTAGAAATATTTTGGGAACTCTCAGAACTTACGGATTTAGTTTTCGACTTCGTATGATTTTTCTATGACTTTTCTAAAAGAGTGCAGAAAGTTTAAATTTAGTTACCAGCATATAAATTTCATAACACTTTGTATTATGTTGAGCAAAGCGTATAACAAAAAGTTCTAAATATTGAATGTGTTTCCCTTGTTAGTTTATCATCATAAACTGAAACTTAGTCATTCGTTATAAGATTATTCATTCATTTAGAACATGTATATTAAGCTATAATAAGCATAGTTTATGGATTCATAACACTAATGCATTTTCATAAAAGAGTTCTTATACATTACAAATGTTTTGGATAAACTATAATAGGTATAGTTTTTGATTCATCACATAACACACTCGTACAAAAAGGGTACATTCATACAAAAAGGTTCTACACTCATGCACACTACACGTAAACTCGTTAACTCAGAATGTGAGACTATCTCTCCCTGTACGTCCGAGTACGGGATCCAAATTCCTGTAAGTTTTAACCAAAATCTCTTGTAGGGAGAGCGTGATAATTGTGTATAGATCTATATTGGGGTTGACATCCCACACCTCGCTGCTAGCTACAGCCGGACCGGCAGGTCTGCAGTTGACAAGAGTCAGAGGATCAGGGCGTCTAAAAGACGTTGTGCAGGTTACCTCTAGTCATAGTATGGTTATAGCGACTCACATAGGGAGCTAACAATACATAAAGTTTACGGGATTTTTATAAAACTAAAGGGGTTTTATGTCGATTTAAAATCACTTTTTATATCAATAAGTACAGATATTACTGTACACTTTCGGTTTTGGTATTTATGACTACACATCATTTGAAACCACTTTTATATCTTCAAGTTTGGCCAATACTTGTTATTTCTCGGTCCTGGGATTTAGGACTTCATATACATAATAAAGAAAATATTGAATTTTCTGGATACATAGTCTAACGCTTTTACAAGGAAAACGGTTTACTTTTATAATGAAATCTCTTATGAACTTACCAACCTTTGTGTTGACACTTTTTCAAAACTACTTGTATTCTCAGGAATTCAGTGAAATAGGAAATCAACAACGTTTTGAGGATGGGATGATAATTCGTCAAACAGTTCATTTTGTATCAAAATGTAATTGATTTGAATCATGTAAATATATACTTTGGTGTAACTTTTTCAATTATAATTATGATGGTTGTATTTACTTTGAGCACTATTATACTCGTTGTTGTGATACTCTACATGAAGTCCTCCACCCCCGGACGTTTCCGCCATCCTTGGTTTGGGGGTGTGATAGAGTATCCATCCCCAAGCAAGCCATTATTTTGTGTGTTAGTACCATAAACTAAACAAATATTATTCATCCCCTTTAACTATCGTATAATCCACTTAATCGCTTTTAAATGGGCTTTACCTATATTACTCATAAACTTGCTTACTACTCTAATAATAGGAGCGAGATCAGGTATAGTACTAACCATAACATACATAACACTTTCAATATCACTCGGATATGGAACCCTAATCATGTAACATTTTTTCTTAGTTGTAGTTGATATAGTGTTTTGATCAAGTATAAAGTTCTCTTCCAAAGAAGTTCTGACATCTTTAGAGTGATCAATATGGAATGACTTCAAGACTAACTTAATGAAAATTTGTTTAGAAATATACAACATCATTGATTTTTATCCCTCCGAATCTTCATCCCTAATATGTTATTTGCATCCCCCAAATCCTTCATCTCAAACTCGTTTTCCAATAGTTATGACATGTTTAAAGTGATTAATTTGGAATGATTTCAAGACTAACTTAATGTAAATTCGTTGAGAAATATACAACACCATTGATTTTTATCCCTCTAAATCTCCATCCCTAACATGTTATTTGCATCCCCCAAATCCTTCATCTCAAACTCATTTTCTAATAACGCCTTCAAGTCCTTAATTTCTGCCATATTCTTGGTTGAAATGAGCATATCATCCACATATAGCAACAAATATATCTTGGAACCATTAAAAAAATTTCTTTGAGTAATCACAATTATCAAACTAGTTTTGAATGTAGTTGTTCAAGTGATAAAAGAATCAAATATCTTGCACCATTTTAATGGAGACTTATTCAAACCATAAAAAGATATCTTTAGCAAACACACATGATCTTTCGATGAAGTATGGAACCCTTCTGTTAGTGAAATCAAAATCATCTCATCTAGACTTCCATGAAGAAATGTAATTTTTACATATACTTGTTCAAGCTCCAAATTAAGTGTACCCACCATGGCTAATAGAACCCATGTTGTCTTGTAATTAAGTGTACCCTCCCTAGCTAATAGAACCCCTTTTCTACTAACCATTCCTTGAGCCTTTTTATTCATGTCCAATAAATCCTTATTTTCTTTTAAAGATCTATTTACATCCCACTGATGTTGCACCTTTTTGTAATGGAACAATATCACAAGTTTCATTCTTTCATATGATTCGATTTATTCATTCATCGCCATTAGTCAGTTTATTGATTCTTTACTTGCTACAACCTCTTTGTAAAAAATAGGTTCGTCGGTATCAATATCTTCTCCAATAGCTAATACATATGCTACTGCGCCATTTTCACAATGATTGACACATCTAACATGTCTTGTAGGTTTCTAAATGTTCTTACTCCACCTTCTTTTTTCTATTGTTTCTTCCACACCTTCTTCTCTCCTAATAACATCATCCTTAGACTCTTGCTCTCTAAGTTTAACTTGAGATTCATCTGGTCTAGTTTTTCCTTTGTGGTTTGATGTTCGTCATTTCTCATAACTTTGTTTTGGTTTGTGTTACAATCTCCGGCGCCTAAATAGCACCATGATTCTATTTTCTTGCAAGGCGTGTACTTTCTCCTCCCCGAATATACATATCAGATTTATCAATGGTAACATTGATGCTAATAATGATTTTGGAGTCTTTCGTTCTTATATATATACAACAATCAATAACCTTTCACTCTGGTTGCATATCCCGGATATATGCACTTTATAGCCCTTAACTCCATTTTTCTATCGTTAGCATGAAAATAAGCAGGGAAACCAAAATACATAAACTAAAATAATCAGAGGGTTTTAACCACACTATACCTTTTGAGGAGTCTTTAAGTCAATTGCAGTTGATAGAGTATTCATTACTTCTACTCAAAATTGCTTCAATATATAAAAAAAATAAACATATGCACCTTTGGCGCTACATCAATGTTTGGTTCATTCGTTTTCCAATTCCTTTTTGTTTCCATGTGTGTGCTATAACGTGGTGCCTCAATGCACATTTTTTTTCAACAGTTTTCAAATGGTGCATTGCAAAACAAAAATATGAGTGTCTTGACATGTTTCCATGTCCATTTTTCAACCATAGTCTTCTACTTCTTGGAGTTTACAAAAAAATGATCCTTTATCTTTAGAAAATACAATCAGGTCTTCACAGAAATGCCATCAATAAACGTTACAAAATAATATCATATACCTTGCGATTTAACCAGAGAAGGACAAAATAAATCTAAGTGAACATATTCAAGTATTTCTTTGGTTATATGTTGACCATAACTTAACTTCACACTGTTCTGCTTTCTCTTGACACATAGTTCATAAAATTTTATATTCCTAATTAAATCAGCACCAAATACTCCTTGTTTACTGAAGATTGACATTCACTTCTCGCTCATGTAACCCAGTCAATGGTGCCATAATTCAAATTTATCGCCATGCTTATCTAAATACAAAGAAACGACATCATCGATGTTACTAAGCTCTGTTCTTGAAATTAATTCCCATGTTTTAGTTTTCCTTCATTACCTTGAGAGTACCATTTGACAACTTTACCCAATCATGTTCAACATAATATTTTATTCCATGTATGGCTAAAGTCACAAAAGAATAAAGTTCTTCGTGTTAAAGAGAATTTCCAATGTCATTAATTATTGATAATATTTCTAATAGTAGCACGCTCCTTTTAGATTGCCCTATTGAGACATTTGAGGAAAATGAATTTAGGAGAAACTAATTTATTAATTTTTCATGGCTTGATAAATTCAGAAGAAACTATTTTAGAATTAATTTGGAATAAACTAATTCAAGGGGTTGAATGGTAATTAATTAGAATATTTTTAAAACGCTAAAGGGATTGAGGGGGATGAATCTTTTAAGGCTTATCTAGGGTTTTAGAGTTTATTTGGGACTAATAAACTAAATCCTTTACATAGGATGCTAGAGATCAAACCATATTATTTCATTCCTAATGGAAAATTTTCATTTTCCCCTCTTCCCTTAAGGAGGTTTGAAATTATTAACCCTTCTAGGGTTTACATAATTTTTTTATCTTGTTTCTCTCTCTCTCTCTCTCTCTCTCTCTTTCTCTCTCTCTCTCTCTCTCTCTCTCTCTCTCTCTCTTCTAGTTTTCTTTCATTCTACTCTTTGGTGTTCTTGGGTGTGATGATGGGTTTTAATACATAAATATAGTGTTTTTCATAAAATCCACAATGAAAGCATTTATAAAACAAATAGTTTATTTTAGACCTTTTTGAAACAAAACCATCAATGATCTACTTTCATAAGTGAGAATGATATTAAAACAACCATATGGCGTTTTTGAAAAACATCTTTTTAAGCGTTTGACACCTTAGGTATTTGCAGAGTTGAAGTTGATGAGAAGAACAAGGAGCATGATCTTCTCTACAAGTATCCACTACCAAGAGTTAGACACAATGGAATGCTAGTTCCTTTATTATATTAGTAAGTTCTTAAGCATTTAAGTACTTTACACAATTAAGTACTAAAGGAGAAGAACTTCTAAGCACCAAGATTTGCAACTAGCTTCAAAAGAAAAGGCAAGAGGGTGAGAGGAGAATGATCTTGGGTATGGTCTTCTTTCTAAGGGAAATAGTGTTCAAAAGGTAAGTATTACACAATCTTATATACTCACATGCTAGACATTTAGCTCATACTTCCATTACATGCCAAGTAAGTTAAATCTACATGTAAGGTATGTGTAAGAGGGAGGTTGGCAAGCAACCTCCCATCCCTTGACTATCTACGACCCTTAGAGAGAGAAAGAAGAGAGATTAGTGACTAGTTACACTAAGTAGATAAACTAATGTATTTAGTTAATTTAGTGGAATCTAATTTGTACATAACTTATTAAATCATACTATATGATATAATAACTAGTTTATACTCTCTTCGATTGTAATTTTCATAAACGAATAATTATTCTCTAATTAAATACAAGAGCTAATTATATTTATTAATTATAATATTAATAATAAATATTCAATATATTCCAACTTGATAAAGGTGTGACCCTATAGGATCATATGTTATTAGCAATATTTTTAATAATGATTCTTGAGCAAATAGATCTAACATGTGATATCGTTAGAGGGGTTCTGGTTTGGGTCCTTTCTATGTATCTGTACACTAATAATGTTGATGGAAGCAATTAAAATAATCCTAACTGTACTTGAACCTTAGGATCTAGGTTTTACAAGTTATAGCAAAGCTTCTACTGAATAAATAGCTGAGTATAAGGCTCACAAAAAGGACACAACAAAGGTATTGTGTATAATGGTAGCCATTATGACTCCTGAGTTGCAGCGGTTCTACGAGGACTAATGGCCTTATGACATGTGCCAAGATTTGATGGAAAAGTAGCATCAAAGAGAACATCAGTAAAGGAACGAGATTGTCGGGTCGCTGATAACAACCAAGATGAAAGATGGAGAGTCCATCACGTGCGAATTGCAACGGATACAAAGGTATGTGGATCAGTTGCTATAGTTGAATGTCGACTTTGACGAAGAGTTGGCGATTGATATTCTTCTCCACTCTTTACCTCCTTGTTATGATCAATTCAAGATGACTTATCATATGAACAAGGAGGAAGTCACCTTGAGCAAGCTTCAAGGTTTGTTAAGAACTGCAGAAAGTGGACTTAAAGGCAAAGTTGTCGAGTCCACCCCTACTATTGTTGCCACCATCCTTGCTATAGGACGTAGAAAAATGGAAGAAGAGGAAAGCACCCTCTAAGAGCCACAAGGGAAATTCCCATGATGGATCCTCTTCAACTAGATCCAAAGGTAAATCCGGTTCTTTCATTTCCTCATCCGATCCAAAAGAAGCAATGTTCTTCTACTGTAATGACAATGGGCATTAGAAACGTAAATGCCAAAAATACTTGCAGGACATCCAGGATGGGTAGATAAAGCCCTCATTCACAGGTATTTATACTATTCAATCTAATAACTCATCACATGCTAGTTCTTGGGTCCTTGATACAGGATATGGATTTCAGATTTGTTCTAATTTGCAAGGGCTAAGAAGAAGTAGGGATGCGGAGCATTGTAAGATGAACCTGATAATGGGGAATAGAAAATCTTCGCCTGTCACCAACATCGGGATTTAGTGCTTAGTAATGGGTTAGGATTAGAGTTGAATTATTGTTGCTACTCATCAGAGATGACGAAGAATATTATTTCTTTTGATGGTTTGTACAGATAAATGTTTTAGATTTTCATTTAATAATAAAGTTGGTTCTATTAATGCTTTCTATAAAGGTACTTTATATTTTGAAGCATTGCATTGTAATGGTGTATATGAAACTGTGATCGTCGTAGATAACTTAGGAAATAATGTGTTTCATATCAATTCGTCTAATGATTTACACAAGGCATGCTTGTGGCATTTTATGAAATAGGTATACTTGTGATTCGTCTAATGATCTATGTAATCATATAGTTTTACATATACTATATACAAAATATTCTAAAAATATGTAAGATGTATTTTAAACAATTTAAAAATATAGGATTTAAACATATCGTCTTTAGTTAACTATTAGTTAATTAATTTTAAATCAATTAACTATAATTTCAAATTTCTTGGTTATATGTATCCTCTTATTTTAGTTTGATAACCCTGGTTTGTATTGATTATTTGTTTAAAACTTTAGTAATTCATTTTTGTCATTTTTGTGGTTGAGTACTTCGTTAATACTTATATTTGTTATTTAGATTATGTTAAATAGTTTTTTAGTTTGGTAATTTGTATTTTAGTTATATTTTGGTAATTATTAGTTTGATTATGGTTTGGTAATTTAGTTTATGTTGATAGTTTGGTATGTTGGGAGTTTGCAGTATGCTTATGTAACAACCCGAAACTTCCATATCATTTTAATGTAACTCTTTCATGATACAATTCGCGCAACCGATCGTCGTTCCGATTCCGATTTCCGATCTTCCGTTTAATTAAGTCATTATCTAGTACACATTTAAACTGACTTAATGGGTGTCTTAATACATTTAGAAATCATTTTAACACCCAACTTTAGTGATCGGAATATTTCTAGAAATTACCGTATCGGGTTATGGGAACTCAATCGGTACGACCAAAAGCCTCGTCTAACACCGGTATCGGGTAGAATTCCACCGTGTCCAAAACTTAAACACTATATAAACGTGTTTAAGACTTCATTTGAAGCCTTTGGTCAAATTACCACTAAACACTACCCACCTCTCTCCTAATCCAAGTTTAAGGGATCAAAACTCAAAATTAAGGCTTCTAATCTCTAAGGTACCTTCCTAGCCTTAATCTATAACACATTTGGCCTCCAAATTCGAGTTCAAAGCATGAATTAGGACAACATTCATGAGTTTACGGCCATGGAACCTTCATGGTCCGTAAACTCATATATAAAGGGTTTTTAAGCCCTAAAACCCTTCCTTTGCATAGTTGGACACTAGATATGACATAATGGCTTAAAGGAAAGAGCTTATAACATGTAAAACTTGGATTTAGAGGGACAAAAGTGAGTTTACGGCCAAGGATCATTCTTGGGCCGTAAACTCATGTTCAAAGGGTTTTTGAGCCAATTAACCCTTCCAAAACCTAGTTGGGACTTAGATATGAACTATGGGCTTGCTAATCTAGACATGGAACACTTTAAACTTGATTTTTGAGCAATAAAGATGAGTTTACGGCCAAGACATGCTCTTGGGCCGTAAACTCCTCTTAAAGGGTGATTTAGTGCCTTTAAACATGTCAAAATGCTTACAAACTCAACCAATGGCTTTGTAGTAAAATCTAGATGCATCTAAAAATGGTTTAAAGGGTTGAAACATATCAAAAGTATCATTTATGGGAGTTTACGGCCTAGGAGCATACCCTTGGCCATAAACTCATGAAACAATGTTAATGATGCATCAAATACACCCAATGACTTGTATGAAATTCTAGAATCACATGTGATTGTTTTAAGCATCAAAAACTATCTTTTTCAATGACAAAGGAGAGTTTACGGCCTTAGAACATACCTCTAGGCCGTAAACTCCAATAAGTGTCTTAATTGATGTTCTAAATTCATAACAATGCTTAGAAAATTAGTTTGAATCACATGTGATTGCCCTAAATAGCCCAAATCAACTATTCTTAGCCATGGGTGAGTTTACGGTCGTAAACTCTATGAATGTGGCTGTAAACTCATGTTTTAAATGATTTGAATCCATTCCAAGTGTTCCAAGGTGTTTAGATAATCATTTCTAGCAATCCCTAAGTCCATTTGAGCCCTTAAACCATCAAAACCACACCCACATGAGTTTACAGCCGTAAACTCATGTATGTGTGTGTTCCATAGTTGTAAACTCATTTAAATGTTTACTTATGGGGAGTAAACTCAAGTCCCAAGTCCCTAGTACCATTACAAATCCGAAGATGTCACCCGGGTCACTCCAAACGCTCGTTTTGAGGTGTTTAACCTAATTGGAGTGTAATGTTCCATATGATTAGTGAATGTATCTCTAATTTGTATATATATGGACATTATATCATTTTACATAGGGTCATCGCGAGTAATCAAACCCCGAACCGACGTATAGCATTCAAAACCGACACGTTTCCGAGTTCATACCCCTACCCTTTTTCACTATTTTCACTGTTTTCAGGGGGGAACACAAGCAAAGTACAAGGGAATTCTTGTACTCAAAACATGTTTTCAAATGTGTATTTCATATTCCATATGCTTTTAAAACTGATTACTACAACTGATAACAGATCGAACATACAGATCACGTAGCATATATTTGTGAAATAAGTCTTTAAAACTAGTATGTTATACATATATTTCACAAATGGTTTTTCCACATTTTATCAGTTAAAAGCATAATATTAAACATTTGAATATAACACCTGTACACTGTTTTGTCCTCGGTAACACTCCCCACACATATACGAGTGGAGGACTATCATAGTATTACTAGTAAATTTGTTATTCCTGTATGATTGGAGACACGTCCTCGGAGAACACTGCACCCAGATTACGCGAGTGGAGGACTACACCCATAACCAGAATCTCTGGTATTTAGAGAGCGTGACTTGAGTGTATAGATCTATACGGGGCTGACTACCCCACACCTGGCTGCTAGCTACAGCCGAACCGAAATGGTTCAAGGGTGACGAAAGTCATAAGTATGTGGACGACTTATTGCCACATGTGGACTACTTATTGCCACAGGTTTCAGTCTATTGTATGGTTATGGAACTCGCAATTAGGATAACAGAGATTTACTCACAGTAATAATGGATTACTTTATTCATCGTTTACATCTTTTACTTACTGTAACTGACATTTAGGAAAGTACGGGACTTTCCTGGGGAAAACATGGAACCTAATCATGATTACATTTCTACATCTTTAACATCGTTTACATTAGATACATACATGCAGGAAAGCATGGGGCTTTCCTGGGTAATACCTACATGACTAGAAAGAGTATCAAACTGGATAACATTACATCTTTTACAATTGTAACATACAACAAGGAAAGTATGGGACTTTCCTGGTAACACATGATAAGTAAACAGAACAGTTTAACCAGTCAGATAACCAATTATACATTTTCACTTGAGTAAACATGTTTTCAGTGTACAAACTTACTATACTTTACATTTGTGAAACAATAACCAACTTTTAAGAAAATACGGGATTTTCTTGGTGTACATAACATTTCAGAAACAGAAAGGAAATCGATACATTTTCGTAAAACAAAACCGCTTATGAACTCACCAGCTTTATGCTGATTTTCAAACCGCTTGTGTTCTCAGGTCAGCGTTAGAACAGGTACCCGAAGATCCTTTTGCTCGAAGACGGAGTACATGAAGATCCGTTTCATTTTATTTATATATACTATGTATCACAACTGTACAAACTTCACTTTTGAAACAACTGTAAAACTTTTATTATGTAATGTAACGGTTGCTTTACTTTACTTACTATGTGCATTGGATTTGATACTCAACGTGGTAGTCAACCCCAAAAATGTATTCCGCCTTCGGTTTTCGGGGTGTGACAGATTGGTATCAGAGCCCTTGTTTATAGTGAATGAAGTATACCAAACCTTACATGGTATAAAACTATAAACACTAAAAGGGCCTTAGTGCTCTGAATTAAAAGTATCTTCAAACTACAAGTATTTTCGAAAGTATACAAGTATACCGGACCGTCGTCATCCGTAACCACAAGTAGAACAGAACATAAGTAAATGGGTGTTGTGTACTACGGTTAAACCTGGGCAGTTATGTAGTCGTGTCTAGGATCAATATAGCCTGGCCAACTATATTCATTCGAGACACGGCCAACATGTGCTTGGGAGTGACTGTGGTATGTGGCATGCCTAAAACTTACCCTAATATTCCAAAAATCGAATCATTGTCGTAAACAATTCATGAAATACTATGGGAGTATTTCTCGATCCCGATCCTCTGTAGTAATCTTTATTCAAGTGGTTTTCTGTGATCACTCTTAGCGATAAATTATCTGTTCGATAACTCTTTCCTGCTTTATCGCTTACTCGAATCATATAACTATCATATCTATTGATTCAATGTAGAGGACTTACCATTCTCTTTTCCTTGATCTTATTAGATCAAGATGCCTCCCCGAAAGAGACCTAGCTCAAAGAACAACAACAATCCTTCCTCGCCGCCACCTCCTCCCCAGTTCGATCTAACATCGCTCCAGACGATGATGACCGCTGCGATGGTAGCAACTATGTCACAAATGAACCCTAGTGGTTCAGGTAGTGGTACTCAATCTCAAAACCCTGAGGGTAGCCAGGAACACCAAAGAGGGGGTTCCTACAAGGATTTCATGAATGCGAAACCAACATCTTTTAATGGCGCTGGAGGTGTCATCTCCTTATCTCGATGGTTCGAGAAAATTGAGTCCATCTTTGAAATCTGTGCTTGTGCGGAGTCCGATAAAGTCAAGTTCGCAGCTTGTACCTTCGTTGATAAAGCTTTGACTTGGTGGAATGGCCGAGTCAAATCTCTGACCTTACCTGTAGCCAATGCCATGGGCTGGGAGGCTATGAAAGAACTTCTCATTGCCGAATGCTGCCCCCGTGGAGAAATGCAGAAATTAGAGCACGAGCTATGGAACCTGAAGATGAAAGGTTCCGACATTGCTGCATATACTTCCCAATTTGATGATCTCGCACTTCTCTGCCCGGGGTTAGTCACTCCTGAAAACAAAAATATCGAAAGGTTCGTTTGGGGATTCTCTCAACCAATAAAGAGTCACGTTTTGGCTGCTCGTCCGGATACCTACGATAGTGCCAAGACCTTAGCACAAATCCTGATTGATCACAACGATGATGTTAAGGAAAGCACTACCACTTCTGAGCCGACTCAAAGGAGTGGTGAAAAGAGGAAATTCTGGAAGAAGAAGAAGGGTCAATCTTCTCAAGGATCATCCAAGAAACAATAGACGGTAGCAGTCCATGCTGCTACTACCACTCCTGTTGTTGCTGTTTCTGCCATGGGATCCACAGCCTCAACTCCTACCAGTAAATATGCTGGTAACCTCCCTCTGTGTGACAAGTGTAAATACCATCATCATCCTGGTCCCTGTCGAGAATTGTCTTGCACCAACTGTGGTAAGAAAGGGCACACAGTTCGATACTGCAGAACTCCTACCCAATCAGCCAACCAATCATCGGGAGCAGGTGTTAGTCAAGCCTGCTACAACTGTGGTGAAGTTGGAAACTTTAAAAGGAACTGTCCCAAGAAGTCAACTGTTGATAACACTGGAAGGGTTCTAACCATGGAACGGGAGGAAGCAGTTGCTGATCCCACTGTTGTTTCGGGTACGTTCCTTCTCGATAACTCATATGCTAGTATTCTTTTCGATTCGGGTGCTGAAAGGAGTTTTGTTAGTCATGCATTCAAACATAATCTAAAACCAAATCCTCAACCACTAACCGAAACGTTTACCGTCGAGATGGCTAACGGTGAGAAAGAAAGCGCTAACGATGTATTCATAGGTTGTACGCTTACCCTAAATGATCACTCATTTCCTATAGATCTTATGCCCGTTTCCATTAAGAGCTTTGATGTTATCATTGGCATGGATTGGTTGAGTCCCAATCATGCTGACATTCTTTGTTACGAAAAAGCTATCCGTCTCAATCTTCCTTCAGATCAAACTCTCGTAATCTATGGCGATAAACCCAGTTCCAACCTTCATATCATTTCTTGCATCAAAGCTCGAAAGCTCCTTCGAAAAGAGTGTGTTGCATTCTTAGCTCATGTGATCAACGAGAAACAAGAAGTTAGAGACCTCGCGAGCATCCCCGAAGTGTGTAACTTTCCCGATGTGTTTCCCGAAGAACTTCCAGGAATTCCTCCCGAACGTCAGGTCGAATTCCGTATTGACCTAATTCCTGGAGCTACTCCAGTAGCAAAATCCCCATATCGCTTAGCTCCGGCAGAAATGCAGGAGTTATCCAGTCAACTCAATGAGTTGCTCAGTAAAGGATTCATTAGACCAAGTTCCTCACCCTGGGGAGCTCCGATTCTGTTTGTCAAAAAGAAAGATGGATCGTTTCGGATGTGTATCGACTATCGTGAACTGAACAAGTTGACCATTAAGAACCGATATCCTCTTCCAAGAATAGACGACCTCTTCGATCAACTCCAGGGAGCCAGCTACTTTTCTAAGATAGACCTCCGGTCAGGGTACCATCAGTTATGAGTCCAGGAGAATGATGTCCCCAAGACAGCTTTTAGGACTCGGTATGGATACTACGAATTCGTAGTGATGCCCTTCGGTCTAACCAATGCACCGGCTGTGTTCATGGATCTGATGAACCGGGTGTGCTGTCCCTTCCTAGACAAATTCATTATAGTGTTCATTGATGACATCCTTCTCTACTCCCGAAGTGAAGAAGACCATAAGCAACACTTGAGGCTAGTGTTGGAAACTCTTAGATCCGAAAAGCTTTACGCGAAATTTTCCAAATGTGAATTCTGGATACGGAAGGTAACTTTCCTCGGTCACGTAGTAAGTGAGGAGGGTATTTATGTAGATCCTTCCAAGATTAAAGCGATAGAGAGTTGGTCGGCACCGAAAACACCCACGGAAATTCGTCAATTCTTGGGTCTCGCCGGCTACTATCGACGATTCATTCAGAACTTTTCCAAAATCTCCAAACCTTTAACCACTCTAACACAGAAAGGTGTACCCTTTTGTTGGAAAGATAAACAAGAAACCGCATTCCAAACCTTAAAGAAAGCCTTATGCAGCGCGCCTGTCCTGTCTCTGCCCGAATGGACAGAGGACTTCGTTGTCTACTGCGATGCGTCTAATCAACGTTTAGGCTGTGTGCTTATGCAAAGAGGAAAGGTGATTGCCTATGCCTCTAGACAGCTGAAAGCACACGAGGTCAACTATACCACGCATGACTTGGAGCTAGGAGTAGTAGTCTTCACATTGAAGATTTGGAGACATTATCTCTACGGAACCAAGTGCACAATCTTCACTGATCACAAGAGTCTGCAACACATCTTTAATCAGAAAGACTTAAACATGAGACAACAGCGATGGGTAGAATTACTCAGTGATTATGAGTGTGAAATCCGTTACCACCCCGGCAATGCCAATGTGGTAGCAGATGCCCTTAGCCGAAAGGATAGTGCAGGCCACAAAGTGAGGAACCAGACGATGACCATCCATTCCAACTTACCCATGCAAATCCGAGAAGCTCAGTATATAGCCCTCAAACCCGAGAACGTGTCAGATGAAACCTTGAGAGGGATGGAAAAGAAACTTGAGATCAGAGGTGACGGAGTTCACTATTTCATGAATCGAATCTGGATTCCCAAATCCAGTGGATTCAGGGAAATAGTCATGGAGGAAGCACACAGAACCAAATACTCTGTTCACCCGGGTTCGGACAAGATGTACCTGGATCTCAAGAAACAATACTGGTGGCCGAACATGAAAGATGAGATAGCTACATTTGTGGGCAAGTGTCTGACTTGTGCCAAGGTCAAAGTTGAACATCAGAAGCCTTCAGGTCTGCTCCAACAACCCGAAATTCCCGAGTGGAAATGGGAAATGATTACCATGGACTTCATCACCAAACTACCCAAGTGTTCTAGTGGGTACGATACCATCTAGGTAATTGTCGATCGTTTGACAAAATCCGCTCACTTCATCCCGATCAAAGAATCATACAAGATGGAGAGACTCGCGCGAATCTACATCCAGGAGGTAGTACGTCTACACGGTGTACCTGTTTCCATTATCTCTGATCGAGATAGTAGGTTTACCTCCAGATTCTGGCAATCCCTTCAGAAAGCCCTTGGAACCAAACTAGATATGAGCACGGCATATCATCCTCAAACCGATGGACAGAGTGAGAGAACAATCCAAACCCTGGAGGACATGCTTCGGGTATGTGTCATTGACTTTGGAAAGTCGTGGGATACACATCTATCCTTGATCGAGTTCTCGTACAACAACAGTTACCACACCAGCATTAGGGCTGCTCCGTTCGAGGCCCTATATGGTCGTAAGTGCAGATCCCCTCTGTGCTGGGCCGAGGTGGGGGATACACAGTTAGCCAGGAGTTGAGTCCCCGACAGTGCTCTCACTGGTCCTGAAATCATCCGTGAAACCACCGAAAAGATCATTCAAATTCGTAACCGACTGAAAGTCTCACGTGATCGTCAAAAGAGTTACGCTGATAACCGTCGGAAACCACTAGAATTCCAGGTTGGAGACCGTGTCCTGTTAAAAGTCTCGCCCTGGAAAGGCACTGTACGCTTTGGTAAGCTAGGGAAACTTAATCTGAGGTACATTGGAACCTTTGAGATCCTCTCCAGGATCGGTCCAGTTGCCTATAAACTTCATTTACCTCACGAACTCAGTAACATTCATCCTGTCTTCCATGTCTCAAATCTCAAAAAGTGCCTATTTGATGAAACCCTAACAATTCCCTTAGACGAGATCGAGATCAATGAAAACCTCAACTTTGTGGAGGAACCTATCGAAATCATGGAACGAGAAGTCAAACGTACAAAACAAAGTCGCATCCCGTTAGTGAAGGTTCGCTGGAATGCCAAGCGGGGACCGGAATTCACTTGGGAACGGGAAGATTCAATGAAACAGAAGTATCCACAGCTCTTTTCTTATCCATGATTTGTATCTTATCTTATGTTCTAAACTTGAATTTCGGGACGAAATTCCCTTTAACGGGGGGATAATGTAACAACCCGAAACTTCCATATCATTTTAATGTAACTCTTTCATGATACAATTCGCGCAACCGATCGTCGTTCCGATTCCGATTTCCGATCTTCCGTTTAATTAAGTCATTATCTAGTACACATTTAAAATGACTTAATGGGTGTCTTAATATATTTAGAAATCATTTTAACACCCAACTTTAGTGATCGGAATATTTCTAGAAATTACCGTATCGGGTTACGGTAACTCAATCTGGTACGACCAAAAGCCTCGTCTAACACCGGTATCGGGTAGAATTCCACCGTGTCCAAAACTTAAACACTATATAAACGTGTTTAAGACTTCATTTGAAGCCTTTGGTCAAATTACCACTAAACACTACTCACCTCTCTCCTAATCCAAGTTTAAGGGATCAAAACTCAAAATTAAGGCTTCTAATCTCTAAGGTACCTTCCTAGCCTTAATCTATAACACATTTGGCCTCCAAATTCGAGTTCAAAGCATGAATTAGGACAATATTCATGAGTTTACGGCCATGGAACCTTCATGGGCCGTAAACTCATATATAAAGGGTTTTTAAGCCCTAAAACCCTTCCTTTGCATAGTTGGACACTAGATATGACATAATGGCTTAAAGGAAAGAGCTTATAACATGTAAAACTTGGATTTAGAGGGAAAAAAGTGAGTTTACAGCCAAGGATCATTCTTGGGCCGTAAACTCATGTTCAAAGGGTTTTTGAGCCAATTAACCCTTCCAAAACCTAGTTGGGACTTAGATATGAACTATGGGCTTGCTAATCTAGACTTGGAACACTTTAAACTTGATTTTTGAGCAATAAAGATGAGTTTACGGTCAAGACATGCTCTTGGGCCGTAAACTCCTCTTAAAGGGTGATTTAGTGCCTTTAAACATGTCAAAATGCTTTCAAACTCAACCAATGGCTTTGTAGTAAAATCTAGATGCATCTAAAAATGGTTTAAAGGGTTGAAACATATCAAAAGTATCATTTATGGGAGTTTACGGCCTAGGAGCATACCCTTGGCCGTAAACTCATGAAACAATGTTAATGATGCATCAAATACACCCAATGACTTGTATGAAATTCTAGAATCACATGTGATTGTTTTAAGCATCAAAAACTATCTTTTTCAATGACAAAGGAGAGTTTACGGCCTTAGAACATACCTCTAGGCCGTAAACTCCAATAAGTGTCTTAATTGATGTTCTAAATTCATAACAATGCTTAGAAAATTAGTTTGAATCACATGTGATTGCCCTAAATAGCCCAAATCAACTATTCTTAGCCATGGGTGAGTTTACGGACGTAAACTCTATGAATGTGGCCGTAAACTCATGTTTTAAATGATTTGAATCCATTCCAAGTGTTCCAAGGTGTTTAGATAATCATTTCTAGCAATCCCTAAGTCCATTTGAGCCCTAAAACCATCAAAACCACACCCACATGAGTTTACGGCCGTAAACTCATGTATGTGTGTGTTCCGTAGTTGTAAACTCATTTAAATGTTTACTTATGGGAAGTAAACTCAAGTCCTAAGTCCCTAGTACCATTACAAATCCGAAGATGTCACCCGGGTCACTCCAAACGCTCGTTTTGAGGTGTTTAACCTAATTGGAGTGTAATGTTCCATATGATCAGTGTTGTAAAACTCGCCGAGTTGGCCGATTACTCCTCCGAGTACTCGCTACTCGGCCCCTTACCGAGGCGAGTTACAAAATCCCGAGTACTCCCCAATCGGCCTATTTACTAAACTGAGTAGTTTTGTAAAACATGGTTAACTCGGTGATTAATATGTATAATATACTTAATGATTTATTATTTAACACATACATATGATTATTACTACATATATATCTTAAATTTTCAGTAATTATTCGCGAAGTAAGACCATTATGTGATTTTTCAGCTTTTGTGTATTCACATGTATCTAATTTTGTTATATATTTCAATCAACTTATGATTTTAACATATGATTTTGACATATATAATTTCCCTAAAAATATTTCTACATGAATTACCGAATCCGAGTACTCCCCGAGTACTCCCGAGTACTCCCGGGTACTCGCTACTCGGTAGTCGGCCGAACAGGTACCGAGTAACGAGTTCTGCAATGTATCTCTAATTTGTATATATATGGACATTATATCATTTTACATAGGGTCATCGCGAGTAATCAAACCCCGAACCGACGTATAGCATTCAAAACCGACACGTTTCCGAGTCCGGTGAGTTCATACCCCTACCCTTTTTCACTGTTTTCAGGGGGGAACACAAGCAAAGTACAAGGGAATTCTTGTACTCAAAACATGTTTTCAAATGTGTATTTCATATTCCATATGCTTTTATAACTAATTACTACAACTGATAACAGATCGAACATACAGATCACGTAGCATATATTTGTGAAATAAGTCTTTAAAACTAGTATGTTATACATATATTTCACAAATGGTTTTTCCACATTTTATCAGTTAAAAGCATAACATTAAACATTTGAATATAACACCTGTACACTGTTTTGTCCTCGGTAACACTCCCCACACATATACGAGTGGAGGACTATCATAGTATTACTAGTAAATTTGTTATTCCTGTATGATTGGAGACACGTCCTCGGAGAACACTCCACCCAGATTACGCGAGTGGAGGACTACACCCATAACCAGAATCTATGGTATTTAGAGAGCGTGACTTGAGTGTATAGATCTATACGGGGCTGACTACCCCACACCTGGCTGCTAGCTACAGCCGAACCGAAATGGTTCAAGGGTGACGAAAGTCATAAGTATGTGGACGACTTATTGCCACATGTGGACTACTTATTGCCATAGGTTTCAGTCTATTGTATGGTTATGGAACTCGCAATTAGGATAACAGAGATTTACTTACAGTAATAATGGATTACTTTATTCATCGTTTACATCTTTTACTTACTGTAACTGACATTTAGGAAAGTACGGGACTTTCCTGGGGAAAACATGGAACCTAATCATGATTACATTTCTACATCTTTAACATCGTTTACATTAGATACATACATGCAGGAAAGCATGGGGCTTTCCTGGGTAATACCTACATGACTAGAAAGAGTATCAAACTGGATAACATTACATCTTTTACAATTGTAACATACAACAAGGAAAGTATGGGACTTTCCTGGTAACACATGATAAGTAAACAGAACAGTTTAACCAGTCAGATAACCAATTATACATTTTCACTTGAGTAAACATGTTTTCAGTGTACAAACTTACTATACTTTACATTTGTGAAACAATAACCAACTTTTAAGAAAATACGGGATTTTCTTGGTGTACATAACATTTCAGAAACAGAAAGGAAATCGATACATTTTCGTAAAACAAAACCGCTTATGAACTCACCAGCTTTATGCTGATTTTCAAACCGCTTGTGTTCTCAGGTCAGCGTTAGAACAGGTACCCGAAGATCCTTTTGCTCGAAGACGGAGTACATGAAGATCCGTTTCATTTTGTTTATATATACTATGTATCACAACTGTACAAAATTCACTTTTGAAACAACTGTAAAACTTTTATTATGTAATGTAATGGTTGCTTTACTTTACTTACTATGTGCATTGGATTTGATACTCAACGTGGTAGTCAACCCCGGAAATGTATTCCGCCTTCGGTTTTCGGGGTGTGACAGCTTATATTTTTGAAATTTTTAGTTTGACTATAGTTTAATAGTTCGACATGTTTGCAATTTGTAGCTAGCTATATTTTTGTAGTTGTTAGTTTGATTAAAGTTTGATAGTCTGGCATATTGATAACTTGTAGTTTGGTTATTGTCTGGTAGTTTGATAATAGTTTGATATGTTAATATGTTCGTGATTTTTAGTTTGGTTATATTTTGGTAATGGTAAGTTTGATTATTGTCTTATAGTTTACTTGTATTGTCCGCAAATTACAAAAGAGATTTTACATTTAAAATAATTAAGTAATTAAAACAATAAAGTCACATTCATTTGTTTTAAGATTAATAGAGTTAAATTGCTAAACATCGGAAACCAATATCTTCGATGCGAGTGTACAGTCTCATCGAGCTCCTCTCATAAATAACCTACATAACATTTAATCTACAAACATAAGCGTAAATATTAGTAACTTTCTCAATATACCACATATTCCACCATACAAACAAAGTTCTCTGCTCTAGCATCGATATTCCAACTCTGCTTTCAACATGCATACAAGACATGTACTAATCATAGATATCATCCGCTGGCACTCTTTCCACAACACATATTATTAGGGGATTACATCCTAGTCTTTCATACAAATCATGCCCATATTCAAACCGGGGCAAATTTTGATACTAACGACAATCTTGTGAGTATGTACCTCTATGCTGTTGGGAGTCAGATACACAGTCAAACAAATGATCCTACACGAGAGAAATAAGTCTATCAGGAACCATGGAGTAAGGCCTTAGACCAAGAGCTCTTAGTCTTTCTAACTTAAACTACGCATGACCCCTACGGTATCCTCTCAATGAGTCAACCAATACTATCATTTTTTATCATAGTGTAGCCCTTCATACATGTGTTGTGATCCAACCATAGTTTGCTATACAGGTTCTGTGATCCAACCATAGTCTTTAATACATGTGTTGTAATCCAATGATAGTCTTTCATACAGTTGTTGTGATCTAAACAGAATCTTTCATATAAAAGTCACAAAGACAGTCTAACATACTATGAAACCAAGTGTCCTATATTACACATACATTACAAGGAGTGATCCTAGTCAACTAGTATACATGTACTCTTACAGTACCATTATCCTACAATGTAAAGGATATACAACATCATATGTTTCATAGTGAGAAAACTTACTTGATCTATAGAACCAGAGAAGCAATGCTATTCTTACAATTCCTCACACTGATCAGCCCCACGAACCAAATTTCACTAAATAGAGGTCAACCTCAGTCAACAACCTAAATCCTTAAAGTTTGACCAAAGGTCAAACTTGTCAACATTCAACGATCAACAGTCAACCAGTCAATGGACACCACATTGTGGTGAATCCTTTGGTTGCTTTGTGGCCAAGTTTGGACAAAAGAATGCAGTTGCAGTACACCATCATGTTGTGGGTCTTCCTTGGCTATTTTGTGCTTTCTGCTAGAACAATCTTTTCTTTATTAAGAGCGTAATTCGTTAAGACAACTCCTAATACTTTCTAGAAGGCTTAATAATACACTAATGATCTATAAAAATCGTATCTCTATGGAAATGAATGTCCTCCAAAATTAGGTGAAAATGGAATAAAAAATCCATGCACTGCATCAACCAAGTGAACCACTTCAAATCTAGAACATATAATGAACTATGGACTTTAGAGAGTGATAAAGTTTCAAAGTTTATCACAACCCTCCACTCATATAAACTTAAAAGGAACAAACTAGCTCATTTATTAGATCTAGAGTGGAGGAATCATAAAGATAGAGACTTGAATACTTACAAAAGTCCAGGAGGTGCTCAAGAGGTTGGGGTGTTGCTCTCTTGTTGATCTATTGCTCCACAAGTTCTTCCTTCTTCCTTTAAAGGCCAATAACCACCAAAAAGTAGCTCACAAATGGAAAGATATGACTTAGGGTTTGGATGGGATACTTCTAGGGGTAAAGGATGCTAAAGTGAGGGGAATCCCTAACCATTATGATGCTTAAATAGGGCCCAATGCCCAAACTCTAGGGTTTAGGAAACAGGCGCTACTACGTCGTAGTGTATACATGACCACACCATGGTCAATATTCAGATGTGTTCTTTATTTTAGTGACGTAGCCACTTCATGGTGAATACCTTACCATATTGTGGCATAACGTTCTTCCCAAAAACCTAATATTTAAAATACTTAAGTCTTTAAATGGCCAAATCGAGAAAACGAGTGTTACAATTCTCCCCCACTTAACTTAGATTTTGTCCTCGAAATCTATCATTACCCATTACTCCTTAAACACCCTTCGAAACCCTTATGGATTTTTTTTCGATCCTACTCCTTTTGGCACTATCTGCCACACCACCCTTTACTAAGTTTTGTAGATACCATCTAAAGGGTCTTTTACAAGCAGGCACATGATCCATTTATGGGTGAAAACTTCTAACCAAATTTCATCCATAGTAGTATTGGAATGACACTCAAAACAAACGATTGCCTCCCAAAACAGATCACGATTCAATCCTTATTGGGAAACGTGCTACCCGGCGAAGAAGGAACACCAAACACATGACAATTAACAAATGTCGAGTGGAAATAATCCCTTAATCATGATCCGAAGATTCCCTGATCTTTCTTGACTTCCTAGTGGATGAAAAAATTCCAAACATCCACCATGTTGACCAAAAGTCCCCCGATTCAATCACTGAAAGACTTCTTGACATCATACCATCTTACTGAACAATTGGATAACAGAATCCACGGTAAATCGTTGTCTCTGACAACTTCCTATGAAAACGCAAGAGCAAAGCTCCTAGCCAGTAACCAATCAAACAAAGACTAAACTAGTCTACACATCTACTCAGGTCTAACGACTATCTCATCTAATCATAGAAATAACTAAACCCAAAATAGCATGTCTGTTTCAACCTAATTGAAGGATATTATCTGAATCGTAGTCTTACAATCAGCCTTACAACGACCTAATTCTGCCAACGGTCTATTTCAACACATATGAATGCTATGATCCAACCATAGTCTGGAAGGGTTTTGAGAATTCTAACACTCCTAAGGTGTACATGTAAACCTGGAAACCTTGGATCTATGTTTTACTAAGATACATGCAAATTTGATTTTCCAAGGTTCTTAACCAAACTAGCATGGCATGAGGAACTTTGAAACTTAATAGCTAGTAGAAGAACATACCTTTTTGTTGTCTGGACTCCTTGAGAACCTTGTGAGCCTAGCACCTCAAGTGTGATGCCTCAAATATCTCACACAACAGAACCCTTGAAATAACTTTGAGAAAAGTTCACTAACACTCAAAATCGGCTAGCCCTCTTGTTCTTTTCGTAGTGACCGATTTTGCTAGCCAGGGAGCTTCTTATATAGAGTGCCACGTGTAGAGTTCCTCCATGTAAACCCTACTGTGCATGGCTTTTCATATTCCATGATCCATGGGTTTATAACCTACATGGACTATCCATGGGGCACCTTATAGGTTTTAGCCCAATTCAATACACCATGGATCATTAGCCCACTATACAAGAATGGATGATTTACACAATCAACCCTATATATTTAATGATTCTTCTTTTGATCACTTAATTAATTCTAAATTAATTCTTGATCAATACTAATTAAATAATATTATTAATATATTAGAACTTATAATATATTAATAAACTTTAAGTGTTCTTTTTCTCATTTAGTCTATCCAAGTGTTGCAATGCCATGCAACCCAAATGGACCATGCCAACTGGGTCAAGTACATTCTAGAAATAACTATAATTGCAATAAAGAATTTAGGAACTGATCAGCAATCGTAGCTCTTTCAAGGTCTCATAGAACTGAGATGATGATGATACGCTACTTAAGATAAGTGATCATAGAATCCTCTGTTCTAGATATCAGCCGAACAAATATATAGATCAATGTCTTACGTACTGTCCAACAGTTTGTTTCCCAATTTCCGATTTGTTTGACATAGAACTTATTCGTACACATCAATTTATTTCTGACCGAGCCCAGTACATAGGTCAAAAAAATCATCGAGGGGCCCAGATATCGTTTCTAATCCAAGAAGGAATAGATAAACTTCGACTCATATGCTTGTTCTACTACTCGTTGAATTATACACAAAGGCATGTTTTATAACATCGAGTTACCAATGCGTTTTCATACAATCAATGTATAACCAACTCATAGTCAACAACTCATATCTCTAGTTTTGAAGACTTATATGATATTACCATCTCACAATCACTCGAGATGAATTCCATGAAGTGGTACAAGTGAGCGTGGGTTGAATCCAATAGTCATAACTTATGAGCACTCATGAGTGTTGTAGCAACTCTTGCTATGTCCAACGTCTTAGACATCTACAAGTCAACTCATGATAGCCTAGATTCATATCTACTTCCAACATATGACTGACTGTGGAGAATTTTGAATAATATGATATACCATAACATATTTATTCTGAAGTCAAAATATGCAAAATGAAATGATAGTAAACAATTGACAAAAGATAGCAACACTTATACTTATAAATAAACAACAACTTTTATTTATCATCAAATGTCAATTACACTTTACAAATTTCAAAAGATATCTAATTACTATAACTAATATCATCCTTTAGCCCTATGCGCCTTGCATGCTGAAGATGCTTAACCCTACTTAGTCCCTTCATGAGGGGATCTGCTGGGTTCTAATCCAATGATATCCTCTTTGCCACGAGGAGTCCTTCTTCTATCCGATGTCTGATGAAATGGTATTTTCTATCGATGTGTATGGATCTCCCGTGTTCCCTTGGTTCCTTGGCTAAGGCAACTGCACTTTCAATATCATAGAAAATTTCCATAGGCTCCTTTATAGCTGATACAACTCCAAGGTCTCCAATGAAGCTCTTTAGCCATATTAGCCACTGTCTCCTGCTTGGAACTTTTCCAAGTAATTGTTCCTGCATTTAAGGTAAAGCCCCAGCCTGACTGAGAGCGGAAATTATCCCTATCAGTCTAGAAGCTAGCATCACTATAACCAACTACTCTCAAGTCATCACTCCCACCGAGGGTAAGGACCTATCCCTTAGTCATCTGCAGGTACTTGAGAATGTTCTTTACTGCAGTCCAGTGAGCCTCGCCAGGGTTCCCCTGATATCTGTTGACCATGCTCAATGAAAAGGCCACATCAAGACGAGTACAAGTCATAACATACACGATCCAGCCAACAGCGGAAGCATATAGTACTCGACTCATCTAAGCTATCTCAGCCTCTGTACTCGGGATTTAAGTCTTACTCAATCTAGCATTACTCTGGATCGGTGACTCTCCTTTCTTGGAATTTTGCATGCTGAACCTATTCAACACCTTATCCAAGTAGGTACTCTAACTAATTCCAATTAGTCTCCTACTCCTGTCTCTCAAAATCCTTATCCTTACGATATACGCAGGTTCTCCAAGGTCATTCATAGTGAAACACTTCCCAAGCTAGGAATTTACTTCCTGCAAAGTTGGGATGTCATTCCCTATGAGTAGTCTGTCATCCACATACAATACCAAAAAGCTAACTATACTCCCATTAGCCTTGACATATACACAAGATTCATCTTCGCTCCTCGAAAATCCAAACTCTTTGACTTTCTCATCGAAACAAACATTCCATCTACGAGGTGCTTGTTTCAATCCGTAGATGGATTTCTCAATCTTACACACTCTATTAGGGTACTTTGTACTGACAAAACCCTCTGGCCGACTCATGTAAACATCCTCAGCTAACCTTCCATTAAGGAAAGCGGTTTTGACATCCATTTACCATATTTCATAATAATGAAATGCAGCAATGGCTAACATAACCCTAATAGACTTAATCTTTGCTACTGGTGAAAAGGTCTCATCATAATCAACTCCCGAAGTATGTACATTACCATCCATGTCAGACTTCTTTTTGAATATCCATATGCACCCGAATTTTTACGACCCGATGCATTGTCAACCAAGTTTCAAACTCGATTGTCGTACATGGAATGTATGTCGTTGTCCATAGCCTCTTTCCATTTAGTAGCCTCAGGGCCTGCTATGGCTTCCATGTAGCTGTTAGGTTCATCCAGACTTACCAGTGTGTTATCACTGAAAAGTGTATCACCTTCCGCAGTAATATGGAAACCATAGTAATGCTCAGGTGCATTCCTAACTCTCTTGGAATGCCTCAGAGGTATAGAATCGTTAGTCGGATCAAAAAGAGTTTCCTACTCAGGTTGATTGCTAGGGTTTGAGGTTCCTTCACCACTTGACTCTTGAATTTCTTCAAGGTCAATTTTCCTCCCATTGTTTCCTTGGCTTCTGAACTCGCTTTCGCGAAAGAATCCTCTTCTTGCTACAACGAACAAATTATCACTGAGACTGTAGAAGAGGTAACCAAAGGATTTCTATGGGTAGCCGATGAAAATACACCTCTCACTTCGAGGTTCAAGCTTATTGTGAGTCCCACGCCTCACGAGAGCTTCACAACCCCAAATCTTGATGTGGTCCAGATTGGGAACTTTACCAGTCCACATCTCATGAGGTGTTTTGGCGACCTTTTTGGTAGGGACTAGATTAAGAATATGGACGACAATCTCTAAGGCATACCCCCAAAATGAGATTGGTATCGAAGCTCGACTCATCAAGGAACAAACCATGTCTAACAAGATTCGATTATGCCTCTCAGCCACACCATTAAGTTGTGGTGTCATGGGAGGTGTCAGTTGTGAGACAATCCCACATTCCTTAAGATAGTCATTGAACTTTGTACTAAGATACTCACCACCTCGATCGGATCGAAGCATCTTAATGTTCCTGCCCAACTGATTCTCCACCTCCTGTTTAAACTCTTTGAATTTTTCAAAGGTTTCGAACTTATGCTTGATTAAGTAAACATATCCATATGTACTATAATCATCAGTAAAAGTCACATAGAAGTGGTTAGCATCCCTTGTGGCAGTTCTGAAGGGTCCACACACATCAGTATGTTTGAGGTCCAACAAACTCTCAACCCTATCACAAGTACCAGTGAATGGTGATTTTGTCAATTTCCCAAGCAAACTAGATTCACAACTATCATCCGACTTTAGGTCAAATGACTCTAAGACTCCATCATTTTGGAGTTGTCCTATGCATTTCTTGCTTACATGTCCAAGATGAAAATGCCATAATAATGCTTTATCCACTCTATTGGAAGAATCAATACACAACACATTATTTCCTAGGTTATCAACAACCGACAAAGTTTCATATACACCATCACAAGGTAATGCTTCAAAATAAAGAACATTATTAAAGAAAGCATTAATACCACCACATTCATTATCAAACAAAATTTTAAAACCTTTTTTATATAAACCATGAAAGTAAATAATATTTCTTGCCATTTCAGATAGGTAACAACATTTATTCAGATCTAACACGCACCCACTACTTAGCAACAAAGAATAAACTCCAATCTTTGTGACAGGTAAAGCTTTCCTATTTCCCATGATCAAGTTTATCTTCCCATGCTCCACATTCTCACTTCTTCTTAGTCCCTGTAAATTAGAACATGTGTGAATACCATAACCTGTATCAAGGACCCAAGAATTAGAATGAGGTGAGTTATTAGACAATATAATGTAAATACCTATATGGTTGGGTTTCACTTTCCCATCCTTAACATCTTGCAGGTACTTTGGGCAGTTTCGCTTCCAGTGCGACTTTTCATGGCAATAGAAGCATTCAGCCTCTTTAGGGTTGGTAGAAGGAGTGACAAAACCTCTCTTGGTTCCCCTTGAAGAGGAGCCATCAAGGGACTTTCCTTTGGTACCCTTCGAAGGGCTCTTCTTCTTCTTTCCTTTACCTTGCTCGATTGGCAAGATAGGGGCCGCGGTAGGAGTATGAGTGGTAACAACCGATTTACCCTTAAGACCACTTTCGGCGGTCTTCAAGAGTCCTTGTTGCTTGCTGAGTGTAACTTCCTCCTTGTTCATGTGGTATGCCATTTAGAATTGATCATAACAAGAAGGTAGGGAGTGCAAAATGATGTCAATTGCCAACTCCTCTGGGAAGTTCACATTTAGCTTCAGCAACCGGTCCACATACCTTTTCATTTTCTGTAAGTGGCCCGTGATGGGTTCACCATCCTTCGTCCGGGTTGTTATCATGGAGGAGATGATGTCATACCTCTCTTGACGAGCATTTTCATGGTAGCGGTCCATCAAGTCTTGGTGCATCTCAAAATGGTAATAGTTCTCATAGGACTTTTGGAGCTTGGTTGTCATCATGTCCAACATGATACATGTCACTTTAGTGGAATCACTCTCATTAGTCCGGAATCCAGCGATCTCCTCAGGTGTATCAGACGACTCATAATGAGTGACCATCTTGATATTCCTTGTCCTCATAACGAGTGACCATCTTGATGTTCCAGATCCAATCTATAAAGTTGAAACCATCAAAGATGACTTTCCCACAAAGGTTCATGATAGAGAAAGAGCCGGTAGGGTTTGAGCTAGATGCAACATTGTTGGAAGACATCTAAAAAAATGGACATGTTTAGATTAGATATAAAGATAGTCCTTAATAAGACACCTAAATGTAATATTCAGGCTCGGACCCAACACAATATTTTATAACTCAGAAGAGGGATACCGTAATCCAAGCTATAACATATTTGAAGGTAGCTAAATGACGATTCACTAATTTCCACCATGAAAAACAAAATAAATTATTATGTTTTAATTGGTTTTGAAACTCCTAGATTATTTTGAGATTCATTAAACTTTTCAACGGCATGTTTCAATCCCGAGTGTGTCCTTCAAGTTTTACGAATGGGATGCCGAGGATCACAAAATAAGGTGTGAAGTAACCATAAAAATTACTTGGTACTCTTAATGTTTATCACCTAACCAATGTGCCGGTTAACCACACACGCTCCACCGATCTATGATAAACCTTAAGCCACCCTTTTCCTACCTTGTTAAGTCCAGGTTAGTGTGTCGGTTAACCACACACGCTCCACTAATGACTTAAGCAAAGTGCAAAGTGTAATTTCATGGGTTAACACCTTATTCACGTTTTCTTAAAGGAAATAAGATTGAGAATTTATAAAAACATTTAGTTACTTTACAAACATCATACTTTTAATGAGGATTAAAGTCATTGTCCTACCCGTTCGGCTAACGATCCTCCATCAATCAAGGAAGTGGTGGGTGAGAGTGGACACCCATTAAGCTGCCATTTTAGAGGCAACAACCTTATAACCTCCCCATTATAGACCGGCTTCGTGGATGAGGCCTACTAACGGTAAAGCTACTTGTTTATATATATATATATATATATATATATATATATATATATATATATACACACACACACACACATATACATATTATTAACTTATAATATTATAAAGTATAAGGTTGAATTTTAACTTTTAAAAATCTATGAGTTGGAACTTAAAGTTTTTCTAAAGTGACTTTACATGTTCCCAAACTTAAGGGCAAGTTTTGTAACTTTCAAAACTTTTCAACTTCATAACTTATGAGTTAATGGTTTATTAAAATGAGAGACTTTTCATTTTATGTAACCTATGTGTTTATTAATGGACTATAAAAGAAAGACTTTTGGTAATCCATAACTTGAGGACAAAGTATGGATTCCATTAAAACACATCAAGATCAAGAATTAAACTAACAAATTATTTGAAAATAATTCCTACGATCTTCTAAACTCATAAGTTCATGAACATTCATATCAACAATTTCAAGAATCATAAATAACACATTCAAAACTTGAAATTTTGATAATAGCCATTGTAAATGGATTAGCATAATTATTACACCATCTAAAATAAGTTTTATATGACCAAAACAATTTAGGGTAATGTTTCTAGTCTATTTCCAGCAGCATAACTCGAAAATATGCATTCAGGGCCTCCTACTCATCGATTGCAAGAGCCTACTCAACAAGTAAGATGAATTAACACATGGACTCGTCGAGTCCCCCTATGGACTCGATGAGTTCACTCAGTAGATTGCAGTTTTTTGAGTTTTTTCAACAAGTTTGCATCAAGTATCAAGAAAACAAGCCTAGGCTCTGATACCGCTAAAGAGTTTTGAGCATTCTAACACTCCTAAGATGTACATGCAACCCTAGAAACCTTGGATCTTTTTTTACTAAGATACATGAAAATTTTATTTTCCAAGTTTCTTAACCTAACTAGCATGACATAGGGAACTTTGAAACATAATAGCTAGTATAAGAACATACCTTTTTGTTGCATGGATTCCTTAAGAACCTTGTGAGCCTAGCACCTCAAGTGTGATGCCTCAAATGTCTCACACAACACCACATCCCTTGGAATAACTTTGAGAGCATTTCATTAACACTCAAAATTGGCTAGCCCTCATGTTCTTTTCTTAGTGACCGATTTTTCTAGCCATGGAGCTTCTTATTAGGTGTGCCACGTGTAGGGTTACTCCATGTAAACCCTAATGTGCATGGCTTTTCATATTCCATGATCCATGGGATTATAACCTCCATGGACTACCCATTGAGCACCTTATAGGTTTTAGCCCACTTCAATAAACCATGGAGCTTCTCATTAGCCCACTATAAAAGAATGGATGGTTTACACAATCAACCCCATATATTTAATTAGTCTCTTTTTGATCACTTAATTCATTCCAAATTAATTCTTGATCAATAGTAATTAAATAATATTATTAATATATTAGAACTTATAATAAATTAATAAACCTTAAGTGTCCTTTTTCTCAATTAGTCTATCCAAGTGTTACAATGCCATGCAACCCAAATGGACCATGCCAACCGATTCAAGTACATTCCAAAAATAGTTATGAACTTAGACACCTAATCCAACAAGTCTTACAATCACTTCCGCCCTATTTCAGCCAACAGTTTATTTCAACCCATGTGAATGCTATGATCCAACCATAGTCTTACAATCACTTTCGTTGCTACAACCCAACTATAGTCTTTTCTGGCATGATCCAACCATGTTCTTTCAAACACGAAGCATAAAGATAATCCAACATACATCGATAAGAAACAGACACTGTGACAACTGGAAAATTAGGAGTCGGGAAAAGTCTAAAAGTGTATTATGTATAAGTAAAAAACCACATCTTAACCTTGTTTCAATAAATCATTTATAGCCTAAAGGCATCATTTGTATAAGTAATTATATATGTTTAAAACCATGGTCGTAATGAAACTTTGAAAGCCAATCAAATTAAAACAAGTCAAAATAAGCCAAAGGATCAAAACCACAAAACCATGGGATTTTGGTTGGCATTGGACCAAAATCACATGTGATTTTGGTTGGACCAAGACCGAAATCACCATGTTGATTTCGTTTTGCGCCAAGACCAAAATCACAAGTGATTTCGGTTGGTGCTTGGCTGAAATAACCTTTGGTTTCGTTGATTCTTGGACCGAAATCTCCATAATATTTAATATAATTTGTGCCACTTGATTGGTGGATTAATTTCCAAAGAAGATAATTACACATACATAGGCAAATGTTAATTCACCTTACCTCTTATTTCCCCTATATAAGCACATTTAAAGTCACTTCAAACCTCATTCACAGTAAACATTTTCACCAAATTTCTCTCAAGAACCAAACCCTTACCTCCATATACATCCCATAGACATCTTCAAATATTTCCAGGAGCATATTCCTCAAGTTGAGTCTTAAGAAATTTAATTTTAATTTCCCTTAGTGTTTAAAACATTTTCATGTTATTTCAATAAATTTACACACATTACTATGTGTTTAAAACTCATAGGATCGAACACCTTCACATACTCTAACTCGAAGATCATAATTTTCACCTCGTTATCTAGCCGCAAACACATATAAGATGAGTTCATACCCCTACATTTTTCAAAACTTTTTCTATGTTTTACGAACCGGGGGGGGGGGGGGGGGGTGGATACAAGTAATACACTAGAAAATTTATGTTAAAACGCAAACATTTAAATACATTTATTTACTATTTTTACGAAAAGTGATAAATACTTGAAACGGATTTACTACCAAACTCGTATACTTTTACATGCAAATTTTTGATAAAAACATAAAGATATGAAAAACAAGTTTGAAACACCCGGAAATTATTCTTAGAAAAATATATAAATATATATATATATATATATATATATATATATATATATATATATATATATATATATATATATATATATATATTAGGTACAAATTTCTTACTACAATAAACTACATAGTTTAGGAAACTTTATCATCTTTGTAACCCGTTGAGCAATGGGTAAAATTATATAACGTACATATATAATTGTTTTACTGTATTTTATATATTATCCTAGAAAAAGGGGATAATTACATATACAAATGTTTTTCACTACAAAAACACATACTATCGTTGAATAAATTTCTGAGACATTGTATTCATCCTACCTAACTGAGCTATACACAAAAGTCTTGTTTTATAACTAGAATCTCCCGTAAGAGAGCGTGATTGTGTATAGATCTATACGCGGCTGATGATCCCACACCCTAACTGTTAGCTACAGTTAGAACGGTAGGTTATGGGTGACAAATGTCATAAACACTTCAACGCATGAAGAACGTCCCTCAATACAACCCTTAACCCGAGCCTAATCACTAATCCTATCGTACACTGCCATCGATGTTTCTAATCTTCTAGATAGGATAAGCCCGAATACTTGACATTCTCCTTGGTTAGAAACTTACTGCTGAACAAAATTACTTATATGAGCTTCATCCTTGAAAACAATACGAACTTGCTACCCTCTATTCAGGAATATAAAAAAAATCAAGATGACATGCAAATCTGCAATCTTGCGTCCTGGATAAACAAATATATCCGCCATTTGGGATTAACTAGACTCCGATGACTTCATAATCATTCAAAATTTCATGTCAACCACACAAACATAAGAAATCCAACCAAAAATAATCATGCAATACATATCCAAATTCAATTATAATTAAATACCATTCAACAAATCATCAAGGATTACAATAAAATAGTGAGATAAATGGAAAAGTACTGATGACAACATCGTATATTACACTCGAAGTAACTAAAGAGCTGCTAACTCAAACCTTGACCCGTGGGACTCCAACTGACCCACGTTGTCTATTTGGTAACTATGAAACTAAAGGTGCAGGATCAAAAACCATCTCATTCGCTTCCTGTGGACACTCAGCCTTAATATGCATGGATGACTAAAAAAGAAACATACCCTCGACTCCCTCTGACTATAGTCGCGGCTGTAGTGACCCTCCATACTACATCTAAAACACCAAAAAGCCGACATACCATAAAAACCCCAATATGCCAAACCACAGTTGCCACAAAATTCATGAATCCCTTGATCTCCTGACCAAACATCGGTCACTATGGTCTTCTTGACTGTTGATACCGATACGTGAACATGATCATGCTTTTGCTTCCATTTTTGGTCTCCAACTCCAGCTATCTTTCCCTAGATGCCTTAATAAATTGGAAAGAGTTTCACAACTAGAAATTCTTATGAACTTACAAATCTCTGACCTCAACATATCATGATAACGATTTATTCTCACATATGCTATTACCGTATATTATAGGAAAAAGAACTCTCTCTCTCTCTCTCTCTCTGAACTTGGTGGTGATTTTAACCACTGTCTCTATAGTCTACTTAAGTGACAAATACTCCTAAGCGAACTGCTAAAACTCTCTTAAACTTAGTAAAAAAACCTATCACGTCATAGACTCGATAACATCTAATTTAAGGTCTCAAACAACATCGCACCACCAATACCTAGCTCCATCACACAGAAGACACACTAAAAATCTATTATTGGCCCCGACCGGACAAAAGCTGGAGAGAAAGGCACACTCAACATTGGCGTTCCAATGCATAATGACGATATGCTCCCTCATCTGCATGAAAAGAGGAGCCCACAAACATCAAACTCCTGGAAGGTGACATCACAAGTCCTGAGTGGACCGGCCTCCAAATTGGCCCAAAGAATCCTAAACCGCTTGTTCACTACTGAAGTCAACTCATCATTGACTGAACTGGTCAAGAAAGGAAAATCCTCCAGCGTGAATCTCGAAACTTGTGCAACGATAATACTGTGGATATCCCTCTCACTCATGTATGGACCCCCAATTTAGTAGTTGGAGAAACTTAAAGCAATGCTCAGTGACCCGATACGTATTGCGAGACCTGAAACATGGTTTCGATCATTGCCGCCACCAAGTGATATTGGAGGAACCAACGAGGGGAACCAATATGATGAAGAATCCAATTAGTTTTATGTTTTATATAATGTTTTGTTAGACTTAGTCCACCATAAAACTTTATAACATATTTGGTATTTCATGTTATGTCATATTATTAACTTTTTGTTTAGTTTACTTTTTAAACATTTAATGTTTAGAATCAGTTTTTAGTATTCTTATCATCTTTCCTACATCAATGGTGCTATTTTGATTAAAAACAAAAAAAAATATTAATGGTGACAACTAGTGTTTGTGGAAACTAATTGTAACAACAATAGTAAGAACAAAACAATCAATATTAGTGTCGACATCATATTATCTACGACAGTAATAGCAACGAAAATATATTGGCTGCAACAATTAGTATGAGCAGCGACAATGTGTTCAATAACGATGAGTTATCAACGACAACATATTAGTTGCGATCTGTCGCCACCAAGAACAATAACAACGACATCTACATCTGGTATTTTTAGCGGCGACAATTGTCACTGCTATTGCTCTCTTTTCATGTGATGATTCTTATATAACATGTCAACAATAAATTTCTTACAAACCGAAGGTTAAAGATTATAGATTACGATCAATAAGACAAATGAAATATCCGATTGTAATTTGTATTTTAATGGTAATAGCAAAGCTAATTTTAGTTTAGGAACAATCACTTGCAATTCGTTGCATATCGCACTTAACAAACCTAAAATCAAAATTAATTAATCAATTATCGTTTTAATTATATACTAGTTGTGAGATCCATGTATCATATGAGTTGATTTAAAAAAAAAACAGAATATAAATGTTAAAATATTTAAAAACTTTGAATTTATAAGAAAAAAAGAAAAATAATGAATTATTATAATAGAAATGTTTTTTATCTTTTAAATTTAAACAAATAATTTATATAAAAAAACAAATGAGTTTTAATTTTGAAAATTTTGAAATTAAAAGGTAAGTTCATTAATAAAATTGATATCAATTTATTACTACATTTATTGTAATTATTAGATTAAAATATTATGTAGCATTTAATAAAATAGAAAAACTTATAAAATGGATGTGGAGAAAAAAATAATTCAAAATAACCACAAAATGATATTTAACAAATTAAATGAGAGTTTGACAAATGATAAAAAAAAAAAAACTTTTATTTATTAAAAAGGATTACATATCTTCTAACATATTGAAAATAAAAAGGTCAAACGAAAATAAAAAGGTTTAACAGATGGAAACAAATTCAAAATACTTTTAAGAACATTTTAGACTATACATTCACAAAATTTATATTGTTATTTGAATAACATGGTATTTATAGTCATAATTATTAAATTGACTAGTTAAAATAAAAAAGCTAAACAAATTCACATTTTCATATGTTGATGGTTAAAGCGATCGAAAAAGTTTTGACATGCATTAATTTATTACCACTTGTTACTCAAACGTAGACCCACACACATCGAACAACCATAAATTCATAAATAAATTAAAAAGAAAAAAAAAAAAAAAAACAACCTATTGTTGTGACTGAGACATTTAGGTGTTGTTTGTTTTTTCTGAGGCAAAATGTCTGTAATACGCGGATCACATCTGTAGATCTCTGCAGCAAAAGAGGTAAATCAAACGTCTGCAGTCTGAAAAAAGAAGACTGTTTGTTTTTTTAACATATGCAGAAAATTAAAACAAGATAAAATCTAAATAAAATGATTGTTCTAACTACAAAGTGATTTTTAATGTTTTTATAACTTTATTATAAATAATTAACAAATCTAGAACAACTTTTATGTATTATTATATAAAAAGTGAAAATAAAAATAATACAAATTAACATATATATTTGATAAAAACCAACAATTTTGGTCGCAAAGTAATACTTAAACATTGTAATTGTGAATCAAAGAATTTGATACATAAATGGATGAAAATAAACTTCGATTTTTTCAATTAAATCAATTAAAAACATAGCATAAATAATTTTCTAAAAAAATTGACAATACTGTATTATATAATGTTTTATAAAATTTAGCAAAAAAATATCACAATATATTATGATTTTTTTTATATTTATATAAACAACTTCAATCACTATTATTGTAATAAATTTTTATTTATAAATTTGTCAAATATATCATGTTAGTGTCGTCGAATTTTTTTTTTTAAAGTATTGTAACATTTTTTTTTGCAAATTGTTTATCACTAATAAAGTTGGAATAAATATAAATTCAAAAAAACTAAAAAAATAAAGACATATGTGTTTTTTTAGAGTAGAAGATGTCAGAAAATGTTAGAAGACTCTGGTCCACATTTGCGTCAAGAAGAGGGCGTGCATACATTTTTAGGTCTGCAATCTTCGAAAAAACAAACCTGCGCGTGGTCTGCACCGTGCAGACAGAAGAAGCTGAGAAGATCTGCGAGCAAAAAACAAACACCACCTTAGTCGTGAACCTATGATATGATCAAAATTGTGTAACATCCATAAATTTTGTCCAAATTTAAACTTTTCAATCGTAAATAAAAAAAAACAAATAGCATTGTTTACAAAAATGTTTTCAAATCACTATACATCAGAGTGTCCCAAAATCATAACATAAGGACGAGGAGCGGTACGGTCACGCATTCACCTTGCCATGATTTCCTGAAGTACCTGAAACAATAAACTAAAAACTGTAAGCCCGAGGGCTTAGTGAGCTACCCCCAAAATACCAATACCACACTGATAATACCATATCAGTAATAATCAATCAATCAACATGCATACTGGGCCATCGGCCTGACTGGTCCGCCCTACAGGGCCTACAGTCTATCTAGTTCTATCCCGAGCCTTCGGCATGATTGGTCCGCCACGTAGACCTACAGTCTCCCCGGACCGCTCATAAGGTGTGTTGGCCTACCGCACAAAGCAGGACCGCCTCAACCCAACCAACATGCAAATACTATGTGCGCATAACTATTATATACTAGCATATGTAAACATCAAGCATATCTATCACTGGTCAGCAATCATAGAATTCTCTCGTAACTTGAGTACTGACCTAGCAGGTCACTAACATACCAATCCCTACATATCATAAGAGCATAGCTTACTGTCTACCCTAATCCTGATCTAACAGATCATAACCACATATAGCATATCATATCAATAACAACTAAAAGGGTCGACCTTGGTGCCGTAGACCCTATCGATATAGTGAGGATAACTCACATCGCAGATGTCGACTCAGAAAGTAAACTCCAACTCTCGGATCACTTGACACCAGCTCGACCACCTATTATCATGGTACAATATACTCGTAAGTCCTCAACCTTATAAGGTACTTCATAATCCACTAGTCAACCCCTTGATCAAAGTCAAAGTCCTCAGTCAAGGTCAACAGTCCATGTTGACCTCGACTCGCCAAGTTCCTTGAAGCACATTCCAACTCGCCGAGTCATTAGGGTGACTCGTCGAGTTCCTTCGATTCTCGATCAAACTTTGAGGCCACCCATCGAGTTCCCTCCTTGCTACTCGATGAATACACACGCATACATATCCAGGAGAAAACTCATCCGACTTACCGAGTTGTTCTTCAACTCGTCGAGTCTATGACAATCATCATCGGACTCGCCGAGTTGTTCATCCAACTCGTCGAGTTCATGATCATCTTCATGCGACTTTCCGATTCAACCTTGCGACTCTCCGAGTCCATTCAGTCCTTTTTCCATACAGACTTATTTTGAGCCATGCAGTGACTCTAAATCAAAGATCCAAGCTACTAGGGCATGCTTTTCAGGTAAAGTTGCAAATTTTATGTGCATGCATGGCTATAAAGGCTCTAAATGCCTATTTTAAGTTCTTAATGGAACTTTATGCTCAAGAGGGACCTTAATCATGACCAAAACTGAAACTTTATGCTTCTAGGGTCCAAAGAGGGTCTAGATCTGAAGTTATAACCTCAGATCTAGACCATATCTTATCTTTCCAACTTATTATCTCACCAAAAACCCTAAAACTCAACCAATAGAAGAGATTCACAAGGAAAAAGGTGATTTGGTTACCTTCAGAAGATGATAACTTAGATAAGAGTTGATTCCCACACTCTACTTGCTCTAATCTCCTTCTCCCCCAAGCCTTCTCCCTCCAAAGATCCTCTTTTCAAGCTTCAAACACACAATGGGCACACACACACATATTAGGGTTTAAAGGGGCTCTCAAAAACTGCAAAGAGGCCAAAGGAGGCTAAGGCTTCTTTAAATAGAGGTGCAAACCCCGAAATTTAGGGTTTCATCTACCAACTCCTACTCGCCGAATCCCAATATGGACTCGTCGAGTAGGTCACTTAACACGCGATCCCACCCCGCTGCTACTCGACGAGTTGGTCAACCAACTCGTCGAGTAGAGCTTAACCCAATAAATCTTATTTAAACAATACCTGAGAATCGGAGCGTTACAATTGCTATCTTTTAATTTTTTTTTTTTAGCATTTTATAGAAAACAGAAGAAAAAAAAAACTATATTAAACATTCTCGGTTTGGTAGCTGAAAGTTAGAAGCTAGAAAATAGTATTCTGGTAGCTAGAAGCTGAAAATTATATTTTTTATTTATATAAATGTGTTTAACACAAATAACTAAATTTTTTTGAAATATATCAAATTACATATGAATATAAGCTAAGATTGAAATATAATAATAATAAGTTAACTTTTATAAATTATAATTATCAAAAGAAAGTTCATACTTTTGAAATTTTAATATCAAGTGGACCGATTAAGCTTCTCATTTGAATATATATATATATATATATATATATATATATATATATATATATATATATATATATATATATATATATATATTATGATTTTTTTTCAAATAAAATAAATAAGACTTTTAAATATTGAAAAAAAACTCATGCCAAATATACTTTAGATAATACAAGTGTTTCGACGTAAAAAAAAATATTGTATGATATTAATTTTGGTTTATAAATCCATATAATGTATATTATTTATTTGATAAATGAAAACTCACAAATTATAAAATCGGTTGGCATTATTGTGTTAAATAAAGATATCATATAATTATTAAACTATATTTATATTTAATTGTAAAAAAATATAAGACATTGTTAAAATATATTAATTCAATTGTATAAGATAATTCAAAAAAAGTCTTTTAAGTTAGTTTATTAAAATCAAAGATTTTATTTATTTATTTATTTATTTATTTTTTAATGATGAATTATTATTAAAGTATAAAAGGAAACAAACAACAACACAAACAAGGAGCTCGAACTAAATTACAAGAAACAATCTAAAATAGGAGAGAAGTTCCAGCATGTCAATACATAGAATTACAATTAGAACTATGATCTATCCAATTCAAAGTGTTTAAACTAATATCATCAACTGTAATCATGATTGTCCGCCTTTTGTTTCTGAAAACAATGATATTCCTGACCTTCATTATCATCCAAAGAGTGGTGTAGAGTAGAGAAAAACAAAGCTTCTTGATTTTTTTGCACCCCACATTAAAATTGAGCATATCCAATAAGTCATCATATGAAATAGGAAGGCTCATAAATAGGAAAGACTAGTTCACCAACCATCTCCATAGAACCGAAGCAAAAGAAGAACAGGAGAAAAAAACATAATCAATGCTCTCATCAGTTTCTTTGCAAAAGGACATAAGGTAGACCAGACATTAATTCAACGCCTAACTAAGCTCAAGAATGTAGGAATTTTGTTTTTAATCAATCTCCATACAAAATAGTTGATTTTTAGAGGGACCCATTTTACTTAATTGAAAAAATCCAAAGTCCCTTTACTAGACTGAATTGTAGTCACATCTCTTAAAGCTTTTACCGAAACACATCTCTATCGTCGCCTCCCCAAATCCACCTGTCATAGTAGTTATCAAAACTGAAAACAACAATCTGATCCCATAATGCCCGAAACTGACATGTTTCCTTCCTACCTCTAAGTTGCCTCACTTAGTCCCTAAAAAAGACAAAATCTGCCTATTTATAATATTGATTCTCTATACCGAAAGACAATCTTTATTTTTCTCAATTGTATAAAGGTAGGATGAACATCTTTTAAAGCTATATCACCATACCAATGATCCTTCCAAAAGAGTGTTTTGTCACCTTTTCCAACAACTCTTTTAAAAAACTTATCAAACCGATTACCTCTATTTTCAAAATCACAATTGATTTGAGAAATACTCAACCAAACACCTTTAATAGACTTTAACTGCAATCGATCTATTATCAATAAGCTTAATATTATGAATAACGTTTATTCGAAAAAACCAAAAAGAATCATACCCAATTTTCAACCTCCACCGCCACTCGCCAAGTTAGTCGAATCAAGACAACCAACTCCAAGAGCTCTCATCCCCTTTGATTTAATAACCACCTTCAAAGCCATCCAATTGAGTTTTTTGGATTTTGAGTTTTTTGTTTAATCTAAAAGATAAAAGCTTCTATTGTCAAACAAAGTTTGTTTTTCAAACTTTTTAACCTAGAAACTCTCAAAAGTTTCATGCCTAACATGACCATTATATCCAAAAAACAATCCTTAAGATTTACACTAACATATCTATAGTAATGATTGGATTCACCGTACATATATTGGTTTAACGAAAAAGCATGCTTAATCTCTTCATACAAACAAAGAGATTGATCATATATATATATATATATATATATATATATATATATATATATATATATATATATATATATATATATATATATATATATATATATATATATATATATATATATATATATCTATATATATATATATATATGTGTGTGTGTGTGTGTGTTTGTATGAAGAGATTAAGCATGCTTTTTTATATATGAGAAATAGAAAATACAAATTAATGGGAGTAAGATCACACTTATCACATTTTCTAGTGTCATTCTATACCACAATCTATTCAAACAAAAATCGGAAGCAATTAAAAATCTAATTGTTTGCTTCTAAAAAAGAAGGAAAATTTGAAAAAAAAAAATCTTTTTATTTTGATCTTATTGACACGGAGAAAAAGTCACCTCTGAGGTATTTTTTTTTTAATTTTATTTATTTATTACTTTTTGAAATTTAACCATTAAAATTGATAAACACTTGCAAAATTAAACAACTTTTCTACCAAGTTAGTGTCAGGTTTGACGGTTCAAACAAAAAAAATTATGGATGATTTTTTTCTTAATAATGTTGAAGTTTAAAGACTTTTTTTAGAGATTTTCTTATATATATATATATATATATATATATATATATATATATATATATATATATATATATATATATATATATATATAATAATAATAATAATAATAATAATAATAATAATAATAAATTTATTTGAAAAAAAACATATATTTATTTATTAAAAAAAACATAACATAAAAATATTTTGTACATCCTTTCACTAAAGAAATCAGGGATGAGCATATGTGGGTACCCGACTCATTTGACAAAAACCGAAACTGAAACCGCTCTAGACGTTTCTTAAAATTTTGGAACCAATCGGGGAACCGGGTAACCTGGTTACATTAACTTTGTTAACTTTTGTTGATAAAACCGCAACTTCGTTGAATCCAAATTGAAACAATTCGTTCCAAAGAATAATAGAATCAGACCAATATATTCTAAACCGGTTTAAGTAACACACACATATTTATATGAAATACTAATATGTATATATATATATATATATATATATATATGTGTGTGTGTGTGTGTGTGTGTATATATATATATATATATATATATATATATATACCGGTTTTCAGTGGGTACCCAACGGGTAGCGGTTCCGAAAAAATGAGAATTGGAACCGAAACCGCTTAAAGTAGTTTCATTTCCCGAACCGGCAGTTCCGAGACAGTTTCGGTTCCAACAGCGGATACCCGGTTCCGTTGCTCATCCCTAAAAGAAATCATTTGCTTTTTTTTTATTAAAATTGGCTAAAAGGGTGTAAAACCGTATAAAAAGTTAAAACATTTTTTTTTTGACAAACATAAAGCATTAATGAACACAAAAATGAAGTTTTGTTGATTTATCTTAAGAAGTATGTTTGTAGGCCACATAGTGTACAGTGGAGTTCTATTTAGAAATAAAAGCATTTAATAAGTCTTTTTTCCGAGGTGTCATTTGATTTTGCAAGGATTTTTGATAAGTTGTAGTTTTATGGTAAACGTTTTGAACTCAGGACCTAAAAATTAACAATGAAGTAGCATTTTGCCTAAAAATGCATTTTTTAGGCAAATCAATTAAAAAGTGCTCTTAAGTTATACAAGATATAGATGTTAGCTTTATGAATTTACTAATAATATCTATTAAAGATTAAAGAGAATCATAAAAAATTTCAAAAATAACATATAAGTTATCATTATTGTGTGTTTAATAAAAAAAAATTATCTTTATACTTTGATCATTTTAATAAATAAATATAAGTTTTATTCAAAAACAAATTTAATTTATATAAAAAAATCTTCAGAAAATTTCTTAAACTTTAATTTTATTAACGAAAAAATCATCTAATTTAGTAAGTGTTTATCAATTTTAATGATTAATTTGTTTTGTAAATAGATCCAAAATATAGAAATTTTTTGCAAATTTCCCATACAAAAAGTTTTAGGAGTACCTTTGTTATTCCGAAACTAAGATCTAATAGGAAAAAAAAAAAAAAGTTGTAGATCTAAATTACCTCAAAACTGTGAAATTCGGGACACACAAGGTGCAACCGGACTTCCTGTAGGAACCCTCCGTCCACTTTCTCCGATGGTAACCCTCTCATATCCTTAAATCTCACCAAAAATCTTAGGTCGCTGAAAAAAGCCCGCACACTTGAGCAGAAAAGGAACGCAGCTTATTATACATGAAGATAGCAGCGAACATAAACAACCCCTCCAATAAATCTCAACTATTCAAAAGAAAAACTTTGATTAGAAAATGTGAGTTATAAAAGAGATCAGAAGAGAAAGCATAAAAACCAAAAGACATTTAAAGTATATTGTTCTTCATGCTTGTACGCAATGAACAATGATTTTATTATAATTTAAAGGAACAACACACTTGTTACATAGATTAAGATATCCCAATAACTTGCCTTCATATAGTACATTTATGACATAAATAAAAGACATTTTACTACATAACCACGCAGTAATATAAAACACCAACGATAGTGTTTGACGTTAAATCACACTAGAGCCAATGAGCTTGGTTAGCCCAAAGGTGATGGCCATAGCAATCAACCCTCCCAACAAAACCCTAAAACAAGACTTAAACACAGGAGTTCCTCCAAGTATAGACCCTATCCATCCGAAAACCACTAGCGCCAAACTCACCGCTGCAACCACCATACCCAACCTCACTTTATGGTCCTCTACAAAAGAAGCAGCAAGTAAAGGCACTATCGCTCCTAGCGAAAATGCAAGAGCTGATGCTACAGCAGCCAACATAGGATTCGGCAGTTGTTCCTTCTCTTTTTCTTCCTGATTTCCCACCGTTCTATGTTCTCTCTTCTTTTGAGCAACTTCTACATCTAGCTGAGAGTAAACAGAAACGAATTCTCCTATTGCCATACTGCATGCACCCGCAACTAAGCCTACGAAACCTGATAGAATCATGGCTTTGGGGTCATGTTTCACAGCTCCAACACCCATCATCAGAGACGAGACAGAAACTAATCCATCATTAGCTCCCAAGAGAGCTGCACGAAGCCACTGTCCTCTTTGCGAGTAATCAAAGTCTTCCTCTGTGCACACTTCGAATTGCATTGGATCAGAATGATCTTCGGGAATTGGAACATTGAAGTCAGTTTGATTTGTAGCCATGAAGGTCAAAAGGTGAATGTTGAAAGATAATATTAATACAGAAAAGGATGAAGAGGGATAAAAAAAAAGGAGCTAAAACTTGCTTGTGGGAAAACGGTTTCCCTCTAGAGGATATTTATAGAGAGAGGAAGGACCAAGAAAAGATGGAAAGATAACCATTACTAACAAAACTTTTAGGTTATACAAAAACAATTAGATAGTATTTTAGGCTCATGCATGCCTTTACGGTTGGGACTTACGTACACTTGCCTTGGGTCTCACTTGTCCTTTCGGTTTAATAAAATTCCCTTGCTGTTAAAGAAAAAGACTTTTTATCTGTCGTAAAATATCCCTAAATTAAAGTTACACCGGGTGCTATATAAAAAACACATGCTTGGTAATTCACTACAAGTACATGGTAATTCACTAAAAGTACAATATTCAAATTTGGAAATTATGCCTATACAGACAAACAAATGGCATATATATACAGCAATACAAGAAAACTGATTGTTAGTGACCATTTCTTAGTGACTGACCAAAAATTTGGTTTTAACTTATCGTTTAGTGACCATATATTAAGTAGTCACTAACTTTTGGTAATCTTACAAATTTAGTAACTAATACCATTATAGTTGTCACTCATCGGTCACTAATCTATAAAACTAAATTAAAATTATTTTTTAATATCATAACAAATATTAGTGATTAACATTAATGGTCACTCATCTACAAACTTAATGACCAAAATTGATGATCACAACATTGTAACATTAATGACCAAATATAGTGGTCACTAGAACATTAAACAAAAATATTATATTTCATTTAAAATAATTACGTTTTGAGAGTTAAATCACTACAAGAAATATACTCTTTAGCGGCGACACTATTACCGGCGACAAGGGGCTTTACCGGCGACTTTAGATATTATCGCCGCTACAAACCAATATCGTTGGTAATAGTGTCGCCGCTAAAGGGTTGCCACCCGAATTCGTGCTTTCCCCCTCTGTTACATTTGAACCATTCGATGAGATATCTAATCCAACGGGTGAGGTGTCTTATCTTATCTAACCTAATACGGGCGACATATATGTCGCCCCTAAAGGTTAAAAAAAGGTCGCCGCTAATAGTTCACTAAAAATGACGCGGTATCCTTCACTCCAGTTTGTCGCCGCTATTGATCATTGTCGCCGGTAAAGGGTTCTCTGTCGCTGCTATTGCCTCTCGTAGATAAAATAAATAAATAAATAAATAAAAAATAATAAAAATAAAAAACCCATTATTCTTCATTCTTCTTTCTGTTTGCTCTCAGTTTCCTTCGCCATTTCACCGTTTTTCTTTTCAATTTGCTTGTTCCAAGCAAATTTCTCCCCACATTGTTCCAAGCAAATTTCTGTAGGTGTGGTTAAAGCTTTTGGGACCAATTTCTAACTCCATTTCTTGAAGAAAGGTAAGTTGATTTTGTAATTTCATTTTTAATTTGTATGTTAATTTCGATTTGTAGCTTCATCTAGTGATTGAATGGTAATAAATTGTTCATATTCTTGTTTTTGGTGGTGTTGTTTTGGATTAGAAGTAAGTTGTTCAATTTCTTGTTTGTGGTGATTGAATGACAATTAGTTGTATAACTTCCACTTGTAGTTTAACTTTTAGGGACATTTGATGATTATTAAAAGCTGAATTTGATGATTAAATTGCAATAAATTGTTCAATTTCAGTGATTTTGGTGGTGTTCTCCAGTTTTTTCGGTGAGGGTACTTTCGGGTGGAGACTAGTTTTTCCGGCTACATATCCGTTGATTTCCGCCACTACAGGTTCTATTAATTCATTTTTTTTTGTGAATTTTGTATTTATATGTGAAATTATGTGAAAATTAGATTGTATATTTCTTATCTGTTTGAATATATGTGAATTTGGTGTATCACTACAACAATCGGACCCTATGGAGACGAGAATTTCAGACCCTATGGAGACGACAAATCGTCGTCATAGGGTATCGCGACGACAAGTCATCGGCACAGGCGTATCGGCATAGTTCTGTTAGGTCGTTGACATAGATGTTGTCGGTATAGCTCGCTCTATTGCGACGACATGTCGTCGGCACAGATTTTGTCAACAACATTTTCGGGGGAAAAAATAAAGTTTTATTAAAATCCTATGGCGACGACAAGTCGTCAGGATAGCTATGGAGACGACTAGTCGTCTACACAAGTTGAAGCTATTACGACGCCGTGTTGTTGCTATAGGGGTTTACCAGTTAACGGTTATGGACCTATAGCGACGACTAGTCGTCGGGATAGCTACTGATTGGTTTTTTTTAGCTTTACAGGTTTTGTACATTACCATTACTGCATTTTTAACAAATCCAAAAAACATTGCAGCATATATCAATTGAAATACATTAACTAGGTACCATTGTTCAAATTCAAAACATCAAATTCAAGTTTAATATTACAATAAGTAGTTAACTAACATTGTTCATAATACTAAAAAAACATCAATCATCATTATCATAATCATCTTCTCCTTCTTCTTCTTCTTCTTCTTCTTCTTCTTCTTCTCCTTCTCCTTCCATCCTTTCGGCAAATTGTTGAGAGCTACTTGCTTGTGTGTTATAGTTGAATAGAAAGTTAGGAAATGAAGCCGCCAATGACGCATTATATTGTTGCAAATATTCTTGCATTTGTTGTGCATCGAATTGGGATTGAGATTGGGGTTGACATGGAGACGATTTGGATGTGGAAGGTCGTTCATTTGGAATTAAACCGAAGTTGGCGGTTGGTCTCCTACCCACCCCGCGAGCATGTCCACGTCTCGTCCCAAGGGCATGTTCTAAACATTCTTCCTCGTTTACTTCTCCTCCTTCCCCAACCTCGTTTTGCATTTTCTCATATTCATTTTGAATTTTCTCCTAAAATAAAGAAAACAATTAACATACGTTAATTAAAACAAACAATTAAACTTCAACATTCAAAAAATAATAATCTTCCTTAAACAAGAAACTATAATTAATAATAATATATTTAAACAACATATTCATTTCGTTTATCACTTATCCAGTCTTCTTCTGCTCGACTTGTACACCAACCCGAACCTTCTTTGTAGCGCATTTGTCTCCAACCCTCAATATGCTGCGGCTTGATTCCCATTTGTTCCTATAATAAGTGAAAAAATAATAAATATATTTGTACAAATGTTAATAACAATTTTAAATAATACTAATGTATTTTATTACCTCTAAATAACGTCGTTAAGCATAGGGTCTACATTCATGAGCACTTGTGTGTGGAATTTTCGACCTACTAACTTTATTTTTTTTTTCGACGTGCGTCTGTATTCCTCGGTCAAAAACAACAAATCAATCATATTGTTCCAAGCTTGGGCGGTCCAATCATTCGGTGGGTGTCTTCTTGCCCTTTCCACATTACGAGATCCACCAACTCTTTCAAAATGTTTTTTTATCTGATACTTGCGCTCTCGATAAGCTCTTTGCATATCTGCTTGGATACCCGCTCGAAGGGGTTCTCACAAGTTTGTGCCCTGATACCTATTAATATCAAAATAAGTCTGCAAAAGGAAAAACATATTTGATTAGTAAAAAAATATTTAATAAGTGTAAAATTCAATACATATAAAATATATTGTATATTTACCTCTAGTTCGGGATATAAATCAGCTTTGTACTTGGTAGGAACACGACGCCAAGTATGATAATGCAACGGTACCTTTGATCCCACCAGATTTGAGATTAGTCTGACAAACATTTGCCCGTTGTCCCCTATAAATCGATTCGTCCGCCCGGAGATATCAATTCTCAAATCCAAAGGCCTACACTCGTTTTTTTCATACTCCTCGTACAAATTTAAGTTTCTCCCTTTGCCACGCATATTCACATTCACATTCTTCGCTTGTGCTATATTTACATATACAATTTGAAATTTAGAAATTTAAAACTTTTATATATATAATAATTAAAAATTTCATATAACTTACAAGATTGACAACCCGATGGTACACCGCGTGCAATCCCGTGTGGAGGTCTAACCCCACCATCTCCTCCGTGTCCCCTCGCGACTTCTGCCATCTGTTTAACAAATATTATAAACATTCAGAAAATATAATAAAACTACAAATAAGCAACATTTCAAAATTTAACAAATATTATAAGCAATCATGACATATAATAATAATAACATACCGTCAATCAGATTCATCACTAGAACAATATACATGTACAACATCATCATCATTGTCATAGTTTTCATTATTTATTTCTTCATCTGAAGAGTACGTATCATCATCGTCATTTTCATCGTTAATGAAATCGTCATCATATATATTAGGAGCAACAATTCTCCTAGCAACCACACTTGATTCACCAACCTCACCTAAAGTTGTCTAAATAGGTAAGGTGCCTAAGTCGACAACCAGGGTAAAATCAGTTGATTGAGTGTTGTTCACAACATCTATCTCATTGACAACACCGATACTTGGATGATTCTAAAGTTTTCGATGATGAACCTCTTCCACAACTCTCCAGTTATTGTTTTGAGTGGGATCTTGGAGATAAAATACTTGTTTAGCTTGTGTGGCTAAGATGTATTGTTGATCATCAAACCACGTTTTACCGACATACCATTTATGATTGGTATCGATAAGAATCATATTATATATAGTCTTTAAACGTCCATTATGTAATGAGGCATTGAACCATTTACCACGAAAGAGTACAACTGATTTATCATATAAATAATGCAACTCTATGATCTCCTCTAATTGACCATAGAATCGTGTACTGTCTTCTCCGAATGTAACAACACCACTATTTTGAGTAGTGCGTCGGAGATCACGACTATTCACGACAAATCGGACACCATTTACTATGCATGCAGTGTATGAATATGCTCGCAACGGGCCATATGTCAACGCCTTTAATTCGTCAGTACAGTCCGTAGGCACATCTTTTTGGAGACAATAAATCTGTAAGGAAATATAAGATTGTATGTTTAAGTAATAACTTAGTTTTACATTATAAATATATAACATACTTACCTTTTCTTTGAAGCATGACGGAAATTCGTTTTTGAAATCACTTTCATGCAATTCTAATTTGAATTCACTGAATATGGGACAAAATAATTAGAATAGTTAAAACACTATCGAAAAAGGTAGTTAATAGATTAGAAACTTAGGATTTGTAGCTTCTCATCTCATCCTCATCGCAATTGTTTAGTACAAACCAATGCAATGATTTTTTGGCCTCGTTACAAAGTTCAGCGATTTTCTTAGCCGACATTGTTCGACATTGTGATGAGAAGACAGAAAATTGCCTTTTTGGAAGGCCGGGATCATCATTTCTATCAGCACGGTTGAATTTAGTTTGCATACCCTCAAGATACATAGAGCAAAATGTCAAAGCTTCGTCTGCAACATAACCCTCTGCTATTGAACCTTTTGGTTTGGCTTTGTTTCTGACATAATTTTTAAGTTTTTTCATATATCTTTCAAAAGGATACATCCATCTCATGTGTACAGGCCCTCCAAGAATGGCTTCATCTGGTAAATGAAGAATAAGATGAATCATTATGTCGAAAAATACTGGAGGATATATCAACTCAAGATTGCATAAGATCTTCACCACTTCTGTTCTGACATTTCTCATGTCATTAACATCAAATGACCGTGCAAAATTTTTTTTAAAGAATGTACACATGTCAATGATTGTTCTTGAAACATTTGGTGGGAGACATGCTCGAACCCCGATAGGTAGCAATCGTTGCATGAGGATGTGATGATCGTGAGACTTCAGCCCAACCAAATTTGATTCAGTATCATTAACCTTCTTCTTAAAGTTCTATCCAAAACCATCAGGTAGTGTCACTCCTTTAATGAATTGACAGAAATGTTGTCGATCAATTGGTTTGAAAGAGTAAGAAGCATGTGGGAGTGTTTCCTTCTTCTTGTTTTCTTCCTTGTTGTGTTTCTTCATCTTCTTGACTTTCTCTTTTGGCCATTGATCTGGTCTAATGCCCATATTTTTCAAGTCAATTCTTGCTTCTTTTTTGTCTTTGCTTTTATCGTTCATCAGTGCAGTATTCAACACACTCTCATTCACATTCTTTAAAATATGCATAACATCGAAATTGTGTTTTAGGTCGAGGGAAGACCAATACTCAAGCTCAAAGAAGATACTTCGTTTCGTCCAATTTAACTATGTCTTTTTTCTTTCATCATCGCGCTTTCTTTTTTTGCCCCCATAATCAGGATGTTTCCCTGGAATTCGATCAGAGAGACAATTTACTTGCTTTAATATAGTTGCATTACTGAATCTTCTAGGACGCGGTCTTGTCTCAGGTAACCATCAAACAATAGACTCTCCCTCCAACTATGGTTTATATTCAAGAATCGTCTGTGACCAACATAAGACATCTTGTTGGTCACATAAATGGAAGATGTGTCTTCGTTACAAGTAGGGCATGCTAAATAACCTTGACCACTCCATCCAAACAGACTACTACATGCTGGGAAATCATTGATATTCCATAACAACATCGCACACATATTGAATACAGTGTTAGTGTATGCATCTCTCATTTGGACTCCTTCGACCCACAACATTTTCAACTCATCTACCAAAGGCCTCAAGTAAACATCAATGTCCTTTGCGGGTGATCTAGGACCAAGAATCAGCAAAGTTAGCATGAAAGAAGACTCCTTCATACATATCCATGGTGGTGTATTGTAGGTAGTCAATATAACCGGCCAAATACTATAATTGTTATTAAAGTTGCCGAATGGATTAAAGTGATCAACAGCTAAACCTAGACGAACATTTCTAGGTTCTTTGGCAAACTCTGGATATCTCTTATCAAATTCTTGCCATGACTTCCCATCTACTGGATGATACATCATACCATTCGTTGATCTTCCAGTATTTTGCCAAAACATATCTTTAGCTGTGAATCTGGAACTATACATCCGTCGAAGTCTTGGAGTCAAAGGAAAGTACCGCAACACTTTTTGTGGTACTCGTGTCCCCTTTGTGGTTGTGTCCACCCATATACTCTCGTTACAAATCGTGCAATTCTGCATAGAATCATTCTCCTTCCAAAACAAAGCACAGTCATATTTGCAAGCATGGATGGACTCATATCCTAACCCTATCTTTCTCAACTTTTTCTTAGCTTTATAGTGTGAAGTTGGAATCTTGCTCTTCGGGAAAGCAACTCTTAGCAACTCTAAAAGTTGGTCAAATGAACTATTTGTCTATTTATTGATCACTTTAATATGCAAAAACTTTGCTAAAAAGTTTAAAGAAAACATCTCACAATCAGGGTGTAACTTGGTATTTAGCTCCTCCAATAAAGCATCAAATTATGGGTCCATGCCTCGTCCTTCATCATCTGTATTTTCTTCATTTGTATTTTGTTCCGCCATAACGTCATCAATTACATCAAACATCTCATTACTTGTTGGAATGTTTATTGGAGTCGAATTGTAGCCCAAATCCGAAACAAAATGCTTCTCACCATGATAAATCCAAATAGTATACGATTTTAGAAACCCACGGTCATATATATGGGCATAAACCGTACTCAACAACCGTCGATACATATTCACACACTTTACGCACGGACAATGCACTTTGTCTTCAGAGTCAACATGTTTCCTAGCAATCTCCATAAAGTTTTTAAGACCTTCAAAGAATTTTGGGGACGTTCGGTGTTCCCGAATCCAACTCTTATCGATCGTCATTACTGTTAAATTATAAAAAAATTAGATTGTATACATAGTTACAATAAATGTACTTTTATTAGTTTAAATATTTTTATATTTTGTTTACTCTCAATAAACATACTTTTATTAGCTTAAATATTTTTATATTGTCTTTTATGTTGCTATTAGTAATGTTTGTTCTTAATGAAAAACTTTTATTAGTTTAAATCTTTTTATATTTTCACGAACCCAACTCTTATCGACTGTCATTACTATTTCATTATTAAAAATAACATTGTTGTATACATAGTTAAATTGTATGACTTTTTGTTTGAGAAAAAAAAAACAGACGGAATGGATAGATATTGATAAGTATATAAAGAAATATATACCCTGGAAGTCGGAATCAGATGGAATTGATAGAGTATTCATAAGGGTAGACTTCTAAACACATTTTATAGCAATGTACTATTATTAGTTTGTTTAAAACATTCTATTTTTCACTTCTCTTTCATATTTATAGTATATATATATTTTATCTTTTTCAATTACAACATTGTACTTTTAATATTATTTTGTTTTTTTTATATATTTTTTTATACCACCATAAACAAGATAAAAAAATACTTTTAATATTACTTTTAATAACAACGTAATTTTATTATTTTGTTTTATGTTATAACTTTCAAATAGAAATTAAAATAAAATACTTTAATTAACAAGATAAAAAAAGCATGTTGGTATTAATAACTTTTATAGTTTAAATATTTTTAACTTAATAAACATATTCTTATTAGTTTTATATTATTTTGTTTTTTTTGGTTTTTTTATCTTGTATATTGACATTAAAGTTTATTAGTTTGTTTAAAACATTAAGATGGTTCAAACATATATGATCGAAAGATCATTCACGGAGAATACTAAAGATAAAAATACTTTTAATATTACTTTTAATAGCACCATAAACAAGATAAAAAAAATACTTTTAATATATTATTTTATTATTTTATAGCACCATAAACAAGATAAAAAATATTTTTAATATTACTTTTAATAACAACGTAATTTTATTATTTTGTTTTATGTTATAACTTTCAAATAGAAATGAAAATAAAATACTTTTATTAAAAAGATAAAAAAAAGTACGTTGTTATTCATAACTAAACAAATTAAACACAATTCATACATATTTTACATTTTATACATAAACTTTTATAGCAACCTAAACAAAGATCACAATCATACAAAATTTCATACCAATATAAACAATTTCAATTTCATATACCAACCTAAAAAACATCAATTTCATATACCAACCTAAACAATATCAATTTCATACAATTAGTTTGTTTAAAGTATAAACCTAAACAAACAACAACAGAATCATATATATATATATATATATATATATATATATATATATATATATATATATATATATATATATATATATATATATATATATATATATATATACACACACACACAAAACAAACAATACAATTACAAAAAAACAACAAACCACAACACATATATATATACAACAAACAACAATCACATATATATATATATATATATATATATATATATATATACAACACAATCACATATATATATATATATATATATATATATATATATATATATATATATATATATATATATAAAAGCAACAAACAACAAACAATTTCAACACAATTCAATTTCAATTTCAATAAAAATTAGAAAAAAAAAACTAACCTTTTGTGCTTGTGATGTTCCGTCTTTTTGGCTAGTCAAAGAAGCAAGAAATACTCCGGTGGTGGCTGGTGGTGGCCACAGGCAGCAACACTAGATAGTGGAAGGGTGATGCAGTCACTAGATCGGTGGAGCTTCACCACCGGTTCCTAAACACCAAAAAAACCCCAAATTAGGGGTAAAAATCAATACCAAAACACAATAAAAAACAAATTAGGGGTAGAAATAACCTTGGATTGGCTTAATTGCTGGATATTTTCGTTGGACAGCCGATTTTGTGCTTGGGAGGAAAGAATGGAGAAAGAAGAAGTCGCTGTGTGCAAATGAAAGAAAGCTGCGTATCTGTTTTAGGGTATACCCCTATGCCGACGAGATGTCGTCGGTATAGGGTCGACATAAACAACAACGTCTCACTTAATCCTGAAATATATATATATATATATATATATATATATATATATATATATATATATATATATATATATATATTAAAAACCCTGTGCCGACGACTTGTCGTCGACATAGGGTATCCCAAAACTACGTCGTTCACATTTTCTGGCACTTGGAATAAAAATAAATGTAAAATACTTTTTTTTACCTATATCGACGAGACGTTGTCGGTATAGATTTTCAACTTACCGCCAACATTTTCGTCGTTCCCGCCAGACCTATGGCGACAACTTGTCGTCGGCACAAATGTAGTGGTCAAATGAAATTGGTCAAAAGTTTCAAAAGCTATGGCGACAACTTGTCATCGGCATAGGGCACCTGTACCGACGACGTTTGTCGTCGGGATCGTCGTCGTCGCCTCAGTTTAATATTCTTGTAGAGTATATATGTCAATGTATGTGTGTTTGATGTATATGTTTGTATATTAGTATTTGGTAGAAATTATATGTATTTGTTATAAGTAGGATGTTATTGTGTGTTTGTGAATGTATGTGTGCTTGTTGTAAATGTGGTATATGATTGTGAAACTTTTGTATTTGGTATAAATAGGATGTTATTATGTATATATGTGAAATTATGTGTATCTGGTTTAAGTAGGATGTTATTTTGTGTGTATGTGTATGTATTTGTATTTGGTGTATATGTGGTATATGTATGTGAATTTCCTCATCTTATGTATTATGTAAAACTATGTCGTTTTGGTATAAGTAGGATGCTATAATTGAAAAAAAAATTATAGTTATAATTTGAAAAAAAAAACACAATATATATATATATATATATATATATATACATATATATATATATATATATATATATATATATATATATATATAAATTTGTTTAAAAATTTATATACAAAAACTAGAAAGTTTCTAGTTTTTACTCAAGCTAACTCCAAATTAATTAACCAAAACGTTATATAATTAACTTATAATCTTCAAATTAATTTATAAGGTTATATTTCTATTACCAATAATAATCGGTTACCATAAAAATAGGTTAAACGATGCTATAATTGAAAAAAAATTATTGTTATAATTGGACAAAAAAAACACAAAAAAATTATAAAATTGTTTAAAAACTTATATACAAATACTAGAAAGTTTCTAGTTTTTAAATGTTTTATTTGCAACATATTTATATAATGTTATAAACTATATATATATATATATATATATATATATATATATATATATATATATATATATATATATATTAATCTCGACGGTAAAAAAGAACAACACAACAACATAATATGTATGTAAAAGTATGTGAATTTCATGTTCTTATGTATTATGTAAAATTACGTGGTTTTCTTATAAGTAGGATGCTATAATTGAAAAGAAAATAAAATTTAATTATTGTTATAATTGGAAAAAAACACAAAAAAATTATAAAATTGTTTAGAAACTTATATACAAATACTAGAAAGTTTCTAGTTTTTAAATGTTTTGTTTGCAACATATATATATATATATATATATATATATATATATATATATATATATATATATATATATATATATATCTCGACGGTAACATAATAACATAATATGTATGTAAAAGTATGTGGATTTCATGTTCTTATGTATTATGTAAAATTATGTGGTTTTCTTATAAGTAGGATGCTATAATTGAAAAGAAAATAAAAATTAATTATTGTTAGAATTGGAAAAAAAAAAACACATATAAATGTTATATAATTTCTACCCAAGCTAAACCCAAATTAAGCAATAAGTTATATAGTTAACTTACAATAGTAATAAATGTTTTTTATGGATCTTTGATCTTTTTATTTAATATTTACAACTTTTGCATAAACAAATTACAAATAGATGTAATTAAAATTAATTAAAAAAACGCATAATAAAAAATTTTAGTTTAACTTTTTTAATTTTTTAATTTTTTATATTTTTATTATTTTAATTGTATAAAAAATGTGGATTGGAAAAAAAAAAACAATGCTAATTCTGTATACTAAACTCTAAACCCAAAATAATGTTTCAGCAACATCATGTCTATTGATAAAAGCTGGACTACTAATCCATATTGAAACCATCCCGAGTTCCAAGCGGGACTCAAAGCTTTTATCGAGAAGTCGAAGTCACACCTTAATAGTAATGGTAAAATCAGATGTTCAAGTACCCGACTGCAGTTGAATGCCATATATTTATAAATGGTTTCAGTAAGTCGTACAAATTTTGGATCTATCATGGTGAATCTTTTATTCCTCTAGTCTTCTTGCCAAGTAACCAAATGGTCGATTTAATCGACAATGTGATGTGGGAGTCAAGAGAAAATGATACCAACCTTGATGAAGGAACCTCGAATACAAGTGGTAGCGGTGTGGATGGTGATTTTGTATAGTTGTTGGAAGAAATGGAAACTCAATTGTATCCCGGTTGCATCTTTTCTTCCCTTGAGTTTCTAGAAAAGTTAATGCATATCAAGGTGAACAACAAATGGACTGATAGTTCATTTGATCAACTCCTTAAGTTGTTGCAATTAGCATTTCCCAAAGGCAACAAGGTTCCCCTTTCACATTATCTAGCCAAAAAGAAACTAAAGTCTATTGGCCTGGGGTATGAGTCGATACATGTGTGCAAAAACGATTGTTGTCTCTTTTGGAAAGAACACGATTCATTACTTGTTTTTCCCGTTTGTAAAGAGAGACGATGGATCGATAAAAACACCATGGGTAAGAAAGTACCTCATAAGGTGTTACGGTACTTTCTTGTGACCCTTAGACTACGACGTTTATATTGTTCGAGGCACACTGCCAAAAATATGATTCGGCATAGTACCAGACATTCAAAAGATGGTGTGATGCTTCATCATATTGATGGGGAACATTGGCAAGATTTTGATAAAAAATACTCCGACTTCTCAAGTGAACCCTGTAATGTACTCCTAGGTCTTTCACCTGACGATTTCAATCCATTTGGAAACATTGGCAAGATTTTGATAAAAAATACCCTGACTTCTCAAGTGAACCCCGTAACGTACTCCTAGGTCTTTCACCTGACGGTTTCAATCCATTTCGAAACATGTGTAATCCACACAGCACATGGTCGGTCATACTCACCACATACAATCTGCCACCCTAGCTTTGTATGAAAGAGTCATCATTCATGTTGACTTTGTTGACTCCAGGCCCAAAAGCTCCTGGAAAGGGTATGGATGTTTTCCTTAGACCGTTGGTGGAAGAGCTTAAAAATTTGTTGAACTCAGGCGTACGTATTAAAGATGCGGTGACAAACACATTCTTCACGATGAGAGCTTTGTTGTTGTGGACAATAAACGATTGGCCAGCTCATAGTAGTCTATCGGGTTGGAGTGGGCAAGGGTATAGAGCATGTGCTACTTGCAATGAAGACACTCATTCGTACAGTGCAACAAACAAAGTCGTATATATCGGTCATCATCATCATCATTTCCTAGATGCTAATGATCCGTTAAGAAAGAGGTTTAAATTTAACGGGATGGAAGAGATAAGACTCGCTCCGAGACACTTTAGTAATGATGACATACAAGAGCAACTAGGTCTCCTACTAACTCGTAAACCGAGTAAACATCCTGAGCATGGAGGTGGGGATCCAAAGCGACAAGATTACGAGTTGAACTGGTTGAAACGAAGCATTTTCTACGAAATCGAGTATTGGTCTTCTCTACAGTTGAAACACAACATAGATCTCATGCATGTCCAAAAAAATGTGGACGAGAGTTTGTTAGGTACTCTTTTAATGAACGATTAAAGCAAAGACACATCAAATGCACGAGAGGACTTGAGAATTCTAAACACTTGGAGAAATGAATGGTTGCAAAAAAATGGTAACAAGTTTCATAGACCCCAAGCAAGATACTCTTTCATGAAATCCACTCGACAACTCTTTTGTCAATTTATAAAAGAGGTTAAACTGCTGGATGGGTTTGGTTCTAACATCAGTAAGAAAGTGAACGATACTAACACTAACATTATTGGGTTGAAATCGCATGACCACCACATTCTTATGCAACGTTTGATACCAATTGGAGTAATAAGGTTGTTAGACAAAGATACACATACACCTATTGTAGACCTTTGTACGTTTTTCTAGCAAATTTGTTCCAGAACATTGAAGGTGGAGGATATGAGGAAAGCAAAAGTAGACATTATTGCAATCTTGTGCAAGTTAGAATTGATTTATCCTCCAGCGTTTTTTGACATTATGGTTCATTTAGTTTTGCATTTACCTGATAAAGCGATTGTCGAAGGACCGATATGTATGAGATGGATGTATCCCTTTGAAAGGTACATGAAAAGACTAAAAACTATGTCACAAACAAGGCGAAGCAGGAAGGTTCTATAGCTGAGTGTTATGTTGTTGAAGAAGCTTTATCATTTTGTTCGATGTACCTTCAAGATGTAAAGAATCGTCCAGAAAGAAATGAAGATGTTGTCATTGAAAAAACAAAGTTTTGGATGTTTTAGTCTAAATGTCGACCAGCCAGCACAACTCAAATCAAAACTCTTAATTTAACGGAAATGCATAACATGGAATGGTTTGTATTGAATAGCTGTGAAGAAGTCACACAGTATATCAAGTAATTAATATTATCTCTAACTTTCATCCTTCATTTTTTTTATCTTTTTAAATCTATATCTTTTGGTCATCAACATAGGAAATTCAAATTTGAGCATCCCTAAAGTGATGAACAGAGAGAATTTCGTAATTGGTTTTGTGAAAAGGTAATATAAATTAATAAACAAATTTGTTTCATTGATCTAATAAATACATAATACATATTAATTTATAATTTCTAGGTTCATTAAATGAAAATAGAAAACTCTCCAGAATTCCACAAAGAGTTGTCGGCTCTTGCAATGGGTCTGCAAATGAATGCTTATTCTTACACACATGTATAGTCAATGGTGTTAGGTTTATGATACTTAGTCGTGACACACAACGTACAACACAAAACTTTGGGGTTTTAGAGGTGGGTGAGAAAGGCGAGAAATATTATGGCCAGTTAGAAGAGATTATAGAGTTGAGGTATACAAATGATTATTCAACTGTACTATTTCATTGCAAGTGGTTTCATACTCGAACATGAATTATTTCTGGTGATAATTTCACCAGTATCGACACACGATGCGAAACATACAAAGATGATCAACTCATATATGCTTCACAAGCCAAATAAGTGTTCTACATCAGAGAGCCAAACAATAACCATCGATGTGTTGTCGAGCATGTTAATCATCGAAGTATTTGGGATGAAAAGTGACGAGTGGAATTTTGGTCACTAAATGGTTAGTGACGATTCCTTCTATTGTTAGTGACCATTTTTTTTGGTCACTAATTAACATTTTTTTTTTTGTAGTTTGACTACACTACTATGAAGTATTAATATGTACACTACCTTTCTTTCGTCAACTCCTATCACTGATTCTCTCATATATTTAAATTTTTTATAACAAGAGAGACTATATATGTCTTAGAAATAATATTTACAACAAAGATGGTACCACAAACTTTAAATTAATTACTTCAATTAAACGTACGACCTAGGTAGACATGATGGTCGTATTAATTAGTAGTATGAAAAAATGTACCTAGTTCCATTTATATTGGATTCTTAAGAAAAATATGTATAGTTGTCCAAATTAAAGAAGTCTTGGTATAAAGGAATTGAAACAACCACCCTAGCAAATAAAGAGAAAAGGAACACTCAACACCATAGATCAATGTATAGGATGCCACTAGATCGCAGCAAATGATCATGCATGCAACTTTGTTGGATGTTCAATAAATATATACAAATGAAGGGAGTGTGCACTCCATACGAACGTTGTAGAGATTAATAGTAATTTAATCTATGGACCGTGGAATGCACACGAAGGCCATCACCAACTCTATAAACAACAAAGAGTTATTAATTTTTTTTATTTCTTTTGGTTATAATGGACACTATGTTTTTTGTTATTTCATCATGATGCCAAAAAAGTTATATTAATGCTTATATAATTAAAGGAACACATCACATTAAAGTATTCCTACCTAATATTGACATTTAAGAAAAAAAATCATTAATTATTAATTAAACAGAGATGAAAAACATTTGTTCTAATCAAATAAATTAGATACTACTTAAAGGTCGCATAAATGTTCGTTAATAAGGCCTATTAGGGTTTAGGATAGGGTGTTGCTAAATTTACATCACATAGACATTCTTTATCAAAAATCTACCTATAACATTTTTTTTTTTTTTTTTTTTTTTTTTTTGTGTTTTTTCTTTCTTTTTTGGAACAACAAACATTTCATTAGCAAAACAACAATAGCTCAAACGAAGCTCAAGACGAAGTACAAAAGAAATAAAATAAAGGAGAATTACATGACAATTGTCTGTTAAGAGAGTTAAATTTAAAGTTATTCTTAATCAAATTAAACATATATGTTCTATTATCATCAATAATCATCATTATAGCTCAAATCTTGTTTCGTTTTTGGCTTTTAGATCAACCAAATGATGCCAATATATATATATATATATATATATATATATATATATATATATATATATATATATATATATATATATATATATATATATATATATATATATATATATATATAGAGAGAGAGAGAGAGAGAGAGAGAGAGAGACTAGGACACCCCACCACAACAAAACAAAAAAAAAATTAATTAAAAAAATATGTATTTTTTCAAACACAATATGTTTTAGGGCCTTCAAAAATAATATTTACATCAAAAATATTTTAATGATCCTATAAAAATCAAAATTTCATTGTCTTCTCTTTTAAAATTCTTATGTCCGCACTATAAGAATCGGCCCCTTTGGTGATGCCATTTTTTAACGCTAATCCGACGGCCATTCGTTGGGAAGTCTAGCTATACCCACGACAAGTTGTCGGTAAATTGTCGTCGGCGTAGCCTCGTTTCTGGAAGTGGAAAAAGTAATCAGGATAAATGTTGTTGAGATAGGTACCCTATATCTATGACATTTCATCGGCATAGGGTCCGTCAAGACTGATTTTCAAATAAAAAAAAATTAAGTTTTATTAATTCCTTGTATCAACGACAAGTCATTGTCATAGGTCAACTATGTATGGACGATATGTCGTTGGGATAGGTCAAGCCTGTAACAACGAAAAGAAAAGGTTATAACAGGTTTTACAATTTGAGCAACAATGACGACATATTGTCCGTATAGTTTTTTTTTTTTTTTTTTTTTGAATAATTTTTACAGATTCTCTAATTAACAAACTTGTTTTATAAAACAAACTATTACAATATGCAACATAATTTCATAATAATCTACTAAATAAACATAACAAACCAACATAGTTCAAATCGAAGACTTAAATTCTAGTACATACCAAAATGAGATACAACAAAAACTAGAAGTCTTCAACGGCATTGTTCAGAATGACAAAAAAGATCAATCATCACCACCTTCTTCCGTCTCCTCGGTTTCATTTTCTCATCTTTGGGGATATTTCTTGAAACATATTGGGACTGAATTGAATCGGTGGTGGTTGGTAGTTATAAAGTTAGGTTGCGAATGACTCATTATACCCTTTATACATTTGTTTCAAGTTTTATTGGAATTGTTGTGTTAGTCTAACAACTTAGGAATCACTCATATTTTGGGATTGGGATTGAGAAGATGTAGGAGGGGGTTGATTTGAAAATAAATTATTTGTTGGTGGTTTTGTTCCAACTTTGCGAGTATGTCCACGTTTCTTCTCGAGGACACGAGTGAGGAATTCATACTCATTTACAACTTCGTCCTCTGTGACCTCTTCTTACATTTTCCTATACTCCTCTTGAATTTGTTTCTAAAATAAAGAAAACAATAAACATACATTAATTGTAACAAAAAAACTAATTTTAAACACTATAATAATAATAATAATAATACACCTTAAACGATAAAACAATAAGATATTTAAACAACGTATGTAACAACGTATCACTTCCCCAATATACCACATGCACAAATAATAATCCTCTCATGGCTAATAAGCCTCTCATCACTATAACCCGACATGGACCCCCCAGTCTTATGCTTCTCGGTGAAGATCCTTCGGTCTCATGGCTCGGTATGGATCCTGCGGTCAATGTATCTTAGTGGAATCATCCGAATCCAACTCGGGTGGACCCTCCGGTCCTAACTCAGTAAAACTCAAAATAATACACAACATAAATCACAAAGATATAATACATGATATCACAATACTCAATAAAAGCACATAAGACCCTCCGGTCACACAAAGATTACCACTCTAGGTAAGTATAGTGAGAAGACTCACCTCGTAAGCAAGAAAATACACCTAGTACACGAATCACCGATCTTGGCTCCGCTTAACACATATGATAATTATCTCTAATTAACACTCCAATAACAACTTTAAATAACCAAATGCTATTTTCTCTCTCCAGCTCTTGGGATGGGTAAAAGACCATTTTACCTCTCCATGGTCCCCAAAATCCCTGTCTTGATCAAACGCTAAAGTCAACAGAAGTCAACACTCGGGTCAACAGTCCATGTTGACTCAACTCACTGAGTACAGCTCATGAACTCATCGAGTCCCTCAAAACTCAGTTAATCGTGAAACCCCAGTCCTACTCGCCGAATTGCTAGCCAACTCGTCGAGTCCTTGCAGCGTCCAAAAGGCTAGGGAACCCCGCCTACTCATCAATTTGTCACATCAACTCGTCAAATCCACTCTGAATCCAAAGATGGGTAAAAACCTCTCAACTCGTCGAGTTGTCTCATCAACTTGCCGAGTCTGTCATGCGTCCTAACCATCGAGTAAACCCTAACTGAATCGTCGAGTCGGCTCACCAACTCGTTGAGTATCTTCAGTCTGTTTCCTCATTCAGATAATTTTGGAAAGAAATAAGGTCTCATACTCTGGATGTAGCCTCCTAATGCTGAATCATCATGTAAAGCTACAAGCTTTACGTTCATGCATAAATGTCAAAACAAGCTCCATAAAGGTCTTTACGCTTGAAGACTTGCCCAAAGCTTGATAAAGCTTGAATCTTTAGGCTCATAGGGACTCATATAGCTCAGATATATAGTCTCAACTTCCATGACCAGTTCAACAACTCCAAACCAAAAGATGGATGGAATAAAACCCTAAAACTCTCTAGAAAGAGATCTAACAAAAGGAATGATCAAGGAGATAGCTTTTTACCTCCACCTGACAGCTAACACTGGATCCAAACCTTCTTGCTCTTCAACCCTCTTCTAAAAATGCACTTGAACACAATATTTTTAGACTTTCTCTTTCTCTCTCTCTCACTCTCTCTCTCTCTCTCTCTCTCTCTCTCTCTCTCTCTTTCTCTCTTTCTCTCTCTCTCTCTCTCTCTCTCTCTCACACACACACACACACACATCAACTACAACTCATCTAGGGTTTTTCTCAATGGGTCTAAATGGTTAGGGAGGCAGAAATGAGGGATTAAGGGCCTTTAAATAGGGTACAAGCCCTAAAATTAGGGTATTCTCAATATAGACTCAACTCGTCGAGTCCACCCTTCGACTCGATGAGTAAGCTTCATATTCGACGCAGCCAATTAAGCTCCTACACGACAAGTCGGGACCAACCAACATGTCGAGCAGGTTCTCCAAAGTGCATTAAAACTCCTAAATTTCTCATCCAGGATTCGATGTGTTACAATTCTCCGCCATTTGAATTAGATTTCTCTCTCGAAATCGCTCCTTTACAACATATAGATCAAACCCAATAATCCGAGAAGCACCACCAAAATCTCACATCATACAACAATCTCCCTTCCAAGACCCCCGAACCTAATCCGGAACACCCAATCCTAAAACAGGACGGACCCCGCTGCAGTACCAATTTTGACTCTCTAGAATTTGAAAACTCTAATGGTTTGTCTCTCTGCTAGACCGCCCATGGAATATATCATCATGTTACTCGCTTATCGAATAACAGACCCCGATAACACACTGTCAGCTCTGATTTTCTTGTTGCGACTGATGGAAATGTGTCATTGACCAATTATTGGCTACCGATCACTCATGTCAGATATACCAATCGATCCAGATCGTAGCTCAAAATGAACGAAAGGGTCACATCTCAGTAGGGACCCACCTCTTGTACCGATATCAGAGCCCATTTGAAAAATGAACCTCAATACACTATCCTCACACACAATAAAATGATATTTCCCGCTCGAAACTATCCTCTCACATCTATACTCATAGAACCCATGGCTCACTCTCAAATTCTCCGTCTGTCACGCGTCCTAACCATCGAGTAAACCCTAACTGAATCGTCGAGTCGGCTCACCAACTCGTTGAGTATCTTCAGTCTGTTTCCTCATTCAGATAATTTTGGAAAGAAATAAGGTCTCATACTCTGGATGTAGCCTCCTAATGCTGAATCATCATGTAAAGCTACAAGCTTTACGTTCATGCATAAATGTCAAAACAAGCTCCATAAAGGTCTTTACGCTTGAAGACTTGCCCAAAGCTTGATAAAGCTTGAATCTTTAGGCTCATAGGGACTCATATAGCTCAGATATATAGTCTCAACTTCCATGACCAGTTCAACAACTCCAAACCAAAAGATGGATGGAATAAAACCCTAAAATTCTCTAGAAAGAGATGTAACAAAAGGAATGATCAAGGAGATAGCTTTTTACCTCCACCTGACACCTAACACTGGATCCAAACCTTCTTGCTCTTCAACCCTCTTCTAAAAATGCACTTGAACACAATATTTTTAGACTTTCTCTTTCTCTTTCTCTCTCTCTCTCTCTCTCTCTCTCTCTCTTTCTCTCTTTCTCTCTCTCTCTCTCTCACACACACACACACACATCAACTACAACTCATCTAGGGTTTCTCTCAATGGGTCTAAATGGTTAGGGAGGCAGAAATGAGGGATTAAGGGCCTTTAAATAGGGTACAAGCCCTAAAATTAGGGTATTCTCAATATAGACTCAACTCGTCGAGTCCACCCTTCGACTCGATGAGTAAGCTTCATATTCGACGCAGCCAATTAAGCTCCTACACGACAAGTCGGGACCAACCAACATGTCGAGCAGGTTCTCCAAAGTGCATTAAAACTCCTAAATTTCTCATCCAGGATTCGATGTGTTACAATTCTCCGCCATTTGAATTAGATTTCTCTCTCGAAATCGCTCCTTTACAACATATAGATCAAACCCAATAATCCGAGAAGCACCACCAAAATCTCACATCATACAACAATCTCCCTTCCAAGACCCCCGAACCTAATCCGGAACACCCAATCCCAAAACAGGACGGACCCCGCTGCAGTACCAATTTTGACTCTCTAGAATTTGGAAACTCTAATGGTTTGTCTCTCTGCTAGACCGCCCATGGAATATATCATCATGTTACTCGCTTATCGAATAACAGACCCCGATAACACACTGTCAGCTCTGATTTTCTTGTTGCGACTGATGGAAATGTGTCATTGACCAATTATTGGCTACCGATCACTCATGTCAGATATACCAATCGATCCAGATCGTAGCTCAAAATGAACGAAAGGGTCACATCTCAGTAGGGACCCACCTCTTGTACCGATATCAGAGCCCATTTGAAAAATGAACCTCAATACACTATCCTCACACACAATAAAATGATATTTCCCGCTCGAAACTATCCTCTCACATCTATACTCATAGAACCCATGGCTCACTCTCAAATTCTCCGTCTGTCACGCGTCCTAACCATCGAGTAAACCCTAACTGAATCGTCGAGTCGGCTCACCAACTCGTTGAGTATCTTCAGTCTGTTTCCTCATTCAGATAATTTTGGAAAGAAATAAGGTCTCATACTCTGGATGTAGCCTCCTAATGCTGAATCATCATGTAAAGCTACAAGCTTTACGTTCATGCATAAATGTCAAAACAAGCTCCATAAAGGTCTTTACGCTTGAAGACTTGCCCAAAGCTTGATAAAGCTTGAATCTTTAGGCTCATAGGGACTCATATAGCTCAGATATATAGTCTCAACTTCCATGACCAGTTCAACAACTCCAAACCAAAAGATGGATGGAATAAAACCCTAAAACTCTCTAGAAAGAGATCTAACAAAAGGAATGATCAAGGAGATAGCTTTTTACCTCCACCTGACACCTAACACTGGATCCAAACCTTCTTGCTCTTCAACCCTCTTCTAAAAATGCACTTGAACACAATATTTTTAGACTTTCTCTTTCTCTTTCTCTCTCTCTCTCTCTCTCTCTCTCTTTCTCTCTTTCTCTCTCTCTCTCTCTCTCTCACACACACACACACACATCAACTACAACTCATCTAGGGTTTCTCTCAATGGGTCTAAATGGTTAGGGAGGCAGAAATGAGGGATTAAGGGCCTTTAAATAGGGTACAAGCCCTAAAATTAGGGTATTCTCAATATAGACTCAACTCGTCGAGTCCACCCTTCGACTCGATGAGTAAGCTTCATATTCGACGCAGCCAATTAAGCTCCTACACGACAAGTCGGGACCAACCAACATGTCGAGCAGGTTCTCCAAAGTGCATTAAAACTCCTAAATTTCTCATCCAGGATTCAATGTGTTACAATTATCCGCCATTTGAATTAGATTTCTCTCTCGAAATCGCTCCTTTACAACATATAGATCAAACCCAATAATCCGAGAAGCACCACCAAAATCTCACATCATACAACAATCTCCCTTCCAAGACCCCCGAACCTAATTCGGAACACCCAATCCCAAAACAGGACGGACCCCGCTGCAGTACCAATTTTGACTCTCTAGAATTTGGAAACTCTAATGGTTTGTCTCTCTGCTAGACCGCCCATGGAATATATCATCATGTTACTCGCTCATCGAATAACAGACCTCGATAACACACTGTCAGCTCTGATTTTCTTATTGCGACTGATGGAAATGTGTCATTGACCAATTATTGGCTACCGATCACTCATGTCAGATATACCAATCGATCCAGATCGTAGCTCAAAATGAACGAAAGGGTCACATCTCAGTAGGGACCCACCTCTTGTACCGATATCAGAGCCCATTTGAAAAATGAACCTCAATACACTATCCTCACACACAATAAAATGATATTTCCCGCTCGAAACTATCCTCTCACATCTATACTCATAGAACCCATGGCTCACTCTCAAATTCTCCGTCCAACACGGAGTGTCGGATCAGCTCCTGACCCGACAGTTGAATCTCTAAGGCGACCCTTTGTACACTCAAAAAAAGGATGTGCATACTTTTTTCTAACAATAGCTATCTCAACTCGTCATGACACACCAAATAATGAAGTTCGCTTTACCTCAAGCGAATACCATAATCGATTTAAAAATGTCACCCCACATACGACCTCAATCGTCCAATTCTTACTACCTCATGCACATCGTGGTCCTCCTCTAACCAACGAACCAATTCATACAAGTCTAAAGCATCAATTGGGAAGCACATCCCACTTAGAATGAAATCCATCTAAAAACACCAAAATCCCAACCTGCTGTTCCACCACACAGATAGAGCCAAACTCACTCACCAGAGTCTAATCTGACACATAACTGGAACCAATCGTCCCAACCTATAACCAAGTCGTGAGCCATGTCCCACGAACCTACGCATAAGTTACACCTTGATCCTTCTGATTTGCGATAACCCCTCTCCAACTAAAAACACCACGGTTTCCGACCCTAGGTGAGACCCAAGTGTCGCCCCTGGTTCGGCCTCTAGGTTCCTACAGACTCATTTGGCAAAGCTACCCAGACCTGAGAGCCCCTCTATGTCACACCATTACTAGTAAAGGCTACGGCTCTCCATAGTTATACAACACTCTCTTACTAAATAACAGGTGCTACAGCTCCCTGTAGTCTTACTACTCTCTCTCTCTCTCTCTCTCTCTCTCTCTCTCTCTCTCTTTCTCTTACTGACTCATGAATGCTACGACTCCCTGCAGTCTTATGATACTTTCTCTCTGACGTGCACATGATACGGCTCTCCGCAGTCACATGATATCCTCCCTCTGACTCATGTAGGCTATGGCTCCCTGCAGTCACACGATACCCTCTCTCTGACTTATTTATGCTACGGCTCCCCGCAATCATAGAATACTCTCTCTCTCTCTCTCTCTGACTCATGTATGTTATGGCTCCTCGTAGTCATATGATACTCTTTATCAGAATCATGTATGCTATGGCTCCCCGTAGTTGTACGATCCTCTTTCTCTGACTCATGTATGATATGCTTATAGCACTATCTTATTGACTCGTTAAAGCTACGACTCCCCGCAGTTTCACAATACTCTCTCACTTGTCATGGGCTCACCCTAAGGTTTTTCCCTGACAGTCCCAAGTGATTACTCCCACTCGGATATACTCGATCTCCTATTCCCCTCAATCTCATCCTCAAGTGATCATCCCACTGAGTTCACTAACTCATGCTCCGCGGTCTAATCATAGATAGGTACACACATCCACCCAGATTAAGCATCAGTACTCTTGATGACAATCTTCGCAACAAAACACTTTATCTTGCTATAATTCACACTTTTGGATAATCCCGTTTGATGACAATTAGCTGAAGGGTTCCCACTGGAACAATAGTCACTTTGTACTCCACTTTCCATCTCACAAACTCAAGTCTCAAAATAATCCAAAAAATTTAAGGCATCATACTCGGATACCTTGGTACACCATCATAGAACCTCACGATGTCTTGCCTCAACCATTGATCTTCCACTCATGACATCATACTCGGATACCACAATACACCTTCTTAGAATCTCACAATATCTTGCATCGACCACTGATCTTCCGCTCGCATAACTCGTAACCTTGAAATACCCCAAATCAGAATTTGAAACACGGAGGAATCATCAATGACTAAGAACACCTTGACGACAATCCGAAACCCCATCCTATAACACTCAAAACCCATGTGAGAATACTCATACTGACTTTGAAGTTGGTTTCCAAAATCAACTGCCACCCTTCTCGAAGTACATATAATAACACATATATCGAACTAGAAATTCTCAATGGTTGAAACTGGACCTCAACGAGCCAACCGCCTCTAACTCAACCATTATGACATGTATCATCTCAGTCTGCACCATGCCTCATCCCCAATAACCCAAGTCTCATGTGTCCATACCGCATATCTCCCCTACCAATTCTCTAACCTTACTTGAACCGATCGCTGATCCTCTCATTCGAATACCCAGTTCTCCCCCCACTCGGGGTTCGAACCATCACCAATTGGCATACAAATAGTCTGCTCCACAGATTGTCTCAACATGTACATCATACTTGACTCTTAGAACGTAGAGCGTAACACTCGATGATCTTCCCGATAAAGACCAAGCAACTCTAATCATCCCCAATCTCAGATGAAATCCTTGGAATCCCCCCAATATGACTGCCTCTAGTCATTCTGAATTCTCATATCAGCACACCACTAGATGTCCCTACTGTCTCGAATTAGTCATGACTCTCAATTTGGAAATAATGCACTATCACACAATTCGTCTCCGATCCCTAAACCAACATCCCATTGCATGGATCATCATTGAAACAAGAGACCTCACTCTCACAGTTGGTACACAACGTAGGCAATGAGGGTCGTCGCCCCGATATACTCCTCTTGATTCCCTGGAACTGCTACTAAGAAGTATGCCCTACTCAACTAAGGCATCTCCTTGTCCTCATCCATATCAGTCCCCATTGATGACTCTCTCGCGGTATAAGAAACACCTCGAAGAAAACATACCACAATTACTCTGGTGAAAATATTGCAACTATATGCTACCCTACGGGGTTTACCTACAATTATGAAACCGGATGCTCGTTATCTGTTTCGCTCCACATGAGAAGCTGAAGTAGTGTAATTCTTGTCACAGAAGTGATATCTCCACCATCGGCCGATCACTCAACCCCGACCATAATCCTTCACAGCGTATCATGTCCACTCTTCCTCAACTCCTGCGACTCCAACTGACCGCTCACCAGTCAAACCCTTTGGGATCTAAACTCAATTTTCCTCGCAAGATAAACTCTATTGAGGTTCAACTGACATGCCCCTCTAGCCCCACAGTTTACCATATCCATTCTCAGTCCGAACACTCATCTTCAGATAACTGGTAAAGATAGAAACACATTCTGCTAGGAATCATGGTAGCCAAACCATGTTATCTCTCCTTAAGCTGCTAGTTAGAAGCTCTGTAAATTTCCCTATTTTGAGTATGGGTCATCTGCTTTCAGTAGTATGGGCCCATACTACCTGTCATATCTACCTATACTTTCCACATGGTTCGTCCCAGAATTCCTAAGTAGCTGCTCAAGCATCTCTATCACCAATCCTGTTAAACATGTTTGCTCTCTAGCAAATACTCTCCTTTATCAGTGTACTTATCTGACTAAGGTCACTCCCTAGACTCTTCCTAGGTTCTCATACTTTTCTTCCATCAGCTACTGAAGAACTCCTCATGATGCCAACCATCTACCTCCTGAATATCATCATATTTACTTATTAGTTGTCTCCCATAATCAAGAGTTCCACAAAGCACAAAGCAAGCAACATTCGGGCATTAAACCACCTCTACCCACACATAAAACCACTCTATCATACAACTCCACTCATTCTACCCGCAACTCTAAAAGGCATTACCGAACTCAGGAAACCTTAAGTCTCGTGGGTATCCAACTACTCTCTCAGTAGATTCCTCAAATGCACATCTATGTATCTCTTATGGATTAATCCTCTACTCAAAGCTCTCTCTAAAAGATTCTTGCTAGGTACTCATACTCAGCACATACACAGAGAAAATATCAGATAATATCAATCAATAGTATTCCCTAGGCTAAGGCATCATGATTCAGGCGACTCTAGTCCTAATTTCTGAAATACCTAGCTTACCCTCTAGCATGCAGCTCTAATATCTCATAATGCAAACAAATAATGATATTTTGGGAAATCACCTCTCGGACTCTGGCTGATTGTACACACTGCTCTGTCTCATTTTCTCTTTAAATTCTTACTTGTTTTAGGAAAATCATTTCTTTTGAATTTTTTTCTCAAATCCTCAGTTTGAGTCCAGACATACCCGAGTACATCCGAATCCCTCAAACCAAGGCTATGATACCAACTTGTAATACCATAAATTTTCAAATAAATTTTTCGTTTTTAAATCATATGAATCTCATTATGACATTCACAAAATTCCTAAAATGTTAAATTATCAGAACACATATTCATAATTGTTTGAATAAAATCTAGGATCCTCAAAACATAACTCCATCTCGTGTGCGCCTTCCTGTGATCCTAAAAAGTACCTGAAACATATATCAAACAACACGGTAAACACGAAGCTTAGTGAGTTCCCCAAAATACCACATGCAAAATTAATAAGCCTTTCATGGCTAATAAGCCTCTTATGGCTATAACTCGGTATGGACCCTCCAATCTCATGCGTCTCTGTGAGGACCCTCTTGTCTCACGACTCGGTATGGACCCTCCGGTTAATGTGTCTTAGTGGAACCCTCCGTTCGTAACTCAGTAAAGCTCAGAATAATACATAACATAAATCACAAAGGTATAATACAAGATATCATAATACTCAATAAATCACATAAGACCCTCCAGTCACACAAAGATTACCACTCTAGGTAAGTATAGTAAGAAGACTCGCCTCGTAAGCAAGAAAATACACCTCGTACTCGAATCACCGATCTAGCCTTCACCTAACACATATGATAATTATTTTTAATTAACACTCCAATCACAACTCTAAACAACCAAATGCTATTTTCTCTCTCTATCTCTTGGGATGGGTAAAAAACCATTTTACCCCTCCATGGTCCCCATAATCATTGTCTTGACCAAATCGTAAAGTCAACAGAAGTCAACACTCGGGTCAACAGTCGATGTTGACTCAACTCGCCGAGTACAACTCATGAACTCGTCGAGTCCCTCAGAACTCAATAAATCGTGAAAACCCGATCCTACTCGCTGAGTTGCTAGCCAGCTTGTCGAGTCCATGCAGCGTCCAAAAGGCTAGGGAACCCCACCTACTCGCCAATTTGTCTCATCAACCCGTCGAGTCCACTCTGAATCCAAAGACGGGTAAAACCCTCTCAACTTGTTGAGTTGTCTCAACAACTTGCAGAGTCTATCATGCGTCCAAACCATTGGGTGAACCCTAACTGACTCGTCGAGTCGGCTTACCAACTCGTCAAGTCTTTCAAGTCCATTTCCTCATTCAGATGAAATATGGATGGAATAAAGCCCTAATAACCTCTAAAAAAAGGAATGAGATCTAACTAACCAAAAGATGGATGGAATAAAGCCCTAAAAATCTCTAGGAAGAGATGTAACAAAAGAAATGATCAAGGAGATAACTTTTTACCTCCAACTGACAGCTAACAAGGAAAGTACACTGAATCCAAAGCTTCTTCTCATTCCAAACCTTCTTGCTATTTAATCCTCTTCTAAAAATGCACTTGAACACAAGATCTTTAGCATGTCTCTCTCTCTCTCACAACGACTACAACTCATCTACGGTTTCTCTAAATGCATCTAAATGGTTAAGGAGACAAAAATGAGGGCTTAAGGGCCTATAAATAAGGTGAAAGCCCTAAAATTAGGGTTTTCTCAATATAGACTCAACTCGTCGAGTCCACCCTTCGACTCAACGAGCAGGATTCAAATTCTACGCGGGCAACTCAGCTCCTACGTGATGAGTCGAGACCAAATGGACTCAAAATTAATGCCAGTTATTAAAATTAAATTGCGTTAAATTATATAAAACTAGCATTTATATAGAACCTTTAAAATTATTTTCTTTTGAAAATTGGTATCACGGTTTATTATATGCATGTAATAACCATGATATCATATGTTTTTTTTAAACAAGAATTATAAAACACATGAAATACCCTTTTTACAAACCTCAAATCTATGCAATCCATTTTGAAAAGCACCCGTACATCTCTTGTATGCACTTGTGGGATAAAGCGTACCTACCCACTGAGTGTTATCTTTAGATGGAAGACATGTCTTCATGATTTCTATAACCAAGTTATAGGCCGATTACACAAGTTTTTCAAATTGGATGATTTGATCGAAAATATTTTAGAATAAAGGATACCTAAGCCAAAGAGTTATGAGGCATAGATGGAATCAAACATGTCTAATTAAAATTTTTTATTAGCAATCTCATAAATCTAGGAAATATATAGTGAGATATAGTTGATAATCGATATTTACCGGGTTGAATTCAAATGGTTGGGATAAAGAATACCTAACCATTTATTTGTTTTGCAACTTGGATCCTAGACTTTGATGATTAATGTTTTTGGATACTAAAAGGGTATTAATTATCAAAGAGTGTAAATATTGAAAATACTAAATGAATTTTGTTAAAAATTTGTAGTTAAATAATCCATTGTAGTTACCATGAATTGTCATTTTCTTTAATAACTTAACGAAACAATAACATTCACTATAATAGTACAAGGCCCAAAGGAATCATTTTGTGTCATCTAGGAGGCCCATGTTTTAAGAGACAATCTCGCAAGAGATATGAAATTGTATACACTTAAAGGTACGATTCCTAAACTGTTTCTAACATCTAAGTAGGAAAAATAGAAGGCCCAAAGGAGTTATCTTGTGTCATCTAGGAGGCCCATGTTTTATAGATTGAACACCTTTAAGCCCAAGAAATTCTATAAGGCCCACATAGATGAATCTTGTTTGTTTTGTGGAGAAATTGGACACTAGAAGATGATTTGCTCCTCTTATGTGGAAAGAAAGTCTGGAAGAGACTAGAACTTCAGGTATCTAGTAGATAGAACTCATACTTTTCATATAATACTTAGGTACTTGGTATTTAAATGTTAATCTAATATTTGTGAATGGCTTGCATATATTTACAGAAGAGTAACCAGCTGAGCACAATCAAGTTACACTACCTTCTCAAAGTTTAGTTTATAAATTATGCTAGGAACATAATATACTTCTAATATAAAACAATGTTTGTTTTGGAGCAGTGTATTGTTTAATTTAACTTGCCTAAATAGATGTCTCAGTTTAATTTATGAATGATTGGCTATTTACTTAAGTTGTTTTTCATATCGATCACCTTCATATTAAAAAATAATTAAAATTCTTTTTATGATACTGGATCTTTTAATAACAATTATAAAGTAAACATCAATATTTTATAAACAAAAAGTTCTATATGAAAAAATATTTTTGACTTAAACTTGTTTTAAATCAAACTCATCTTAAATATTTTTATCTTTATTATATAAATGACATTCATATATTCCAACTTCAAGAAAGGGATCCCTTGAAGGAAAATAATGTAGTTTATTTGACACATGCAAATCTTATTTATATATAAAAGATTCCTAATGATATTTTCACTAAGTAGTAGACAAAATAACTATTAAGGAACTATACACTACTGTGTATGACTTCGTTTCTAATGAATGCCTAGTATTTAGCACAAGATACTAAATTAACTTGATTGACAACTATAGTACTTTCAATTATATTTTACTTGGTAAAGCATAATTGTGAGTTTAAGTTTCAAATATAAAGTTGAAATACAAACTGGTAAGAACTATCTAAGGCCTTAGTGATAATAAATGATTAATTAAATCTTACTTGGTATGATTTTCTTTCTAACCGGTAGAAATGTACTCTTTTGTTTTCCTTAGGATAATACCTACAATACTATTAATTGTATCTTGAGTACAAAAACTAACTAAGTAGTAGATATAACATTTTCTTCATAATATTTTGTATGGAAAGGCTCCTTCCCTATCTTACTTAAAAGTTTTATGGATTTATAGCGTATGTCAGACTAAAGCTTTTAAACCCAAACTCTATGAACTATATATTTGTATATAATACTATAAGTGTGGCTTAGATTATTATAAGAAAACCCACCAAGAATCAATTTTTCTTATTCCTATGATAATTGAGTTAGCAGAAAGCAAGCTTCTAATGACAAAGGAAGTGGGAGGTACGTGGAACTTGATGCAACTCAAGAACCATAACCTAAAGTAGTTTTAACTAGTACTAGTTTTTAACAAGGATTGTTAAAACTGAATAATAGCTATTCAGAAACAAAAATTGTTCGTATTAGTGGTAGAAAACATATATGGCTTGAGAATTGTGGAATCTCTCATTGATGGTTTCTAGCAAATCCATCAAATACCAAGACACTATGCCATATCTCACATTTGATTAATGACTTAGATTCATGAACATGAGATGTAATTAATATATGATAATCAAGTATAGTCTTGATTGAACTTCCTCTCTATACCAAAGATAGAAGGAGTAAGTGATTCTTCTAGAAAAAAAATGCATTACATGGATAACTATACACATTTAAAGCAAGACTTTTTATAAAAGGTGTAACACTTGGAAATTTAAGAAGCAAGTTTGAGCATAATTCCCTTTTGAGAATTTGACACGACATGTTGGAGGAACCAATACGATGTGTCTAGTTAAGGAAAAGGCGCAATTTCATATAAGTAACATGACGTGTTCCTCCCGGAACACGGCATGTTGATGGATGGGAATGAAACTATAATTTTATTAGGTTTAGCCCCTTATTTAAAGGAAAATGGAGACTAGGGTTCATTCACACTCATCCCCCATCAACCCCTAAAGCCCTGAAGGAAACCCTAATAACCGTTCCATCTCATTTTGAGCTAGTATAATGGTTTTGAAGCAAGAGAAGGAAAAAGCTGGAAGAAGGAGGCAAAGACCCAGCAAGCAAGCTTGCATACATCAGTTTGAAACTCTTATGGACCTTTGTAAGTGTCCATGATCCGATATTTATTCCTCTATGTTGCTAGATCTTGAGTTTTGTTCCTTTTTCTTGTTGTTCTTGAGTGAGGGAATGGTTGGATCTCATAAAGCCAACAACTTTATGAATATCTAGGTTTAAGTGACCTTGTAGAGTCTTGGATCTAGCCTTTAGCCAAGTTTTGATGACATGCATGGAGAGTAGGTCATAAATCCACATTTTTGTCTTATTTTGGGTTCAAGACATGCATGTCTATAAAGCACCGACCTTTGGGATGGTTTTGTTGTTAGAATCTCTTCAGGAAAGGATGGGTTTCAAACTTTAAGGATTTAGTACTTATTGGTTATCGCCTTGAATATTCAATCCTTGTGGTTTGGTTTTTGGACCCTTGGAGTAGTTCCAAGCGATAAAGTTGGAAACGTTATGCTTTATATTAGCATTTGGGTATAGATATGAGCCTTGGAGTCCCTGGAATAGAAGAAAATAGCTGAATGTATTAAGCTGTTGGAACTCGGACAAACATTTCATGTTTGCAACCCAACACGACGTGTTGGATGGAGTTTTCGTAATCGACTGGATGATATCGAAACATGGCGTGTTTGCTAGTAAGCACGGTGTGTTGGGTCAACATGGACTGTTGTCCTTGACCGTTGACTTTGACCAAGTTTGACCTTGAGGCTATTTTGGTTATTTTGGAATTCTAATGGAATTTTACCATTTGATGGATTTAGGTATCGTTTAGAGAGATGAAATTCGAAGTCAGGCCTCATCAATTCTACTCAGTTTACGAGGTTAGTTTTCCTTACTATACTTTCAGGTAGAAGGCACCAAGGCCGAACCATTTGTTTGATCACCTGATATTATTGATATGTTGAGTATAGAATAGATATGCATGCTAGTTTTGATACTCTAGTCATGTACATCTGTAGGACTACCTATGATACTGTCTGTTTATCTAGATATGCTATTATCTATTATACGTTGAAATATTTTGTGGGTTGGGTTGACGTTGTACTACTCTGTGTGATAGCCAACAAACCTTGGAGTAATCCAGATATGAGCTGAGGGCCAGAGAGAGCAAACCAGACTCATATTGAGTGCTCATGAGCATTCCAGATACGAGCTGAGGGATGGGAAGGGAATTCTAGACTCATACTGAGGGCTTAGTGGTATTCAGTCCAGGGACTGATCTAGTCAGGGAGCAAGCCAGACATAAGTTGTGGTCCCATGGGGTCAAGCCAGACTTTTACAGTGGGCTCAAGGATAATTCAGTCTGTTAGCTATGGATACATTGCATGCTATTATTTTGTATGTGTTATTTGTTGTGTTAGTATTTTGGGGGAACTCACTAAGCTTTGGGCTTACAATTTTGGGTTGTGTTTCAGGTACTTTAGATAATCATGGGAATGCGAAGGCGTGATCATGCACCTCCTCTTGTTTTGATTTATGATTTTGGAAAAATTATGATATTCAATATGTTTTGAAAACTATCTTTGTAAACAATGATGATTATGGTTTGATTTTAAAAGTTTAGATTTTTCATGAATTTTCTAGGTGTTACAAAAGGATTTTCACATACACATGTCATTAACGGTGGTTCTTATAATATTCTCGACTTTAACTGTGACCAAACCTTTTTCACCAGTAGCTATGATTAGATCAACAAGGATATGTTTTACTATAAATTCATATTGTTAATATGAGATATAGCAAATAGATTTCAAGAAAGAACACTTTTCTTAGTAGACATCTACTAGAAGATATGTATATACATTAGCTTGGTGGTTTTCTTAATCTATGTTATGCTAAGAAAATGTGTAGTGCTTGAGATCCACTTGTGGATATAAAGCAAATATTTCAATGTTGCAATCATCATTTTAATGTAAAACTACAAGGTATGCTTTTATATGAATATGAATAGAATATGTGTGTTTACTAAGAACTAGTGGGAGAATAGTGACATTTCTAATATTATATGAGTGAGACATACTGAATTATGAGAAATTACATTTTGACCATGTCGGGCCTTTCACCTTGACACGTAATGTGTTTCTAAAATGAAAGACTTAGGAAGTACAAGATACATTCTTGGAATGTAAAATCTATAGAGGTAGATAAAATAAATGTTAAAAGCTTTAAGCCTTTATGCAAATATAGAGAATATGTTGAAAGGGACCAAGACACAAAAATTCCTTTAGAGGAATATTGGTATTCTCATATGGCGCTAAGTTTGAGCCAAGGTACCTAACTCATAGGTTTTAACTAGCTAAAACGATTTATATTCGATTTGCTTGGAAAATGAATCCATCAATTATTCCATATTATCAATAAGACCTGGTATATAATCATGTTATGAGCATATCATAATATACCAAGTGAATACATGGTTAAGTCACTGGATGACTATAGAAATATTCTAAGAGTACTTTGGAAGAACTAAGAGAATATATATGAGACATATAGTTTAGAATAAAATCTTCATGCAAAGAGCTACATAAGATTCTAATTGCAAGAAAATGTATATAATTATGAATTATAATTACATTATGACTTCATTGAGGGATGAAGAGTAAGTTTAGTTGGAATAAGGTCCAAGAAAAACAAAAATGACACAATATACTACAAAATAAGAATACACTACTTTAGAAGTTGAAATCTAATATGATTCGATGAATGAGTTCATTAAAAAGCCAAGCTGATCCCTGCCCTTCAAGGATCACATATAAATCTTTGTGACTTCGACAGTATACTTAATCAAGCTTAGCAACTCTATATCACGAAGGATCACCAATCATATACTACAAGATATTTAACTATACCTAGAGTAAAGTTAAATATGGAGATGATAGTATTCATAAAATTCACACAAATTAAGTTTAGTCGAACTCATTAATAAAGTCCTTCTTTCGAGCTAAGTATGAATGGTCACACTTCAACTATATGGCTTTTTTATTCTAGAAATGTGATTTTGATTTGGATTTAGCATTTGGATATTGGATCATTCTAACAACAACTATTATATAATGTTTTAATATATTGGGATATGATCATAACATCAATGCTTGTTGTGTTCTATATTAACATGTTTAATCCATGAATAATCTTATTATTATAAAAGCTCATAGTTGGTTATAATTGTGGGATCAATTATGCAATACAACTAATATAAATTAGATTGGTTGAATTTCACCACATGAAGGTAGGAAATGGGTTGTAACCATGTTTCATAGGGACTTTTCAGAGAACTGGTATTGAACTTAACCGCATCAAGATCATATCGTAGATCGCTATCATGAATGTTACTTGATTAATGGATACTATATTTGTAACCTTAACACCTATAATACATAGTGGGACTTAAGTGTAGGGAGTACTATGATTAGATATGGTCAAATGTTGGTTCTTAACCTAGCAGTTAAAAAAAAAACATTTTTAGGTATGGTATGAACTATGAAAGCGGCTTATGTAGTCAAGATGCGATTTTTTCCTCTTACGTATTGAGAGTTAGAAATCTAAGGTGCCTTAACAAAAGGTGAACACTAAATGAAATCGATTGTGATCTGTATCTCATGTTTAACATGATGTATGTGGCATAGGGATAATTGAGAAACTTACCTTATACACCAATTGTAGCTTCGTCTTTTTTAGGAAATGAGCATTGCTAGAATGGCACAAATTCATATGTTGATGCGTGCAGTGAAATGTTGCTAGACATTCACCACTGTCTATATCAATCGAATATGAATCTTGCACAAGTGGGGGATTGAAAGATCTTGTATGCTCAAGAATTATATTAAATTGATATTCCTAATAAACATATGATACTAATAGGTCACACTAACAATAATTTGATACAATTGATTATTTATTAGAAATGGATTTTAATAAATATTCAATAAACCCATATAATTAAATTGGAAATTATTTATTTCTAGAAAATAATAATTTTCATTAGCAAGTAACATGATATAATCCATATGGTATGAATTAATAAGTCATGTACAACCTTTTGGACTAGTTGAAACCTTTTGTCTTTTAACTAAATACAAAGTTTATATTTTATAAACTTATAATTTAGAAAAAATTAAAAATTCCTCTTGCTTTTGAGGCATGGCTGAAAGTTGACAAGAATACAAGGGAATGGGTTTTTGATGTATTTAATCAAAAGTAATAAGAAGCATGGGAGACATTATAACTAGTAGAAGCATGGGTTCTTAATGGTTAAAGACCCATGTATATTGTGCATGCTATATAAATAAAAGAAAGGCTTTCATTTGTTTGCTTCTTCTTATGAAAAAACCGTAACATGCATCTTATGATGCATGTTCTCTCATTTTTTATTATCTCTATAATATATTACTTGCTTTTATACTCTCTAGAAGTTTATACTTTGGTTATGGACTTCAAGCTTAAGAGTTGAGATTTTTAGACTAACATCTATATTCAGCTGGCTTCATGTTGGTGTCTCTGTAACACCATGGTTTCCATTTTTAGTTCTTTGGTCCAAAGGCCAAGCATTTTGCATAGAACAATCGACGTTCAAATGTCACGCGTTTTATGATGGATGAAATGCATTTGCACGTAGAGACCAAACCCTATATTTAGGGTTTGCACCTTATTCAAAGAACATTATGGCCTCAAAATTCAAAACCCTTCACCACTCCAACCTCTATCATATTTTTAAAAACCATAAGTGTGTGAGAGAGTTTGAAGCCTTGTGCATATTTTTGTTATCATTATAGTGTTCTTGATAGAGAAGGAAGATCATTGGAGTGTTGGTGTTGCTCTCAAGCTTGTGGATTTGGACTCGTGGTATCTTGGAGCATCTTTTTTTGGTATAAAGTTCTAAAGTTGATCATCACATCTCTATATCTTGTTTATGTTAGAAGTTTATGCTTATTAGCCCCATTTTCTTGGTCTTTTTGGGTAGGAGCTACCTTAGACCAAAGGAGTTGTATTTTTGGACGTTTTAGGGTACATTAAGTGATAAAAGTGTGATCTTGGACATTCCTTTCATTCCATGCATGTTTTGAGGTGTGTTAATGGGTTAAATAGTTGGAGTTGTAGCTTTTGGGCTCATTGTAACCATGCATGGCCATAAAATTTGCAACTTTATGGCATTAGACATTCTATTAGCTATGGATCTGAAGTTTGGAATTGATATCTTAAGCCATTAAGTCATTGTTTTGGATGTTGGTGAACACCGAGCAAACGCCAAGCGTTTTCATGTGAACGCTCAGCGTTCGGACACCAAGAGTCATAGTCAGAACGTTGAGTGTTCTCTTAGAAGCCCAATGAGTCAATTCTTTGGGCCTTAGGCCATTAGGGGTTTCGGGCTTAGCTTAATTTGGCTTGTATATAAAGGGTAAAATGGTTTTTTTCCCTCATCGTGATGAGGAATGGACTAGACCATGGGTATGGGTTAAACCTTAATTATTGATTGGGTTTGTTTCTGATTTTGGTTTGACCTGAGGACCAACTGTTGGAGTTTGGACTATTGAATTTGGGCCTTGTTAGGCCATTAGACTTCTGATGTGGGTTTTGTCTAGTCTTTCTTGGATTATGCCCATGATGGGTTTTGGTCCAATTTGGATATTGGACAATATTAGGCTTTTATCGCCATTTGGTTTGGGCTTTGGATTTTGGGCCAGGTGAGGAAAGGGTAAAATGGACTTGTACCATTAGCGTTGGATAGTCGGACTACGTTTCCAGCTATGGGTTGACGACCAATTATTTATTGGGTATTATTTGATGTTGTTAGCGTGGGGACTTTCCGGATCGGCAGTTTGAGCTTTTGGTATGCGTTATTCAGTAGTTTGAGGCGAGTCTCCTCACTATACTATGGGTTAAAGGCACCAATTCCAACTCATTGGCTTATGTTATATAGGAAGACCAGGGGGTGGCCCTTGGAATTTGTATGAGAGACTTGCATGTGGCTCTTGGAAAATTGTATGCAAGACCAGAGTCGGACCCTCGCAAATAGGTAGATAGTATGTATATAGATAGTATGCTAGTTGTCTTTATGATTCTTACATGGAAGACCAGGAGGTTTCTCCTGACACTTGTTTGTAAGACCCAGGGTTTTGGCCTCGACCTGACAAGGAAAGACCATGATATAGCTCCTGGCATAGTGGCAAGACTATGGTTGGCACATAACTTTCTCTATTGTATATGTATGGTATGTTGTATTTTGGGGAACTCGCTAAGCTTTGTGCTAACAACTTATTGTTTTTGGTTTTAGGTACTTCTAATTCAAAAGGAAATGGCCCGATGTGACTTCACTACATCCACCCAAGTTTCTGCAATGTAATGATTTTAGGATTGTTCTCAGATGACTGTTTAATTATAAAACACTTTTGAATGTTTGAATAAGATAATTGGCTCTTTGGTTGAATAAAAAATGAAAATTTTAAGTTATGATTTTCGGGAGGTTGCAGTCTCTTAAGTTCATCTTTCTTCATCAACTTCCAAGCCTCCCAAGAGGATCCAAAGAACTATAACGGTTATCTTTTCTTCATCTTGTTCTTTGGTTGGTGTTGTTTTCTTTCCAAACCTTACAAGATGATCCTTGGTGGTTTTAACTTGTTTATGTTATTAAAAAATTATCAAGTCTTTCGTTGCCAAATATTATGTTTTTGAAACTAGTTTTTGAATAAAAACACACCATTTTCAGCATTGCATTCTTCTTGTGTTTAAACTGGCTCCAACTAAAGATATGAGAAATTCAGTTGCTCTGATACCAACTAAAGATAACAGAAAATGCAGTTGCTATGATACCAACAGAAAAGATGACAAATTCACTTGGTCTGATACCAACGGAAGAGATAAGAAAAATCCAGCAAACCATAGACTTGTAGAGTCCAGGTGTTGAAAATACTGAAACATAGTTTCAGAATCATCAAGTGGAAAGTAATACGGAAAATAAATAGTTGTGAATCAACCAAACTAATTAAAAAACGTTTTTTTATCCTTAAGATCATTAATTCAAAAGTGTCTCATGTTCATCAAAATTCAGTTACAAGTGTTTGAATGTAAAACACACTAAAACACTCCAATGAATCTCTAAAAACTAGTCTAAGCAAGAAAATGTGTAGAATGAGTAGAATGATCCTAATTGAGCAACTTTATAATGGATTCCAAGGGGCCTATTTATAGGCTTTGGAAAAGCCCATGACATGGCTTGACCAACCAGGTGTTTACAAGTCATCATGACTTAGTCATCATTCGACACCTTTTCCTCACTTAACGGAAAATGGATGAAGTATTCCAATTCCGTTAGTTTTTCGTTACGGTTGTGTCCAAGTTATGAGTCTTCCTATTTCTTGAGCCTTCTTCATCAACATTGAAAATGTGATGAGCAACATGAGAATGATGTTGCTCCACTGTCTTCTAAGATGTCATCAACTTCCAAAAGTGTCATTGATCATGTTGAGTTGTTTCTTGAATGTTGGAATATTCCTTGAACTTGAAGATGTACCACCACATTTTCATGATGAACCATGGACGACCTACATGTGCCCTTGAGTATTTGGATGTGCCTTCATTGTACATGATATGCCATGTGCAATCTTGTTAAGCCATTAATGTGATCATGTTGATCCATTGAGTTGAGATGAGACACAAACTATTCATGTTGATCCATCAATGTCTTGTTGAGCCAAAGAGTTGTGGATGATCCAATAATGTTTCTGATGAGCCATCAATACTCCAAATGATCCACCAATATCTTGGTGCTCCATATATGATCTAGATGTGCCATATGAGATCATGATGAGCCAAGTTTCTTTCTTCAAGTGCTCCATGTCAACTACAAGTTCTTTGTGTAAGCTATAAGTGATCCATGAGATCTTCAAGTGATCCATGTCAACTACAAGTTCTCCATGTGAACTGCAAGTGCGCCAATAAATGATTCTTTAAACACTTGTTGAATATTTAGGATACTTCCAACCTGAAACATTCTGATAAGGTTTGTTAGAAAATGTAAATCAATACTCAACTTATTTCAAGTGACAATCACATAAAAATATTTCTAGTAGTTTCTCCTACATTATGGTTATTGAAATAAGGAGTCTTAAAAGTGTGTAAAAGGAAAAATATTGATTTAACATCATCCCTCTCTGCTTCAATGGAATTTTCTGTTAAAGTGGATACACTTAAAAAAACTTTAAAAATGATTCGGGTGAATTTGTTCCTCGAGGTTGAAAGCTATTATTTGAGAAAATATAACTGTCAAAATGATAATTGAAAAAAATTGGAAATCTATAAGAAAAAAAAATGTTCGAATTTGCGCGATCTAGAAAAAATTTTGTTTTGTCAAGATAGGAATGTAAAGTGACATATAGGAAAACTTGCAAACCCATGTTGTGTTTTATTTAGGCCAGAAGTTTGAGGAGAAAATGAAGTGTTGAATAAGAGCGAAAGACTTGATCATTTTCGACAAACAAAAAAACTTTGATATTTTGCTAAATCATATCAATGTGTGTTATGATAAAACCAAGTTGATAAGTCTTGGTCTAAAGTGACTATAGCATATGAAAAATAATCTGAAAGACATTTTTAAAATTATACTTTCAAAATATGTTTTGTTTTTTAAAAATATTGTAGATATGTTTTGAAATCAGATAAATACTAAAATTTGAAAAATAAAATAAAATAATTAAAGAAATTATTTTCTTTTTAAAAATTAGATGTTTAATTAAATATCTTATTAAAAAAACAAAAAAAGAATAGTAAAAAAATTAATGGCGTAAGAAGGAAGGGGGGGGGGGGGGGCAAAGAAGAAGGAAGTGCGAACGAGAAGGCTGAAGAGGGAGGTTGCTCACGAGGATGGAGGAAGGATGAAGAGAGAGTGGACTGCGAGCAGGAGGAGTTGGGTGTGAAAGAGATGGCGCAAGAAGAGACGAAGTGTGGTGCAAGAAGGATGATTCTGGTGCAATAAGTGTTCTGGTGTAAGTCAGGTATGCGAGAGGGCAAGATGCACCAAGGGGTTTCTTGTGAGGGGAGGAGATGCGCCAAGTGAATGCAAAGGGTGAGGTGCGCCAAGTGCATGAAAAGGATAATGTTGTTGTACCAAAAGCGAAGTGTGATGCTTGTTGTACCAAAGTTTGCTGGGAGGCTAAAGTTGCACCAAGGCTTGACTGAGGTGTTGCGCTAAAGCTCAACTGAGGTGTTGCGCCAAAGGTCACGATGATGCGCGAAAGGGGGAGCTGCTGAACGAAGTTATAGGTTCTGATGGCGCAAGGAGTTGATCGTGCACCAAGAGGAAGTTGCAGGACAGAGGTTACGCTAAGGCTCCTTACGAATGGGAGAAGTTGCACCAGGAAGCATGAAGATGCGCCACAAAGTTGCTCATGAAGAAAACTACCCCATGAACAAAGTTTCACCAAGACCGAAGATGTGCAATATATATATATATATATATATATATATATATATATATATATATATATATATATATATATAATTATTTGGGATGATGTTGGTTCAAGAAGGTTGCTTCTAAGAATAAGTTAAGTATAGCACAAGGTAGAGAGATTGGCACTAGATGATGATGTGCCAAGGAGATATTCCAAATCAATGGTTGAACGAAGATGCTTGTGAAGGGATTAAAATTGCGCCAATGTCTTGCTCCAAGGTCTTATTCATAAAATGGAGAAGTTGGGACAAAGTAGGTTTTTGTCTAGTAGTTTCTCCAAGAGAGGATGTGATGCTCAAATAATGTTGATAATGTGAGTGAATTGAATCCAACAAGATTCTAAGCCTAGAAGATGTGCAGATGTTGCAGCAAGCGGTGATGACAACTAGAAGTTGATCCAAGGAATGAAATGATCACAAGTAGGAAAAAATAGAAAAAATAAACAAGAATAAGGTATTTATAGGTTGTGGTTCCTAAGGTTTCTCAATGGGACAAAGTAGGGATTGCATGGGCCAACTTGTGGACCCAAAAGGCTTGGATGACACTCAAGTATAATAGGAGAATGTCAACTTGAGTCATGAGTGAGAGGCGGATGACTTGAGAACTAAGAAAGAAAAGGTGTCACATATATGGATGTTATCTTAGAGACGTGCATGGCACCTAAGGAATGTTTGTGACCTACTCGAGATGTGCATAACTTACTTGAAACGTTCATGACCTACTTAAAATGTGCATGGCTCATTGAAAACGTGTATGGCCTATTCAAAATGTGTATGACACATTTATTATGCTTTATGTGGACTTGATGATCCACATGGACGCGATGTACCAGGTGGATGAAGATGCTCTAAGTTCTTGAACATGCTCTAATGTTCTAGAACATGCTCCAAGTTCTTGAACATGCTTCAAGTGGCTAAAGATGTTCCAAGATGGTCCAAGTGACTTCTAATCGATTTAATGTAGTAGAGATGGCCCATGATGCCTCAAGATGATTAAGATGAAAAAAGATGCTTCATTCATTTGTCTAGTTGGTCCAAAGAAGTGGAGGTGGTCCAAGTTGATTCAAGAGGATCCAGTTGCTCCTAGTTGGTAGAGATGGTCCAAGTTGATTCAAAAGCATCTAGTTGCTCTGAGTTGGATGAAGATGGTCCAAGAGATCATGTTGGTGAAGTTGCTCCAAAATACTTCTAGTTGGTCCAAGTTATTGCTCCAAGAGAATCTAATATGATCTAACTTGAATGCAGTTGCTCCAAATTTGGTCCATGTACCTAAAGTTGCTCCATGTTGGTCCAAGTGCATGAAGTTGCTCCAACAAGCTTCCAGTTGGTCCAAGATGGTTCACAAATGTCTTGTAAAGCTTTGGATGTTTTCCTTCTTCATTATAGATGAGAATGCCCCATGAACTAAGACAAGTACATATGGTTTTCTTGAAGAGTATGGTGCACTTTTCATATGATGCTCCACTTAGCTATGGATGTTCCATGATCAAGTAAGTGATATTCTTTATAAAACTTAGCTGCTTTAGCTAGATTTGAAGGCATGATTTAAACAGAAAGTCTGAAAATGCAAAAACTAAATAATATATCTTTGAAATTGAGATGTGTGCATGTGGAGAGAGAATCATAGAAGGAAATAGTAAAATGTAGTGAAGTGTGTGCATGTGAAAGAAATAATCTTAAGGAAACATTAAGACTTAGAAGGATGACTAATTTAGAAGCATTGTGGATTATCATGATGTCACATACATATTTATCAAGCAACTAAATTTTGTGTATGATCGTTCACTTCGCATTGTAAAGAATTTCCTTTGTTGATTATTAATTTTGATCTCATTATCATCACATAGAATAACCCAATTTGTACTCAGCAATTATGTCTCACCGCAATGCATATATTTGTGTCTAAGGCCTAATTTTTCCCTAACCGTAAATATTGACAATCCTCATAAAAATTGCCCACATATTTTGAACAACATTCATTTTAGGCATTCCTACCACGTCTACCCTTTTATTTACCCCTTTCGTTTCAAAAGGTATCGCCAAATTCCAAGTGACACAACTTTGAAAGAAAAAGTACTATATATAATAATTGACCTAAGAATATAACTACAATTCTTTATATATATATATATATATATATATATATATATATATACATATATATATATATATATATATATATATATATATATATATATATATATTTGATTTTGTTTTTATTTTTTTGAATCTTTTCTTATGACTCTAACTTTGAGAAATTAAACAAGCAAATAATTCCTAACTTTATTTCTATTTTAACTTTGGTTCATGAATTTCTAAGAAATTCATTAGAGTGTTGGGAATCGCTTAGGACACTAATGGAGGCCATGACATTCTATAAAACTCTGTTAAACAATATTTCTTCCCATCCATCCAAGCTTTTATAATTAGCTGTATATATATACATTACCCCCCCCCCCCCCCCCCCAAGGGGGGGGGGGATATTCATCGAAACCCAAAGGTCTTAGATTGAATCCACTCTTGAACTATAAATTATTGAATATATAAATAGGCTCAAAGTGTAGAAATTAAATAGATATAATTGGAACTTGACTCTATTTGTTTAAATAAAAAAAAGCTTTTTATTAGGTAGCAATATTCAAAAAGCAAAACTTTTTATGTCCCTCAAACTACAAAAGTTCATGTTCTTGTCTCATGATTTCACTAGGACAGAGAAGCCACAAATATACTACAACACATTGACATAACTAAACTTTAGAGTTCGCCTCAAATTATACCAGGTAACGTTAGTACTTGATGCTTGTTATAACTCTAAGTAGAGTATAACAATGAAGCTTATTAGAGGTCACTAAATTACCAATATGAGTTGTGTATTGAAGCAACTAACCTTCTTTATTTGCATAGTTGTGATAACAACTTGCATTTTCGTAACAAAAGTACAAATAAAATCTTTTTTGTATTTTCTTTTGTTTAAATTAAAGACAAAAGGCAGAAAATAAAATAATTTTGTAGTTTTCTATTGTGTAAAGTAAAAATGAAAGTAAAATCTTTTTTGAGTTTTCCTTTGTGTGAAAAAAATAAAATATTTTCAGAGTTTTCTTTTGTGTGAAATAAATCAAAAATAAAATACGTTCGGAGTTTTCTTTAAAAAAACATTTTGAAAAAAAAACTTCAAATGCCTAAAGAATTTAGATTAAGAATGCCAAGTCGTCCTAGAAAGTGTAAGCACTTGGTTTCATCCAGAGCTTTTGTGAACATATTTGTGTTCTCTTCATCTGTAGGAACAAAATGAAGCTCAATATGGCCTTTTTAAATATTATCTTTTAGGAAGTGATACTAGATATCAATGTGCTTGGTCATTGAGTGGTTGACCGGAGTGTGGGAGATTGCAATTACGCTCTTAGAGTCACAATAGATGGGGGTCTATTGCATTTTGAATCCATAATCTCTCAGTTATGTTTACATATAGAGCACTTGAGAACAAAAATTGACTGCAACATCATATTCAACTTCAGTAGTAGAGGTTGAAACACATGTTTTCTTCTTTAAACAACTAACCAATCTGCCTCCTAAAAACTGATAGCTACCTGAAGTGCTCTTTGTATCGAGCTTGCATCCTCCATAATCTGAGTCAGCAAAGGCTTAGAGATAGAAGTTGCCTTTATGACGACAAAATAGACCCATAGATGTAGTTCCTTTCAAGTATTTGAAAATTATTTTAACTGCCATGATGTGTGATTCCTTGGGATTAACTTGAAAGCATGCATAAATACATGTTGAAAACATGATATATGGTCGACTAATTGTAAGGTATAGTAATATGGCAATCATTCTTCTGTAGTGCTTCTGATTTACAAATTTCCTATCAAGGTTTGAATCAAGCTTGTAGGATGTAGACATTGGTGTCTTTGTAGTTGATGTGTTCTTCATAGAGTATCTCTTCAACAGATTTTTGATATACTTCTCTAGACCTAGGAAGAAGTTGAGCTTAACCATCATACTCATTATGGATTTTCTTTTCATCAACTCTGAACACTCATCACTAAGGTCCTTGCTGGTTAAACCGAATATGATGCCGCTAGTGTAGATTTGCATGACAATAAGATGGTTGTTGTAGATTTTCCTAAAGAGAGTGGGATCAACAGAACCTCCTTGAAATTTGGAATATTCCATGAACCTAGAAAATGTTCCATACCATGCTCTTGGAGCTTGATTTAATCCATAGACAACCTTTTCACGCTTATAACAATGGTTAGGGAAGTTTAGAGCTTCGAACCCATGAGATTGTTAAACATAGACATCCCTATCAATTTCTCCATTCAAGAAGGCACAATACACATCCATTTGCTAAACCTTAAAGTTCTTTTGTGCAACAAATTCCAAGAAAATCCTAATGCTTTCTATTCTTGCAACAAGTGCAAATGGTTCATCGTAGTCTATGCCTTCTTGTTGCGAGTAGACATTGATAACCAATTTGGATTTGTTCCTGATGATAACGCCATCTTCATCACTCTTGTTTTTATAGACCCATATTGAGCCAACAACTAATACCCCTTCTGGTCTTGGTACTAAGTCTCACACATTGTTGCGTTCGAATTTAGCTAATTCTTCTTGCATTGCTTTTACCCAATCTACCATCTTGTCAATGCCTCTTTGATTCCTTTGGGCTCTATCATGGATAGAAAGCATGCATATAGGCATTCATTTTTGGTTGTTGAATGAGTCACCACTCGAGAATCTAGATCACCTATGATAAATTCAACTGGATGATCCTTTGTCCATTTTGAAAGACGAGTTTCCTTAAGCATTTAACGAGTGCGAACTATATTATATTGTTCTTTTGGGTGTGGTGGGTAGTTAGAAGTGAATGTTCCTTCAAAATGATCTTCTTGAAAGAGTCCAAAACTACCTGAAATAGGTGGTTCCCCCTCAACTGTTGCATGCTTGAATTCAACAAATGGAAAGGATGTAAAGGACCTTGAGGGACTGGAACCAGCCGAGTGGGGTTCCCCTGAATCCATGGACTGGATGGTTGGGAGGATTATAAAGGAATGGATGGACTGGAGTAGAAGTATTAGTAGGTGTTGATAGGTTCATTTTATCAATAGGTACCACCATTTAAGGACCAAAGTGGTTTGATCCAAAACCCTCACATAACTTTCATCAAATGTGACATCACTGTTTTCCTCTATCACCCTGGTTCGCTGAGTTCGAACTCTATAGGATGCAGCATGAAGGAAACATCTAAGAAAGATACCTTCATTAGTCTTGGGTGAGAATTTTCCAAGTTGAGCCCTATTGTTCTTGATGTAGCAATGAAAACCAAAGATGTGAAAGAATTTGACGTTGGGATTCGTCTTGTTCATTGCTTCATAAGGAGTGACTTTAAGACTGTTGTTGATCAGGTATCTATATTGAGTGAAACAGGCGGCTGCAGTTGCTTCGACCGAAAAGTATTATGGTAGGTTTGTGAAGATCAAAATGGATTTAGCACTTTCATATAGTGTTCGGTTCTTCCTTTAAACTACACCATTCTGTTATGGAGTGTAGGGTGTAGAAAAGTTGTGCACGATGCCTTTGGATACAAGAAAGCTATCTAAGGCGTTGTTCTTGAATTCGACGCCATTATTACTTCTCAGGATTCTAAGTGGATTGACTACCCTAACTTCTATGTAGTGAATGAAGTTATTTAGCTCATTAGTGGTTTCAAATTTGTTTCGTAGAAAGTACACCCAAGTGAATTTGGTATGGTGATCAACAATCACAAGAACGTATTTCTTACCACTTAAGCTAGGAACTCTAATGGGCCCATACAGATTGATATGTATAAGTTGAAAAGGTTCAGATACACTATGTTCTGTTATACTTTTGTCAGGATATTTGGAAAATTTTCCTTTTCATAGGCAACACAAAGTATATTGTTGTCCAGTTTTAACAATGGAAGTCGTTTTACAAGATCCTTTCCTATAATTTTGTTGATATAACTAAAGTGGAGGTGAGGGAGTTTCCTATGCTACAACCAACTGAAGTCAGAAGCATCTTTGGGAAGATGACAAATATATGTAGTTCCCTCAGTTAGTTCAATATCAAGAGGATACATGTTCCCATTTTATGGGGAATCAACAAGGATGTGGTTGTTGGTATCCATAATCAAACTCTTAGTTGTAGTGAACAAAACCTCATGATTATTTTAACACAGTTGTACAACACCGATAACGTTAAGCTAAAGACCATCTACATATGCTACATGTTTAACAGTAAAGTTCCTGTTCGATATGTTTACATGTCCTATAACTTCTCCCTTCATGTTGTTTCCGAAAGTAACAGACAGGCCTGGCATTGTGATTTTGAAAACTCCGAGGTCATCTTTGTGGCTGATCATGTGCATGGAGCATCCACTATCAACGTACCATGTATCGTTGTTTGGTACCCGATACAAAAATCCAGCATTTAGAGAGAAGGTTTAGGTACCCATGTTTGTTTGGGTCCTTGAGTGTTAGCTTTCTTTGGTCTTGTTGGAGTTGGGGCAGTCTTTTCTTGTTTATCATTAATCTCTTTGGATTTCGCTTGTTTTTTAGAGACCTTGGTTTTGGATTTCATAGAGATCTTATTTTGAGGTTTGGTTTGAGAGAAAGATGGTGGGTTGGTGAAATAAGTAGGAATTTTGACAGAAGAAAATCCATAGTTTACAGGCATTCCAAATTGATCAAACATGGAAATTGGGCATTCTCCCAAACTGATTGATCATCGAAAACCTTGAGTTTCCCCCAAACACATGGTTCCCTCCCATGGATGGATTAAAACGGAAATATGGCTAAGAAAAGAATACATTGGGTAATTACTTTTCTGATACATAAATGGGTTGGTTGGAACTGATCTTGGTCTCATCATTTCAGACAAATATGGAAGCTTGTTAGGTCTGAAACTATTCTAATAGTGGATTCAAGTTTGGTTTGGAAATCTAGAATTTGAGAAACCATTATTTAAAGGAGAGGTTTTTTGAGTCCTTGAAGTTTTGGGAGGACTACAATCTATGATCTTCCCTTGACTTGGCTTAGCCTTTGGTACTCTCTTGGTCTTTCTTTAATTTTCATTAGTTTTAGTCTTAACTGATGGGTTTTGAGCATTATATCAATCCTATGGTGCACAAGCAAACCCTAAAGCTGTGGATCTAGTTTGTCTAATTATACTTGCAATAATCATCTAAAGTTCATAAACCCTAGATTAAACATAATATTATCGAAATTGGCATAAGATTAGTGTTAGAAACATTACCTTGATTGTTATGTAGTAATAACAATCACAATCCTTCTTGATCTTGACATCTGAAAGCCTAGTGCCCCAAATATTGCACTACTAATGGAGTCACAAACACCACTAGCAACAAGATGACTTAGGAGAGGGAGGAGGAGGCATAAAATTCGTCCAAGGAACTCTCGATAGGGTTATGGATGAGTTTGGTGGCATTAAGGGTTCCTTTTATAGTTAGGCTTCTAGGGTTATCAACTAGGAAAACCTAATCCAATTGCCTATTCTTTAAGCAACCCAAAGATCCTTCCAGAAGGCCCCTTGGATGATTTCTATAAGGACTCTCATATAGAATTCGTCCATTGCTTCTTTATGGATCCTAAGCCCAACTTTGTAACTATCTTATAATTACAATATTAGTCCCCTTAATTTAATTAATTTCTTTTGACCACAAAATAAATTCTTGATTAATATTAATTAAACAATATGATTTCTCTTTTAATATATTATTCACATAATATATATTAATAAATTACAATTAATCCTCTTTCTCCATAATTTATATTGTCACACCCCCAAACCAGAACGGCGGAAACGTTCGGGGGCGGAGGACGTCATATTCAGTATCATAACAGTTCATAGAAAGGAAAGTACACACCACCATATACATTAAAGTTTCCAAAATGTTTACATAATGGTATTCGTTACATGTTCAAACGTTAACTACATAGAAATCTTTCAAAAGAAGTAATTAACGTCAGTACGTTAATCCCCATAAGTTGATTTCCAAATCTGCTTAGCGGTTCCCTGAGAATACAAGTTATTTCAAAGAAAAAGTGTCAACAATTAAGTTGGTGAGTTCATGAGTAGTGTTTTGAGAAAATGTACGCCATTCGAAAGTGCGTGTATGTTTTCTAGAAAACGCAGTATTTCAAATGTAAAGAGTTGTGATTTGTTGTGTTGAATGTGAATGTATTAGATCCATAAAATCCCATATTTTCCCTAATGGTTGAGATACGAATTGTTGTGTTTTCCAAGAAAAACCCTTATTTTCTTATAAAAGTATGAAATGCATATGAATGTTCGTGTTATAAGTTGTAAATAATTGCACCAGGAAAATCCCTTATTTTCCTATTAGTTGTTTGGTTTGTATGAAGTAAAAACCCTTATTTTCCTAACATAACTGGCAGTCTCTAAGACCGAAAATCGCAAGAAACCGACGTTCTTAAAAGTTGTGTCATAGTTTTATATAATAAAGCTATACGAAGATTGCATTTGTTAGATGAAGAATAGTTTTAATAGCTACTCGTTCATAAAAGCATAATACCATAATAATTGTATATCCGATGAGTTTTATAACCATACTAAACATAATATGCCTGTAACGACGTTCTTCAGGCGTCACAGCGTTATGACAATTGTCACCCCAAAAGACGGACTGTAGCTAACAGTCAGGGCGCGGGATCATGACTTCCCGTATAGATCTATACACATTTGACACGTTCTCCGAACGGGAGACTCTGGTTATAGACAGGACTTGCAGCATTACTTTCTAATAAATAAAAGTAACGTTTGAAGATATACACGTCTCATGGATTGTCAACTAAGCCTGTATTAAAGTGATAGTTTTTGTATGCGAAGTTCATCCTTTTTCACAATGTTTGACAAAGCATAAATCATAAGTTTTTAGAATGTATAAAACGACTTAACAATGAATGGTACTTTGAAATCATTATATACTTTGCATAAGTCTAATGCACACAAAGTATGACATGAGTTTTCCATAATAGTAATGAGTTCCAAGTGATTTATTCGGTAAAACAAGCGAAGTGAAACTTTATAAAATATACGATAATAACCGTATGTTTACTTGTATTCCCCCCCTAAAAGAGTATAAAAGCATTTAAAATGTATTTAAAGTGTGTTTGAAAGGGGTATGAACTCACTTGAAAGTTTGCAGATAGCAAGATGGAAAACCGGGCAGAGTTTCGTCTTGGGAAATGGATTTTCCTCGGGATTCTCGGGATTTCTCGGGAGTAAAATCGACCTTCGGTACTTGCACAAAACGACCAGGGCTTCGGGGTAGTGCGAGCACGGAAAATGAGGCAAAACGCAAGAAAAAGGAGAGTGAATGAGCAATTTTTCCGGGAACCCTCGCATCCCTTTTATAGGGGGCTGGAAGGCCCGAGTACGCGGGGCATACTCCCGCACGCGGCGCGTACGAGACGTCATCGCTGATCGCATCCTCGGCTGCATCGTGTTTCGGACGGGACGAGGGGGGGTAGGCTCGAATAGGGGCGACGTGGACGATCCGAGGCCATGGCCTCGAGTACGCGGGGCGTACGAGGGTACGCGGCGCGTACTTCGGCCCTAGGTGCTGACTCCTTCGGATAATACCAAGTTTTTAATAAAATTTTAAATTTTGACCTGAATTTTGATGTTGTTACATATCCTATCAGTTGCTAAGGTGAAGGCAACCCAAAAGGACCATGCTCATAATCGGGTCAAGTACATACCAAAATAGTTATGGGCTTTGACACCTAAGCCAACAATCTCCTACTTGGATAGGTCTAATAACTATTTTACTAGTACAATTTCAGAACCTGATTAGCAATCATAGCTTTCAAAAGCCGCTGTCGAAGTCTGATCATATCAGCAATGTGTCCTTTAGATAAGGGATCATATATTCTTCCATTCTAGATATCGTATAGACATGAGACATGGATTATAATCATCTCACTGTCTATGTGTTGTTTCCCAAATTTCTGATTTAAGACGACTGAGAACAAACTACAATTAAACACATCAACTTAGTCCAGGCTTGGCCAAGCACTTAGGGTGTCATCACTAAATCATCAAGGGGCCTATAAATTTTGCTTTTATCCTACATTGGGTAAAAGGAATGCATAAACTTCGACTCATTTGCTTGCTCTATTTACACATCAAATCACACAAAACAATATGTTTTATAACACCAAGTTACTGGTGTGTTTACATATTATCAATGTGCAACCGACTTGTAAACTGCAACTATATGTCTCCATTTCAAGAATATAAGATATTATCATCTCACTAATCACTCATCATAAAATCCATGAAGTGATTCAAGTGAGCGTGGGCTTAATCCAATACTCAAATCTTATTTCAGGAGAACTCATGAACACTACAGTAGATTTTTGCTATGTCTAAACGCTTTATAAAATCTACAGTTGGATTCATGATACACTTATCTCATTACCTACTTCTAAAGTATGATCAAATGTGGATGGTTTGAATAATCTTATTATTCGGGAAGTCAAAACACATGAAGTGAAACACAAGAATAATCATACCCAATACGGCCTCAAACTCTTGAGTATAAATAAAACACCTTTTATTTAATCACCATATTGATTACACATTATTCATTGTATAATGTTTTGGATATTCAACTTAATACTTAAATTATAACAATAGTTGCCCCATGCTCCAAACATGCACACAATGTTTTCATATGGTCCTTATTTGTGAAATAGATCAATCGAGCACATTTCCAATGATACTCATTTCACAATTCCTAATCCTTATCATAAGTGTAAGAATACCAAATTCTTCTATATGTTAGATTCTAACATTTTACGCAATGATCCTTTTGTAATGAAATTGCACCAAAGTCACCAAGACTATGCCAATAATATTAGAAAGTGCTCTAATGGAGGTTGTTACAAGACAACTGCATAGACATGAAGTCTCAAATTCAAAGTACATTCCTTTGAACATCGTTCTTGCATAAAAGTTTATAATCTACATAAATCCTTAATATTCATCCCCCATTATGGAAACATTTCCATACTTTCCATAAGATAACTCATTCTAAATAGAATCCTCATAATACTGTCGATATGGTCCATCCATTACCATACTTCCAACTGTCCACGATTGACCAATCCTTGGCCAACCTTAGATCGTCCTAAACAACTGTTTAATTATTTAGTTATATCCGATTTTGGTCATTTTTCCATCTTAATGCCCTAGACATTTAGAAAATTAGAATGATCGAATATTACATCATATGCAATCGATCCTATACCCGAAGAGCATGGAATACAATTCATAATATCTTACATAAGACATTATACTTTACCAGTCTCTTGCTATATTATTACCATATATAGAATTCCCTTATGTTGAATCTTTTCAACATAACATTCATATATGTCCTTTAACTATATTTGATTAAAACTTCTCGATCTAAGCTTTGATATTTGAAATGAAGTATAATATTCTCTCCATTAATTATAGGAAAAACAAGTTTTCAACATCTAAAACTTTGTAAATTGAAACTTTTGTTTTTTATAATTAATATTTCTAACTCGTAACATAATAATCATGCTTCCACTGACATGATAATTATATCTTCACCAGCATAACACTTATGCTCCCACCAGCTTTGACATATATTCAGAAATCAGCTGGACTTCTAGAAATCAATATTTATTGACTTTCTTACCAAAGTTCATATTTCTGAAACGAGATGCTTTGATAAGCCTTTATCTTAGCCTCTCAAACTAATACACCCTTCCTTTAGATAACTAATATGTGTGTATAAACAATTCTAGAACTCATAGCAATAAGTCCTAAACGTTCAGACCTTTTTTCCATTTCTTACAATTCGAACTATGAAGAGGGATGCCGTAATCATAATCGAATTTGAGAATGCAATTTGCACAATCGCTATCTCCTTAAAATATTCCCATGGAAAGCATTTCCCCACAATCATTTTCATGAAGCAGAGGGAAACCTTATGAGACTTAGATTTTATGGTGTATGTGTTCCTATACATTTGAATTTGTCATAACCATAACCAAAAGACAATTTTTGTGACAAATCCAAACTCATATGGATTGAACTTGTTCAATCTTAATTTCTTGCCACTCCACATCACAAGGGCCTACCATGTCTTCGAAGTTGTTCAACAACTCACCCATACAGATCAAAGTACTTTCATTGATCAAGGTTCATTGCCTTATGCATTCAATTAAGAACTCGTAGAACTCACATGCATAGTTAACTTGTTTTGAATAGGAATAGAAACAAGAAAATGTCAACACGATAGGTTACAATCCTCAAGTCGTGCACTAGTGTTTAATAATAGGTTTACTCTTGATTAGTTCTTGAAACTTTTCAATATCTTTAAGACTCCCACTAACCTCTTAACATATAAGATTCTCTTTTCAAGAAACATTTTTTGACAAAACAAATATTCAAGAGATAGTGTGGATTCTTATCAAGAGAAACACTTCACACAATTGGTTTTTGTTGCTCTTTGTCTTATTCTAGACATTACAATTTACCAATTTCAAACGTGTAGGAGTAAGAAGCTTCTCTACTCTACATTTGATGAGTGTTGTAAACCTTCTTAAGATGTTATCACTCAAGTCACAATCTTGGAGTACAATTCTAAGACTCAATTTTGGAATGAAGTATGATGATTCAACAATTTCAAAAATTGGAGAGACTTTTATCTTTCTGCCAAATTGATTCTTTTTATTCGTTCTACTTTACGTTGAAAGCTTTTCAATGATTTAGAATCATACTTAATCTTGTAAGCATATAACCATACTTACTAAAATTTTAGCAAATCATGGCGAATACTATTATTGTTCTTTGTGGCCGACATGACCCAACGCACAATAATGCGTGTCGGATCTTCTAGTCCTTCACTTGACTCACATACTTTTGTGAACAAGGAATTAGTCTTAATTTCCCAAAGATAAATGTTCTCATTCATCATATGATGAAAATCACAAGATTTCAAGCTTCTGTCCAATTGAAAATTAGGTGATAAGAATCTTTCCTTATTTTGAAAATTTCTAACACTACCACAAATAACATAATTAAGAATTACATCCATTGCAGTATCGCTAACGATAGAAACATACAAACATCCATTTTTACAAATGCCGTTGCAAGGATATAAATAAGACCAATTTTTTTATTTTTTATTTTATTTATAAAAATCCAGAAACAACTTTTCCTTACAATGCAATATCAAATGAAAACTATGTTACTAAATGTTCCTAAGCAATCTATCCTAACTCTTCTAAGTAGTAGCTCAAAAATCCGATCTTTGAACCATGCAATCGAAATCCATTTCTTCATGATCAGACTCAACTTACTCTTCATTTTAAGATTCCTTTGTTTTCTTCAATCCTAAAAAACATCAAAATGTAATCTTATCACATCATGTATTAAGAATCTACAAATAGGAACTTAATAGATTTAGATAATGGATTTTACCTGAAGTAGAGTCATACATCTTAACTCTCCCATCTTCGTGATCCTTCAGGTACATACGATTGCTTTGCAACTAATGCCCCTTCTCTTGGCAGTAGAAACAAACAGAATTTTTCAGAACAGCACATGGGATAGTTTAAGATTTAGCCTTTCTCTTTACCATCCGGTGAAACAGTTTGACCTTAGTCAATCCCTTTCCATTGGGAAGAGAAGAGTTTTCTGGAATTCTAATGTTGTCATTGTCAATTTCCATGGAAGTTCGGGAGGTTGATCAACCAAAAACATTTGCTTGACCAATGCGCCAAATCATTGTTGATTCACCAACAATAAGCAAATAGGTAAGATCAATAAGGGTCACGTCATGGTCCATCATGTAGTACTCTCTAATGAACTCACTATATGATTCGAGAAGTGATTGAAGAACCAAGTCAACAACCAATTTCCTTGAGACAATGACACCCAACATTCCAAACTTGTCAATATGCAACTTCATATCCAAAACGTGAGCACATATAAACTTTCCATCTTCGTGTTTACTTGCCAATAGGGGTTGAGTGACCTGGAACTTTTCAAGTCTTCGAACACGTGGATCAAGGAGAATTACTGGAGGAGGTGAAGGAAGTGAAGCATGATTTCCATTTCCACGATCCAATCATGGAACATCATCTTTGTATGGAAAGTTTTTTCCAAAGGATTCGAGAATACCATAGTTGTTAGATTTTGACATCTACAAAATGGGAGAAAATTCAAGTTAGTTGATTGAGTCCTTAATAAAACACCCAAATGAGATATTAAGGCTAGGACCCAACACAATATTTTAGAATTCAGAAGAGGGATGCCGTAATCCAGCTACAAAATATTTGAAGGTAGGTAAATGACAATTTACTAATTTCCACCAAGACAAAGAAAATTCAAAGTTAGGTTTTAGATGAATTGAAACTCCTAGATCTTTTGAGATTCATTGAATTTTTCAATGGCATGTTTAATCTCGATTATGCCCTTCAAGTTTGTGATTAGGATGCCAAGGATCACAAACAAGGTGTGGATAACTATATAAATTACCTTGGTACTCTCGATGTCGATCACCACCCAATTAATGTGCCGGTTTACCACACACACTCCATTGATCAATGATAATCTTATGAGAAACCCATTTCCATCCTTAATTGTCCATATTAGTGTGCCAGGTAACCACACACGCCCCATTAAAGACCAACAAGGTGTAATGTGTAATTTCATGGATTAGCACCAACTCCACATTTATCCTAAAGTATCTAAGATTTGGGAATTTGTAAAAATGTTTAGTTACTTCGCATTTCAGTATACTTACAATGGAAGATTGTGTCCTATCCTACCCATTCGGCTAATGACCTCCACTAGTCAAGAGTGCGGTGGGTAAGACTGGATACGCAATGTCGGTCATTTTACAGGCCGCTTCTTTAAACATCCCTTATAGACCAGCTCCGTGAATGAGGCCTACTAACGGTAAGACTGACTCTTTACTTATACATAGATAATAATAAACTTTTAATTTTATATACTATAAGGGTGTATTTTACACTTTTAAAATACTAGGTGGTTTAAACTATTAATAAATTAGACTTTTTATTTGATTAATCTTAAACCATATTGTTATGGATTTATTAATTCACTTTTTTAACTAAGCACTTAATTAAATTAATAAAACCATAATAGTCTAATTTGATCTATTCAAATTATGAGGTTTTAGAATTTAATATTTCAAAATTAAAACTTTTTAATTAAGTTTTAAATTCCAAAACTTGAGGGAAAGTGTTGAAACTTTTCAAAACCTTCTAGATCCAATTATAAATAATTCAATTAATCAAACAATTTGTGATCATCTAAATTTGACCTAATTAAATTTCCTTACAAGATATGTCAAATAAAAAATACAAATAATAAATTTTATTAACTTATAAAACGAATAATTATCTTAATTTAGACAATTATCTACCATTTGGATTGGGATAATCAATATCATAATGACAAAAAATCAGATTTTATCTGTTAAAAATGTTTTTGGTAATTATACCAAGCAAAAATAGGTCGAAATCACGAAAAAACAACCATCAGACCCTCCGACTCATCGAGCTTACCATGGACTCGTCGAGTTGCCAGTGAACTCCGTGAGTTCATATACGGACTCGACGATTCCATGCTCCAGAATGGCTTTTTTGCGATTTTTAGCGTTGAATAATTAAACATAGCATCAAATACAATAGATAAACAACCTAGGCTTTGATACCACCGATAGGTTTTGAGCATTACATCAATCCTATGGTGCACATGTAAACCCTAAAGTTTTGGATCTAGTTTGTCTATTTGTACATGCAATAATCATCCAAATCTCACAAACCCTAGATCTACCATTTGGATTGGGATAATCATTATCAAAATTGACATAAGATTAGGGTTAGAAACATTCCCTTGATTGTTATGTAGCAATAAAAGTCACAATCCTTCTTGATCTTGACTTTTGAAAGCCTAGTGCCTCAAATGTTACACCTCTAATGGAGTCACAAAATTAATTCTAAATTAATTCTTGATCAATATTAATTAAACAATACGATTTCTCTTTTAATATATTATTCACATAATATATTAATAATCACAATTAATCCTCTTTCTCCATAATTCATCATATTAGTTGCTAAGGTGAAGGCAACCCAAATGGACCATGCTTATAATCGGGTCAAGTACATACCAAAATAGTTATGGGCTCAGACACCTAATCCAAAATTTACCACTTTGGATTTTGAAGGATGGACTACAATTGGAACTTGCTATTTAGAGACATTAACTTTCTCTTATCCATTATCTTAGAGACATTAGTGAAGGGTTTTGAGCATTCTAACACTCCTATGGTGTACATGCAACCATAGAAACCTTGGATTTATGTTTTCTCTAAAATACATGAAAATAATAACTTTCCAAGGTTTACATCCTAACTAGCATGTTATAGGGTACTTGAATCATAAAACACTAGTAGAATTACATACCTTTTAGTAGTGGTTGATTGCTTGGAGTTTGACAGCCTAGCACTGATAATGTGGATGCCTCAAATGGAAGTCACAAATCACCACAAACTTTGGAAACTTGAGAAATTGTAGCACACTTCTAGAAATCAGCCACACCTTAGTTCTCACACACACTGGTGCCATTTCATGTGCCAAGGACCCCTTTATATAGTGTGGTTGATTAGGGTTACATTCATGTAAACCCTAATACCCATGACCTTTCATTTCCATGGGATTCATGGGTTAAAGCTCCATAGACTATCCATGGACTTTCCATGCAAGCCTAGCCCATTCTAAATAAGCAGTTGCCCACACTAAATAAATACAAGAGCCCATATTTAATTACTTACCTTTTTGATCACCAAATCAATTCTAAATTAATTCTAGATTAATACTAATTAAATAATAGGATTTCATATTAATATATTAGAACTTATAATATATTAATAAATCATAAACATACTATTCTCAAAAGATTATACTTAAATTGTTTCGGTGAAGTGCAGCCCAAATGGACCATGCTAGGTCACGTCGAGTACATCTCAAATATAGTTATGAAATTAGACACCTAATCCAACAGTCTCCCACTTGGATTAGTCTAATAACTGTAATTGCATGCGTGACTTTAGGAACCGACCGACAATCATAGCTCCAAAAACTATGTTGAACTATGAAGCGCAATTTTAGATAAGGGGTCGTATAATCCTCTATTCTAGATATCAGCCAGACAAAAACATGGAACAATGTCGTGCTTATTGTCCAGCAGTTTGTTTCCCGATTTCCGATTTGTTTTACATAGAATTTAATTAAACACAACAATTTTTTTTAGATTGGTCCTGGTACATAGGTCAAAACAAAATCATCGAGGGGTCCAGATATCGCTTCTAATCCAAGAAGGGACAGATAAACTTCGACTCATATGCTTGTTCTACTATTTGTTGAATTATACACAAAGGTACGTTTTATGACATCAAGTTACTGATGCGTTTTCGTACAATCAATGCATAACCATCTCATAGGCAAGAATTCACATTTGTAGGTTTCAATACTTATATGATATTACCATCTGACGATCACGCGAGATAAATTCCATGAAGTGATACAAGTGAGAGTGGGTTGAAGTCAATACTTAGAACTTATGAGCACTCATGAATGTTGTAGGAACTCTTTCTATGCCCAACACCTTAGACTTCTACAAGCCAACTTCATGACAGTCTTGATTCATATCTACTTCCAACATATGACCGACTGTGGAGAATTTGAATAACGTGATATACCACAACATAATTATGCTGGAAGTCAAAACATGCAAAAATGAAAAGATGGTAAACGATTGACAAAAGATAGCAACACTTAACTTATAAATAAACAACAACTTTTATTTATCATCAAATTTCAATTACAGTTTACAAATTTCGAAAACCTATCTAATCTATAAAACTAATATAGTCCTTTAGCCAGATGCGCCTCGCATGCTGCAAATGCCTAACCCTAGTCAGTCCCTTCGTGAGGGTTATTTTTGGGTTCTCCTATTACGATATCCTCTTTGCTACGATGATTCCTTCTTCTATCTTATGTCTAATGAAGTGATATTTTCTGTCAATGTGACTTTATCTGCCAAGATCTCACGGTTCGTTGGAGAAGGCAACCACACTATTGTTGTCACAGAAAATCTCCATAGGCTCCTTTATAGCTGGTACAACTCCAAGGTCTCTGATGAAGTTCCTCAACCATATCACCTCCTTCTTTGCTTCACTCACTGCAATATATTCTGATTCACATGTCGAATCAGCCACCATCTCCTGCTTGGAAGTTTTCCAAGTAATTGCTCCTCCATTCATGGTAAAGACCTAGAACGACCGAGAGCGGATATTATCCCTATCAGTCTCGAAGCTAGCGTCATTATACCCCACAACTCTCAAGTCATCACTCCCACTAACGTTAAGAATCCAATGTGTAACACCGTAAATTTCAAAACAAAATTTTCAATTTTTATAAAACATAATTCCATCGATATTCATAAAAACAACCATTTTAATTATCCCAAACAAGACAATACAAAATCCCAAGATCATAGTATCAAACTCCGAGCGTGTGTGTGTACGGATCAAGCCGGCGCCTTCCCGCGATCGTCACTAGTACCTGAAACAATAACACCAAACACTGTAAGCACAAGGCTTAGTGAGTTCCCCAAAATACCACATATAACACATATTAGCCACTCAAGGCTATAACTCTGTGGGTCTGGCACCCAAACTCTGTGAACCCTCAGGTTCTAACTCTGTAAACATGCACAGCATAAATCACATAGAAATAATGCAGTACAACACATAACATACATAGCATACAAATACTCTATCACATAACTCTGGTTACCTACTCAAGGTAAAGTATAGTGAGAAGACTCACCTCGTGTATCTCGGTAAGTCGTAAATCTGAAATCGCTAATCACTCGATCTGCCGAGCTATAGTCCTCCTATAGCACAATACATCTCTAATTAACACTTTCCCAACTAGGGTTGACCATACTATAACAAGTCAACTTAGGTCAACGCTGGTCAACGGTCAACGGTCAACTTTGACCGGACTCGGTGAGTGCGCTATAGCGACTCGGCGAGTATGAGCGTATACACCAATTTTCCTGGAATCCTCCTTTGACACGTCGAGCATTCACCCAACTCGACGAGTTCCACCTGGCATGAGTTGTGGGGCCACCACGACTCAATTCGCCGAGTCTCAAGAACAACTCGGCGAGTCCAGTTCGACTCAGTCCACCTGTCCACTCTGACTCTTCCCTGACTCACTGAGTCCACCCTCCCCAACTCGGCAAGACCACTCACTGTGTGGTCGGGCCACATTCATGCTACTCGCCGAGTCTGTTCTTCGGACTCGGCGAGTCCGTGCCATGCAATGACTCAAACTTGCTCATAAGGTCAGATCTAGTCCATTAACCCATAGATCCAGTCCTTCCAAGCTCATTTAGCACGTAAAGTTACAATCTTGATGCACATACAACCTCTATATGACCATATATGATGTTTTTGACTCAAATACTACAACACAAGGTCATAAACTCCATTGCCATACAAAAAGCTTGATGAGTGAGGCTCTCTGGACCTCTATGGATCCAGATCCAAAACCTCAGCACAAGGAGGGAACCATTGGGCATCAAATCATCCCATAAATGACCATAATAAGCCCTAAATCGCATAATGCTTCACCAAACAGAATATAAACCAAAATCATACCTCTAGATTGATGATCTAGGCTCCAAATCCACGAAATAGCAACCTCCTTTGCTTCCTCTTGCCTAGGATCACCTCCTTCTTGCTAAATGGCACACACAAGGTCAAGAAATGCTCCTTTCTCTCTCAAATCGTCCAAGCACTCAAGGGTTTCTCTCTAAGGGTTGGGTGAGCACAAATGACGGCCATAAGGCCCTTTAAATAGGTCTCAAACCCGGAAATTTAGGGTTTCACTACACAGCGTAGACTCGCCGAGTCCATATCCTGGACTCGCCGAGTCCAGGCGCGATCCATCGTCCAATCCGCGTCTCTACTCGGCGAGTCTGAGCTCCAACTCGCCGAGTCCCCATCACAATTTAACAAAATTCAATTTACATAATACCTGGCAAAATTCCGGATGTTACAACTCTCCCCCACTAGAACTAGACTTCGCCCTCGAAGTCTCGCTCTAAAAACAGCTCCGGGTGCTGCTCCTGCATCATACGCTCTGGCTCCCAGGTCATCTCTGATCCCCTCCGATGTTGCCACTGAACCAATACCAGAGGTACCTCCTTGTTTCTCAAAACCTTGATCTTCCGATCCCTAATGGGCACTGGTCTCTCAGCATAATTCAGGCTTGCATCTACCTGAATATCCTCTAATGGAACCACTGCCGACTCATCGGCTATATACTTCCTCAACTGCGATACATGAAAAGTGTTGTGAATCTGCCCCAACTCTGCTGGTAACTCAAACCGATAGGCTACCCGACCTACCCTCGCAATCACACGAAATGGGCCTATAAACCGGGTCCCCAATTTGCCCCTCTTCCTAAACCGGATTACTCCTTTCCAAGGAGAAACCTTCAGGAGAACGAAGTCGCCGACCTGAAATTCCAGCTCGGACCGGCGTCTATCCGCATAACTCTGCCAAGGGCAAATATGTATCCTAACTACCGCCAAAATCCAATACACATGCTCGAAGCATGTCCTCAAGTGTCTGAATCGTCCGCTCACTCTGGCTGTCGGTCTGGGGGTGATATGCGGTACTAAAATGCAGCTTAGTACCCAACTCCTCATGAAATTTCTTCCAGAATCGGGAAGTGAAACGCACATCACGGTCTGAAACAATCGAGATCGGCACCCCATGCCGAGATACAACTTCCCTCACATAAATCTCCGCCAACTTCTCCGCCGAAGAACTCTCACTGATGGCAAGAAAGTGAGCGCTCTTTGTCAATCTATCCACAATCACCCAAATTGCATCGACTCCTCTGGCAGTCCTCGGCAATTTGGTGATGAAATCCATAGTGATTTGTTCCCACTTCCACTCGGGAACCTCCAATGGCTGCAACTTGCCATGCGGTCTCTGGTGTTCGGCCTTTACCCTTCGACAGGTCAAACACCTCTCGACAAACCATGCGACATCCCTCTTCATACAAGGCCACCAATACTCCTTCCTCAAGTCCAAATACATGTTTGTAGCCCCCGGATGGATCGAAAATTTCGATCTATGTGCCTCCTCCATCAATGTAGTACGCGTAGCACCCATAAACGGTACCCAGATCCGGCCCTGATAAGTCATAAGCCCTCGACTATCCGATACAAACTCAGAAACCAACCCAACGACCCGCTCTCTCTTCTGCATCTCCGGACGCACAGCCTCGGCCTGTGCCCCACGAATGGCGTCCAGATCTGGAGTTATCACGGTTAATCTCAAACATACATTTCGCAGTGGAGTACTCTCCGCCCTGCGACTCAACGCGTCGGCTACCACATTAGCCTTGCACGGGTGGTACAAGATCTCGCAATCATAATCCTTGACCACATCTAACCACCTCCTTTGCCGCATATTCAGGTTAGGCTGATCCATCAAGTACTTCAAGCTCTTATGGTCTGTGTATATCGTACAACGAACCCCATACAAGTAATGCCGCCCAATCTTGAGGGCGAACACCACTGCCCCCAACTCCAAATCATGTGTGGGGTACCTCGTCTCGTGAGGCTTCAACTGCCTCGATGCATATGCTATCACGTGTCCCTTCTGCATCAGTACCGCTCCCAGTCCTAATATCGATGCATCACAGAATACCACAAAACCTTCCATCCCTTCCGGAAGAGCTAATACCGGAGCTTCACACAACCTCTGGCGAAGCGTCTCAAAGGAGGTCTGCTGCTCGGGACCCCATAAAAATGTAACACCCTTCCGGGTCATTCTGGTGAGTGGAACTGCAATCTTGGAGAAATCCTTAATAAACCTCCGATAATACCCTGCCAACCCAAGGAAGCTCCGGATCTCAAAAGGTGACTTTGGCACCTCCCACCTCATCACTGCGTCAACCTTGGCCGGATCGACCAATATCCCTTTCTGGTTAACGAGGTGCCCCAGAAACTGGACCTCCCGCAACCAGAAATCGCACTTGGAAAACTTTGCATAAAGTTTCTCCGATCTCAAAACTCCAAGAACCTCCCTCAAATGCTCCTCGTGTTGCTCTCTAGATCTCGAATATACCAGAATATCATCAATGAACACAATCACCGACCGATCCAACATCGGCCGACATACCTTGTTCATGAGGTCCATGAACACAGCTGGGGCATTGGTGAGCCCAAAAGGCATCACCACAAACTCATAATGCCCATAACGCGTCCTGAATGCTGTCTTCTGGATGTCCTCGTCCCGCACTCTCACCTGATGATAGCCCGACCTCAAATCAATCTTGGAGAACCAAGATGCTCCCTGTAACTGATCGAATAAATCGTCGATCCTCGGCAACGGGTAACGGTTCTTGACCGTCAGCTTATTCAATTCCCGGTAATCAATACACATGCGATGCGAGCCATCTTTCTTCTTCACAAACAAGATGGGTGCTCCCCACGGCGAGCTACTCGGCCGAATAAACCCCTTCCCCAGCAACTCCTGAAGCTGCGAGGATAACTCTTGCATCTCTGGAGGCGCAAGGCGATAAGGCACCATAGCGATAGGCGCGGCTCCCGGAACCAAATCGATACCGAACTCTACTTGCCTCACGGGAGGCACACCTGGTAACTCTTCGGGAAAAACATCTGGAAACTCACGCACCATCGGAACTTCATCCACTGAACTCGGTCTCTCGGAGATCACTCGCGTATCCATCACGTACGCCACGAAACCCTTACAGCCCTGCTGTAAACACTGCCTCGCCCTAGCGGCCGAACAAAAGGCTGATCCAGAACGTGTACCCTCGCCGTAAACCGAAAGAACTCCCCCACTAGGATCTCGTATGGTCACCAGCTGACGCTCGCAATCGATAACCGCGCCGAAACGGCTCAACCAGTCCATGCCCACTATAATACAGACATCCCCCATCGCAATAGGAATCAGGTCGATCGGGAACTCAACCCCAAAAATCTCCAATACGCATCCCCGGAGGACCTCCGTGGCACAAATCACTTTGTCGGCGGCTATGGAAACCCGCAGGGGCCGACTCAGTGCCCCACGACTAACACTGATATGCTGACTAAATGACAAAGATACAAAAGATCGACTCGCACCCGAGTCAAATAACACTAAAGCAGGTACAGAGTTCACGAGGAAGGTACCTATGCATAGCATAATATAAGCATAATATCTCAACACCATAAATAAATAATAAAATGAAACGTACCAGCCACAACGTCGGGTGCAGCGCGGACCTCTTCCGCAGTCAGCTGAAAGGCTCTCCCTCGAGCTCTCGGTGCCTCGACCTTCACGGGCTGACTCTCTGTAGCTCTGATGGCGGCGGGAGCAGATCCCTGAGACGCTCCGCGCAGCAGCGGACATTCTGCCTTCCGGTGTCCGGTCTGGTTGCAGTGGAAGCACACTGCAAACCCCTTGGGACAGTCCTTGGCCATATGCCCCTCCTTGCCACATTTGTAGCAAGACCCTGCTCGACCGACTCCATCGTGACCCTTGCCGCACTTCCCACAAGTGCGGCCCTTCTGGCTCCCGGGTTTGGGATCAGCAGGCTTGGCTCGCTTGGCTGCCGGTTGGAACTGTGCCGGCCGCCGATCCCTCCCTAGAGACTCCGCCTCCTCCCTGGCCTGAGTCTCAAGCTCAATCTCCCTCTTCCGAGCATTTTCCTGAAGCTCAGCAAATGTCCGATACGAGGAGTTCGCAGCGAACTCCCGAATATCCTGTCCCAGAATGCTCAGGGCAGAACATCGCCCTCTCATGAAACATCCTCGTAATCGCTGTAACTGACTCGGTACCCTGCTTGAGGGTCAGAAACTCCTGTGCCAGACGCTCCCTCTCCACCCGAGGAACGTACTCATCTCGGAACACGGTAGTGAACCTCTCCCAGATCACTGCCGAAAGCTCATTAGGTGTGAAGTGCGCCGTCACAAACTTCCACTAGTCCTTCGCTCCCAAGCGAAGCTGGTTCAGCGCGAACCGAACCTTCAAATGCTCAGGGGATGAGCAAGTGAAGAAGCATCCCTCCATGTCAGATATCCACCTCATAGCTGCCACCGGATCCTGCATACCATCAAACTCTGGTGGTTTGGTGTTGCTGAACTCCCTAAACAGTGACGCATCACCTCCCTGGGGCCTCGCCGCAGCGATCGCTGCGGTAGCCGCTGCGACAGCAGCCTTAGAAAGAGCGGCATAGCGCTCGTCAAATGTCTCAATCAACGCGGTCTTAATAGACCCAAACATCTCTGGTATCTCAGCTCTGATGACCGCAGCCACCTCCTCATGAATGATCTGTCGAATCTCCTCATCACTAGCTCCGGCATCCTCTGGCATGTAACGTGTCCTCACCATGATCAACCTCTGAAATACAACATGTGATAATTAGAATTCACTCGAACACTCTTACATTCGACAATCCACCCCTCCTTGATTCTTAGTATCCCAAGATTCTTATTTGGGCCGTGTATCGCACCGGTACTTTCAGTAGTACGGGCCCAATACTACTGTCCGCACCGTCTCAGTACACACCCCAAATCTTCCTCTTCGGATCCCAATCCCCAAGTACTCTATTATGCTTAAATCACTTTCTAACAGATCTCTCACAAACCCCTAGCTGCTATCTACTCACTCTCAGCATCTCATAGCAGCTCACCCCTCCCTAGGCTAAGGCATCACAAATCAGGCCACTCTAGTCCTATTAGCAACACCTAGCCTACTCTAGCATGCAAACACATCATATTAATATTAATTATCACATAATATAAAGGTATTTTGGGAATTCACCGTTCGGACGCTGACTGATCGTACACACGTTTCTTCCTGGAATCTGTTTCCTTTTCAAGAAAATCTTTTACTCTTAGAAATTTTTGGTTTTATTTTGAAAATACTTTTCCAATTCCTCAGTTTGAGTTCAAATACCCCGAAAGGTGTACCCGAATCCCTCAAACCAAGGCTCTGATACCAATTTGTAACACCGTAAATTTCAAAACAAAATTTTCAATTTTTATAAAACATCATTCCATCGATATTCATAAAAACAACCATTTTAATTATCCCAAACAAGACAATACAAAATCCCAAGATCATAATATCAAACTCCGAGCGTGTGTGTGTACGGATCAAGCCGGCGCCTTCCCGCGATCGTCACTAGTACCTGAAACAATAACATCAAACACTGTAAGCACAAGTCTTAGTGAGTTCCCCAAAATACCATATATAACACATATTAGCCACTCAAGGCTATAACTCTGTGGGTCTGTGCACCCAAACTCTGTGAACCCTCAGGTTCTAACTTTGTAAACATGCGCAGCATAAATCACATAGAAATAATGCAGTACCACACATAACATACATAGCATACAAATACTCTATCACATAACTCTGGTTACCTACTCAAGGTAAAGTATAGTGAGAAGACTCACCTCGTGTATCTCGGTAAGTCGTAAATCTGTAATCGCTAATCACTTGATCTACCGAGCTATAGTCCTCCTATAGCACAATACATCTCTAATTAACACTTTCCCAACTAGGGTTGACCATACTATAACAAGTCAACTTAGGTCAACGCTGGTCAACGGTCAACTTTGACCGGACTCGGCGAGTGCGCTATAGCGACTCGGCGAGTCTGAGCGTATACACCAATTTCCCTGGAATCCTCCCTTGACACGTCGAGCATTCACCCAACTCGACGAGTTCCGCCTGGCATGAGTTGTGGGGCCACCACGACTCAATTCGCCGAGACTCAAGAAAAACTCAGCAAGTCCAGTTCGACTCAGTCCACCTGTCCACTCTGACTCTCCCCTGACTCACTGAGTCCACCCTCCCCAACTCGGCAAGACCACTCACTGTGTGGTCGGGCCACATTCATGCTACTCGCCGAGTCTGTTCTTCGGACTCGGCGAGTCCGTGCCATGCAATGACTCAAACTTGCTCATAAGGTCAGATCCAGTCCATTAACCCATAGATCCAGTCCTTCCAAGCTCATTTAGCACGTAAAGTTACAATCTTGATGCACATACAACCTCTATATGACCATATATGATGTTTTTGACTCAAATACTACAACACAAGGTCATAAACTCCATTGCCATACAAAAAGCTTGATGAGTGCGGCTCTCCGGACCTCTATGGATCCAGATCCAAAACCTCAGCACAAGGAGGGAACCATTGGGCATCAAATCATCCCATAAATGACCATAATAAGCCCTAAATTGCATAATGCTTCACCAAACAGAATATAAACCGAAATCATACCTCTAGATTGATGATCTAGGCTCCAAATCCACGAAATAGCAACCTCCTTTGCTTCCTCTTGCCTAGGATCACCTCCTTCTTGCTAAATGGCACACACAAGGTCAAGAAATGCTCCTTTCTCTCTCAAATCGTCCAAGCACTCAAGGGTTTCTCTCTAAGGGTTGGGTGAGCACAAATGACGGCCATAAGGCCCTTTAAATAGGTCTCAAACCCGGAAATTTAGGGTTTCACTACACAACGTAGACTCGCCGAGTCCATATCCTGGACTCGCCGAGTCCAGGCGCGATCCATCGTCCAATCCGCGTCTCTACTCGGCGAGTCTGAACTCCAACTCGCCGAGTCCCCCTCACAATTTAACAAAATTCAATTTACATAATACCTGGCAAAAGTCCGGATGTTACACAATGCTTAGTCCTTCACAAGTACTTGAGAATGTTCTTTACCACAATCCAGTTATCAGTGTCAGGATTCCCTTGATATCTGCTGACCATGCTCAAAGCAAAGGCTACATCAGGGCGAGTACAAGTAAGAATATACATGATCGAGCCAAAAATAGAAGCATATGATATATGACTCATCTCAGCTATCTCATCCTCTGTACTCGGGCTCTGAGCCTTGATCAGTTTGGCATTATGCTGGATCAGTAAGTCACCTTTCTTAGAATTCTGCATGTTGAACCTTTTCAGCACTTTATCCACATAAGTGCTTTGACTATGTCCAATTAGTCTTTTACTCCTTTCTCTCAATATCGTTATCCCTAGGATATATGCAGCTTCTCCAAAGTCCTTCATAGAGAAACACTTCCCAAGCCAGGACTTAACCTCCTGCAAAGTTGGGATGACATTGACCATGAGTAGTATGGCATCCACATATAGTACCAAAAAGCTAACTATATTCCCACTAGCTCTAACATACACACATGAATTATCTTCGCTTCTCGAAAAGCCAAACTTTTTGAATTTCTCATCAAACCAAAGGTTCCAGCAACGACATGCTTGTTTCAATCCATAAATGGATTTCTCAAGCTTGCACACTCTATCAGGGTACTCTACACTGACAAAACCCTCTAGCTAACTCATGTAAACATCCTTAGCCAAGTTCCCATTAAGGAAAGAAATTTTGACATCCATTTTCCATATTTCATAATCATGAAATGCATCAATGGCTAGCATAACCCTAATAGACTTAATCTTTGCCACCGGTCAGAAGGTTTCGTAATAATCAACTCCCTGAGTTTGAGTAAAGCCCTTCTCAACCAGTCGTGCCTTATAAGTGTGCACTTTTCCATCCATGTTGGTCTTTTTCTTGAAGATCCATTTGCACCTTACCATCTTATAAGTGTGCAGTTTTCCATCCATGTCATTGTCCATAGCCTCTTTCCATTTAGTATACTATGGGCCTTCCATGGCTTCCCTATAGCTGTTAGGTTTATCCAAATTTACTAGTGTGCTATCACTGATAAATGTATCACCTTCTGCAGTAATATGGAAACCATAGTAATGCTTATGTGCATTCCTAACTCTCATGGTACGCCTCAAAGGTAAAGACTCGTCAGTCGGATAAACATGAGTTTCCTCTTTTGGTTGATTGCTAGGATTTGAGGTACCTTCACCACTTGACTCTTGAATTTATTCAAGGTCATTTTGTCTCCCATTGTTTCCTTGGCTTATGAACTCTCTCTCGTGAAATACTCCTCTCCTTGCTACAACGACCACATTATCACTGGGTCTGTAGAACAGGTAACCAAAGGATTTTTGTAGGTAGCCGATGAAAATACACCTCTCACTTCGAGGTTCGAGCTTGTCGCGAGTCTCACGTCTCATGCAAGCCTCATAACCCCAAATCTTGATGTGGTCCAAATTTGGAACTTTCCCGATCCACATATCGTGAGGTTTGTTGGCAACCTTTTGGTATGGACTAGATTAAGGATATGAGCGGCAGTCTCTAAGGCATACCCCTTGAATGAGATTGGTAGTGAAGCATGACTCATCATGGAACGAACCATATCCAAGAAGGTTCAATTACGCCTCTCAACCACACCATTAAGTTGTGGTGTCCTGGGAGGTGTAAATTGTGAGACAATCCCACATTCTTTAAGATAGTCAAGGAACAATGTATTAAGATACTCACTACCACGATCGGATCGAAGCATCTAAATGTTCATGCCAAACTAATTCTCCACTTCCTGTTTAAACTCCTTGAACTTTTCAAAGGTTTCTGACTTATGCTTGATTAAGTAGACATATCCATATCTACTATAATCATCAATTAAAGTCACATAGAAGCGATTAGCATCCCTTGTGGTGGTTCTGAAGGGTCCATACACATCAGTATGTATGAGATCCAACAAACCCTCACCCCTAGTACAAGTTCCAGTGAAGGATGACTTTGTCATTTTTCCAAGCAAACAAGATTCACAACTATCATCTGACTTTAGGTCAAAAGACTTTTAGAGTTGGCCTATGCATTTCTTGTTTACATGTCCAAGACAACAATGCCATAATGATGCTTTATCCAAGTTAGTGGATGAATCGATACACAACACATTATTTCCTAGGTTATAAACAACCGACTAGTATCATATACACCATCACAAGGTAATGCTTTAAAATACAGAACATTATTAAAGAAAACATTAATACCACCACATTCATTATTAAACGAAAAGGTAAATCCTTGTTTCTACAAACCATTAAAGGAAATAACATTTCTCACCATTTCAGATGAGTGACAACATTTATTCAAATCTAACACTAACCCACTACTTAGAAACAAAGAATAAACTCCAATCTTTGTGACAGGTGAAGCTTTCCTATTCCCCATGAGTAAGTTTATCTTCTTATGCTCCACATTCTCACTTCTTCTTAGTCCCTGGAAATCAGAACATAGATGAATACCATGAACTGTATCAAGGACCCAAGAATTAGAATGGGGTGAATTATTAGACAATATAGTGTAAATACCTGCATGGTCGGGTTTCACTTTCCCATCCATAACATCTTACAGGTACTTTGGGCAGTTTCACTTCCAGTACGGCTTTTCATGGCAATAGAAACATTCAGCCTCTTTAGGGTTTGCAGAAGGAGTGACAAAACCTCTCTTGGTTCCACATGAAGAGGATCCATCAATGGACTTTCCCTTGGCACCCTTCGAAGGGCTCTTCCTCTTCTTCCTTTTCCTTGCCCAATTTCCAAGATAGGGGCCGCAGTACGAGTAGTAGTGGTAACAACTGATTTACCCTTAAGACCACTTTCAACAGTCTTCAAAAGTCCTTGAAGTTTGCAGAGTGTAACTTCCTCCTTGTTCATGTGGTATGTCATTCGGAACTGATCATAAAAAGAATGTAGGGAGTTCAAAATGATATCAATTGCCAACTCCTCGGGGAAGTTCACATTTAGTTTTAGCAAATGGTCCACATACCTTTGAATTTTGTGGAAGTGGCCCGTGCTGGGTTCACCATTCTTCTTACAGGTTTTTATCGTGGAGTAGATAATGTCATACCTCTCTTGACAAGCACTTTGATGGTAGTGGTCCATCAAGTCCTAGTGAACCTCAAAATGGTAATAGTCCTCATAGGACTTTTGGAGCTCGAGTGTCATCGTGGCCAACATGATACATGCCACTTTAGTTGCATCTCTCACATGAGTTCAGAATTCAGCGATATCCTCTGGAGTAGCAAATGAATCATCTAGATCCTTAAGCTCCTTGTCGAGGACATATTCCTTGTCCTCGTAACGAGTGGTCATCCTGATGTTCTAGATCCAATCCATAAAGTTGGAACCATCGAAGATGACTCCCACAAAGGTTCATGAGAGAGAATGATCCAGTAGGGTTTGAGCCAGAAGCAACATTGTTAGAAGACATCTACAAAAAAGACAAGTTTAGATTAGATATAAAGATAGTCCTTAATAAGACACCAAAATGTAATATTAAGGCTAGGACCCAACACCATATTTTATAACTTAGAAGAGGGATGCTTTAATCCAAGCTATAAAATCTTTGAAGATAGGTGAATGATGATTCACCAATTTCCACCATGAAAAACGAAATAAATTATTAGGTTTTAGTTGGTTTTGAAACTCCTAGATTCTTTGAGATTCATTGAACTTTTCAACGACATGTTTCAATCTCGATTGTGTTCTTCACGTTTTGTGACTGGGATGCCGAGGATCACAAAACAAGGTGTGAAATAACCATCCAAATTACTTGGTACTCTTAATGTTTATCACCTAACCGATGTGCCGGTTAACCACACAAGCTCCACCGATCTACAATACACCTTAAGCCACCCTTTTCCTAGCTTGTTATGTCCAAGTTAGTGAGCTGGTTAATCACACATGCTCCACTAACGACTTAAGCAAAGTGCAAAGTGTAATTTCATGGGTTAGCACCATATTCACATTTTCCTAAAGTAACTAAGAATGATAATTTATAAAAACATTTAGTTACTTTACATTCATATCAACAATTTCTAGAATCATAAATAAACCATACAAAACTTGAAAATTTGATAATTCCCATTGTAAATGGATTAGCATAACCATTACACCACCTAAAAGAAGTTTTATAAGACCAAAACAGTTTAGGGTAATGTTTCTAGTCCATTTCCAGCATCAAAACTCGAAAATCTGCATTTAGGGCCTCCTACTCATCGAGTGCAAGAACATACTAGATGAGTAGGATTAAATAACTCATGGACTCGTCAAGTCCTCCCATGGACTCAGCGTGTTCACCAAGGCAGAAAGCAGTTTTATCGATCTTCTTAACAAGTTTGCATCAAGTATCAAGAAAACAAGCCTAGTCTCTGATACCATTGAAGGATTTTGAGCATTCTAAGACTCCTATGCTACATGCAACCCTAGAAACCTTGGATATATGTTTTCTCTAAAATACATGCAAATAATAACTTTCCAAGGATTACATCCTAACTAGCATGTTATGCGGTACTTGAATCATAAAACACTAGTAGAATTATATAGCTTTTAGTAGTGGTTGATTTCTTGGAGTTTGAGAGTGTAGCACCAATAATGTGGATGCCTCAAATGGATGTCACAAATCACCAAAAACTTTGCAAACTTGAGAGAATGGTAGCACACTTCTAGAAATCGGCCACACCTTAGTTCTCACACACACTAGTGCCATTTCATGTGCCAAGGACCACTTTATGCAGTGTTGTGGATTAGGGTTACATTCATGTAAACCCTAATGCCCATGACCTTTCATTTCCATGAGATCCATGGATTAAAGCTCCATGGACTTTCCATGCAAGCCTAGCCCATTCTAATAAGCAATAGCCCACACTATATAAATATAAGAGGCCATATTTAATTAGTCACATTTTTTATCACCAAGTTAGTTCTAAATTAATTCTAGATCAATACTAATTAAATAATATGATTTCATATTAATATATTAGAACTTATAATATGTTAATAAATTATAAACATACTATTCTCAAAAGATTATCCATAAATTGTTCTGGTGAAGTGCAACCCAAATGGACCTTGTCGGGTTGGGTTAAGTATATCTTAAATATAGTTATGGACTTAGATACATTATCCAAAAATTATTTGGGTTTACAATGGTCTCTTGTTCTTTGGGACTGGGTGAAGTGATTTTTTTGGAATGAAAGTTCTCTTGAGTCTTTCAACAACATTTTCTCATCACTCACAACCTTCAAGGTTTCATCCATGCTGACTTGAATTGGAGATTTCCCACTCTTTTGTTTCTTAGAATCACTATGTCCCAATTCCTTTGTTTCAGAGACTGGGCATTAAGAGATGGAAATGTTTCTTGACTGAAGAATTCAATGGATTCAGGATTTGAGCCAACGATATCAGGATTTTCAGAAGTGGCATCTTCTGAAATTGATACTTTCCATTATGGGACATTTAAGTGAATATTAAACTGAGGAGTTAGACTTAGTTTTCAAATATGAAAGATCATGGAATATTGTGACTTCTAATGGAATTCTTGAGAATGAAGTGGTAATTACATCAGTAATGTAAGTCACCGCCTCTTCTTGATACTCATTGTCTCTGGTGAAGTTACTTAGATTGCATGACATCAAATCTTGCTGAGTGTTAGGACTCGGGATTCGGTTGTTCATTACATCATAACCAATAGCATATTTGATCCATGATGGTTTTGGTCCAGAGAAAATGGCATGTGATTATTCTTGAAGAAGGGTTTTGGATGCCTAATAACTATGGATTTTTGTGTTGAGTTGGGCTTACATCTTACGATTGTATTTTTACAATGATTTCACATTGATTCTGTTAGATAAGGTCTCTAAGTCAATAACTATAATTGGTGTGTACTTGACCCTAGAGTAGCATGGTCCATTTTGGGGTTCATTCACCAAAACAATCTGATAGTATGAACATTTGAGAAAGAGGTTATCTATGATTCACTGATACATTACAAGTATAATATATTAATAGAGGATTCATATTATTTAGTTAGTATTGTTCAAAAATTAATTTGGAATTAATTTAGTGACCAAAATAGACTAATTCAATATACAAGGGCTGATTATGTAAATCAATGATATATATATATATATATATATATATATATATATATATATATATATATATATATATATATATATATATATATATAATTTGGGCTAATAATTTATGGTGGATTAGTAATGGGCTAAGCTTATGTAAGAATCCATAATGTGTTTGTCCATTACAAGCCCAAGTGTATGGATTAGGGTTTACACATGACCCTTGGATTCCTACACTATATATATGACTCATGTGTCCTAAAATTGGTTACCCTTATATTCTTAGAGTTCTTAGAGCCGATTTTGAGTGCATAGTAATCTCTCTTAAGTTCTCCAAATTGTTGGTGGTGTTTTGTGAACCATTTGAGGCATCACAATTGAGATGCATATTTCTCAAAGGCCAAACACAACATGCTACAACAAGTGGTATTTCTATAACTAGTTTTATGATTCATATGTCATGTTGTATGCTATATTAGGTTTCATGCTTTGAAAAAAAATGTTTTCATGTATAACTAGAGAAAAACGTAGATCCAAAGCATCTAGGGTTGCATGTGCACCATAGGAGTGTTATAGTGCTCAGAACCCTTAGTGGTATCAGAGCCTAGGGTAGTTTTCTGTTATATGGTTGCTTTTTGATTGATCAAAGTTGAAGCAAACTGAAAAAGGCCTTCTGCTAGAATGAACTCGCAGGGTCCATAGATGAACTCGACCAGTCCAAAGCCTGGCTCGACAAGTTGCACTGGTTGATGGCAAATTTTTGGGGTTTTGGGGGCTATATTGTATTTAGATCACTACCACAAAAAGTTTTCTATCATAAAATTTGTTTTTTCTTATTTGGTAGTGATTGTACTCATCCAATCAAAAGGTAATTGTAAAAATTTGAAGATAATTGTTGGTTTATATGATAAACAAAATTACTTGTAAATTGTTGATTTGATATTATCTTGCTTTATGAGTTTGGTTTGATCAATCCTAGATTATATAATAATTTTATTTATTAAAATTGATCTAAATGGTTTTAGTAAGTTCCATAACTTGTCGTCAAGTTATTGAACATGAAAAGTATCATCCATTAAAATGACATTAAAATCATAAGTCATGGAAATGAAGAGTTTGAAAACTTTCCCTTATTTTTTGGAATTTGTAAAGTCTCACTAACGAAACATTTAATTGAAAACCATAGAATTTTAAAAGTTTAAAATTCAACCCTTATACTATTATAATATTATAAGTTTAATAATTATATATGTATAAGACAATTCAGTCTTATCGTTAGTAGGCTTCATTCACAAAGCCGATCTATAAGGGTGGGGGGGGGGGGTTATAAGGTTACTGCCTATAAAATGATGATTTAATGGGTGTCCACTCTTACCCACCGCTTCCTTGACTAGTGAAGGGTCGTTTGCCGGACGAGTAAGATATGACACTAATTCTCGTTAAAAGTATAATGATAATTATAAAGTAACTAAATGTTTTATTAAATTTCCAATCTTAGTGACTTAAGAAAATGTGAAAATGATTCTATCCCATGAAATTGCACTTTCCGCCTTGACAAAGTCATTAGTGGAGCGTGTGTGGTTAACCGACACACTAGTCACAAACTTGAAGGGCATAATCGAGATTTAAACATGCCATTGAAAAGGGTAGCTTGATGTTTGTCATAGATCAATGGAGCATTTGTGGTTAACCGAAACATTGATTAGGTGATAACTGACATCAAGTGTACCATGCACATTTGCATGATTATTCACACCTTGTTTATGATCCTCGGTATCCTAGTGACAAACATGAAGGGCGTAATCGAGATTTAAACACGCCAAAGTTGAATGAATCTCAAAGAAATCTAGGAATTTCATTTCATTTAATACATAATAATCAATTCCTTTTTTCAAGGTAGAAATTGTTAAATCGTCATTTACCTACCTTCAAATATTTTGCAATTGGATTATGGCATCCCTCTTCTGAATTGTAAAATATTTTATTGGGTCCTAGCCTTAATATTTCATTTGGGTGTTATATTAAGGATTATTATATAATCTAAACTTTGTCTTTCTTTCTTTTTTCAGATGTCTTCCAACATCGCTTCTGGATCAAACCCTTCTAGCTCTTTCTCTCTCATTTACTTGTGTGGGGAGTCATCTTTGACGGTTCAAACTTAAATAACTAGATTCAAAACATTAGGATGGTCACTAGCTACGACAACAATGAATATGTACTCAATAAAGAGCTTTAGGAAACTGATGACTCCACTGCTACTCCTAAGGAGATCGATGAATATAGGACTCATGAGAATGATGCCAAAATGTTGTCTTGTATCATGTTTTCCGCTATGTTAACTAAACTCCAAAAGTACTATGAGGACTACTACCACTTCAAGATGTACCAAGACATGATAGAAAGATACCATCAAAGTGCTCATCAAGAAAGATATGAAATTATTGCCTGCATGATAACAACAAAGGTGAAGGATGGAGAGTCGATCACGAACCACTTGCAGAAATTGCTAAGGTTTGTGGTCTGCTTGCTGAAATTTAATGTCAATTTTGATGAAGAGTTGGCCATAGATATCATTCTACACTCTTTACCTCCCTTTTTTGACCAGTTTCGTATGACCTATCATATGAATAATGAGGAGGTCACTCTTAGCAAGCTTCAAGGCATTCTGAGGACTGCTAAAAGTAGTCTCAAAGGTAAATCTGTTGTTATTACTCCTACTTCTATTGCCCATGTCTTGGCAATTGGACATGGGAAAGGGAAGAAGAGTAAGGCTACTTCCAAGAGCCACAAGGGAAAGTCACTTGATAGATCCTCTTCTAGTGAACCAAATGTGGTTCTGCTGCTCCCTCCACAAATCTTAAAGAAGTAGAGTGCTTCTATTGTCATGATAAAGGGCACTAGAAGTGAAGCTGCCCCAAATACTTGCAGGATGTCAAGGATGGGAAGTTTAATCCCACCCATGCAGGTATTTATACTACTCTATCTAATAACTCATCACATTCTTGGTCTTGGTTCCTTGATACAGGTTGTGGTTTCCACATTTTTTCTGATTTGCAGGGACTAAAAAGAAGTAAGGATGTGGAGCACAAGAAGATGAACTTGATCATGGGGAATAGGAAAATGTCGCATGTCACCAAGATTGGAGTTTATTCTTTATTGCTTAGTAGTGGGTTAAAATTATAATTGAATAATTGTTGCTACTTGTCTGAAATGGTGACAAGTATTATTTACTTTCATAGTTTGTACAAACAAGGTTTTAGATTTTCATTTGATAATGAAATTGGTTCTATTAATGCTTTTTATAGTGGTGTATTTTATTTTAAAGAATTGACTTGTAATGGTGTATATAAAACTGTGATGATTGTAGATAACTTAGGAAATAATGTGTTGCACATTGATTCTTCCAATAATTTGGATAAGGTGTCCTTGTGGCATTGTCGTCTTGGACATGGCAACAAGAAACACATAGGCCAACTCCAAAAGGATGGAATCTTGGAGTCATTTGACTTAAAGTCAGATGATACTTGTGAATCTTGTTTTATTTGAAAAATGACCAAGTCACCCTTCACTGGTACTTGTGAAAAGGGTGAAGGTTTGTTGGATCTCATACATACCGATGTATGTGGACCCTTCAGAATCATCACAAGGGATGCTAAATGCTCCTATATGACTTTTACTAATGATTACAATAGATATGGATGTGTCTACTTAATAAAGCATAAGTCATAAACCTTTGAAAAGTTCAAAGATTTTAAAAAAGAAGTAGAGAATCTGTTGGGCAGGAAGATAAATATGCTCCGATCCTATTGGGGTGGTGAGTATCTTAGTATTGAGATCCTACACTATCTTAAGGAATGTGGAATTATTTCACAATTGACGCCACTTAGGACACCACAACTTAGTGGTGTGTCTGAGAGGCTCAATCGAACCTTGTTGGACATGGTTTGTTTAATGATGAGTTGAGCTTCGTTACCCATCTCATTCTGGAGGTATGCCTTAGAGACTGCCGCCCATATCCTTAATCTAGTCCATACTAAGAAGGTTGCCAAAAAACCTCACTAGATGTGGATAGGAAAGGTTCCTTCATTATCACACATCAAGGTTTGGGGTTGAGAGGCTTTCGTGAGACGCGAGACTCACCACAAGCTCGAACCTTGTAGTGAGCGTTGTATTTTCATTGGCTACCCAAAAAATTCCTTTGGATATCTCTTCTATAGACTGAGTGACAATGTTGTCTTTGTTGCAAGGAGATAAGTCTTTTGCAAGAGAGAACTCATATGCCAAGAGGACAGTGGGAGTCAAAGGTGTTAAGTGATGAAGGAACCTCAACCACTAACGCTTAACCTGAGGAGGAAACTCCTGTTGAACCAATTGACGAGTCCGTACCTCTGAGGCATTTGAGTAGGGTTAGTGTTTCACCTATGTTATATGGTTTCCATATAACATCTGAGGGTGATACATTTATCAGTGATGGCACACTGGTAAACTTGAATGAACCTAACAACTACAAGGAAGCCATGTCAGGCCCCGAGTTTTCAAAGTGGAAAGAGGCTATGGATAGCGAAATTCAGTCCATGTATGACAATCAAGTTTTGAACTTGGTTCACAATGTATCAGGTCGTCAGATAGTCGGGTACAAATGGATCATCAAGAAGAAGGAATACATGGATGGGAAACTACACATATATAAGGCGCGATTGGTTGCGAAGGGTTTTACTCAAACTCATGGAGTTGAAAATGATGAGACCTTCTCAACAGTAGCGAATATTAAATCTATAAGGGTTATGCTAGCTATAGTTGCATTTCATGACTATGAAATATGGCAAATGGATGTCAAAACCACTATCCTTAATGGAAAGTGGGCTGAAGATGTTCACATGATTAATCCAAAGGGTTTTGTCAATGAAAAGTAACCTAATAGAGTGTGTAAGCTTGAGAAATCCATTTATGGATGGAAACAAGCATCTCGCAGATGGAATCTTTGTTTTGATGAGAAAGCCAAAGAGTTTGGATTTTTGAGAAGCGAGGATGAGTCCCGTGTATATGTCAAAGCTAGTGGGAGTATAGTTAGCTTTCTGGTGTTGTATGTGGATAACATACTTCTCATAGGAAATGAGATCCCAACCTTACAGGAGGTTAAGTCCTTGCATGGGAACTCTTTCGCTATGAAGGACCTTAGAGAAGCTACTTACATCCTAGGGATAAGGATATTGAGAAACATGAGTAAAAGACTAATTAGACATAGTCAGAGTACCTACTTGGGCAAGGTGTTGAAAAGGTTCAACATGGAGAATTCCAAGAAAGGTGACTTACCTATCTTAAGCAATACCAAACTGAGTAAGAATCAATGTTCGAGTACAGGGGCTGAGAAAGAAGACATGAGTCAAGTACCATATGTTTCCACAATTGGCTCGATCATGTATGCTATGACTTGTACTCGCCCTGATGTGGCCTTTGCTTTGAACATGTTAAGAAGATATCAAGGGAATCCTGGTAAGGCTCACTGGACTATGGTAAAGAACATTCTTAAATACACATGGAGGAATAAGGACTAGGGCCTCACCCTCGATGGGAGTGATGACTTGAGAGTGACAGGGTATAGTAATGCTAACTTTCAGATCGACGGAGATAATATCCGCTCTCAATCGGGCTGGGTATTTAGCCTAAATGGAGGAATAATAACTTGGAAGAGTTCCAAACATGAGACTGTAGCTGATTCAACATGTAAATCAGAGTACATAGCAGCAAGCGAAGCAACGAAGGAGGCGATATGGCTGAAGAAATTCATCAGAGACCTTGGAGTTGTACCAGCTATAAAGGAGCCTATGTAGATTTTCTGTGACTGTAAGAATGTGGCCACCTTAGCCAAGGAACTAAGGGATCATGGAATATATAGGCACATCGGTAGAAAATATCACTTCATAAGACACCGATTAGAAGAAGGACTCCACGTAGCAAAGATGGTATCGTCAGAGGAGAACCCAACATATCCCCTTACGAAGGGATTGATTTGGGTTAAGCACTTGCAGCATGCGAGGAGCATTGGGCTGAAGGGTAATATTAGTTTGAATAATTAGATAACTATTTATAAACATGTAATAGATAAAATGTAATTGACATTTGATGATTAATTAAAAGGTGTTATATATATATATATATATATATATATATATATATATGTATATATATATATATGTATATATATATATATGTGTGTGTGTGTGTGTGTAAAGTTACTATCTTGTGTCAATTGTTTACTATTGTTTCATTTTGCATGTTTTGACTTCTAGAATAATTAAATTATTCAAAATATCCGCAGTCGATCATACTTTGGAAGTAGGTATTGAGGCAAGACTGTTATGAATTTGGCTTATAGATTGTCTAAAGTGTTTAGGCATAGCAAAGTGTGCTACAACATTCATGAGTGCTCAAAAGGTCAGAGTATTGGATTAAATCCACGCTCACTTGAATCACTTCATGGAATTCATCATGAGTGATTATGAGATGATAATATCATATAGTCTTCAAACCAAGAGATATGAGTTATTAACTATGAGTTGGTTGTACATTGATAGTGTGAAACCACATCAGTAACTTGATGCTATAAAACGTGTTGTTGTGTATCATTTAACTAGTAGTTAGTACAAGCATATCAAATTTTATTTGTTTCTTTCAATCCTTGGATGATTAAAAGCGATATATTGGGCCCCTCGATGATTTTGTTTTGACATATGTATCGGGCCTGCTCAAAAGTCAGTTGATGTGTTCGATTAAGTTCTATGTCATACGAATCAAAAATTAGGAAAACAATTGTTGGACAATAAGTATGAATATGCTCCATGTATTTGTCCACACGATATCTTAAAGAACAGAGGATTATATGATCCCTTATCTAAAATGGCACGTCAGAGTTCGACAACGGCTTTTAAGAGCTACGATTGCTAGTCGGTTCCTGAAGTTGTATTTGCAGCTATAGTTATTAGACTTATCCAAGTGGGAGACTATTGGATAAGGTGTCTAAGTCCATAAATATAATTGGTATGTACTTGCCCCGAGAGTAGCATGGTCCATCTTGGGTTTTATTCACCAAAACATTCTGATAGGATTAACATTTGAGAAAGAGGTTATTTATGACTCAGTAATATATTATAAGTATAATATATTAATAGAGTAATCATATTATTTAATTAGTATTGGTCAATATTTAATTTGGAGTTAATTTAGTGACTAGAAGAGAGTAAATAAATATATAGGGGCTGATTATGTAAGTCAATAATATATATATATATATATATATATATATATATATATATATATATATATATATATATGTTAGGCTAATAATCCATGGTGGATTAGTAATGGGCTAAGCTTATGTAAGAATCCATAATGTGTTAGTCTATTACAAGCCCAAGTGTATGGATTAGGATTTACACATGACCCCAAGATTCCTACACTATATATATATATATATATATATATATATATATATATATATATATATATATATATATATATATATATATATATATATGACCCCTATGGCCTATAACCGGTTACGCTTGTGTTCTTAGAGTTAATAGAGCCGATTTTGAGTGCATAATAATCTCTCTTAAGTTATCCAAATTGTTGGTGGTGTTTTGTGGACCATTCGAGGCATCACACTTGTGGTGCTAAGTTCTTAACGACCAAACACAACAAACTACCACAAGAGGTAATTCTATAACTAGCTTTATGATTCATATGTCATGTTGTATGCTAGATTAGGCTTCATGGTTTGATTTTTTTTTTTTTTTTTGCATGTATAACTAGAGAAAAACTTAGATCCAAAGCATCTAGGGTTGCATGTGCACCATAGGAGTTTTATAGTGCTCAAAACCCTTCAGATTCAATACGATTTCATATTGTTGAGCTGATGTAAGATGTGCCTCATTTTTTCTTGCATGGTCATTCTCTAGCATAACCATGTTACATCTCAATTCTTCAAACATAAATTGAGTGGCAATCAATTCATCTTTGTAGTAACTAACATGATATTCGGCATTGGTGAAATATTCTTTGATTCTGTCAGAAATATGGTGAATGTCAAAAAGGAAAGGATCAATAGTTTAATGATTTTCACGAAGCATGAAATGTACCTTCTCAACAACTTGTTGATGGAGAGGAGAAGGCTCTTTTTCATCATCGTCCATGAAGCAAAAGTATTTTTTGTAGGTTTTGTTTCTTCTAGTTGATCCACTTCATCACCAGTTACCAAATTTCTGCGTTTGGTGTGTCCATGACCATGAAAGCTTTGTCTTTTGACTGCTTATTGATATGCTCTGCCTTTTGAAGGTCGTATGCTTCATCTCTGACCTTCTTGCTATTCATTTTGAAATCGTTTGCAAAATGATTTTCACATTGACAGTTGTGGCACCTGATGACTTCATTATCATCATAGGAGTTCAACTTGTTATCATGAACTCTTGTGTTTGTCCTCTGAGAGTTGTAACTTTCAGAATACGTATTCTGAGAGTTGATGCTTTATTGATTGTTGTTTCCTCCTTGGAGGTTTCCAAAGTTCAGATGATAGTGTTGTGGTTGCTGATAACTTTGTGCTTTGAAGTTCCTAGTTCGCTTATTTACAAAATTTTTGAAGTTTGGATTGAACTTGGTTAGGAGTGCAGAGCATTTTTCATACTTATTTTACTCATTGATTTGAGGTGACTCAATTGTGGTTCCAATGAAAGCTTGATGATTTTCCATGTACCCATTTGCTATTTGAAGAGGTTGTTGAGTTGGGATGTTAGGGTTCTGATTGTACTGTTGAGCCATACTCGAACTATGACAAGGATACACTCCATATCCTTGGTTGGCAAACTGATCAACAATGTGGTTTGGGATAGGATTATGATGTACAATCAAGTTTTGATAATAATTTGCCATGGGTTATGAATTCACCAAGGCAAGTCCTTACTTATCAATGGGAGTTACTTGATCTAGCTTGTTGACTTTTGGATCATGTTGTTTCCGTTCAGCATAGAGATCAAACAAAGACATGGTGTCTAAATTAGTTGTGGTTTGCAATATGATCATGTGTACTGTATCCCATTTAGAAGATATTTCTCAAGAATTTCAATTTTAAATCCTCTTGAAATCTTTCACCTTTATGCTTCTTCCCCTGTTGACAACAAATTTGTACCTGGAATATGCATCAAAGATAGTTTCATGAGGTGGCATTTTGAAGTTGTCCATACCTATCAATGCAGCTTTCTTCCTATTTGCAAAAATCTTGTCATTTCCATCGAATTGTTCTCGAGTGCATTCGATAAGTTAAAGGGTGAAATCTTATCTTCATCAGGAATTTTCTCATAGATGTCATGAGGAATTGTAGATAAGAGCTTTTGCATTGCCTTAGCCTCAAACTTCTTGATTTTGCTCTCACAAAGTTGAGTAGCAATAGAAACAGATCCATAAATAAATTTGGAGGTTTTAAGAGAGACACCATCTTCAGGAACTCTGATATCCTTCAGCAATTTTGTAGTGTGTTTCCCAGTGGAAATGAAGATCCGGATGTCAGAGTCATGACCTTCCAAGTAGTACTTGATGCGATCTGCCCATGAAGTGTATTCACTTGGTACAAGGATAGGTGCATGATGTCCTGCACCAAGACTGATTACAACTCAAACTAAATAGTGAACATTTTGGTTTTGATTCACACTTGCTATTGAGAACAAGTGATACTAGTTTGAAACATAAAAATAATATTTTTGTGAAATTTTTTCTAAGTCTCAAATTCGATCACGCTCTGATACCAACTGAAGAAATGTGAAAATTCAGTTGCTCTGATACCAACCCAATATAATAGAAATTTCAGTTTCTCTGATACCAATCGAGAAGATGGGAAATTCGGTTTCTCTGATACCAACTAAAGAGATGAGAAAAATCTATTAAACCATATACTTGTAGAGTCCAAGTGTGGAAAATATGAAAACAAAGTTTCAGATTCGTCAAGTGGCAAGTAATGCGGAAAATAAAGTGTTGTGGATCAACCAAGTTAATGACAAAATGTTTTTCATGCTTAAGATCAATGATTAAAAAGTGTCTCATATTCATGAGAATTTAGTTACAAGTGTTTGAATGTAAAACCCACTAAAACACTCAAACGACTCTCTGAAAAACTGTCTAAGCAGCAAAAATGTGTAGAATGAACAGAATGATCAAAATTGAGCAACTGTATAATGGATCCCAAGGGGCCAATTTTTAGGCTTTGTAAAAGCCCATGACATGTCTTGACAAATCAGGTTTTCACACATCATCATGACTTAATCATCAATTGACACCTTTACCCTACTTAACGGAGAATGGATGGAATATTCCAATTATGTTATTATTCTGTTATGGTTCCATCCAAGTTACGTGTCTTCATATTTATTGATCCTTCTTGATCAACATTGAAAAGGTGATGAGCAACATGAGCATCATATTGCTCATTTGTCTTCTAGGATGTAATCAACTTCAAGAAGTGTCATTGATCAAGTTGAGTTGTTTCTTGAATGTTGGAATATGTCTTGAACTTGAAGATGTACCACCACGTGTTCGTGATGAACCATAGACGAAATGCATGTCACATTTAGTATTTGGACGTGCCTTCATTATACATGATGTGCCATGTGCAATCTCGTTGTGCCATCAATGTGATCATGTTGATCCATTGACTTGAGATGAACCACCAAGTATTCATGTTGATCCATTAACTTGAATTGAGCCACCAAGTATTCATGTTGATCAATCAACGTCTTATTGAGACATAGAGTTGTGTATGAGCCAACAATATTTCTGATGAGCCGTCAATATACCGTATGATCCACCAATATCTTGATGCTCCATATATGATGCAGATGTGCTATTTGAGATCATGATGGTCCAAATTGATTTATTCAATTGCTCCATGTTTAACAAGTGCTCAGTGTCAGCTGCAAGTGATCTATGTAAGCTGCAAGTGATCAATGAGAACTTCAAGTGCTCTATGTTAACTGCGAGTGCTCCAACATTCGACTCTTCAAACACTTGTTTCATCTTCAGGATCTTTCCAACCTGAAACATTCTAATAATGTTTGTTCAAAAATGTAAATCAATACTCAACTTATTTCAAGTGAAAATCACATAAAAATATTTCCAGCACCAACCAAATGTCACTAGATCCTAAGCATATATGTTTCACACGATGAAACATATGGAATGCTTCTAATTATTCCAATTACTTCCAAAGGTTAGGTATAACTGTTTCTTAGATGATGCTAAACACATCACAATGATCATAATAATGCTTCCACTAACCATCATGTTTAGTTCTACTCATAAGTTTAAGTTGTTTATGAATATGATTTTTAATATCCATTCATAGAAACTGTGTATGTCGAATGTTATTATTTCATGCAGATCAGTAAGTGAAAGACAATGTTTTTGGAAATAGGTTTCCAATGTTGTAATTAATGTATTGGTTTAACCTTGGTGATAATACAAAATACATGTTGGGTTGCCCTTAAGAGTTAAAATAGCTAGAAACCAATTTGTGAGATTGAGACAAATAGTTTATTAATTTATTACATGTTATTAAATTTATTAGAAACTAGTTAAATCTAATTTGAATTAGTTTGGATTAATTAGAGTTAATTTGGAATTAATTGGAATTAATTTGGATTGATTTAAAGCTACCGAGGTTGAATGGTAATAGCTAAATTGCTGAGAAATAAGAAAATTTTGGATGTTCATGAGAGTGGACGTTTGGAGGGCTTTTAGAAGGCTTTCAAAATCTTTCAGATAGCTAATAAGGATAAATATTTGAATCATTATTAAATCTGATTATTTAATTTATTAAAATCCGGTTTATCTGGAAAATGCGACATATATAAAGACCCCTTTAGGCCGTAGAAAATTTTATAATACCTTCCATAAGGTTTAGAATTTCAGTTTTCCGACGTCTCTCCTCTCTCCTTTTTAAAGTTATAGGGTTTTTAGTCATTTGGATGTAAGTTATTAAAGGCATTCTAATTTGGGTGCTATACTTTCGAAGAGTAACAAAGGAAACTCGAAATCTTCAATGAGTTAAGTGAAAATTTTCATTTTTTCAAAAGTTTAGTAAATCTATTCCTTTCTTTAGTTTTTTAGTTTTGAAAATACATTGTAATTATAATAAAACCTATATCTATGGTGCATGTACACTTAAAGTTTATATTGAATGCTTATGTTGCCTAATATTGTAACATCCGGATTTTTACCAGGTATCTTGTAATCTAAAATTTTGTTATATTGTGAGAGGGACTCGGCGAGTTGGAGCTCAGACTCGCCGAGTAGGGACGCGGGATTGAACATTGGTGCGCGCCTGGACTCGGCGAGTCTGCGCTGTGTAATGAAACCCTAAATCTCCGGGTTTGAGGCCTATTTAAAGGGCCTTATGGCCGTCATTTGTGCTCACCCAACCCTCAGTGAGTGTCCCCAGCGTTCTTGAGCGATTTGTGAAGAGAAGGGAGCCATTCTTGATCTTGTGTGTGTTGTTTAGCAAGAAGAAGGAGACCCTAGGCAAGAGGAAGCAAAGGAGGTTGCTATTTCGTGGATTTAGAGCTTAGATCATCACTCTAGAGGTATTATCTCAGACCATTTTCTGTTTAGTGAAGCTTGATGCAATTTAGGGCTTAATGTGGTCATTTATGGGGTGATTTGGTGCCCATTGGTTCCCTCTTTGAGTTGAGACCATGGATCTGGATCCATAGAGGTCCAGAGTGCCTCACTCATCAAGCTTTATGGGTGACAATGGAGTCTTTGACCTTGTGTTGTAGTATTTGAGTCAAAAACATCATATATGGTCATATAGAGGTTGTATGTGCATCAAGATTGTAACTTTACGTGCTAAATGAGCTTGGAGGGACTGGATCTATGGATTAATGGACTGGATCTGACCTTTAGAGCAAGATTGAGTCAGTTCATGGCACAGACTCGCCGAGTCCGAAGAACAGACTCGGCGAGTAGCATGAATGTTGCCCGACCACACAGTGAGTGGCCTCACCGAGTTGGGAAGGGTGAACTCAGTGAGTCAAGGGGGAGTCAGGATGGACAGGTGGACTGAGTCAAACTGGACTCGCCGAGTTGTTCTTGAGACTCGGTGAGTTGAGTCGTGGTGGCCCCACAACTCGTGCCAGGTGGAACTCGTCGAGTTGAGGGAAATGCTCGACGTGTCAGGGAAGGATTCCAGGGAAATTGGTGCATGCGCTCAGACTCGCCGAGTCACTTTAGCGCACTCGCCGAGTCCGGTCAAAGTTGACCGTTGACCGTTGACCAGCGTTGACCTAGATTGACTTGTTATAGTGGGGTCAACCCTAGTTAGGAAAGTGTTAATTGGAGATGTATTGTGCTATAGGGGGGGACTACAGCTCGGCAGATCGAGTGATTAGCGATTTCAGGTTTACGATTTACCGAGACACGCGAGGTGAGTCTTCTCACTATACTTTACCTTGAGTAGGTAACCAGAGCTATGTGATAGAGTATTTGTATGCTATGTATGTTATGTGTTGTACTGCATGATTTCTATGTGATTTATGTGGTGCATGTTTATCAGAGTTAGAACCTGAGGGTTCACAGAGTTTGGGTGCACGGACCCACAGAGTTATAGCCTAGAGTGGCTAATATGTGTTATATGTGGTATTTTGGAGAACTCACTAAGCCTTGTGCTTACAGTGTTGATGTTATTTGTTTCAGGTACTAGTGACGACCGCGGGAAGGCGCCGGCTTGATCCGTACACACACACGTTTGGAGCTTGACGTTATGATCTTGGGATTGGTATTGTTTTTGTTGGACAATTAAAATGGCTGTTTTAATGAATATTGATGGAATTATGTTTTATAAAAATTGAAAAAAATTTGGTGTTACAAATTGGTATCAGAGCCTTGGTTTGAGGGATTCGGGTACACCTTCGGGGTATTTGAACTCAAACTGAGGAATTAAAGAGATATTTTCAAAATAAAACCAAAAATTTTCTAAGAGTAAAAGATTTTCCAGGAAGAAACGTGTGTACGATCAGCCAGCGCCCGAACGGTAAATTCCCAAAATATCTTTTTATTACGTGATAATTATTAGTGTGATGTGTTTGCATGCTAGAGTAGGCTAGGTATTGCTGATAGGACTAGAGTGGCCTGTTTTGTGATACCTTAGCTTAGGGAATGGTGAGCTGCTATGAGATGCTGAGAGTAATTAGGTAGCAGCTAGGGCTTTGTGTGAGACCTGTTACAGAGTGATTTAAGTATAATAGAGTACTTGGGGATTGGGATCCGAAGAGGAAGATTTGGGGTGTGTACTGAGACGGTGCGGACAGTAGTATTGGGCCCGTACTACTGAAAGCACCGGTGCGGTACACAGTCCAAATAAGAATCTTGGGATGCCAAGAGTCAAGGAGGGGTGGATTGTCGAATGTAAGAGTGTTCGAGTGAATTCTAATTATCGCATGTTGTATTTCAGAGGTTGATCATGGTGAGGACACGTCATATGCCAGAGGATACTGGAGCTAGTGATGAGGAGATTCGACAGATCATTCATGAGGAGGTGGCTGCGGTCATCAGAGCTGAGATACCAGAGATGTTCGGGTCTATTAAGACCGCTTTGATTAAGACATTTGACGAGAACTATGCCGCTCTTTTTGAGGCTGCGGTTGCAGCGGCTACCGCAGCTATTGCTGCGGCAAGGCCCCAGGGAGGTGATGCATCGTTGTTTAGGGAGTTCAGCAACACCAAGCCACCAGAGTTTGATGGTACGCAGGATCCGGTGGCAACTATGAGGTGGATATCTGATATGGAGGGATGCTTCTTCACTTGCTCGTCCCCTGAGCATTTGAAGGTTCGGTTCGCGCTGAACCAGCTTCGCTTGGGAGCGAAGGACTAGTGGAAGTTTGTGACTGCGCATTTCACACCGACTGAGCTTTCGGCAGTGACCTGGGAGAGGTTCACTACCATGTTCCTAGATGAGTACGTTCCTCAGGTGGAGAGAGAGCGTCTGGCACAGGAGTTTCTGACCCTCAAGCAGGGTACCGAGTCAGTTACAGCAATTACGAGGATGTTTCATGAGAGGGCGATGTTCTGCCCTGAGCACGTGTCCACCGAGCAGGCACGTATGAGCCGTTACCTGAGCATTCTGAGACGGGATATTCGGGAGTTCGCTGCGAACTCCTCGTACCGGACATTTGCCGAGCTTCAGGCAAATGCTCGGAAGAGGGAGATTGAGCTTGAGACTCAGGCCAGGGAGGAGGCAGAGTCTCTGGGGAGGGATCGGCAGCCGGCACAGTCCCAGCCGGCAGCCAAGTGAGCCAAGCCCGCTGATCCCAGACCCGGGAGCCAGAAGGGCCGCACTTGTGGGAAGTGCGGCAAGGGTCACGATGGAGTCTGTCGGGCAGGGTCTTGCTACAAATGTGGCAAGGAGGGGCATATGGCCAACGACTGCCCCAAGGGATTTGCAGTGTGCTTCCACTGCAACCAGACCGGACACCGGAAGGCGGAGTGTCCGCTACTGCGCGGAGCATCTCAGGGGTCTGCTCCCACCGCCATCAAAGCTACTGCTACAGAGAGTCGGCCCGTGAAGGCCGAGGCATCGAGGGCTCAGGGGAGAGCCTTCCAGCTGACTGCGGAAGAGGTCCGCGCTGCACCCGACGTTGTGGCTGGTACGTTTCCTTTTCATTATTTATTTATGGTGTTGAGATATTATGCTTATATTATGCTATGCATAAGTACCTTCCTTGTGAATTCTGTACCTGCTTTAGTGTTATTTGACTCGGGTGCGAGTCGATCTTTTGTATCTTTGGCATTTAGTCAGCGTATCAGTGTTAGTCGTGGGGCATTGAGTCGGCCCCTGCGGGTTTCCATAGCCGCCGACAGAGTGATTTGTGCTACAGAGGTCCTCCGGGGATGTGTATTGGAGATTTTCGGGGTTGAGTTCCCGATCGACCTGATTCCTATTGCAATGGGTGATGTCTGTGTTATAGTGGGCATGGACTGGTTGAGCCAATTCGGTGCGGTTATCGATTGCGAGCGTCAGCTGGTGACTATACGAGATCCTAGTGGGGGAGTTCTTTCGGTTCACGGCGAGGGTACACGTTCTGGATCAGCCTTTTGTTCGGCTGCTAGGGCGAGGCAGTGTTTACAGCAGGGCTGTAAGGGTTTTGTAGCGTATGTGATGGATACGCGAGTGATCTCCGAGAGACCGAGTTCAGTGGATGAAGTTCCGGTGGTGCGTGAGTTTCCAGATGTCTTTCCTGAAGAGTTACCAGGTGTGCCTCCCGTGATGCAAGTGGAGTTTGGCATCGATTTGGTTCCGGGAGCCGCGCCTATTGCTAAGGTGCCGTATCGCCTTGCGCCTCCAGAGATGCAAGAGTTATCCTCGCAACTCCAGGAGTTGCTGGGGAAGGGGTTTATTCGGCCGAGTAGCTCGCCGTGGGGAGCACCCATCCTGTTTGTGAAGAAGAAAGATGGCTCGCATCGCATGTGTATTGATTACCGGGAATTGAATAAGCTGACGGTCAAGAACCGTTACCCGTTGCCGAGGATCGACGATTTATTCAATCAGTTACAGGGAGCATCTTGGTTCTCCAAGATTGATTTGAGGTCGGGCTATCATCAGGTGAGAGTGCGGGACGAGGACGTCCAGAAGACAGCATTCAGGACGCGTTATGGGCATTATGAGTTTGTGGTGATGCCTTTTGGGCTCACCAATGCCCCGGCTGTGTTCATGGACCTCATGAACAGGGTATGTCGGCCGATGTTGGATCGGTCGGTGATTGTGTTCATTGATGATATTCTGGTATATTCGAGATCTAGAGAGCAGCACGAGGAGCATTTGAGGGAGGTTCTTGGAGTTTTGAGATCGGAGAAACTTTACGCAAAGTTTTCCAAGTGCGATTTCTGGTTGCGGGAGGTCCAGTTTCTGGGACATCTTGTTAACCAGAAGGGGATATTGGTCGATCCGGCCAAGGTTGATGCAGTGATGAGGTGGGAGGTGCCAAGGTCACCTTCTGAGATCCGGAGTTTCCTTGGGTTGGCAGGGTACTATCGAAGGTTTATTAAGGATTTGTCCAAGATTGCGGTTCCGCTCACCAGATTGACTCGGAAGGGTGTTACATTTTCATGGGGTCCCGAGCAGCAGACCTCCTTTGAGACGCTTCGCCAGAGGTTGTGTGAAGCTCCAGTATTAGCTCTTCCGGAAGGGATGGAGGGTTTTGTGGTATTCTGTGATGCATCGATTTTAGGACTGGGAGCGGTATTGATGCAGAAGGGTCATGTGATAGCATATGCATCGAGGCAGTTGAAGCCTCACGAGACGAGGTACCCCACACATGATTTGGAGTTGGGGGCAGTGGTGTTCGCCCTCAAGATTTGGCGGCACTACTTATATGGGGTTCGTTGTACGATTTACACGGACCATAAGAGCTTGAAGTACTTGATGGATCAGCCTAACCTAAATATGCGGTAGAGAAGATGGTTAGACGTGGTCAAGGATTATGATTGCGAGATCTTGTACCACCCGGGCAAGGCTAATGTGGTAGCCGACGCATTGAGTCGCAGGGCGGAGAGTACTCCACTGCGAGATGTATGTTTGAGATTGACCGTGATAGCTCCAGTTCTGGACGCCATTCGTGGGGCTCAGGCCGAGGCCGTGCGTCCGGAGATGCAGAAGAGAGAGCGGGTCGTTGGGTTGGTTTCTGAGTTTATATCGGATAGTCGAGGCCTTATGACTTATCAGGGCAGGATCTGGGTACCGTTTATGGGCAGTACACGTACTACATTGATGGAGGAGGCTCATAGATCAAAATTTTCGATCCATCTTGGGGCTACAAAGATGTATTTGGACCTAAGAAAGGAGTATTGGTGGCCTTGTATGAAGAGGGATGTAGCATGGTTTGTCGAGAGGTGTTTGACCTGTCGAAGGGTAAAGGCCGAACACCAGAGACCGCATGGCAAGTTGCAGCCATTGGAGGTTCCCGAGTGGAAGTGGGAACAAATCACTATGGATTTCATCACCAAATTGCCGAGGATTGCCAGAGGAGTCGATGCAATTTGGGTGATTGTGGATAGGTTGACAAAGAGCGCTCACTTTCTTGCCATTAGTGAGAGTTCTTCGGCGGAGAAGTTGGCGGAGATTTACGTGAGGGAGGTTGTATCTCGGCATGGGGTGCCGATCTCGATTGTTTCAGACCGCGATGTGCGTTTCACTTCCCGTTTCTGGAAGAAATTTCATGAGGAGTTGGGTACTAAGCTGCATTTTAGTACCGCATACCACCCCCAGACCGACGGTCAGAGTGAGCAGACGATACAGACACTCGAGGACATGCTTCGAGCATGTGTATTGGACTTTGGGGGTAGTTGGGACACGTATTTTCCTTTGGCGGAGTTTTCCTACAATAACAGCCATCATTCGAGCATAGGTATGCCGCCCTTTGAGCTGTTGTATGGTAGGAGGTGTCGGACTCCCATATGTTGGGGAGAGGTTGGGCAAAGGGTAATGGGCAGTACAGAGATCGTGAATCAGACGACAGAGCAGATACAGCTGGTCAGACAGAGGTTATTGACCGCTCAGAGCCGACAGAAGAGTTACGCGGATAGACGCCGGTCCGAGCTTGAATTTCAGGTCGGCGACTTTGTTCTCCTGAAGGTTTCTCCTTGGAAAGGAGTGATCCGGTTCAGGAAGAGGGGCAAATTGGGGCCCCGGTTTATAGGCCCGTTTCGTGTGATTGCCAGGGTAGGCCGGGTAGCCTATCGGTTAGAGTTACCAGCAGAGTTGGGGCAGATTCACAACACTTTTCATGTATCGCAGTTGAGGAAATGTATAGCCGATGAGTCGGCAGTGGTTCCACTAGAGGATATTCAGGTGGATGCAAGCCTGAATTATGCTGAGAGACCAGTGGCTATTAGGGATCGGAAGATCAAGATTTTGAGGAACAAGGAGGTACCTCTGGTATTGGTTCAGTGGCAACATCGGAAGGGATCAGAAATGACCTGGGAGCCGGAGGGTATGATGCGGGAGCAGCATCCGGAGCTGTTTTAGAGCGAGACTTCGAGGACGAAGTCTAGTTCTAGTGGGGGAGAGTTGTAACATCCGGATTTTTACCAGGTATCTTGTAATCTAAAATTTTGTTATATTGTGAGAGGGACTCGGCGAGTTGGAGCTCAGACTCGCCGAGTAGGGACGCGGGATTGAACATTGGTGCGCGCCTGGACTCGGCGAGTCCAGGATATGGACTCGGCGAGTCTGCGCTGTGTAATGAAACCCTAAATCTCCGGGTTTGAGGCCTATTTAAAGGGCCTTATGGCCGTCATTTGTGCTCACCCAACCCTCAGTGAGTGTCCCTAGCGTTCTTGAGCGATTTGTGAAGAGAAGGGAGCCATTCTTGATCTTGTGTGTGTTGTTTAGCAAGAAGAAGGAGACCCTAGGCAAGAGGAAGCAAAGGAGGTTGCTATTTCGTGGATTTGGAGCTTAGATCATCACTCTAGAGGTATTATCTCGGACCATTTTCTGTTTAGTGAAGCTTGATGCAATTTAGGGCTTAATGTGGTCATTTATGGGGTGATTTGGTGCCCATTGGTTCCCTCTTTGAGTTGAGACCATGGATCTGGATCCATAGAGGTCCAGAGGGCCTCACTCATCAAGCTTTATGGGTGATAATGGATTCTTTGACCTTGTGTTGTAGTATTTGAGTCAAAAACATCATATATGGTCATATAGAGGTTGTATGTGCATCAAGATTGTAACTTTACGTGCTAAATGAGCTTGGAGGGACTGGATCTATGGATTAATGGACTGGATCTGACCTTTAGAGCAAGATTGAGTCAGTGCATGGCACGGACTCGCCGAGTCCGAAGAACAGACTCGGCGAGTAGCATGAATGTTGCCCGACCACACAGTGAGTGGCCTCACCGAGTTGGGAAGGGTGAACTCAGTGAGTCAAGGGGGAGTCAGGATGGACAGGTGGACTGAGTCAAACTGGACTTGCCGAGTTGTTCTTGAGACTCGGCGAGTTGAGTCGTGGTGGCCCCACAACTCGTGCCAGGTGGAACTCGTCGAGTTGAGGGAAATGCTCGACGTGTTAGGGAAGGGTTCCAGGGAAATTGGTGCATGCGCTCAGACTCGCCGAGTCGCTTTAGCGCACTCGCCGAGTCCGGTGAAAGTTGACCGTTGACCGTTGAGCAGCGTTGACCTAGATTGACTTGTTATAGTGGGGTCAACCCTAGTTGGGAAAGTGTTAATTGGAGATGTATTGTGCTATAGGGAGGACTACAGCTCGGCAGATCGAGTGATTAGCGATTTCAGGTTTACGATTTACCGAGACACGCGAGGTGAGTCTTCTCACTATACTTTACCTTGAGTAGGTAACCAGAGCTATGTGATAGAGTATTTGTATGCTATGTATGTTATGTGTTGTACTGCATGATTTCTATGTGATTTATGTGGTGCATGTTTATCAGAGTTAGAACCTGAGGGTTCAGAGAGTTTGGGTGCACGGACCCACAGAGTTATAGCCTAGAGTGGCTAATATGTGTTATATGTGGTATTTTGGGGAACTCACTAAGCCTTGTGCTTACAGTGTTGATGTTATTTGTTTCAGGTACTAGTGACGACCGCGGGAAGGCGTCGGCTTGATCCGTACACACACACACGTTTGGAGCTTGACGTTATGATCTTGGGATTTGTATTGTTTTTGTTGGACAATTAAAATGGCTGTTTTAATGAATATTGATGGAATTATGTTTTATAAAAATTGAAAAAAATTTGGTGTTACAAATATTCATATATAAATGCCTAGTAAACCCATCAGTGGTATTAGAGCCATTAGGTTTTAATTAGAAACAACTTGAAAAATTGAGAGAAATAGAAGAAACTTGCTAGTTGTAGTGCGTCACACGTTTTCTAGAGATTTAAAGATTTTAGGATTTTTTTGCTATAATTTTGAATTTAAGTTTATCTTCAGTTTTAAATATTATTTTAATCTATTAAAATGGATAATTAAAATGAGAAGATAAATATACCTAAAAAACTAGGAATCATAGATAATGATCTGAAATTAAATAATTAAAAGTTAATTACATATAATTTGTTTAAATCATATAATTTTAAATTGTTTAAAATTTACCTTACATATAATTCTAAAAGATTATGAAAGAATATTTAAAACCCAAAAGAACTTATATATGTAATACAATTTATATATGTAAAAAAATAAAAATAAAACATATATCCTCATATGTTTAAATATTGATTGTTAGTCGAATCAAGATTAAGCATCATTCATGAACTCACACTATAAGAGAGGCATAAGGAAACCTCCTATAAAATGACAGTTGAATGAGTGTCTCTTTCACTCACCGCTTCTTTGTGTAATGGATTATCCATATCCGAAAGGGTTCGATAGGAAAATGTCTCGTAAGAATTAAAACAAATAAAAGTACTTCAAACGAAATTCTCATTCTTAGTTAATTTAGGAAAATATGAATAGTTTTTAATCCATGAATAATGTACTTATTACTTATTGTCTATTTGGTGAGTGTGCAGTTAACCGACACTTAAAATTTGAGACTAATAATAAGGTGATGGGACACTTGTGGTCATGTTTTCTTGGTTAAGCGTATGTGGTTAACCGGGGAGCCAACCTGACGACCATGACATGTTCCAGGGTCATGCCTTATTTCATTGTTAGCTTACAATCTTTTTTGTGAGACCTCGGTATCCCAGATACGAATAGAGGATGCCCAAATCTGATATTAACATGTCATTGAATAGTTTCAATGAATCTCAGAAGATCTAGGAATATCATAGTGATTGAAATTGGTAAAGTGGTTTACCTACCTAAAATAAATTTATAATACGATTACGTTATCACTCTTTATAAATTGAATTGAAAATATAGATACTAGCCATAAAACAATGTGGGTAGTTATTTCAGGATTAAAATCAACTAACTAAGCTTTGTTTATACTTTTAGTGTTGGGTATCATTGGTCTTCTTCTCCCACCTCCTCTACTTACCAATTCTAACTTTTTCTTTCATTTATATAATTCAAAGAGAGAAAGTTACTGGTGGGGATTATTATCTTAATTGCATGAGAAATGTAAGAACCCGTTATTTCAAGTCAGTAAAAATCGAGTCCTGTAACCTCTTTGAGAAAAGAATTAGAATATCATCGAAAAATGAAGTATTCAAAAACTCTATTTGGAGTACACTGTGTGGTAGTTATCGTCTTAAGGTTTCCAAACATATAAATAACACAAAAATCCGAGTTATAACGAAGAAGTTATGATCATTCTAAGTTTTCCGACAAAAACCGGCAATACGAAGTTGCGTAAAAACGCAAAGTTTCAATAAAACACTTTCCGACCTTAGGTGTCTAAATGAAAGTCGTAGATATCGTTAAACTACAAACATGCATAAAAAGAACGCTCAAATCGGACATCGTATGAATAAGTTATGAATTTTTAAAGAAATTCCTTAATCACGTCATTTTAATAAATAAATAATAAAAATAATTCCGGAATTTGCCAACGGAATCTAAATGAAAGTTGTAGATCGTAGTCTCACCTTCGCGAGGATATAAAGAACGTCAAAAACGGAGTTTGTATGAAGGAGATATGAATTTTCGAAGTTTGATAAATAATTTATATATAATTTTTATTAAAACTTCGGTATTATCCGAAAGGGAGTCAGCGTCCTCATTCGAGGTACACGCTCGTACCCCTGTACGCCCAGCGTACCCAAGGAACTTGGCCTCAAACCGTCCTCGTCGCCCTATGCGAGGCACCCGACCCGCCCGTCCGACCCACCGTCCCATCCGACCCGACAGCCTGAGCCGTCCCATCCGAGGCTGAGGCAGTCGAGGCTTCGGTCACGCATGACGTACACGTACGCGCTGCGTACGAGGCCTCTCAGCCCCCTATAAATAGCATGCGAGGGTTCCCGGGAAAATGGCCCATTCTCTCTCCTTTTGCTTGCGTTTTACCTCGTTTTCCGTGCTCGCACTACCCCGAAGCCCTGGTCATTTTGTGCAAGTCCCGAAGGTCGATTTTACTCCCGAGGAATCCCGAGATTTCCGAGGAAAATCCATTTCCCGAGACGAAACTCTGCCCGGTTTTCCATCTTGCTATCTTCAAACTTTCAAGTGAGTTCATACCCCTTTCAAACACACTTTAAATACATTTAAATGCTTTTATACTCTTTTAAAGGGGGGGGGGGATACAAGTAAACATACGGTTATTATCGTGTATTTTATAAAGTTGTACTTCACTTGTTTTATCGAATAAATCACTTGGAACTTATTTCTATTATGGAAAACTCTTGTCATACTTTGTGTGCATTAGACATTATACAAAGTATATAATGATTTCAAAGTACCTTTCATTGTTAAGTCTTTTTATACATTCTAAAAACTTATGATTTTGCTTTGTCAAACATTATGAAAAAGGATAAACTTTGCATACAAAACTATCACTTTAATACCGACTTAGTTGAGAATCCATAAGACGTGTATATCTTCAAACGTTACTTTTCTTTATTAGAAAGTAATGCTGCAAGTCCTGTCTATAACCAGAGTCTCCCGTTCGGAGAACATGTCAAATGTGTATAGATCTATACGGGAAGTCATGATCCCGCGCCCTGACTGTTAGCTACAGTCCGTCTTTTGGGGTGACAGTTGTCATAACGCTGCGACGCCTGAAGAACGTCGTTACAGGAATATTATGTTTAGTATGGTTATAAAACTCATCTGATATACAATTATTATGGTATTATGCTTTTATGAATGAGTAGCTATTAAAGCTATTCTTCATCTAACAAATGCGATCTTCGTATAGCTTTATTATATAAAACTATGACACAACTTTTGAACGTCGGTTTCTTGCAAAGTTTTGGTCTTAGAGACTGCCATTTATGTTAGGAAAATAAGGGATTTTCCTGGTGCAATTATTTACAACTTATAACACGAACATTCATATGCATTTCATACTTTTATAAGAAAATAAGGGTTTTTCTTGGGAAACACAACAACTCGTATCTTAACCATTAGGGAAAATATGGGATTTTCAGAATTTAATACATTCACTTTCAACAAAACAAATCACAACTCTTTACATTTGAAATGTTGCGTTTTCTGGAAAATATACACCCATTTTGGAATGGCATCTAATTTTTCTAAACTACTTATGAACTCACCAACTTAATTGTTGACACTTTTTCTTTGAAATAACTTGTATTCTCAGGGAACCGCTAAGCAGGTTTGGGAATCAACTTTTGGGATTAACGCGTTGGCGTTAATTACTTCTTTTGAATGATGTTTATGTATTTATCTTTTGAACATGTAATGAATAAAATTATGTAAACATCTTGGAAACTTTAATATATATGGTGGTGTGTACTTTCCTTTCTATGAACTGTTATGATACTGAATATGACGTCCTCCGCCCCCGAACGTTTCCGCCGTTCTGGTTTGGGGGTGTGACAGATTGGTATCAGAGCTTTGTTTATAGGGAATTAAGTATATCAAAACCATTCCTTTTTGATATACAACTATAAACTCAACTGGGCAAAAACACTCTGAGAAAAATTCATACTTTTGAAAGTAAACCTAATTAGTTTTAAGGTAAGCATGCACTCATTTATACTAATAACATTTTCATACTAAATAACTTTAGAAGTATTATAAATAAGTTGTGCAGTACAGGTACACCTTGGGACATGTAATCAGAACTGGGAAGAATATATCCTGATCAACTATATTTGTCCAAGAGCCGACTAACGTATGCCAAGGAGTGTCTGCAATGGACAACAAATTTAAAACTTACCAAAAGCATATCGCTAAAGAATACTGAGGGAGTATTCGAGTGCCGTCAACCATTAAACTTAAGGGTAAGTTTCATGTGCTCTAGCTTATAGTAAACTTTTAACTCTATTCTCGTACAGTCTAAATGGCGGGATTCCATCACCCTAATGACCCCTACTACCCCAACCAAGGTAATGGAGGGTGGATCGAAGAAGATCCTGAAGAAGACGAAGAGCCTATAGAGTTGGAGGGAGGGGATGACTCTGGCACGGATTCGGAGCCAGAAATTATAAATCCACCAATCCCACAATCTCCCGTCCACGTGAGGAATTTCCAAGGACCCACTCCAGTGTGGGGAAGTCACCTCCATCATTGGAGCCAACAACAAAGCTTACGCCCTTCCTACGGCATGTGCCGAGAATTCTATGATGTGAGAGGTGGGGGATCAGCCGACCGAGCACTTCCGGTCATGATTGGCAAACTCGCCAACCAGTGCTATCAATCCGGAGTGCAAGCCAACTGAATCCGAGAGGTCAATGTGGAAGTACAAATCCACACGGCCGATATTAACCGCCTAGAATTGTTGCAGAACGACATCCACATTCGCGCCGAAGCATTTCAAGCACAAGCAAATGCGGCCTTCGCAGAATTAAGAGAACAACAAGCTGCGTTTGATAGACGCCTCATGGAGTCGAAGCAGTCCGACACGGAGTCGAGCTCCAAACGCAAAGTGCACCGCAAGTAGTACTTGCCCGACTCTCAAAATTTTGTTATAAATTAGGACTTCGAATAAAAGTATTATTTTCTTTAAATTGTTCTGTAATCGGAGGCCTTTAGAAAGGCCAAGAACTTTTGTATAGACCCCGCTGTAACACAACTATATGTTTAATATATATATAAGGGTATACCCCTTTCTTGTTGTTGTTAATCATGCGCAATTCGTTCGATTCATTGGTACATCTATTCAAACTTTACTTTCAAGCTCAAAACATTGTGTCAGTCAAACCCAACTTCTTAGAACTACTAGAAGTTAACTCAATATCATTTAACTCTGAACTGCCAAAACTTATAAATTTTTCCATATTTTTTTTCTTTTGGCAGCACGATGCCTCCTCGTCCAAACCTAAGGCCCAGGCCGGGCACGGTACCACCACCACCTCCACCACCAGCTTATGATCCAGCCATGGTCCAGGCTGCTATCACAGCAGTAGTAACTGCAGCCCTCTCGCAAATAAACTCTCACGGAAATGGAGGGGCGGGAAGCAGCACGAATCATCCAAATCATGGCACTGGTCATGGCCAAGGAAGAGAATGTACTTACAAGGAGTTCTCTAACGCTAAGCCAAAAACTTTTAATGGAACTGGGGGAGTCATTGCACTAATGCAATGGTTCGAGAAGACCGAAACGGTCTTCGAGATCTGCTCACGCCTAGAAGGAAGCAAAGTCAAGTTCGCTGCTTGCACTTTCGTAGATCAAGCCCTCACTTGGTGGAAAAGCCATGTGAATTCAGTGACGCTCACTGTCGCCAACGCCATGAGTTGGGACGATCTAAAGGTTCTACTACTGGAAGAATACTGCCCAAGGGGCTAAGTGCAAAAGCTGGAGTAGGAGCTCTGTAATCTGAAAATGACTAGGTCTAACCTAGTCACCTACACAGCTAGGTTCAACGACCTCGCTGCACTGTGCCCTACCATGGTCAACCCAGAATCAAAGAAGGTTGAAAGGTACATTTGGGGGTTTTCACCCCAGATTCAAGGGCATGTCCTAGCTTCCGGCCCTGTTACCTACAACAGCGCTAAACGCCTGGCTCAGCGACTCATCGACCACGGAGTAAAACCCAGTATCATTTCAGCAACCGCAAATCCACCTAGGGAGGCTCAGGGCCAGAGCAGGCCTTGGAACAAAAGGAGGGGGCAAAATCCCTAGGAAAACCCCAAGAAACAACAAGTAATAGCGACCCACGCTATGACTGTACCTGTGAACCCTGCCCCCACAAGCTCATATAATGGGAAACTTCCTAAGTGCAACCGATGCAACTTCCACCACCATGGTCCTTGCCATGATCTTCAATGCACCAAGTGTAATAAGAAGGGACATACAGCCCGCTATTGCAAAGGGCCAACCCAACCATCCGTCCCCACTACTAATACCGGGGTAAGTTGCGCCTGCTTTGAGTGCGGAGATACGGGGCACTACCGCAGGGACTGCCCAAAGGCAAACAACCGGAATACCGGCGGAAGGGGCCGAGTTTTCGCAATGGGACAAGATGAAGCCATTGCGGACCCTACTGTTGTTACGGGTATGTTTCTTATCGATAACTCGTATGCATGCATTTTGTTTGATAGTGGAGCGGAAAGGAGTTTTGTGAGTCACGACTTTAAAGGCCTGCTAAAATCAATACCACAATCATTAAGTGAACCATTCATAGTAGAAATGGCCAACGGGAAAACCGAAGGCACTAAGGAGATATACTTAAACTGCACCCTAACTTTAAACGATAATCCCTTTTCAATCAACCTCATGCCAGTCTCGATTAAGAGTTTCGATGTCATCATTGGCATGGATTGGCTGAGTTCTCATCATGCAGACATTCTATGTTATGATAAGGTCGTTCGCCTTAATCTGCCAACCGGCGAAACTTTCATTGTCTTGGGCGACAAACCAAGTACCACTCTTCGTATCATCACAAGTATCCAAGCTCGGAAATGCCTACGCAAGGAGTGTCATGCGTTCTTGGCACATGTTGTAGATGTGAAACGCGAAGTCCAAGACATCAAGAGTGTGCCCGACGTACGCGATTTTCCCGACGTTTTTCCCGAGGACCTTCCGGGAATACCACCCGCGAGACAAGTTGAGTTCCGAATCGATCTGGTTCCCGTAGCTACCCCAGTAGCCAAAGCACCCTATCGATTAGCCCCGACAGAGATGCAAGAGCTATCCAGCCAACTGAATGAACTACTTGGAAAAGGATTCATCAGGCTGAGCTTCTCGCCATGGGGAGCACCCATACTGTTCGTGAAAAAGAAGGATGGATCATTCAGAATGTGCATCGACTACCGAGAACTCAACAAACTTACCATCAAGAACCGATACCCCCTACCCCAAATCGATGACTTATTCGACCAACTCCAAGGAGCCAACTACTTCTCCAAGATCGATCTGAGGTCGGGATATCACCAGCTGCGAGTCCTAGAGAGTGATATTCCCAAGACGGCCTTCCGAACACGATACGGACATTACGAGTTCGTAGTGATGCCGTTCGGACTAACCAATGCCCCGGCCGTATTCATGGACCTAATGAATCGAGTATGTCGTCCATTCTTGGATAAAGTCGTGATAGTATTCATAGACGACATACTCATTTATTCAAAGAATAAAGAAGAGCATGGTCAACATCTGAGGCAAGTTTTAGAGACGTTATGGACTGAGAGACTGTATGAAAAATTCTCAAAATGTGAATTTTGGATTAGAAAGGTGGACTTCCTCGGTCACGTGGTCAGCAAGGAAGGAATCCACGTGGATCCATCAAAAATCAAGGCTATCAAAAACTGGTCTGCGCCAACTACACCAACAGAAATTCGCCAATTTCTAGGTCTTGCTGGTTATTACCGAAGGTTCATCCAGAATTTCTCCAGCATCGCAAAGCCTCTTACCGCCTTAACCCAGAAAGGTGTGACCTACAATTGGGGAGAAAAGCAAGATGCTGCATTTCAGACTTTGAAACAGGCCCTTTGCAGCGCGCCCATCCTTTCTCTCCCAGAAGGGACCAAAGATTTTGTGGTGTATTGCGATGCTTCGAAGCAAGGGCTGGGTTGTGTACTAATGCAGAGGGGAAAGGTTATTGCATATGCCTCACGACAACTGAAAACGCATGAGGTCATTACACCACTCATGATTTAGAACTTGGGGCGGTGGTCTTTGCTATTAAAATCTGGAGACACTACCTATATGGTACCAAATGCACTATCTTTACAGACCACAAGAGCCTACAACACATCTTCGACCAGAAGGAGTTGAACATGAGACAGCGACGTTGGGTCGAATTTCTCAACGACTACGAATGTGAGATTCGCTATCATCCAGGAAAGGCTAACGTCGTGGCAGATGCCCTTAGTCGTAAGGAGTACTCTGGCCGAAGAGTGAAGTCATTAGCCATGTCAATCCATTCGCACCTGTCGACACAAGTCAAGGAAGCTCAAATAGAGGCCCTGAAACCTGAAAACGTGACAGGTGAGACCCTTAGGGGAATGGACAAGAATTTAGAAATCAAGAGTGACGGAGCACGCTACCTTATGAACCGAATATGGACGCCCAAGTTTGGTGGACTTAGAGAGGTAGTTATGAGCGAGGCACACAAGACTCCATACTCCGTACACCCCGGGTCAGACAAGATGTATCAAGAACTCAAACAACTCTACTAGTGGCCAAACATGAAAGCAGAGATCGCTACATATGTGAGCAAGTGTTTGACTTGCGCCAAGATCAAAATAGAACACCAGAAACCCTCAGGACTACTCCAACAACCTGAAATTCCTGAGTGGAAATGGGAGCAGATTTCCATGGACTTCATAACGAAACTGCCCAAAACTCAGGGTGGCCAAGATACTATTTGGGTAATCGTCGATAGATTAACCAAGTCCGCTCATTTCCTACCGATCAAGGAAACTGATAAAATGGAAAAGCTATCGAGAATCTACATCCGAGAGATCGTACGACTCCATGGAGTGCCAATGTCTATCATCTCGGATAGAGACATCAGATTCATGTCTAGATTCTGGCAATCATTGCAAAAATCCATGGGAACAAGATTGGACATGAGTACAGCCTATCACCCCCAAACTGACGGACAGAGCGAAAGAACGATCCAAACCTTGGAAGACATGTTGCGAGCATGTGTAATCAACTTTGGTAAAGCATGGGATGTTCACTTACCTTTGGTTGAGTTCTCTTATAACAATAGTTATCATACTAGTATCAATACTGCTCCATTTGAAGCCCTTTACGGCCGTAAGTGCAGATCACCTCTGTATTGGACGAAAGTGGGCGACACACAACTAGCAAAAGGTCTAGTCCCTGATAGCACCCTCACTAGTCCAGAGATCATCAGAGAAACTACTAAAAAGATCGTGCAAATACGAGAACGACTGAAATCCTCGAGGGATAGGCAAAAGAGCTATGCCGACAAAAGACGTAAACCCTTGGAATTTCAGATTGGCGATCAGGTACTACTGAAGGTCTCACCCTGGAAGGGAATGATACGCTTTGGAAAGCATGGGAAGCTAAATCCTAGGTACATTGGACCCTTCGAAATCATTTCAAGGGTTGGTCCAGTAGCCTACAAACTCCGACTTCCAATAGAGCTTAACAAAGTACATCCAGTATTCCACGTATCAAACCTGAAGAAGTGTTTGTCCGACGAAACACTTGTAATTCCACTCGATGAGATCAAACTAAATGAAAATCTTAACTTTGTGGAAGAACCCGTCGAGATCATGGATAGGGAAGTTAAACGAACTAAATAGAGTCGCATTCCAATAGTAAAGGTCCGATGGAATGCTAAGAGGGGACCTGAGTTCATGTGGGAACGAGAAGATCAAATGCAACAGAAGTATCCACGTCTCTTCCCCAGCCCCTAAGACTCTTCTTTTGTATTAAAATTTCGGGACGAAATTCCCTCTAACGGGGGGGGTGATGCAACAACCCGTTATTTCAAGTCAGTAAAAATCGAGTCCTGTAACCTCTTTGAGAAAAGAATTAGAATATCACCGAAAAATGAAGTATTCAAAAACTCTATTTGGAGTACACTATGTGGTAGTTATCGTCTTAAGGTTTCCAAACATATAAATAACACAAAAATCCGAGTTATAACGAAGAAGTTATGATCATTCTAAGTTTTCCGACAAAAACCGGCAATACGAAGTTGCGTAAAAACGCAAAGTTTCAATAAAACACTTTCCGACCTTAGGTGTCTAAATGAAAGTCGTAGATATCATTAAACTACAAACATGCATAAAAAGAACGCTCAAATCGGACATCGTATGAATAAGTTATGAATTTTTAAAGAAATTCCTTAATCACGTCATTTTAATAAATAAATAATAAAAATAATTCCGGAATTTGCCAACGGAATCTAAATGAAAGTTGTAGATCGTAGTCTCACCTTCGCGAGGATATAAAGAACGTCAAAAACGAAGTTCGTATGAAGGAGATATGAATTTTCGAAGTTTGATAAATAATTTATATATAATTTTTATTAAAACTTCGGTATTATCCGAAGGGGAGTCAGCGTCCTCATCCGAGGTACGCGTTGCGTACCCCTGTACGCCCCGTGTACCCAAGGAACTTGGCCTCAAACCGTCCACGTCGCCCTATGCGAGGCACCCGACCCGCCCGTCCGACCCGCCGTCCCATCCGACCCGACAGCCTGAGCCGTCCCATCCGAGGCCGAGGCAGTCGAGGCTTCGGTCACGCATGATGTATGCGTACGCACTGCGTACGAGCGTACGCCCCGCGTATGAGGCCTCTCAGGCCCCCCTATAAATAGCATGCGAGGGTTCCCGGGAAAATGGCCCATTCTCTCTCCTTTTGCTTGCGTTTTACCTCATTTTCCGTGCTCGCACTACCCCGAAGCCCTGGTCATTTTGTGCAAATCCCGAAGGTCGATTTTACTCCCGAGGAATCCCGAGATTTCCGAGGAAAATCCATTTCCCGAGACGAAACTCTGCCCGGTTTTCCATCTTGCTATCTTCAAACTTTCAAGTGAGTTCATACCCCTTTCAAACACACTTTAAATACATTTAAATGCTTTTATACTCTTTTAGGGGGGGGGGGGGGATACAAGTAAACATACGGTTATTATCGTGTATTTTATAAAGTTTTACTTCACTTGTTTTATCGAATAAATCACTTGGAACTTATTTCTATTATGGAAAACTCTTGTCATACTTTGTGTGCATTAGACATTATACAAAGTATATAATGATTTCAAAGTACCTTTCATTGTTAAGTCTTTTTATACATTCTAAAAACTTATGATTTTGCTTTGTCAAACATTATGAAAAAGGATAAACTTTGCATACAAAACTATCACTTTAATACCGACTTAGTTGAGAATCCATAAGACGTGTATATCTTCAAACGTTACTTTTCTTTATTAGAAAGTAATGCTGCAAGTCCTGTCTATAACCAGAGTCTCCCGTTCGGAGAACATGTCAAATGTGTATAGATCTATACGGGAAGTCATGATCCCGCGCCCTGACTGTTAGCTACAGTCCGTCTTTTGGGGTGACAGTTGTCATAACGCTGCGACGCCTGAAGAACGTCGTTACAGGAATATTATGTTTAGTATGGTTATAAAACTCATCTGATATACAATTATTATGGTATTATGCTTTTATGAATGAGTAGCTATTAAAGCTATTCTTCATCTAACAAATGCGATCTTCGTATAGCTTTATTATATAAAACTATGACACAACTTTTGAACGTCGGTTTCTTGCAAAGTTTTGGTCTTAGAGACTGCCATTTATGTTAGGAAAATAAGGGATTTTCCTGGTGCAATTATTTACAACTTATAACACGAACATTCATATGCATTTCATACTTTTATAAGAAAATAAGGGTTTTTCTTGGGAAACACAACAACTCGTATCTCAACCATTAGGGAAAATATGGGATTTTCTGGATTTAATACATTCACTTTCAACAAAACAAATCACAACTCTTTACATTTGAAATGCTGCGTTTTCTGGAAAATATACACCCATTTTGGAATGGCATCTAATTTTTCTAAACTACTTATGAACTCACCAACTTAATTGTTGACACTTTTTCTTTGAAATAACTTGTATTCTCAGGGAACCGCTAAGCAGGTTTGGGAATCAACTTTTGGGATTAACGCGCTGGCGTTAATTACTTCTTTTGAATGATGTTTATGTATTTATCTTTTGAACATGTAATGAATACAATTATGTAAACATCTTGGAAACTTTAATATATATGGTGGTGTGTACTTTCCTTTCTATGAACTGTTATCATACTGAATATGACGTCCTCCGCCCCCGAACGTTTCCGCCGTTCTGGTTTGGGGGTGTGACAAAAACCAAAAGATCTCACTGAGTTATGACAATCCTGAATACATGCGTGATGAACCAATCCTATATATTGATGATAACTCAACTAATAAAGAGAAAGTTGCTTGCCTGAACATGAGGATGACTCTAATAAGGTTTGTTGCATCATGATTGTCACCATATCATTGGAGGTTGAGACATCTCAAGAACACTTGGTCGTATGAAATGAGCATATCATTGGAGGTTGAGACATCTCAAGAACACTTGGTCGTATGAAATGAACTTGCAACTGGATGAAATGTTTAAGAAAAAGGCAGGGAAAGAGTGATTTGAGATTGTCAAAGCCCTAACGTCATGCAAACTCAAAGAGGATGGCTCAATGTGTGCTTATGCTCAACAAATGAAGAGCTACATAAACTGACTCGAGAACCTCGATGTTGTATCTAGAAAGAGCCTAGTTTCAGTCCTAGTCCTTGGTTCTCTCCCTAGTTCGTATGATAATTTCATAAATGACTTATGAATTGAATAATATGGACAAGACATTGATGGAGCTCTTTGGACTCCTCCAGACAACTGATATGCCAACTATAGAAATTATGCGATTGGTAAATGAACAGTATTAAACTAATCACTCTTGTGATAGACCCCATATGAAATAAGTCATAGTTTTGTTGTTTATAGGGCAATCATACTTGAAAATACATCTAAATTATCAACAAAGTTTTGGATTGATATGAATCTCTAATAAACAAACAGTCCCGTATACATAAGGAATGGGTTAATGCATATGATTAAAAGAAATGTATGTACTAGACTTTATTATAGGGAATCAATTGGTTTATGACTTAACCCATGAAAATAGGAAAATTTTTACATAAAAAACGTCAAAAATAGAGTTTCTATGCAAAAGATATGACTGTCTTAAGAATATGAACAACTGGGTAATAACTCACTATCTGATATGTGTCAAAACCCGACTTCAAATGAAAAACAAGACGTCTTACGAAATGAATCTTTATCCCTGATAAAATTTCCCATGAGTCTCATTCAGTTTAGAAAATTATCATTTTCCAAAATTTTTATGCCTGAAAATACCCCAAGCTGTTAAAGATAAGGTTGGACAGGTAAGGTTTGCTTTCTTCCCTACGTAATCCTCGTAAACCTTTATAATCATTTCCAAGTTTCATATCAAAAAGTTCGTTACATATTTAGCATCCAGTTTTGATATAGTAATTGATTCAAAAGCTAACTTTCAGCTTCACGTCGTCTCGACTCTTTTATGAAGTGAGAGTTCGTAACTGTAAACGGAAAGTGCCCAAAAAACACTTTCAAACGCTTATTGAGGATAGCTAATCTATTTCTTCGCGACTAGATATCGAACTGGTTTTCTTTGAAAAGCATCTTGTATTCGATTTAGTTAACGAAAGTGCCCCCTCTCAAAATTTTCCAAAAGCCTGTTGTCTGTGTTGAATAAGAGCTAAAAAGCTAGTTTTGATCTCGACCGTTGGATTGGATTTGTCATGGATTATTAGATCAGGAGTGGACTTCCTACAAATAAAGGGGTGGTCTCTCTCTCTCTCTCTCTCTCTCTCTCTCTCTCTCTCTCTCTCTCTCTCTCTTTCTCGGTTGTAGTTGCCACCATGTGCCACTGCCGACAACCAACCTCTGCCTCACCAGAGATCCGAGAACGGCCAGAACAGTCGGCTGCTACTGTTGTTTTCGTCAAGTAATCCCGACTTAAGTACCAGCAGTCTCCATCTTCTGATCAAAAACTCTTATGGAAGCCAAGATCGCCTCTGGTTGTCATCCGCCTGCCTAATATTGTCCGAATAGTTTTCCTGCCAGAGTTGTGTTGTTTTCTAACGAAAGCTCTAATTGGGTACTATTTACGTCGGTCAACAACACTATTTACCAGTCAAAGTTACTATTCATTGAAGTGTGAAACTCCTAAATTTCAAAAATTCTTTTTCTCGACAAGTAACCGCACAAATGAGTGTCATGACCCCATTTAAAGTTTTTTTTTTATCATTTTCTGGGGGGGGGGGGGGGGGGATACATGGCATAACTATTTATTTCTATTAGGATTATAGAAATGTTATTAAATCTATATCAATAATCAGTTAAACAAATGATACAGTAGGTTGTATTGTAAATAAATCTATTTGAACACCCAATACAATAGTCTTACCGTGGAACCTTGAATTAAGGAATAATTGTAGTATTACGTATTGTTACGGGAATACAAACCAAAAAGCTTAATATTAAAGTTGAGGTTATTAATATGATTTAAATTCATGTGAGCCTTTAATTCATCAACCTAAGTATCATTATACTTAGAAAGACCTTTAGATTATAACTGTTAAGTGGAAGAGTGGGAGAATTGTGTATATATCTATATGACTTCACACTCCCATCTATAGTTTCTAGCTATAACCTTGATGGTTGAGTCACACTGGCTGACAATTATCTTTTCTACTAATTAGCGCCCTAATGAAGCATCAGGAGAGCCATATCATTTTGAAATAGCTCGGTTATGGAACTGATAGTGAATGGAATATGCATAGAAAACTTGAAATACCTATAACATATAAAGGAATATAGGAAACTTGAAATGCCTATATGGAATATCTTTTTATCAAGAACTTAGTTATAAAAGTCATTATAATAAATATACATTTATATATAGGATAGTAGTTTATCTATGTATCTAAATCATGCTTTTCGGTCTCAAAAAGTATACATTAACTCTAATATATCTATATTTTAAAGAGAAATTATGTTCTGATTCAGCTATTACAAACACATGGACTCACCAACTTTTTAGTAGTCACTATTTCGAAAGGCATGTATTCTCATAGATTAGACTATTGGAAGGCATACTATAAGGATGATTATGGGATTGCATTTGTATTTTATACTTCAATATTTTCCTTTTTCCCTATCTATTAAGGCTTGTTTTGTACCTTTCATTTCGGTACCCTAGACTAGGGGATATTGTAATCTACTTTTTTAATAAATAAAAGTACTTATTCTACTACCGTGTTTTTGTATGGTCAATATATGCTTATTAACATTGAATTCGGTGTCTAAGTCAATAACTAAATTGGTATAATCTTGAATTACTACGAAATTTCTTTTGGGTTTCCCTTAAACCTAGTAATTGAATATGATGATTTAGAGAGAGAGAGAGAGAGAGAGAGAGAGAGAGAGAGACTGATTTATTAATTTATTATGTGATTAATAAATTAATTAGAAATCAAGATAAATGAATTTATTAATATGTTATGAAGTAATATATTAATTAGAAATCATTTTTTTAATTAATAATTAATCATAAATGAACTATATTTAACTTTGGAATTAATTTGATTACTTAAAAGTGTAGGGATTGTTTGGTTATTTACTAAAAGTTGATGTAGGAAGACTCTATAATCTCATGGAATGAGGTGGATGAAAATTGGCTAGGAAGAGCCGAAAATTTTCATCCATAGGGTAAGGGATAAGAAGATAAGACACATTGATTATTTTATTAATTAATTTAAGCCTTATCCCCAAAATCCTAGCTTTGGCCCCAAGTTTTCTTCAGCCATATAAAGACTACCTCATTGAGCTTTATATTTCATCCACTCCTTCTCATAATCAAAATTCTAAAATTTTTAAGCTCCCCTATCCTTTTTCTTTAAGCCTCCTTGTTACTAGGGTAGGGTGTGAACCATCAGAGGGACAAAATTTTTGGTGCTTGCTTCCAAAGAATTTCAAGAGAGATTTTGATTTACTTATCTACTAGCATCACTAATAGGTATGTTTCCTAAACTCTTTTACTACTTTTCAAAAAGCATAGGGTTCTTGTGGGTATCTTGATATTTAAATTGATTATTAAATTAAATAGTGAAAACCTAGATCCTCACGATGTATGCGAATTTAGTGTTTTATTTTCTGCCGAAAATATGATTTTTTTTATTATCTATAAATTAGTGGTATCAGAGTGTTTTTTTTTTCAATTGAATTGCTTAATAGTTTAATAGATCAAGACTAAGGTTTATTGAAATTAAAAGGGACTAAAATTCAGATTTGGGATAGTGTTCTTGAAACCCTAGCCTCCACCCTAATTTTCGAAATTTCTAGGGTTATGTAGGAGTTCCTTAATTCATAACAATTGCTTTTAAATTGTTGAAAATAGGATAATAAAATAAAATTAGATAATCCTTATCCCCTTAAATTTTGGAAAATCTAGTTGGGAAGGGATTAGGATTAATGGTAAATAACTACTTAAGCCTTATAAGATTTTAATTAATTTAATTAATTCTTAATTAAAAGATAAATATTGAATCTTATTGGTTTATTTTAATTCCAATTAACTTTTTTTTTTTTAATTTTGAAAAATTAATTTAAATCTTAATTTCGAAAATTTTGATTTAAACCTATAATTTTGAAAAAAAGTTTTAAAATACACCTTATACTATACGTAAAGTTAAAAGTTTAATAATTACTATATGTATATGACAAAGTTTAGTTAAATCACTAGCACGCCTCATTCACGAAGCCATACTGTAAGGGGAGTTTAAGGAAGCGGTCTATCAAATGACCGTCATTGGGTATCCATTCTTACCCATCGCTCACTTATATATTGAAGCGTCTTTAGCTGAACAAATATGATAGGACATAATCTCATTAATAAGTATAATGCTTAACTAAACATTTCCCACTATTAGTTACTTTACGAATAATGCGAGAAGTATGCAAATCCATAAAATTGAACATTATACTTTATAGTAGTTATTGGGGCGTGTGTGGTTAATCGGCACACTCATAGTAATTATAAAGAGTAATAGTGGACATCTTAAAATTTCATTGATTAATGGAGTGCATGTAGTTAACCGACACATTAATATGAGATAATAAATTAGAGCGAGAGTGCCAAGCATACTTGTATGGTTATTCACATCTTGTTTGTGATCCTCAATATCCATGTCACAAATAGAAGAGCATATACTCAAACTAAGGATGCCATTGATAGATTCAATGAATCTCAAAAGATCTAGGATTTTCATAGTTCTAAATTGGTAAATTTATTTTACCTACCTTCATAAATTGACAATAAGATTACGACATCCCTTTTCTTAGTTGTGAATTGTTATTTTGGATCCTAGCATTAAAAATTTATTATGGGTTAAAATGTTAAGGATATTTGTCAGCTAACTAAAACTATTCTTTTTCTCTATAGATGTCTACTTCTATTAATGCTTCTTCTCCATCGTCGTCTACCCACCACTCATGTTTCTTCTCCCGACTCTCCATCATGTCGAAAGTTACCTTTGATGGCTCCAACTACAATGATTAGATGCACAACATCAGGATGGCTCATTGATTCGAGGGAAAAGTATATGTCGTTGAAAAAAACTCGTTGAAGTCAATGAAGCCATTGCTACTCCTGAACAACTAGCCTTGTACAGGAAACACTATGATGATGCAACAAAAATTTCTTGCATCATGGTCTCTACAATGAATCCTAAATTGCAGAGGTTCTATGTGGACTGCTGGCGATTTGAGATTTACAATGACCTTGTGTAAAAGTACCACAAGAGAGCACATCAAGAGAAATTCGAAGTGGTCAAGTCCCTTATGGCTTGCAAGATGAAAGAGGGAGAGTCTGTCTGCAACCACGTGCAAAGAATGAAGAGATACGTGGAGTGCCTTGTTAATCTCAATGTGCATTTTGATGAGGATTTGGCCCCTGCCATGGTCTTAAACTCATTGACAAGGTATTATGATCAGTTTATATTAGCTTATCATTCAAACAACATAGAAACCAAACTGGCCCAACTCCACAACTTGCTACAGACTGTTAAGTCAGGATTGAAGGGAAATACTTTGGACCCTTCTACTAATGCTCCTATTCTCTCCATTGAAAATGAAAAAAGGAAGTAAAGGAAGGCCACTAAAAAAGATAACTGGAGGAACAAGGCCCATGCAGGGTCATCAAGCAATGGGCCACAGATGAGGCCGAACTCAGACATTCCAGTTGTTAGTGACCTCAAAGAAGACACTTGTTACTATTGCAATGACAAGGGCCATTGGAAGTGGAGATCCCCATAATACTTGCAAAACATCAAGGATGACGAGGTGAAGCCATCGTCAATAGGTATATACACTATTCAAACTAATAACTCACCATCTACTCGTTCTTAGATCCTTGATACAGGATGCAGTTTTCACATTTGTTCTGAATTATAGGGGCTAAGAGAAAGTTAAGAGGTGTAGCATGGGAAGACGAATCTGATCATGGGTAATAGGCGATCTTCGCATGTGAAAAATATTAGGACTTATCAACTTATGCTTAGTAGTGAAGTTAGTTTAGATTTGATAAATTGTTGTTATTCGTCATAGATGAAAGGAAACATTATTTTATTTCATTCACTATTTTGACATGGTTTTCACTATTCTTTTAACAATTTGAATGGTTCAATTCTTGTTTATAAAAACGATATTTTTATATTTGAAGCTTTACCTTTTAATGGTGTGTATGAAATTATGAGTTGCGTTGATAGAATAGGAAATAGTGTATTTCACATTGCTTTGTGTAATTGTTTAGACAAGGCATACTTGTGGCATTGTAGTGTAACATCCCAAATTTCAGGCCAAAAATTTCATTTTTAAATAAGTTATTACATAAAACCATCAGTATAAAAACATTCATTATAATATCTCGTGACAGACCAAAGTGTTGGTAATCAAAACATATTATCATTAAACCATCTCAGAGTGTAATCCCAAATATCTCATGTGCGGAAAATATAGTGTGATGCACTGCGATCGAGCCGATCCTTTCCTTCAAAACAAAATACCTAAAACCAAAACTGAAAACCATAAGTACAAAGCTTAGTGAGTTCCCCAGATACCACATACCATATAACCTAACTAATCCGTACATGCCATACCTAGCCAAGAGCCATACATAACAAGGTGCTATGTGCCAAACATAGTCTTGCTAAGTATCTATGTGCCAAACATAGTCTTACTAAGGTGCTATGTTCAAAACATAGTCTTGTGGTTATGCCACGGGCCGCACGTGGTCTTCCTGGTCAAGTGTGGGGCCACTCCCTGGGTCATACAGACAGGTGCCAAGGTCTACCCCTGGTCTTTCATGTAAGTATCACAAAGACAACTATACATACTAATCTACTAGGCTACTCCGCATATAGTGTGCCAGTAGCCACCTCCTGGTCTTTCATACACAATGGCATACAGTGTGCCAGGAGCCACCTCCTGGTCATTCATACATATTCCCTAGGGCTAACCCCCAGGTCTTCCTATCATATATAATAACACATTGTGTGCCAAGATCCGCCTCCTGGTCTTTCATCCATAATGCCTAGTGCTAACCCCGGGTCTTCCTAGCAAACATAAACTAAATGGGCCAACATTGGTGCCTTAGACCCATACAAACAGTGAAGAGACTCACCTCGCACTGCTGAACTTTGCTGATGATCCTCTGGATGCTGACCGACAAATCTCTGAGCCGCTGCTCTGCTAGCTCGACCAACTACTAATATCAACATACATTGTGTTCCAAACTAAACCCTAGAAGCCAAACTAAGTCAACTCTGATCAAAGTGAAAGTCCTGGTCAAAGTCAACCTTCCAGGTGAACCCTACTCGTCGAGTCTACGTACTAACTCGCTGAGTTCATATGCTCAAAATCCTTTCATTCATGACTCGACTCGCCGAGTCAGCCCCTGAATGACAGATTCTACCGATTTGCGAGTCCTGTATTATCCAACTCACTGAGTCCCCACTCAGCTCAGTGATCTAAGTCTTAACTCGAAGGGTTTGGGGTTTCGCGAGTTGAATTGCTGAGTCCAAGACCAAACTCGCCGAGTCCAAGGCCATCTTCAACAGACTCGCAGAGTTGTTCATCCAACTCGTCGAGTTCATCCCCATCTTCATACTACTCGTTGAGTCCACTCTAAGGACTCGCCGAGTCGCTTCAGTTCTTAAACCATGTAGTCGCTTTTCGAGCCATGCTGGGGCTCCAAACTGTAGATCCACTCTTCCCAAGCCTATTCCACACGTAAAGTTGCAAACTTTACATGAAACTAAAGAGATATGGGTGTAAAACAATCTAGGGCTAGTGCTTGGGGCAAAGTTTCTTTACCAACACATCAAAAAATGATACTTTATGGGTCTCTAGGCCAAGACACCCCTAGAGCTGAAGGGATCCATTTTGAGGACATCCAATTCCGAAATGCATCATAGTTGGTCCAAAATCTCATAAAGAGGGACATGAAGTGATCTAACAATAACAAGACAAGGAGGAAACTTGGTTACTAAAATGAGCAGCAAAAGAGATGAATCTTTTGGATCCACAACCTTCCTCTTGAACCCTCAAATCCTTCTTCTCCTTCTAGACTTCAAGAAAACTCAAAATCCTTCAATATTGGCTCACACACTCAAAGAGAGCACTCGGGTTTTGTGGGATAACTTCTGGACAATGGGGAATACAAATCAGGCTGATAGAAGAGGAATGAGATGCTTAAATAGGGTCGAAGTCCCGGAACTAGGGTTTTCCCAACCCAAACCAGACTCGCTGAATCAGTCTCCCCGACTCGCCGAGTCGTCCACTTAACTCGCGACACGGATCACGCTCCAACTCATCGTGTTCCTCCTTGGACTCGACGAGTTAACCCCCTTGACTTAGGGTTTTCCTTTCCTTTCTTGACCTTTCTGATTTCGGGTGCTACAAGTCTCCCCCACTTAAACTAAACTTCGTCCTCAAAGTACGCTATGATCAACTGCCTTACCATTTGGTCACCATTTAACCGCTAGGTACACCCTCCGTTCATCCGATCAAAAACTTGAAGATGCCATCTTCAAAATAACCCGTTTCCTTACCACCCTTGAGCACAACATCTTTATCCAACCTGTAAAGATACTGACACTCCCGTTACACTTACCCTTGATTCGCAATGGGTTTACCCTTCTAAGGTATTTTGCACAAGCAACAACCTTCCCAATTTCCTCTGAGGACCGATCTTTTGTTGAAACCGCCATTCCGGCCACTCCCAGTGCCGACCATCATATGAATACTCACAGAATAACCCTCCTACAATGCTCCAATACTGGGAACTCCACCCAATCGAGAGAATTCAGACAATCCTTCAGGCAGCAGATCCCTCTTTGCTATGTTTAAGGCCCAGACAAGAACGGCGTCACAGAGCCAAATCCTTTACTCTGAGATCATTCGATCTCGCGGTGGGCAACTTAGCATCATCCGATCAGCTCACGACTTTTCACACCAAATCCTTACCATCATTGTTGTCTGAAGTCCTGTTAACTCCTATCCACCTACCGGATGAACCGTGGCCGCCCCAATCCCGACAGATCTATCGTTACCCGAAATACCGGTTTCCCCCACGCTACCTCGGAGATACGGGCCCCTCGTCCACTCTCCGTGAACCAAGCTACCAATGAAAGCCACGGCTTACCCGCAGTCTTATGCCACTCCTGGCCTCCAATGACCTACCGTCTTCCAAACCGAATCATCACGTGGCCCACTCACATGCGGGCGGCTGCCCCGCCCCGAACTTAACTATCCGAGAAACCCGACCAATGAATCACACACCTGATACATTCGCACTAGCGAATGGGGACCGAGGAAGGCTACGTGCCACCCCTTAGTCTCACTATACTCGCTCTACTAACAAGGGAATGCTACGGGCCACCCACATGGTCTTACAAAACTTCGGCGATGCTAGCCATCTAAAGCTATGGGCCACCCCGCAGTCTTGCTCTACTAGTGCTACGGGCCACACCGTAGTCTTACTAAACTAGTGCTACGGGCCACACTGTAGTCTTACTAAACTAGTGATACGAGCCATACCGCAGTCTTACTAAACGAGTGCTACGGGCCACACCACAGTCTTACAACACCAGTGCTATGGGCCACACCGTAGTCTTACTAAACTAGTGCTACGGGCCACACCATAGTCTCACTAAACCAATGCTACGGGCTACACCGCAGTCTTACGATACTCCTCTTACTATCTGACCACTGGTGAATGCTACGACCATTCCATAGTCTGACAACAACTTTCCACAATGACTGGACGCTAGCAGATTCTATGACTAACCCATAGTCGAGCATGCGATTCTCACAATAGTCAAGTTTCTGAACATCCAATTCACCCTTTCCCCAATTCACACAGCCACCTGGACCGTCTTCCTTCCCGATAGGAGAGCAAAACTTATCCCGGTTCTAAAACCGCTGCGGCTCCAATAACATGATTGCTTCTCCCCCACTTAGCTTCGGCTAAGTCCTTACTGCATGCGAAAAGCCTGAGGATTTCCATTCATTCCACCCTTTCACAATAGGCATGATAACTACCATCACCTTGATGTCGCTAGCGATCCACCAATAGCCCATTCCAAATACCATACAATTACCGAATACTATATGAACACCTCCTACATCCCGGTTCTGCTAATCACCTGGGCTCCAACGAACACCCTTAAGGTTATAGACCACTTCCCTTGATGCTTCCCAAAGTTATCCCATGTACCAAGACTTAATCCACCAAACCCTGATAATGGTGGAGGGCTACTCCCCGTACCCTTCCCATCGTCCTCCACGCAACGCTCCTAAACCTCTTTTGGTCATAATCGGGATAATATTGGACACTTCGAACCCAAAGTGAGAGATGACCCTATACTAGCTACTAATATTTCCTGGTATGCAATTGTCGTAAGATAATTCTGAAAGTATAATCCGAATACAAGCAGAGAGACAACTCATACATACTATTACCAGAGTTCGGGGTAAAAACAACCCTAATACACATGAAATCCAAAAAGCCATAGATACATACCTGCAACATTCCTTGCTGTGATCCAAACCTCCCTCATCTGCCACTGCAAGGACCTACCCTCTCACCCATCCGTAATCCTCAAAGTTGTCGGGGCAGACTCACTTCCCGTTTCTCCTCTCATCGTCGGGCAGTTGGCCTTCTTGTGGCCCACCTGATTGCAGTGAAAACATAATGGGCTTGCCCCTTGTGGGAAGTTCCTGCTAAAGTGACCATTACTGCCACACTTGTAGTAGCCTGAACCCCTGGAACGACAACCTCCCTCGTGTCGTTTCCCGCACGTGCTGCACTGACTCCGGCCCTGCTGGTCTATTACCCGTTGATCTGAAGTCTTGGGTCTCTTCCCGGGACCCTCCAAAGTATACATCTGATCCGACTTCCTCTTTGCAATTTGCTCCAAATCAATCTCCCTTTCCCGCGCCCTGGAAATCATAGAGTCCAAGGTCGGGCGTGCCGAGAAGCTGCCATGCTCCCGAATATCTTCTCTCAACATGTCATGATAGCGGGTCCTTTGCATCTCATCATCCCCCTGCATACCGAGGCACCAATAACGCCTTATCCCGAAACTTAGCGGTAATATCCGCCACCGACTCCGCCGTCTGTATCATGTCTAGGAACTCTCTAGTCAACTATTGAAGCTCCACCGCCGGTGCCAACTCCGCCTGAAACTTGGTCATAAAGCCGGGCCAGGTCATAGCCTCAATGGTGAGGCTCCCAAGGAATCACTAACTGACTCCCACCAGTCTCTGGCTCTGTCTCTCAAACATCTCGCCGCAAAGCGGACCTTCGACCCCTTCGTACAGAAGCTCGTCAGCTGCGTAGACTCGATGTCTACGATCCATCTCCTAGCAGCGATGGGGTTCTTCTCCCCGTGAAAATCCGGCGCACCACTTCCTTTGAAGTCCTTGAAGGACAATGTGCGCGTACTCGCCTGACCAGACGCCAAATCGCTCCTGAAATCTCGAAGGCGTTCCTCCATCAACTCAACTATCCTTTCCATGATCGACCCGGAGATGATGGGAGTCGACTCAAGGATGCCTCTGGTGATCTCAGTCGCGATGAACTCGCGTAGCCTCTCATCCACTGGTTCGGACCCTGAACCTGAACCCGATCCCTCTCCTGAACTGCCAACTACCAGCCTCTACCGTAGTACCACCATTCTGCAATACATACAGTCAACTATTAGAGATACATATATCTTTAAAGGGATCACATCTACCTTCCTCTGCAGTACAATTCGGGTACGGATCCTCTGCTTTCAGTAGTACGGGCCCATACTACCTTCCACATCTATCCGTACCTTCCTCAAGGACTGCCTCAACTCCACCAGATCCCTTTTTCCACTGCTGATCTCTGCTACTCTTATCCTAGGCTTACCCTAGGAATCCTTTGACTCAACTCAAACCAATCCTCAGCTGCTGAAGGCCTCCTTGTGATTCCAATTAGCCATCACCTGAATACCATCACATGTAACAAGGCTCAGATAATCCTTTGAGTAGAATACTCGTCCCTACAACGGTTAGACTCAGACGAGAGCTGCACAATAGGGACAAATCTAGCACTCTAATATTATTCAACCCTGATCACATGTGACGTGACGTATTCACCTAATGGCTAACTCCCATCACTCAGAATCCCACAACGCACAAAAGCAAGCAGCATTCAGACAAGAGTAAAAAAATCTAACCATAACATACTCAACAATCATAATCTCATATCAAGAATCTGTACTAGCATGCAACATAAGCTCATAAACTCAGGCATAACCTAAACAAGCTATCCTACTGCTGTCTAATCAGCACTATCATGCAGCTCAAGCACATACAACAGGAACATAAGGCATCCTCCCTAGATCCTTAGCCGTAATCTAGCATGCAGTTTTCATAATCATATCATATCACAACATATCACAACATGTATGGGTATCTTGGGAAAACTTACTTGAGCTCGGCCGGTCGCGCACATCAAACACTTCGTTCTTTCTTAAAACTCTTTACTTAATCTTTTAGAAGGACTTTTCTTTTTTGAAATCCTTTAATCTCTAGATTTGAGTTCAGACACCCCTAAAGGTGTGTCCGAATCCCTCAAACCAGGGCTCTGATACCAACTTGTAACATCCCAAATTTCAGGCCAAAAATTTCATTTTTAAATAAGTTATTACATAAAACCATCAGTATAAAAACATTCATTATAATATCTCGTGACAAACCAAAGTGTCGGTAATCAAAATATATTATCATAAAACCATCTCAGAGTGTAATCCTAGAGATCTCGTGTGGGGAAAACATAGTGTGATGCGCTACGGTCGAGCCGACTCCTTTCCTTGAAAACAAAATACCTGAAACCAAAACTGAAAACCGTAAGCACGAAGCTTAGTGAGTTCCCCAGATACCACATACCATACAACCTAATTAATTCATACATGCCATACCTAGCCAAGAGCCATACATAACCAACATATCCATAATCAAGTAAGGTGGTATGTGCCAAACATAGTCTTTCTAAGGTACTATGTGCCTAACATAGTCTTACTAAGGTGCTATGTTCCAAACATAGTCTTGTGGTTATGCCACAGGCCGTACGTGGTCTTTCTGGTCAAGCCTAAGGCCACTCCATGGGACTTACAGACAGGTGCAAAGGGCCACCCCCTAGTCTTTCATGCAAGTATCACAAAGACAACTATACATACTACTCTACTAGGCTACTCCGCATATAGTGTGCCAGGAGCCACCTCCTGGTCTTTCATACACAATGGCATACAGTGCGCCAGGAGCCACCTCCTGGTCTTTCATACATATTGCCTAGGGCTAACCCCGGGTCTTCCTATCATACATAATAACATACTGTGTGCCAAGAGCCGCCTCCTGGTCTTTCATGCATAATTCCTAGTGCTAACCCCTAGGTCTTCCTAGCAAACATAAACTAAATGGGGCGGCATTGGTGCCTTAGACCCATACAAAGAGTGAGGAGACTCACCTTGCACTGCTGAACTTTACTGATGATCCTCTGGCTGCTGACCGACAACTCTCTAAGCCCCTGCTCCGCTAGCTCCACCAGCTACAAATATCAACATACACTTAGTTCCAAAATGAAACCTAAAAGCCAAACTAAGTCAACTCTGGTCAAAGTGAAAGTCCTGGTCAAAGTCAACCTTCCAGGTCAACCCTACTCGCCGAGTTCATATGCTCGGAATCCTTTCATTCGTGGCTCGACTCACTGAGTCAGCCCCTAACTCGCCGAGTCTACCGATTTGCGTGTCCTGCACTGTCCAACTCACTAAGTCCCCACTCAGCTCACTGATCTGAGTCTTAACTCGAAGGGTTTGGGGTTTCGCGACTTGACTCGCCGAGTCCAAGGACATCTTCAACAGACTCGCCGAGTTGTTCATCCAACTCATCGAGTTCATCCCCATCTTCATACTACTCGCTGATTCCACTTGAAGGACTCGCCGAGTCGCTTCAGTTCTTAGAGCATACAATGGATTTTCGAGCCATGTTGGGGATCCAAACTATAGATCCACTCTTTCCAAGCTTATTCCTCAGGTAAAGTTGCAAACTTTACGTGAAACCAAAGAGATATGAGCTTAAAAGACTATAGGGCTAGGGCTTGGGGCAAAGTTGCTTTACCAACACATCAAAAACTGATACTTCTGGGTCTTTAGGCCAAGACACACCTAGAGCTGAAGGGATCCAGCTTGAGGATGTCCAATTCCGAAATGCATAATACTTGGTCCAAAATCTCATAAAGAGGGACATGAAGTGGTCTAACAATAACAAGACATGGAGGAAACTTGGTTACCAAAATGAGCAGCAAAAGAGATGAATCTTCTGGATCCACAACCTTCCTTTAGAACCCTCAACTCCTTCTTCTCCTTCTAGGCTTCAAGAACACTCAAAATCCTTCAATATTAGCTCACACACTCAAAGAGAGCACTAGGGTTTCGTGAAATAACTTATGGACAATGGTGAATACAAATGAGGCTGATAGAAGAGGAATGAGATGCTTAAATAGGGTACAAGTCTCGGAACTAGGGTTTTCCCAACCCAGAACAGACTCGCCGAGTCGGCCACTTAAGTCGCGACACGGATCACGCTCCGACTCGTCGAGTTCCTCCTTGGACAAGACGAGTTAACTGCCTTGACTTAGGGTTCTCCTTTCCTTTCTTGAACTTTCTGATTACGGGTGCTACATGTAGTATTAGGCATATTAATAAGGAACACATCACTGAAATGATGTAGTCTTGGAATCATTTGACCTAAGAGTAAATGTGTTGGATTAATGTCTAAGTCCATAACTATAATTGGTAAGACTTGACCCGACACGACATGGTCCATTTGGGTTGCATGGCATCATGCACTTGGATAGACTATAATGAGAGAAATAACACTTAAGTTTGATTAATATATTATAATTTCTAATATATTAATAGGATTATTTAATTAGTATTGATCAAGAATTAATCTAGAATTAATTAAGTGATCAAAAGAAGACTAATTAAATATATGGGTTAATTGTGTAAATCATCCATACTTGTATAGTAGGCTAATGCTCCATGGATAATCAAGTTGGGCTAAAACCCATATGATGGTCCATGGATTCTCCATGGTGTATTTGAACCCATGGATCGAAGGAAATGGAAGGCTATGACAATTAGGGTTTACCCTAATTGTAACAACTATATAAGATCATATTCTTTGGGAAAAATCAGCCACTATGAATAATAAGAAAGGGCTTTCCGATTTTAGGAGTGTTCAAGTTTTTCTCAAGTTATTCCAAGTGTATGTGGTGTTGTGTGAACCATTTAAGGTGTCACACTTGAGGCACTAGGCACTCAAGCTTTATGAAGACATTTTATATCAAAGAGGTATGTATTCTATCTTGTTATATTCATTATTTTGTATGCAAGATTTGGATAATACCTTGGATGTTCATAATTGCATGTATAATAGAGAAAACATAGATCCAAGGTATTTAGGGTTGCATGTACACTTAGGAGTGTTAGATTGCTCAAAACCCAACAGTGGTATCAGAGCCTAGGCTTGTTTTCTTGTTATACTTGCAAAAGTAGCTGAAAAAATCAAGTTTTGATGTTGGTTGCACAACAAAATCGCCGAGTCCATGAATGGACTCGCCGAGTCCAAGGCAAAAAGCATCCAACTCGCCGAGTTAGTTCGTGCACTCGATGAGTTGGACCCCCTGACACCATATATTCGATTGTTTTGGCTGGAATTGGACTAGGAACATTACCGTAAGATGTTTTTGAACTTATAAACTTGTTTTTGATGTGGTAATGTTCATGCTAATCCAATTTCTAAGATAATTGTCATAATTTCAAGATTTGTATTAGTTTGTATGTTCATGCTAATTTCTTGAAGATTGATGATTTGAATTATCTTGTTCTTAGATTAATTGAAAACTTTTGTGAAATAGGTAATTTCAATCCATTTTAATCTAAGAGTTGATTCCAAAGTGTGTTTTTGTAACTTGTCCTCAAGTTATATGAAAAGTCACATTTAAGAATCATAAAACTCATAAAATTTGGCAAAGGTTACAAAATGAAGAGTCTAATTCTAATTAAGTGGTTTTATGACTCCATAACTTGTCCTCAAGTTATGGAGGTTTAAGAGTCTCTTCATTAAATAGTAATAATAAAAGGAGTAACCTTAATTAGTTCCATACGTTACAATAAAAAAAAGTTATTATTTTTATTAATTAGTTTAAAGTCTTCCATAACTTGTCCTCAAGTTATATGAACAGTCACATTTAAGAATCATAAAACTCATAAAATTTGGCAAAGGTTACAAAATGAAGAGTCTAATTCTAATTAAGTGGTTTTATGACTCCATAACTTGTCCTCAAGTTATGGAGGTTTAAGAGTCTCTTCATTAAATAGTAATAATAAAAGGAGTAACCTTAATTAGTTCCATACGTTACAATAAAAAAAAGTTATTATTTTTATTAATTAGTTTAAAGTCTTCCATAACTTGTCCTCAAGTTAGGGAACTTTAAGAGTTTTTTAATTAAAACTACTTTAAACTCATAAGTTATGGAATTAATTAGTTTTGAAAAGTTTCAAAACTTGACCTCAAGTTTTGGAATTTGAAAAAGTTTTCTCTTATGAATACTTTAATTCCAAGTTAAGCTCTTAGAATTTTAAAGAGTTAAAATTCAACCCTTATACTTTATAATACTATAAGTTAACAATATATATATATATATAAGAGTAAAGTCAGTTTATCGTTAGTAGGCCTCATTCACGAACCTGGTCTATAAGGGGGTATAAGGTTACTGCCTATAAAATGGCAGTTTAACGGGTGTCCACTCTCACCCACCGCTTCCTTGACCGGTGGAGGGTCGTTAGCCGAATGGTAGGACAAGGACTAAAATTCTCCCTTCATTAAAAGTATTAATGATAAATACTGAGTAACTAAACCATTTATAAATACCCAATCTTAGTTACTTAGGAAAATGTGAATAAGGTGCTAATCCATGATATTACACTTCGCACTTTGTTTAAGTCAGTTACTGGGGCGTGTGTGGTTAACCGGGACACTAACTCGTATTTAACAAGGTAGGCAAAGGGTAATTTAATGTTTATCATAGTATCGATGGAGCGTGTGTGGTTAACCGACACATCGATGGAGGGGTAAACAATTAAGGCTACCAAGTAATTTGCATGGTTACTTCACACCTTGTTTTGTGATCCTCGGCATCCCAGTCACAAAACCTAAAGGGCACACTCGAGATTGAAACATTCTATTGAACAGTTCAATGAATCTCAAAAGAATCTAGGAGTTTCAAAACCAATTAAAACCTAATAATACATTTCGTTTATCTTGGTGGAAATTGGTGAATCGTCATTCACCTACCTTAAAATGTTTTATAGCTTGGATTACGACATCCCTCTTCCGAGTTATAAAATAGTTTGTAGGGTGCTAGCCTTAATATCTAATATTAGGTGTTATATTAAGGACTTTTAATCAACTGTCTTGAATATCTCGCAAAATATGTCTAGTTCATACATCTATGATCATCCCAAATCTCTTGGAACTTCACTTCCTCTACCTCTTCCAATTATTCTCCCTATCCCACAAGTTCAAGGTCACTCAAGCCCTATTGGCAAGGCAAGGTCCTCACATCTTGGAGATTAAGTCACATACTGACAAGCCGGGAGAGTTGGGTGTCAAAGACTTCAGAAAGTTGGTGGTTCAATCACTTTCTAAGTCACATAGTGAGTTCCTTTGGGACTCCTATGAAATAGACTATGACAAGACCCTTAATGATCTTATCTATTTGCTAAGACCAACTTCCTAAAACTTTACGGACATTGACAATGAAGACACTGGGAATCCAGAAAAAACATTCTCTTCCCAATGGAAAGGGATCGACCATAGTCAACTCGGTTGACCAGATGGTAAAGAGAAAAGCTAAGTCTATGATAATACCACTATCATTACCAAAGGGTCCATATGTTTATATTGCCAAAGGAAGGGGCATTAGTTGCGAAGCTGCAAATTTTACCTAAGAATGTTAAAGTTAATAAGTTTGACCCTACTTTAGGTAAAATCCACTATCTAACTCTGCTAAATTTCTATACTAAGATTCTTGATACATGATGTGACTGGGTCACATATTGATGTTTGTAAGAATCAAAGAAAAGTGAAGAAACTTAAAGAAAGAATATGTTGAATCTGATTGCGTAGATGGATTTCTATCGCATAGTTTGAAGATTGGATTCTTGAGCTACTTCTTAGGAGTAATGATATATTGCTTAGGAATATATAACAACAAAGTTTTCATGCTCTTTTGCGTTGTAAGGATAGTTTTTCCGCAAAATTTTAAAATAAAAGGAAAAAAATGATGATTTTGTTTATTTTAAAATATCCTTACAATGGCATTTGAGGGAAAAAATTGTTGCTTATATGATTCCATTAATAGCAAGCGTGGAAATATGAAATTGATTCTTTCATTTTTGGTAATGTCTAAATTTACCAAATAAGGAAAGATCCTCATCACCCAAGTTTCAATAGGACCGAAACATGGAATCATGCAAGTTGTATAGCATGATGAATGAGAATTTTTCATCTTTGGAAAATTAAGACTAGTTCCTTGTTCACATGTATATGTGAGTCAAGTGAAGGACCAAGGGATCGAGTACACATACTTGTGCACTGGTTAAGTCCACCACAAAAGATCGATAAGATTATTCGTCATAATCTACTAAAAATCAGTAAATATGGTTATACTTACAAGCTTATGTGTAATTCTGAGACATTGGAAATGTTCCAGTGTATGGCAGAGCGAATAAGAAGAATTAAATTAGGCCGAAGGATAAAAGTTACTCCATTCTAAAAAGATGGGAGAGTATTTTAGTATCATCTTATATGATCATCTTAATGATTTAGAGACCTTGTCACAATTTATCCTCTAAGTACACACTGATAGTTAAGAAAAGGAGTTATGAATTGTTGAAGTGGTTAAATGAAGAAGATGATTCATACTTCGTTCCAAAAACAATTCTTAGATTCATACTCCAAGATTGTAACTTGAGTGACATGTCTTAAAGAAGGTTTAAAACACTTGTCAAATGTAAGAGTAAAAGTTTTCTACTTTTGTACATTTGAAATTGGTAAGTTGTGATGTTTTTGTTAAAAAAAAGACCAACTAAGGCCAATTGTCTGAAGTGATTGTCCTGATTAGAATCCACACTATCTCTTGAATATCTGACAAGAAAGTCTTATATGTCAAGAGGATAGTGGGAGTCTTAAAGGTCTTGAAAGTCTTAAGAACTAATCAAGAATAAAACCTGAAGTTCTTCACTACCACACGACTTGAGGATTCTAACCTATCGTGTTGACATATTATGTGCCCATTCTACTTAAGGTTGGCTTTGCATATGAGTTAGAGTTCTCAATTGGTTACATAACAACTTGGAAGCAATAGCAGGCCCTTGAGCTGCCAGATGGTAAGAAATTAAGATTAAGTTCAGTCCATATGAGTTTGGATTTGTCATTATCCTGTCTTGTGACTGTGGTTTTGACAATTCACAAGGATAAGAACACATACACCATTAAATCTAAGTGTCATAAGGTTTCTCTCCGATTCATGAAAATGATGGTGAGGAAACACTTTCACTAAGTACATTTTAGCTAGATAGCAATTGTGATATTTGCATTCTCAAAGTCGTTAGTGGAGCGTGTCTGGTTTATCGGCACACTAACATGGACTTGTGAGAAGTGGCAAAGGTCTAAAAAATTGAGACTATGGTTACGACATCCCTTTTCATAGTTCTTAAAATTGTTTAGACACACTTGTGAGCTATCTAAGATAAGGTGTATTATTGTGATAAAGTTTTATCAAAGCAATCTAGTATCATAAATCTGAACTTTGGTAAGAAAGTCAATAAAGTATCGATTTCTAGAAGTCCAGCTGATTTCTGAGTACATGTCAAAGCTAGTGGGAACATAAGTGTTATGCTAATAATCATCATGTTAGTGGGAGAGGAAATTATTAAGGGAGAGGAAATTATACTTCATCTCAAATCTAAAAGCTTAGATTGAGGTTTTAATCATATTTAGTCAAGAATATATATATATATATATACATATATATATATATATATGAATGTTACGTTGGAATGGCTCAACATAAGAAAATTCTATATACGGGTCCATTATTTGCGTTCTAAAATTCAATTATGATTACGTCATCCCTTTTCATAATCTGAGTTATGAGTACTTGGCAAATTGAAATGGAAATAGTGTAGCAAAAGACTGGTTTAGTCTTTATGTGAGACATCATGAATCGTATCCCATATGCTTCGGATATAGGATCAATTACATGTGATATATTCATCCTTTCTAAAATTTTCCAAATGTCTGGGGCATTAAGAAGGGAAAAGGTCTAGAATTGGATATGACTATAAGGATTAATCAATTGTCGAGGAAAATCTAAGGTTTACCAAAGATTGGTTGCTCAAGGACAGTTGGAAGGATAGTGTTAATTGTTGGAAGGACCATATTGACATATTCTGAAAAGAGGCAACTCTTGTTCAGAAGTGATAGTCAAAAAGGCGATGTGGAAATGATCCCATTGGTGCAAGTTGTTCAAGAAGTTTGTATAAGATTAGGAAACTGCATGCAAGAAGGATGTTTCCAAGGAGTTGATCTTCTTTGGAATGCTCTGTAATGTTTGTTGTCAAATCTTTGTGACTTTGTGCATAATCATTACAAGAGAATCATTGTATATAAGTTGAGAATCTAACAAATTTAGGTAGAATGGCATGAATTTGGAATTCCTGCATTTGCCATAAGAATTCAGGAGTGTGAAATTAGAATCATTGAACGTTTGGTCAATTGGTTTATTTCACAAAGTAACGGTCATAGACAAACATAGTATGCATACTTGGTGTATGGCATGATTAGTGTCTACAAAACATAGTCTACATGCTTGGAGCATAGGACAACTATTGTTTTAAATTCAAGAATAAGGTTGATAGCTGACACAGTATATAATGAATAATGTGCAATCATATGGTGATAAATAAAATGTGTTTTATTTATATTCATAAGTTCTGAGACCTTATTAGATTCATTTATTCTTGTATTTCACTTTGCATGTTTTGACTTCCATAATAACTAGGTTATTCTTCCGGAATGATTAAGTTATTCAAACCATCCACAGTCGGTCATATGTTGGAAGTAGATATGAATCAAGACTGCCATGGGTTGGCTTGTAGAGGTCCAAGTTGTCGACAAAGTTGTGCTACAACACTCATGAGTGCTCATAAGTTATGAGTATTGGATTCAACCCATGCTCATTTGAATCACTTCATGTATTTTATCACGAGTGATCATGCGACGATAATATCTTATATTCTTCAAACCTAGAGATATGAGTGGTTACTATGAGTTGATAGTACATTGATTGCATGAAAATGCATTGGTAACTCGATGTTATAAAATGTGCCTTTGTGTATGATTCAACATGTAGTAGAACAATCCATATGAGTCGAAGTTTATCCATTCCTTTTACCTTCGGGATAAAAGCGATATTTGTGGGCCCCTCGATGATTTAGTGATGACACATGTGAGTGCTTGGCCAAGCTAGGACTAATTTGATTTGTTCAGTTAGTCAGTCATCATGAATCAGAAATCGGGAAACAACAAATGGACAGAGAGAATGATTGATAATCCATGTCTTAGTCCATATGATATCTAGAATGGAGGAATATATGATCCCTTATCTAATGGACAAGTCATTGACAAGGGTCAGAGATCATCGGCAAGGTCAGAGTTCGAAAGAAGCTTTTGAGAGCTACAATAGCCGGTCGGTTCTTGAAGTCATTCGCAATAATAGTCTTAGACTTATCCAAGTGGGAGACTGTTGGATTAATGTCTAAGTCCATATCTATAATTGGTAAGACTTGACCCGACCCGACATTATCCATTTAGGTTACATGGCATCATGTACTTGGATAGACTATAATGAGAGAAATAACCATTAAGTTGATTAATATATTATAAGTTCTAATATATTAATAGGATTGTTTAATTAGTATTGATCAAGAATTAATCTAGAATTATGTAACAACCCGAAATTTCCGTATCATTTATTGTAACTCTTTCGTAGTACAATTCGCGCAACCAATCGTCGTTTCCAATTTCAATTTCCGATCTTCCGTTTAATTAAGTCATTATCTGGTACACATTTAAAATGACTTAATGGGTGTCTTAATACATTTAGAAATCATTTTAACACCCAACTTTAGTGATCGGAATATTTCTAGAAATTACCGCATCGGGTTACGGTAACTCAATCGGGTACGACAAAAAACCTCTTCTAACGTCGGTATCGGGTAGAATTCCACCGTGTCCGAAAACTTAAACACTATATAAACGTGTTTAAGACTCCATTTGAAGCCTTTGGTCAATTTACCATTAAACAATGCCAACCTCTCTCCTCATCCAAGTTTAAGGGATCAAAACTCAAAAATTAAGGCTTCAAATCTCTAAGGTACTTCTCCTAGCTTGTATTGTAACCTTCTTAGCCTTCAAATTCGAGTTTAAAGCATGATTTAGGACTACATTCATGAGTTTACGGCCATGGAACCTTCATGGGCCGTAAACTCATATATCAAGGGTTTTTAAGCCCTAAAACCCTTCCTTAGCATTGTTGGACATTAGATATGACTTAATGGCTTAATGGAAAGGACTTATAACATGTAAAACATTGATTTAGAGGGAAAAAATTGAGTTTACGGCCAAGACACATTCTTGGGCCGTAAACTCATATTCAAAGGGTTTTTGATCCAATTAACCCTTCCAAATCATAGTTGGGACTTAGATATGACCTTTGGGCTTGCTAATCTAGACTTGGAGCACTTCAAACATGATTTTTGAGTAATAAAAATGAGTTTACGGACAAGACATACTCTTGGGCTGTAAACTCCTCTTAAATGGTTATTTAGTGCCTTTAAACATGTTAAAATGCTTTCAAACTCAACCAATGGCTTTGTGGTAAATCCTAGATTCATCTAAAAATGATTTGGAGACCTTAAACACAACATATACCCTACATAAGTGAGTTTATGGCCAAAGAACTCCTCCTAGGCCATAAACTCCTATAAGTTTGTAAAATGGTAATCTAAATTCATAACAATGCTTAGAAAATTAGTTTGAATCACATGTGATTGCCCTAAATAGTTCAAATTAACCATTCTTAGCCATGGGTGAGTTTACGGCCGTAAACTCTATGAGTGTGGCCGTAAACTCATGTTTTAAATGATATAAATTCATTCCAAGTGTTCCAAGGCATTTTAGATAATACATTCTAGCAATCCCCATGTCCATTTGAGCCCTTAAACCATCAAAACCACACCCACATGAGTTTACGGCCGTAAACTCATGTATGTGTGTGTTCAATAGCTGTAAACTCTTTAAAATGTTTACTCTTGGGGAGTAAACTCAATTCCCAAGTCCCTAGTACTATTACACGTCCGAAGATGTCACCCGGGTCACTCCAAACGCTCGTTTTGAGGTATTTAACCTCATTGAAGTGTAATGTTCCATATGATTAGTGAATGTATCCCTAATTGTATATATATATGGACATTATTTCATTTTACATAGGGACTTCGCGAGTAATCAAACCCCGAACCAACGTCTAGCATTCAAAACCGACACGTTTCCGAGTCCGGTGAGTTCATACCCCTACCCTTTTTCACTGTTTTCACTGTTTTCAGGGGGGAACACAAGCAAAGTACAAGGAAATTCTTGTACTCAAAACATGTTTTCAAATGTGTGTTTCATATTTCATATGCTTTTATAACTGATTACCACAATTGATAATCATTTGAACATGCAGATCACGTAACATATATTTGTGAAATAAGTCTTTAAACTATTATGTTTTACATATATTTCACAAATGGTTTTCCACATTTTATCAGTTAAAAGCATGACATTAAACATTTGAACATAATACCTGTACACTGTTTTGTCCTCAGTAACACTCCACATACATAGACGTGTGGAGGACTATCATATTATTACTAGTAAATTTGTTAATCCTATACGATTGGAGACACGTCCTCAGAGAACACTCCACCGAGATACGCGAGTGGAGGACTATACCCATAACCAGAATCTCTGGTATTTAGAGAGTGTGACTTGAGTGTATAGATCTATACGGGGCTGACTACCCCACACCTGGCTGCTAGCTACAGCCGAACCGAAATGGTTCAAGGGTGACGGAAGTCATAAGTATGTGGACGACTTATTGCCACATGTGGACTACTTATTGCCACAGGTTTTAGTCTATTGTATGGTTATGGAACTCGCAATTAGGATAACAGAGATTTACTTACAGTAATAATGAACCACTTTATACATCTTTTACATCTTTCACGTTTTGTAACTAACAATCAGGAAAGTACGGGACTTTCCTGGGGAAAACATGCAACCTAATCACAATTACATCTTTTACATCTTTAACATTGTTTACATTAGAAACCTACATGCAGGAAAGCATGGGGCTTTCCTGGTTAACACTTACATAACTAGAAAGAGTAACAAACTGGATAACATTACATCTTTTACAATTTGTAACATACAATAAGGAAAGTATGGGACTTTCCTGGTAACACATGATAAGTAAACAGAACAGTTTAACCAGTCAGATAACCAACTATACATTTTCACATGAATAAACATGTTTTCAGTGTACAAACTTACTATACTTTACAATTGTGAAACAATAACCAACTTTTAAGAAAATATGGGATTTTCTTGGTGCATATAACATTTCAGAAACAGAAAGGAAACTCGAAACATTTTCACAAACAAAAACCGCTTATGAACTCACCAGCTTTATGCTGATTTTCAAACCGCTTGTGTTCTCAGGTCAACGTTAGAACAGGTACCCGAAGATCCTTTTGCTCGAAGACGGTGTACATGAAGATCCGTTTCATTTTGTCTATATATACTATGTATGACAACTGTACAAACTTTACTTTTGAAACAATTGTAAAACTTTTATTATGTAATGTAATGGTTGTTTTACTTTACTTACTATGTGCATTGGATTTGATACTCAACGTGGAGTCAACCCCGGAAATGTTTCCGCCTTCGGTTCTCGGGGTGTGACAGATTGGTATCAGAGCCCTTGTTTATAGTGAATGAGGTATACCAAACATTACATGGTATAAAACTATAAACACTAAAGGGCCTAAGTGCTCTGAATTAAAAGTATCTTCAAACTACAAGTATTTTCAAAAAGTATACAAGTATACCGAACCGTCGTCATCTGTAACCACAAGTAGAACCGAACCTAAGTAATTGGGTGTTGTGTACTACGGTTAAACCTAGGCAGTTATGTAGTCGTGTCTAGGGTCAATATGGCCTGGCCAACTATATTCATTCGAGACACGGCCAACATGTGCTTGGGAGTGACTATGGTATGTGGCATGCCTAAAACTTACCCTAGTATCCCAAACATCGAATCATTGTCGTAAACAATTCATGAAATACTATGGGAGTATTTCTCGATCCCGATCCTCTGTAGTAATCCTTATTCGAGTGGCTTTCTGTGATTACTCTTAGCGATAAATTATATGTTCGATAACTTTTTCCTGCTTTATCGCTTACTCGAATCATATAACTGCCATATCTATTGATTCAATGTAGAGGACTTACCATCCTCTCTTTCTTGATCTTATTAGATCAAGATGCCTCCCCGAAAGAGACCTAGCTCAAAGAATGACAACAATCCTTCTTCGCCGCCACCTCCACCTCAGTTCGATCTAGCATCGCTCCAGACAATGATGACAGCTGCAATGGTAGCAGCTATGTCACAATTGAACCCTAGTGGTTCAGGTGGTGGTACTCAATCTCAAAACCCCGAGGTTAACCAGGGACACCAGAGAGGGGGTTCCTACAAGGATTTCATGAACGCAAAACCGACATCCTTTAATGGCACTGGAGGTGTCATTTCCTTATCTCGATGGTTCGAGAAAATAGAGTCCATCTTTGAAATCTGTGCTTGTGCAGAGTCCGATAAAGTCAAGTTCGCAGCCTGTACCTTCGTTGATAAATCCTTGACATGGTGGAATGGTCGAGTCAAATCTCTAACCTTACCCGTAGCCAATGCCATGGGCTGGGAGGCCATGAAAGAACTACTCATTGCTGAGTACTGCCCTCGTGGTGAAATGCAGAAATTAGAGCACGAGCTCTGGAACCTGAAGATGAAAGGTTCCGACATTGCTGCATATACTTCCCGATTTGATGATCTCGCCCTTCTCTGCCCAGGATTAGTCACTCCTGAAAACAAAAAGATCGAAAGGTTCGTTTGGGGGTTATCTCAACCAACAAAGAGTCATGTTTTGGCTGCTCGTCCGGATACCTATGATAGTGCCAAGACTTTAGCTCAGATTCTGATTGATCACAGCGACGATGTTAAGGAAATCACTACCACTTCTGAGTCGACTCAAAGGAGTGGTGAAAAGAGGAAATTCTGGAAGAAAAAGAAGGGTCAATCTTCTCAAGGATCTTCCAAGAAACAACAGACGGTAGCAGTCCATGCTGCTACTACTACCCCTGTTGCTGCTGTTTCTGTCATGGGATCCACAGCCTCAACTCCTACCAGTAAATATGCTGGTAACCTCCCTCTGTGTGATAAGTGTAAATACCATCATCATCCTGGTCCTTGTCGAGAATTGTCTTGCACCAACTGTGGTAAGAAAGGGCACACAGTTCGATACTGCAGAACTCCTACCCAATCTGCCAACCAATCATCGGGAGCAGGTGTTAGTCAAGCCTGCTACAACTGTGGAGAAGTTGGACACTTTAAAAGGAACTATCCCAAGAAGTCAACTGCCGATAACACTGGAAGGGTTCTAACCATGGGACGGGAGGAAGCAGTTGTTGATCCCACTGTTGTTTCGGGTACGTTCCTTCTCAACAACTCATATGCTAGTATTCTTTTCGATTCGGGTGCTGAAAGGAGTTTTGTTAGTCATGCATTCAAACATAATCTAAAACCAAATCCTCAACCACTAACTGAAACGTTTACCGTCGAGATGGCTAACGGTGAGAAAGAAAGCACTAACGATGTATTCATAGGTTGTGCGCTTACCTTAAACGATCACTCATTTCCTATAAATCTCATGCCCATTTCCATTAAGAGCTTTGATGTTATCATTGGCATGGATTGGTTGAGTCCCAATCATGCTGACATTCTTTGTTACGAAAAGCTATCCGTCTCAATCTTCCTTTGGATCTAACTCTCGTAATCTATGGCGATAAACCCAGTTCCAACCTTCATATCATTTCTTGCATCAAAGCTCGAAGGCTCCTTCGAAAGGAGTGTGTTGCATTCTTAGCTCATGTGATCAACGAGAAACAAGAAGTTAGAGACCTCGCGAACATCCCTGAAGTCTGTAACTTTCCCGATGTGTTTCCCGAAGAACTTCCAGGAATTCCTCCCGAACGTCAGGTCGAGTTCTGTATTGACCTAATTCCTGGAGCTACTCCCGTAGCAAAATCTCCATATCGCTTAGCTCCGGCAGAAATGCAGGAGTTATCTAGTCAACTCAATGAGTTGCTCAGTAAAGGATTCATTAGACCGATTTCCTCACCCTGGGGAGCTCCGGTTCTGTTTGTCAAGAAGAAAGATGGATCCTTTCGGATGTGTATCGATTATCGTGAACTGAACAAGTTAACCGTTAAGAACCGATATCCTCTTCCAAGAATAGACGACCTCTTCGATCAACTCCAGGGAGCCAGCTACTTTTCAAAAATAGACCTTCGGTCAGGGTACCATCAGTTACGAGTCCAGGAGAATGATGTTTCCAAGACAGCTTTTAGGACTCGGTATGGACACTACGAATTCGTAGTGATGCCCTTCGGTCTAACCAATGCACCGGCTGTGTTCATGGACCTGATGAACCGGGTGTGTCGTCCCTTCTTAGAAAAATTCATCATCGTGTTCATTGACGACATTCTCGTCTACTCCCGAAGCGAAGAAGACCACAAGCACCACTTGAGGCTAGTGTTGGAAACTCTTAGATCCGAAAAGCTATACGCGAAATTTTCCAAATGTAAATTCTGGATACGGAAGGTAACTTTCCTCGGTCACGTCGTAAGCGAGGAGGGTATTCATGTAGATCCTTCCAAGATTAAAGCGATAGAGAATTGGTCGGCACCAAAAACACCCACAGAAATTCGTCAATTCTTGGGTCTCGTCGGCTACTATCGACGATTCATTCAGAACTTTTCCAAAATCGCCAAACCTTTAACCACTCTAACACAAAAAGGTGTACCCTTTTGTTGGAGTGATAAACAAGAAACCGCATTCCAAACATTAAAGAAAGCCTTATGCAGTGCGCCTGTTCTGTCTCTACCTAAAGGGACAGAGGATTTCGTTGTCTATTGCGATGCGTCTAATCAAGGTTTAGGCTGTGTGCTTATGCAAAGAGGAAAGGTGATTGCCTATGCCTCTAGACAGCTGAAAGCACACGAGGTCAACTATACCACACATGACTTGGAACTAGGAGCAGTAGTCTTCGCATTGAAGATTTGGAGACATTATCTCTATGGAACCAAGTACACAATCTTCACTGATCACAAGAGTCTACAGCACATCTTTAATCAGAAAGACTTAAACATGAGGCAACGGCGATGGGTAGAATTACTCAGTGATTATGAGTGTGAAATCCGTTACCACCCCAGCAAGGCCAATGTGGTAGCAGATGCCCTTAGCCGAAAGGATAGTACAGGCCACAAAGTGAGGAACCAGACGATGACCATCCATTCCAACTTACCCATACAAATCTGAGAAGCCCAGTTAACAGCCCTCAAACCCGAGAACGTGTCAGATGAAACCTTGAGAGGGATGGAAAAGAAACTTGAGATTAGAGGTGACGGAGTTCACTGTTTCATGAATCGAATCTGGATTCCCAAATCCGGAGGATTCAGGGAAATAGTCATGGAGGAAGCACACAGAACCAAATACTCTGTTCACCCGGGTTCGGACAAGATGTACCTGGATCTCAAGAAACAATACTGGTGGCCAAACATGAAAGCTGAGATAGCTACATTTGTGGGCAAGTGTCTGACTTGTGCCAAAGTCAAAGTCGAACATCAGAAGCCTTCAGGTCTGCTCCAACAACCCGAGATTCCCGAGTGGAAATGGGAGATGATTACCATGGACTTCATCACCAAACTACCCAAGTGTTCTAGTGGGTACGATACCATTTGGGTAATTGTCGATCGTTTGACAAAATCCGCTCACTTCATCCCGATCAAAGAATCATACAAGATGGAGAGACTCGCGCGAATCTACATCCAGGAGGTAGTACGTCTACACGGTGTACCTGTATCCATTATCTCTGATCGAGATAGTAGGTTTACCTCCAGATTCTGGCAATCCCTTCAGAAATCATCCGTGAAACCACTGAAAAGATCATTCAAATCCGTAACCGACTGAAAGCCTCACGTGATCGTCAAAAGAGTTACGCTGATAACCGTCGAAAACCACTAGAATTCCAGGTTGGAGACCGTGTCCTGTTAAAAGTCTCGCCCTGGAAAGGCACTGTACGCTTTGGTAAGCGTGGGAAACTTAATCCAAGGTACATTGGACCCTTTGAGATCCTCTCCAGGATCGGTCCAGTTGCCTATAAACTCCATTTACCTCACGAACTCAGTAACATTCATCCTCTCTTCCATGTTTCAAATCTCAAAAAGTGCCTATCCGATGAAACCCTAACAATTCCTTTAGATGAGATCGAGATCAATGAAAACCTCAACTTTGTGGAGGAACCGATCGAAATCATGGATCGAGAAGTCAAACGTACAAAACAAAGTCGCATCCCGTTAGTGAAGGTTCGCTGGAATGCCAAGCGGGGACCGGAATTCACTTGGGAACGGGAAGATTCAATGAAACAGAAGTATCCACAACTCTTTTCTTATCCATGATTTGTATCTTGTCTTATGTTCTAAACTTGAATTTCGGGACGAAATTCCCTTCAACGGGGGGATAATGTAACAACCCGAAATTTCTGTATCATTTATTGTTACTCTTTCGTAGTACAATTCGCGCAACCAATCGTCGTTTCCAATTTCAATTTCCGATCTTCCGTTTAATTAAGTCATTATCTGGTACACATTTAAAATGACTTAATGGGTGTCTTAATACATTTAGAAATCATTTTAACACCCAACTTTAGTGATCAGAATATTTCTAGAAATTACCGTATCGGGTTACGGTAACTTAATCGGGTACGACCAAAAACCTCGTCTAACGTCGGTATCGGGTAGAATTCCACCGTGTCCAAAACTTAAACACTATATAAACGTGTTTAAGACTCCATTTGAAGCCTTTGGTCAATTTACCATTAAACAATGCCAACCTCTCTCCTCATCCAAGTTTAAGGGATCAAAACTCAAAAATTAAGGCTTCAAATCTCTAAGGTACTTCTCCTAGCTTGTATTGTAACCTTCTTAGCCTTCAAATTCGAGTTCAAAGCATGATTTAGGACTACATTCATGAGTTTACGGCCATGGAACCTTCATGGGCCGTAAACTCATATATCAAGGGTTTTTAAGCCCTAAAACCCTTCCTTAGCATTGTTGGACATTAGATATGACTTAATGGCTTAATGGAAAGGACTTATAACATGTAAAACATTGATTCAGAGGGACAAAATTGATTTTACATCCAAGACACATTCTTGGGCCGTAAACTCATATTCAAAGGGTTTTTGAGCCAATTAACCCTTCCAAATCATAGTTGGGACTTAGATATGACCTTTGGGATTGCTAATCTAGACTTGGAGCACTTCAAACATGATTTTTGAGTAATAAAAATGAGTTTACGAACAAGACATACTCTTGGGCCGTAAACTCCTCTTAAATGGTGATTTAGTGCCTTTAAACATGTCAAAATGCTTTCAAACTCAACCAATGGCTTTGTGGTAAATCCTAGATTCATCTAAAAATGATTTGGAGACCTTAAACACAACATATACCCTACATAAGTGAGTTTACGGCCAAAGAACTCCTCCTAGGCTGTAAACTCCTATGAGTTTGTAAAATGGTAATCTAAATTCATAACAATGCTTAGAAAATTAGTTTGAATCACATGTGATTGCCCTAAATAGTTCAAATTAACCATTCTTAGCCATGGGTGAGTTTACGGCCATAAACTCTATGAGTGTGGCCGTAAACTCATGTTTTAAATGATATAAATTCATTCCAAGTGTTCCAAGGCATTTTAGATAATACATTCTAGCAATCCCCATGTCCATTTGAGCCCTTAAACCATCAAAACCACACCCACATGAGTTTACGGCCGTAAACTCATGTATGTGTGTGTTCAATAGCTGTAAACTCTTTAAAATGTGTACTCTTGGGGAGTAAACTCAAGTCCCAAGTCCCTAGTACCATTATACGTCCGAAGATGTCACCCGGGTCACTCCAAACGCTCGTTTTGAGGTATTTAACCTCATTGAAGTGTAATGTTCCATATGATTAGTGAATTTATCCCTAATCGTATATATATATATATATATATATATATATATATATATATATATATATATATATATATATGGACATTATTTCATTTTACATAGGGACTTCGCGAGTAATCAAACCCCGAACCAACGTCTAGCATTCAAAACCGACACGTTTCTGGGTCCGGTGAGTTCATACCCCTACCCTTTTTCACTGTTTTCACTGTTTTCAGGGGGGAACACAAGAAAAGTACAAGGAAATTCTTGAACTCAAAACATGTTTTCAAATGTGTGTTTCATATTTCATATGCTTTTATAACTGATTACCACAATTGATAATCATTTGAACATGCAGATCACGTAACATATATTTGTGAAATAAGTCTTTAAACTATTATGTTTTACATATATTTCACAAATGGTTTTCCACATTTTATCAGTTAAAAGCATGACATTAAACATTTGAACATAATACCTGTACACTGTTTTGTCCTCGGTAACACTCCACATTCATACACGAGTGGAGGACTATCATATTATTACTAGTAAATTTGTTAATCCTGTATGATTGGAGACACGTCCTCGGAGAACACTCCACCGAGATACACGAGTGGAGGACTATACCCATAACCAGAATCTCTGTTATTTAGAGAGCGTGACTTGAGTGTATAGATCTATACGGGGCTGACTACCCCACACCTGGCTGCTAGCTACAGCCGAACCGAAATGGTTCAAGGCTGACGAAAGTCATAAGTATGTGGACGACTTATTGCCACATGTGGACTACTTATTGCCACAGGTTTTAGTCTATTGTATGGTTATGGAACTCGCAATTAGGATAACAGAGATTTACTTACACTAATAATGAACCACTTTATACATCTTTTACATCTTTTACATCTTTCACGTTTTGTAACTAACAATCAGGAAAGTACGGGACTTTTCTGGGGAAAACATGGAACCTAATCACAATTACATCTTTTACATCTTTAACATTGTTTACATTAGAAACCTACATGCAGGAAAGCATGGGGCTTTCCTGGTTAACACTTACATAACTAGAAAGAGTAACAAACTGGATAACATTACATCTTTTACAATTTGTAACATACAATAAGGAAAGTATGGGACTTTCCTGGTAACACATGATAAGTAAACAGAACAGTTTAATCAGTCAGATAACCAACTATACATTTTCACATGAATAAACATGTTTTCAGTGTACAAACTTACTATACTTTACAATTGTGAAACAATAACCAACTATTAAGAAAATATGGGATTTTCTTGGTGCATATAACATTTCAGAAATAGAAAGGAAACTCGAAACATTTTCACAAACAAAAACCGCTTATGAACTCACCAGCTTTATGCTGATTTTCAAACCGCTTGTGTTCTCAGGTCAGTGTTAGAATAGGTACCCGAAGATCCTTTTGCTCGAAGACGGTGTACATGAAGATCCGTTTCATTTTGTCTATATATACTATGTATCACAACTATACAAACTTTACTTTTGAAACAACTGTAAAACTTTTATTATGTAATGTAATGGTTGTTTTACATTACTTACTATGTGCATTGGATTTGATACTCAATGTGGAGTCAACCCCGGAAATGTTTCCGCCTTCGGTTTTCGGGGTGTGACAAATTAATTAAGTGATCAAAAGAAGACTAATTAAATATATGGGTTGATTGTGTAAATCATCCATACTTGTATAGTGGGCTAATGCTCCATGGATAATCAAGTTGGGATAAAACCCATTGGATGGTCCATGGATGCTCCATGGTGTATTTGAACCCATGGATCCAAGGAAATGGAAGGCCATGACAATTAGGGTTTACCGTAATTGTAACAACTAAATATTCATTATACACTATGTTTTTCTAAACACTAGTTATGCCACACACCAAGTATGCATACTATGTTTATCTATGATCTTTGCTTTGTGAAATAGATCGATTGAACATAACTCCAATGATTCTCATTTCATAGTTCAAAATCCCAACCACAAATGCAAGAGTTCCAAATTCATGCCATTTAGCAAAATTTGTTAGATTCTAAACTTATATACATCGATCCTCTTGTAATGATTATGCACAAATTCAGAAGGACTTGAAAAAAACCATTACAGAGCATTCCAAAGGAGATCAGCTTCTTAGAAACATCCTTCTTGCATTAAGTTTCCTAATCTTACACAGATTGAATACTTTCTAACTTTGAACCATTTTCATATTCCATTTTGACTATCACTTTTGAACAAGACTTGCCTCCTTACAGATTACGTCAATATGGTCCTTCCAAAATTATCACTATACTTCCAACTGTCCTTGAGCAACCAATCTTTGGTAAACCTTAGATGGTCCTCGACAATTGCTTAATCATTTTAGTCATATCCAGTTCTAGACCTTTTCCCTTCTTAATGCCCCAAGCATTTGGAAAATTTTAGAAAGGATGAATATAGTAGCACATGGAATCGATCCTATATCCGAAGCATATGGGACACAATTCATGATGTCTCACATAAAGACTAAACCAGTCTTTTGCTATAATATTTCCATTTCAATTTACCAAGTTCTCATAATTCGGATTATGAAAAGGGATGCCGTAATCATAATCGAATTTTAGAATGAAAATAATGGACCCATATACAAAATTTCCTTATGTTGAGTCATTCCAACATGAAATTCATATATATATATATATATATATATATATATATATATATATATATATATATATATATATCCTTGACTAAATGATTAAAACCTCACAATCTAAGCTTATAGATTTGAGATGAAGTATAATTTCCTCTCCCTTAATTATAGCAAAACAACTTTTTCCCAATTGAAACCTTTTGCTTTATATAATTAACATTGCTAACTTGCAATACTTATCATACTTATCATACTCCCACAAACATGATGATTATTAGCATAACACTTTTGCTCCCACTAGCTTTGACATGTACTCAGAAATCAGATGGACTTCTAGAAATCAATACTTTATTAACTTTCTTACCAAAATTCAGATTTCTCATACTAGATTGCTTTGATAAAACATTATCATAATCATATACCTTATCTTAGATAGCTCATAGGTGTGTCTAAAAAAATTTCAGAACTATGAAAAGGGATGTCGTAATCATAGTCTCAATTGTTTAGACCATTTTGCCACTTCTCACAAGTCCATGTTAGTGTGCTAGTTAACCACACAGCTCCACTAATGACTTGGAGAATGCAAATATCACAATTGCTATCTAACTAAAATCTACTTAGTGAAAGTGTTTCCTCACCATCAATTTCTTGAATCAGAGAGAAACCTTATGACTCTTAGATTTAATGGTTTATGTGTTCTTATCCATGTGAATTGTCAAAACCATAGTCACAAGACAAGGATAATGACAAATCCAAACTCATATGGACCGAACTGAATCTTAATTTCTTGCCACCTAGCAGCTCAAGGGCCGGCCATTGCTTCCAAGTTATTGTGCAACCAATTGAGAACTCTAAGAACTCATATGCAAAGCCAACTTTAATTGGAATGGGCACAAAATATGTCAATACGATAGGTTATGAACCTCAATTTGTGTGCTTGTGAGGAACTTTAGGTTTTATTCTTGATTAGTTCTTGAGACTTTCATGACCTTTAAGACTCACACTGTCCTCTAGACCTATAAGACTCCCTTGTCAAACATCCAAGAGAAATTGCGGATTTTAATCAAGACAAACACTTCAGACAATTTGCCTTAGTTGGTCTTTGTTTTATCTAAAACATCACAACTTACCAATTTCAAATGTACAATAGCAGAAAACTTTTACTCTTACATTTGACAAGTGTTTTAAACCTTCTTTAAGATATGTCACTCAAATTATAATCTTGGAGTATGACTCTAAGATTTGTATTGGAACGAAGTATGACTCATTTTCTTGATTTAACCATTTCAACAATTCAAGTTCCTCTTCTTAGTCATAAGAATGCACTAATATTTCCTTATAGAACTAATTTTGATATGGCTTCTTAATCATTAAGATGATCACAAAAACTGATACTAGGGGTACTCTCCTATTTTTTCGGATTTGAGAAACTTTTATCCTTCTGCCTAAGTTGATTCTTCGTATTCGCTCTGCCGTACATTGGAACCTTTTCCAATGTCTCAGAGTTACACTTGAGCTTCTAAGTATAATCATATTTACTGAGCTTTAGTAAACTATGACAAATAGTCTTATCAATCTTTTGTGGTGGACTTAGCCAGTGTACAAGAATGTGTACTCGATCCCTTAGTCCTTCACTTGACTCACACATCCATGTGAACAAGTAGCAAGTCTTAAATTTTCCAATGCTTGAAAGTTCTCATCCATCATGCTATACAACTTGAATGATTCCAAGTTTCAGTCCAATTGAAACTTGGGTGATGAGAATCTTTCCTTATTTGGTAAATTTAGACACTACCACAAATGAAAGAATCAAATTCATATTTCCACTCTTGCTATTAATGGAATCTAATAGGCAACAAAAGTTTCTACAGATGCCATTGTAAGGATCTTTTAAAATAAATAAAACCAAAATTTCCTTTTTATTTTAAAAACTTTGCGGAAAAGCATATCCTTACAATCCATATGAAAACTTGTTGTAATCTATTCCTAAGCAAAATATCATAACTCCTAAGAAGTAGCTCAAGAATCCGATCTTTAAAGTATGCGATAGAAATCCATCTATGCGATCGTATTCAACATATTCTTTCTTTAAGTTTCTTCACTTTTCTTTGATTCTAAAAACATCAACATGTGACCCAGTGACGTCATGTATCAAGAATCTCATAATAGAAACTTAACAGAGTTACATGGTGGATTTTACCTGAAATAGGGTCATACTTATTGACTTTAACATCCTTAGGTAAAATTGGCAGCTTCGCAACCAATGCCCCTTCCTTTGGTAATTTAACATATGGACGCTTTGGTAATGGTACTATCTCAGACTTAGCTTTTCTCTTTACCATTTGGTCAACTAAGTTGACTATGGCCGATGCCTTTCCACTGGGAAGAGTGAGCTTTACTAGATATCTAATATCATCATTGTCAATGTCCAAAAAGTTTTAAGAAGTTGATCTTAGCAAATAGATAAGATCATTAAGGGTCTAGTCATAGTCTATTTCATAGGTGTCCCAGTAGAACTCACCATGTGACTTAGAAAGTGATTGAGCCACCAACTTTCTCAAGACTTTGACACCCAACTCTCCCGGCTTGTCAATATGTGACTACATCTCCAAGATGTGATCACACATAGACCTTTACTTGCCAATAGGGCTTGAGTGACCTTAAATTTTTCAAGAACTTGAGGGTTAGGGAGAATAATTGGAAGAGTTGAAATAAGTATGATTTCGATGGGACATCATCTTCATTCAGGAAAGCTTGTTTCAAGAGATTTGAGAAGATCATAGATGTCTAAACCAGAAATCTTTTGGAAGATATTCAAGATAGTTGATTTAAAGTCCTTAATATAACACCCAATATGAAATATTAAGGCTAGGACCCAACAAACTATTTTATAACTTAGAAGAGGGATGTCGTAATCCAAGCTATAAAATATTTGAAGGTAGGTGAATGACGATTCACGAATTTCCACCAAGATAAACGAAATGTATTATTAGGTTTTAATTGGATTTGAAACTCCTAGATCTTTTGAGATTCATTGAACTTTTCAATGACATGTGTCACACCCAAAACCATGAACGACGGAAACGTTCTGGGGCGGAGGACGTCATGTAAAGTATAACACAGTATAACAGTAAATAATCAAACAACACCATCCATTGCATTAAATATATAATTTTAATACAAGCGTGTTCTGTATAGTTATAGACACCAAAAATGTAAATCAAAATAATAAGATGAGTCTTGAATACACTCCATCTTCTCAAAAGCTGGCCTCGGTACCTGTCTACTGATGACCTGAGAATACAAGTTATTTTTAAAGAGTTTATCAGCATTAAGTTGGTGAGGTCATAAGTATTTTAGTGTCAGTGGTTGTATCAAAATGTTTGAACGTAGTTATAAGTATGAATTTTTAAACGTTTGTAAGTGTTTGTAAATGTTTGAATCTCCTAGAAAAACCTATATTTTCTATTTAAAAGTAGCCTTCTACCAAGGCGTAACTGTTTTGTATGCTCGTTTACTGTAAAAGTGTGTAATTTACTCAAGTGTAACTATCATTCTCAAAATATAGTTTGTACATTAATGTTTAAGTGAAAAGATCATTAGATATGTAAAGTGTAAATTAATGTAGTATTGTAGTGTTGTATTATAGGAACTACTGCTATACTAACTACCTTAAATCGGATTTATATTAAGGTATCATGTGATTAGTTGTACCATCCTATAGACTGGATAAACAATGACAAATGTAGGTCGTAAAATGTTATGACGTTTGGCACCCGCATACCTGCAGGTCCGGCTGTAGCTAGCAGCAAGGTGTAGGATAGTCAATCCAGTATAGATCTATACGCAAACTCACGCTCTCCCTACAAGAGACTCTGGCAACAACTCAGGCCATGACATTTAAGGCATGCTCCGATACAGTGGATAACAATTCTGTCAATGTATATATGTATATGTAATGTATTGTTTACTCGTTCTAGTATCGCTGTATATGTTCTCATAGTATAGTTTTGTATGTTCTCCTTCTAGTATAGTTGTATATGTTCTCATAGTATAGTTGTATATGTTCTCCTTCTAGTATAGTTGTATATGTTCTCATAGTATAGTTGTATATGTTCTCCTTCTAGTATAGTTGTATATGTTCTCATAGTATAAGTATTGACTCATGAATGAACTGACTCATTGATCTAACAATAGTATGTGTATGATCCTGTGTTACCCCGATGGTAACTTACAAATGATGTAACTAGTATGTATTAACATGGAAGAACTTTTATGACCATATATGTACACATGATATATAATTAATATTGAAACGACCTTCGGACGGCTACCCGATATCCCACCAGACCACATCCAAATCGAGGAAAAGGAAATAGGGTGTGCAGCCTTCGTAAGCCTTTTAAACATTGATTATATAACTATACATATACGGGCATGCAATTTATAATAAGCATAAAAAATTTTATGTAAAAGTGTTTGATAATTAAAATAGTTTGTAAAACAGTTTTGATAGACAGTTTGAATAGTAGTAAAATCATTGGTTTTATAGTTATTAATCACATATGATTGATGTAATAACTATAATTATTCAACTTGTATTCCACCCCATAAAAGCATTTAAAACATTTAAAAGTATTTCAAAGGTTAATTAAAGGGGTATGAACTCACTTGTGGTGAGCGGATTGGATTGAAGTGTCGGTTACGGAGCTAGGTGACAAATGAAGACTTGTACACACGCACGAGCCTAGTTATCATATAATGAATATATATATATATATATATATATATATATATATATATATATATATATATATATATATATATATAAAACTAATTAGCCTCATTATAACTAATAAAATGAGTTGGGACACTTTAGATCATGAAAACACTTTGTTTCAAGTGTTAAAGATCACAAGGATTGCATCCAAGTGCTAGTAGGGCAAAACTAGGGTGTTTGGGGTCCAAAGGTAAACTGCTTGGGAGTTTACGGTCTAAATGAACTTCACTCTAGGAGTTTACGGCAGTAAACTCAACGTTTTACGGTCTAAACTCCATTTCTTGCAACCATGAGTTGTTTGGAGGTTTAATAAGTCCTTTGAAGCAATCTTGCTAAGTGGTTTAGCCTTTGGAATGGACTAGGGCCACAAAACATCCTCCTTGAGGTGTTTGCGGCCTAAGGGTATTTTCCCTTGGGTTTACTACCGTAAAACCTTATGGGAAAGGATATTGCCTTTATTTCAAGTCCTTATCACAACTAGGTAAATGTCTAAGTTAGCTTTTAGGGCTAAGAAAAGAATATGACTCATTTAAACACCTTTTTGGGTGTTTACGGTTTTTGGGATATCCTTAGACCGTAAACACCTATAAATGGTGATGTCTGGTGTTTTTCAAAGCTTAAACATATCAATGGAAGGTTTAAATATGTTAATGTAAGTCTTAAACTTCAAACTAGGGCTAAACATGGGACTTAAGTAAATTTTTGGGGACTTTATGGTGTTTACTGCCCAAGCATCATCTTGGACCGTGAACACCTCAAACATGGTGTTGTTGACCGATTTTATTGGTGATCAATTGATATACTAGCTTACAAGCACTCAAGGATGGAAGTACTTACTATAATGTTGCTTGATTTGAACTAAAAGGCCAAGAACACTTAGTGTGTGTTCTTGGTGTTTTGGAAAATCTAAACAAAAACCGGAAATGAATGGATGAATAGATGCACAAACACTAGATTAAGTGTTTTACTAACTTGAAATGGTTAGAACACTTACAAGTTTGAAGATTTGGAATGAAATCTTGGATGATACTTCAGAGAGTTTTTGGAGTTTACTCTTTTGACTATTAGGTAGTAAACACAAATGACTAGTTTTTGAGGAGTAAACTCATACATTTGTATGAGTTCACGGTTTTTGGGTGAGTTATAAACCCAAAACATAAAGTTTGGTCAGGTGTTTCTAATACGTGAAGTGTTTGTGGTTTTCAAAAATCTAAACTCGAGATGACACTTTCTTTCGCTCGTTCGTTTAAAAATAATATTAAAATAATCAAACGAACTTTATATTTCTTAAAAATAAGAAATAATGATATTAATTTATGATACGAAGTGGTTGACTTTTAGGGTTTAAACAAATGAAAATTTCGGGTTGTCACAACATGTTTCAATCTCGAGTGTGCCATTCAGGTTTTGTGACTGGGATGTCGAGGATCACAAAACAAGGTGTGAAGTAACCATGCAAATTACTTGGTACCCTTAAGTGTTTACCCCTCAGTCGATGTATCAGTTAACCACACATGCTCCATCGATACTATGATAAACTGTAACAACCCGAAATTTCCATTGTGTACGAACTTTATAAGGTCAATAGAAGTTATAACAGTCATAGTAAATTTTCAGACTTTTCTGTATAAGTTTGAGTATTTCGGGATTTAACACTTAAGGAGATATCAGGAGAGTGGATGCACTAGGGTTTTGTGAAACACTGTTATTCCAAAACTCTATTACATTAGAGTTCATTGCGGGAATAAAAATATTTTCTGCAAAAAATCCCAGGACTATAAATATGAATCTTAGCCAAATTATTTCATTTGTTACATTTCCAACTAGAGAAAGCCATTTTTTCTCTCATGGATCTTCGGGTTTTCATCCCAAATCATGAGTACCCTTCTCTAGTTACATTATATGGCTTATAACATGTTTAATAACCTCGATTACATAGCAAAAATGCAAGATTCGGGAGTTTACCGCCCAAGAAAATCTTGGGGAGTAAACTCCTATATGAGGCTTATATGATGCCTAGTCCCTTCGACATGTTAAATAACGACCTTAGGCTTGTATGTAAGTGTACTTAAGACAAGAAAACATCAAAGAAACACCCACGTTTGGGTGTTCATGGCCCAAGGAATTCTTGGACCGTGAACTCCACAAGTAAGGACAAAAGGGTGATTTTAACACTCCTAAAGCTTTGGGCAATTACCTAGGTTTACTTCTACATAAATTAAGGACTTAAACACATCCAAAAACCCCAATTTTGAGATTTTACAACGCTATGATTGTGCTTGGGCCGTGAACATCAAATTAAGGCACCAAAGTGTGCCTAAGGCCTTCATTTGCTTAGGGTAAAAGTCTAGAACCTATCCTACATGTGTATGAGACTTGAAAGCATCAAAAACACCCTTCCATAAGAGTTTACGGCAGTAAACTCAAAGGGATTTGGCCTTGGGGCCGTAAACTCCTCAATGGAGTGTATCTATACCCTAAACACTTCCAAGAACTAATCCACCAAGTTGGAATACTTCTAGGGATCATTTAGAACTTCAAAACACCAAATGTCACCAAGCTTGAGAGTTCACGGCCATAAACTCAAGGGTTTACAACTGTGAACTCCTTGTGTGATGGCCATGGAAGAGTAAACTCAAGTATAGGGTCCCTTGGAACCCTAAACCCAAGTGCCTTGTCCCACAATAGCTTAGATGCAATGCGTAGGGCTTATAACACTTATATAAAGTGTTTATTATGTTCTAGGATGTCTTAACATTATCAATTAGTAGTTTAAGACTTATTCGATACATATATGTGGTATTATATGTTAAGTAGGGTTATAAAGTGTGTTCAAGACTTCACTTGTCACCTAGCGATCCTACATCTTCAGTTCATCCATACCACTCACTACAGGTGAGTTCATAACCCTTAACCAATGATTTAAATGTTTTTAAATGCTTTATAGGTGGAATACAAGTTAAATACTTATAGTTATTACATCAATCACATGTGATTAATAACTACAAAACCAGTGATTTCTTACCGTTCAAACTGTTTATCAAACCGTATTGTTTCAAATTGTTTTACAAACTCTTTTACTTATCAAATGCTTTCATTTAAACTCTTTAATACTTATTATCAATTGCATGTCTATGTATGTATACTTATATAATAAATGTTTAAAAGGCTTAGGAAGGCCTGCCTGCCCTATTTCCTTTTTGCGCTTGAGATGTGGTCTGGTGGGATGTCGGGTATTCGTCCGAAGGTCATTTAAATATTAATTATATATCATGTGTGCATATGTAGTCATAAAGGTCCTTCCAGTTCATTCAATACCCTTGGGTAGCAAGGGTATACTTCCGGGTTCATACGTACCAGTTACATCATTATTAAGTTACCATAGGGGTAGCACAGGAGAATACTAATACTATAACTAGAACAAAGAAACATAAAATGTGTCAGTTCATTCATGAGTCAGTTCGAGTAGTACACACAGTACATTACTATACATGCTAGATAGAGAGAACGTACATTACAGCTAGCACACGCGTAACATTTCAGTACACACAGGCTAGATAAAGGAAGATTACACTTTCAGTTAGCACATTTACTACATATACGTTTATGCAGTTATGTGAACCATTGAGCGGATCATGGCACTTCCGGCCAAGACCGTTCTTGTATCCCGAATCTCCTTAATTGGAGAGTGTATGAGTTTGCGTATAGATCTATTCTGGATTGACTATCCTACACCTTGCTGCTCACTACAATGGGACTTGCAAGTCTACGGGTGCCAAATGTCATTTCTTACGGCATCTTACATCGTCGTTTTACTAGAGTCGGTAGCAGGATACAGGTCGATCACATGTTATTTGAAAACACCTTTTTGTATTAAGGTAGTTAGTACCACGGTAGTCACTTAGTACAAATACTACGGTACGATAATATTTTCCCATTACATTCACTTCGTAAATATTCACACGATGCACGGTAATGTAGTAACTATATTTTTGGTTAATGATAGTCAGAATTTGGGAAACACACACTCTAACAAGAGACATATACATGAACACGAGATGCCTTGGTAAAAGGCTACAATTAGTAGAAAACATAGGGTTTTCTAGGAGAGTTCAAACGTTATACAAAACATTGTACAAAACATTTTACAGAAACAACTTTCAACCATTTTCATACAAACTCAGACATTAATATACTTATGATCTCACCAACATTAAGCTGATACTCGCTTTCAAAATAACTTGTATTCTCAGGTCACCACTAGATAGGTACAGGTGCCTCAGCCCTTAACCGATCTCATACACAAGTAACATTACAAGTAATAGCCTAACAAGTCATCCAATATAGGCACAAAGAATCTACACTATGGTATGCACTCTACTGGCTCCTATATCCTAATATACATGGATATATAATGGAATACATAATATAGTGAGATGAACTCACCTTGACAATGAATTTGAATATTGACAGCTATCTGCGTGATTCTACTGTCGATCCAACTAACAGATGGCATGTAGAACAAAAAATTAATATATAATAATTTATACTATTAATCGCTATGACAATATGGTAATGAAAACTTAGATATTTCACTAATCTCAATGGATCAATCCTAATGAATACTGAGAGATTCATCAAATAAGGATCACCCAGGCTTGTTAGTTAAGAGGCAGAACCATTTCAGCGTATAGCCTTTTTGAAATCCAACAACCAAGCCAACATGACCATTCTAGTCAGCTCTTCTGTAAGTAAATCAATCAGTATATCGACTTGGAATTACTGAGATATCTTAAATATAGGTTCCAAGTAATGACTTATAACTATAATTATAAACTACATGGAGGCACAGTAAGTGTAGCTCACTTACAGAGTACAATTGATGAGAACTGAGATCTAAGCTGGCAGAATAATGACTCGGGAACTCCTAATCAAAAATTACAACTAGTTGAGCACTAAGTGGTGTTGTAGGGCTTCGCTACAATATATAAATCTAAGGAAAATATCTTAAAAGTAAGTAATATTTGAAAGAAAAGATATGTAGGGGTGTGGGGATGAAAGCTTATACAAAGCTAGATATTTATAGGCAATAAAACATTGTGCACCACACACTCTAGGCATGCGCTTTGCACACTAGGATGGTTCTGGCTCCTTTAAGCTTCAACTACATGTCGTCGCCTCACTCATCTGCATACACATGTTCGATAAGGTACCATGTGTCATATCTTCATGGTTCCTTTTATCCTAAAATCATGGTGCCACGTCACCTTGCCTCATCGAAGATTGGGCGGCCGACCATGCCACATGTTGCCGCCAGAATGTGCCACATCATGTAGATAGTCTCATGTGCCGTAACTTCTTCATTTAGATCCCTTAGGCTAAAAGTGATTTATCAATAATTCACTTTCTACTTCAAATTATGTAAACAATGGTTTATATTAAGTCCTATGGAATGTAAAAAATGGGGTGTTACAAAACTCCCCCACTTATAGAGATTTCGTCCCCGAATTCCTGATGCTAAGGCATCAAGATGCTATCTTATTGGAGTTATTGAGATCTAGTCGACATTGTTGCATCTAGATGTCTCATAGAACTTTATTTTCTGCCTTTGACGTACTCTTGAGCTCCTCGCGAAGTCTTCCAAAACCAGGAACTCCTCGGTTGGGACATTCTAAATTTGTATTTCATGATGAATGGTCACATTCAGATGTGAAATTTCGTTACACTCAACTCGATATAAGACGGTTAGTTAAGGAAATTTATTTATGATCTCCTAATAAAATACACTTTCTGGATCACACCTCCCATAAGGCTTACGACATATCTTAAAACACACATGAATATAGATTAGAAATGGTATTTCAACCCAGTTCAGGTGTTTCAATATCCGAAATTTAACCAAAATTAGTATAACGGTTTTACTGACTTGAAAATTTTTGATCGAATATTCTAATATTAGCGACGAACTAAACATACAACTTTCATATCTTCTGTTATAATGAACACTATGTTACCAAATAGCCCTCTCACAAAGCTCTAACTACATTACCTATATTAACGTATAACTATTTTTTGAGTAATTGGTTTACGATACATTGTGACGCTTATCCAACTACTAGGATTTTGATGCGAGATTTCTCTTGTCATCACCCTTCCTTGATATCTACTTATCGCCATCGATTTTTTTTTTCTAAATTTTGAGACTACAACTAATTTAGGGGTTCTTAATCTACATTGAATGGGTGCTAAAGTCTAATTGTAGACCTATAAACGTTTGACTGAGATCCTAGTTCTCTATTGATTCTTATGCTTATCGACTAAAGGGAAAAGTAAATTAAACATATAATCTATGGTGATGCCTAAAGTTACACTAAGGTATTACCATGTCCTTAATAGGCATAGTCCTTTTCAAATGGTTTCCTCCTTTGGGTCTCTACCTATAGTTTAGAAACTACTTTGTCCTTGACATTTATCCTACTACTATAATCCTTTAGCTTGGGTTAACTACATCCTTTACGATGGTTGAAATTGAATTCCTAAGTCTGGTGTATGTCACGAGTATTCGATGCTCTCTATGTTAATCTATGCGACCTACTAAATTTCTAACTAATTCTCTACTACGAGGTTAAATCCTATATATATATATATATATATATATATATATATATATATATATATATATATATATATATGATTCTCTATGCTATCTGAGCTGTAACTAAGAGGTTGAAAAATTCCAAATCCTATTAGACGCTTGGGAGGAAATACCTATATTTCCTTGAGAAGAAAAAAACCCATAGCTGATGAGTAATCTAACATAAGATTTGCTTTTTCGGTTACTCGCTTAACATAAATGAAACTAACGACTTCCACGTACTTGTATTGCTACTCTCCTGGACCTTGACGTCGAATATTGAATGTTGAACTACTTTTCGAACTTTCACCTTAAGGTTTGGGTCTCCCCCACTTTGGTTCGGCCCATCATCACTTGCTAGCCAAAGTCGAGTTTTAACAAAAATAGGGTTTTTGGAAAAAAAAATATTTACTAATCCAGTATAGTTTCAAAAATATTTACCAAACTAATGTTTTTCTTATTTTTCTTGTATTTTTTAGTTTTTTTACTGTTTTTATTTGATTTTAAATATCAGTTTTTTTTGGCCCAAATTTTTATTGTTTTGACTTTTTTTAAAATATCAGTTTTTTTAATTTTTTTTTTATTTCAGTTTTTCTTTCTTTTTGTAAAATATGTTTAGCATAGTAGAAAAAACAAAAATAATATATAGTTAAACGCCTTGTCATCAATTAAAAATAAAATATTTTAATGAAGTCCACTATTATAATTAATTATTGCTACCTATCACAAAAATAAACACAATAAAAGGTAAAGTTTTCTAATTCCACTAAAAATATTTTCTAATAATTATATAATATTTTATTTTTAATTGACGTCGAAACATTTATGTTCAACGGAATTGCTTATTTTTTAAACTAAAAAAAATTTGCATATTAATAAATACTGTAACATTGTGCACTATTAGCACCGGTAAATATCATTGCAATTGCTCATTATATGGTATGAGTTTACCCTAAGTGTGGGATTATGATTATGTATTGAAACTCAAATGGTTAATTGGGTATTGTTTTGATGTTGACAGTCAGGGAATTTGCCATCCAACATCTAAAAGTTTGCAACCCACCTAGCCCTAATAAAGCTCGAACCCAGGATACTCGTTGAAATATTGCGAGTAAGTTTCCATTTAATTCTTTTTCCTTCAAAAAAAAATGAAAAAAAAACTTAGTTGTTGCTTCTTCTTTTTCTACTAGTCTACCATTTTTTCAATACCCATGTATTTGAACGAGAATGCCAAGATCCGGTTGCAATTTCCGGATCAAGGTGAGAGAGTCATGTATTGAGAAATTTAGGTAATACTTCTTTAATGTGCCGAACTCTATCAATTAGATTAGAATTAATATCCGTGACTGGCGTCTTGCAGAGATACAAAAACATATATAATGACCATTCCATCCCACTAGAAATAAGAAATTAAAGGACATTCCATTGTTTATGGAAGTGGTGATGGCCTTCGTGTGGATTCCACGATCCTCAGATTATATAACTATTGATATTTGCAACTTTAGTGTGGAGTACACACTCCTTTGAATTTTATATACTCACTGAAAATGCACCAAATCACTCGTGATTTTTTACTAGTGGTATCCTACACAGCCCACTACTTTCTTAGGAGTTTTACTTTCCTTTGCATGCAACTTCTTTCGATCGGTTATTGATACATATTTTTTTCTTAATAATGAAGAACATAACACATGAAAATTGACGTTGTAGAATGCTACAAAATATTTCTGATACTATAGATGATTAGTTGTTGCATCTAAAAATTAATTCTACGTTTTAATTAATAGGAATATTAATTAATATTAATATTAAGTATAAACAATAGAAAGGCGATCAATAAGACAACCATAATTAGTTTTCTTTAAGTTCAAGTCACACTATCAAATTAAGTCTTGCATGTGCTTTAAATACAATCTTATTCTTTTAATTGCATCACCTACAGTTTGGTTAGTTGTTTTGTGTTTTCAAGTTAATTTCGATGGTCCTTCCCATCTATAAATATCCTCTACGGGAAACTCTTCTTCCACAAGCCAGTTTTATTTCGTTCTCTTAAATCTTCAATAATCTTTTATATTATATATATTTTTTCTTCTTTCACCTTCATGGCCACTAATCAATATGATGTCGGTGTTCAAAAACCTAAAGACAAATCAGATCCTAAACAATGCCAAATGTCTACAGAGGAAGACATCGATTACTCACAAAGGGGACAGTGGCTTCGTGCAGCTGTCTTGGGAGCCAATGATGGTTTGGTTTCTGTTGCATCTCTAATGATAGGTGTTGGAGCTGTGAAAAAAGACGTCAAAGCTATGATTCTTTCTGGCTTTGCCGGACTAGTTGCAGGTGCATGCAGTATGGCAATAGGGGAATTTGTTTCAGTATACTCTCAGCTAGATGTAGAAGTGGCTCAAATGAAGAGAAGTCAACAACAAAAAAAAAAAAAAAAAAAAAAAAAAAAAAAAAGAACAGCTACCAAATCCTATCCAGGCAGCTGTACCATTAGCTCTTGCATTTTCTTTAGGAGTGATTGTTTGGAGGCACTCCTGTGGTGAAGTCTTGTTTTAGGGTTTTGTTTGGAGGGTTGATGGCTATGGCCATCACTTTTGGACTAACCAAGCTGATTGGATATACTTCCATATAACTTTAAAGGGAATAATTAATGCATGGTCCTTTTATTTTTACTGGTTATGTAGTAACATATAGGCCTTTTTATGTCAAAAGTATTGTACCATGCACAGGGTAAGGATTGGGAATTTTGGATCTGAATTTATGTCATAAAACGTGTTGTGGCTATGCTTCTAAGGATCATTGTTCTTTAGGTGTCTGCAAACATTGAATCGAAAGTTGTGCACACTAAGTTAATTTGTTAGATTCATTAATCACTATATATAGTACACGATGGGCTACCACTCACAAAAGTAAAACTACACACACATAAGACTTGGTATAATGGACCTTGGTTTCTCTTGCAACAAACGGGCTTTTCCATGTAGGATATATTATATATCCCTGATTTTTGAACCTAGTTCTATGAATATGAAAAAAAAAATTATGTGACCATAAAATGACGGATCTAAAACCAAATTTAATCGGGGTAAAAAAATACAAAAAATTATAAAATTATGAAAATTTAATGTATTTTTTAGATTTTTGAAGTAAAAAACCTCAATGAGGGTAATTAATGTAAAACTATGATTAATGGAGGGCTATTTAGTAGGTGCCAAAGAGAGGATTAAATTTTAGTAAAACTATGATTAATGGAGGGCTATTTAGTAGTAAAAATTATGGATCCATGCATCCTATTAAAGAGGCTAGATCTCCTACTCATGGTAAGAAGACCATTCTTCTACAACTGGATTTTTTTTAGACATACTGAGTTATATAGAAATAGCATAACATTTACAATTATATATATATATATATATATATATATATATATATATATATATATATATATATATATATATATATATATATATATATAGGGAGAGGATCAAATGAGAACACCTAAAAGGTTGAGAACGCGAGAACAATTCTGAACCTATCATTTTATAAGGGTATATTAGTAACTTTATATAAATATTAATTAATGATTTCCTAAAATCTAGGAATAATGATTTTAATTACCTAAAAAAATTAATATTTCCTTTTAGTTAATAAAATATATAAATATATTTTTTTATGATTTTTACCAAAAATAATTTGTGACCCTTTCAAAAAAAATTAATATTTCTTTTTATTTTAAATCTGAAAAGAAAATCTTAAAAAATTATTATTTTTCACTATTTCATGTTTTTGTTTTTCAAAAAAAAAAAAATAGAAATCCAATCCCAAAAAATTCAATGCATTTTTCATCAACTGAAAAATAAAAATAGTGTAAAAATTATCATTTCTTCATAAAATGAATACCTCTAATCATAAATAAATACACTCATTCACATGAATACACTACTATTCATAAATAAATACAATCATTCACACATGAATACATTGCAATTCACAAATAAATACATTGTTATTTATAAATTAATACACATTCTATCATATAATGAATACATCTAATCATAAATAAATACACTCATTCACATTAATACACTACTATTAATAAATGAATACAATCATTCACACATAACTACAATGTTATTCATAAATGAATACACGTGCTATTCAAAAATAAATACAAACATTCATGCACCCCCCTTCATGATCCGTTTTTTATTGTTGATCGACTACAGCGATATCAAGAGTGAATCGGTATTATTGAGTTCATCGTAGCCCAAGGTGGATTGAAGGCTTCCTTCCTGTCACTCCCTTTATTTTCGCTGCCAAATCAAACAAGAAGAAAAAAAAAAGGAACCCTTACCTGTTGAATAAAATACATTTCTATTCCTTCCAACTTGTTGAAGATGTTTATTCATCCTTTGTCATTACAATCATTTAGGTCATCCGTATTTACTCGACCCATCTAAAAGAAATCAAACAAATTTTTTGTATTATTGTCAACAAAGTGCTTAACTCATTAACCACATACAGTTTTAATCAAAAATTAATAAAGAACGATTATAATCATCGACAAGAAATAAATCTATATTAAAAAACAAACAAAAAACAAATATGCACAGATGAATAAATCACATTCCAAACGCCTCTTATAGACTAAAGAAGTAAACCTCATTACCGATTAAACTCAAAAAATATTGCATTCTTACTCATATATATATATATATATATATATATATATATATATATATATATATATATATATATATATATATATATATATATATATATATATATATATATATATATAATTTAACGTAATACAACTATCCTAAATAAGTATATAAACAATAATTTGAGGTTAACTAATGAAACACAACACTTGAAATACAACCACAAAGTTTTGTGGAGTAAAACGATTTACACCATTAGAACACGTGGTGATTATAAAACCAAAACCCACGAGACCATTCACTCTTATAAATAGCCAAGTTGTTATTTGAATTGGATGGATACTTCAATTATATATATATATATATATATATATATATATATATATATATATATATATATATATATATATATATATATATATATATATATATATATGTGATATGAAGTTCATTTTTATATTATTTTCATTTTAGTTATTTTGCATTTTGTTTTATTATTATTATTATTATCCTGTCGAGACGATTAATCTAGAGCCCCGACGTCGTTAACCGTAGTCTAGGGTTGATAAAGAATGCTTAAAGGGTGAGTTTCACGATCATTTATTCCAAAGTGTTATAAAATATAGGGGGAATGTATATTAATTATTTACCAATTGTTATATATCGTTATAATCATTATATTAAAAATATTATTTTTACAAAAACATATTTATCTCATTACTCTATTCGTATAAATATTGATAATTATTAAATGGGCTTAGGAAATATGTGGCTGTTATGTACCTAATATTAAGTATAGAACCATCAAAAACTTCAAAATTTTAATTAAATACAATCAAATCTCTCTATCATCTTTCTTGTATCATCTATTAGACTAGATGATAGGATTTGTACATATTTTTATGAAGTTTTAAATATTTATTTTTGCACTACAAACCATGTATAAGAATACATTATTAACTACCTATAAGCCTTTATATTCAAATTTAATATAGAGAACTATAATGAAAGATTGAAATTGTTCATTAAAAACTCAATAAACTTCTTCTCATAACACATTAAAAAGAACCATGCAAGTATACATATGGTAGGTGTCAAAGAGAGTTATGAAGCTTACTAGAAGTCTAATATAAACAACACATTCGAAATACATAGATGTTTGGGATAAATTATTAAATCGGAGATAATATGAGCTCAAAAGCAATAAGAAGAAGCTCACAATGATAAAATTTGTAATTTTTTTTTAATCAAAATGAAGTCGATTTTGATGGTTCTATACCTAATATTACATACATGGCAGCCACATATTCACTTTTCCCTTATTAAATACTCATATTTACTATTCGTTGTCGTCACTCTCCCATATAAATAGTGACATTTTGTATACGCTGTCATCACTCTGCCCATATAAATAGCGATAATTATTATATGCCACCGTCACTTTTTCTGTATAAATAGTGATATTTATTATACGTCGCCGAGACTTTGCACGTATAAATAGTGATATTTAGTATATGTTGTTCCCACTCTGCCCCAACAAATAGTGATATTTATTATAAATCGTCATCACTTTGTCCGTATAAATAGTGATATTTATTATATGTCGTTGTCGCTCAGCTCGTATAAATATTGATATTTAGTATACATCGTCTATACTATGCACGTATAAATAGTGATATTTATTATATGTTGCCGTCAGTTTGTCCGAAGCTCTATAGCAACATTATTGTAACACCCAGAGTTCAGAAGAGCAAAGTTCAGGGTGCTTAGTGTAAATATAGAAAACCAACTCGGCGAGTCAATCGGTAGACTCGGCGAGTCGGGTCGCGAATTTGTCATGTGTTAAGTGACCAACTCGGCGAGTCGAAGGAGTGACTCGGCGAGTTGGTGCTGGGTGGAGAAAAACCCTAATCCGAAGTTTGTGCTTTATATAAAGGACATATTACCCTCTCTTCAGCCTCTCTACACTCCCTTTGCGTCCCAGAAACCCTAATAGCCGTGAGTAGAGCTTGGAGAATGTTTGGAGCTTTGACAAGTGAATTTGGTGGAGGCGACTTGAAGAAGCTGATGGGTTTTATACATATAATCCTATGTGTGCATGCAACCCTAGATTTGGATCTATCTTTTCACTATTAGATTCACAACATTACGAACACATGAATAAAACCCTAATGTGGCCTACTATTTTCGAAATTCACATAGAAGGTTAGATCACATACCTCTTGTTGTTATATTGCAATAACAACTTAAATCTTCAAACCCAAAATATTGAAAGCAAGTACCACAAGTGTAGTACCTCGAATGGTTCAGAAACACCATAAGCAATTGGAGAGGCTATAGAGAGAGAAGGGGAGAGGTAGAAATCGGCCTTGGGATCTCATAGAAGCAAGTGTACAAATTCTTAAGGCCTTAGGGTCTTTATATAGGGTAGAGATTAGGGTTTCACTCCTTATTTTTATCTAGTTACTTGCCCACCAAGCAATCAAAAGATAAGCCTTGATAACCCTTATCCCCTTGGACCTTTGGACGATTTCAACGATATCTTATCCTTTAAATTCGTCCATCCTACAACTAGGATAACCATTGCCCTATTTTGCAACTATCACATAATTACAATTCAATCCCTCTAGTTTAATTAAATACACTTGATCACAAAATTAATTCCTAATTAATTATTGACCAATATTAATTAAACAAATATGATTTCTCTTTTAATATATTATTCTTATAATATATTAATAAATCATAATAACCTCTCTCTCCATTTATTTCTCTAATCAAGTTGCTTTGGTGAAGGCAACCCAAAAGGACCATGCACAACTAGGTCAAGTACTTACCAAATATGGTTACGGGCTTAGACACTAATCCAACAGTCTCCCACTTGGATAAGTTTAGTAACCACAAATGCAACGTACAACTCGATTAGCAATCATAGCTCTCAAAGACGTTGTCGAACTCTGATCTCATCAGTAAATTGTCCTTTAGATAAGGGACCGTACAGTCCTCTGTTTTGATACCGTGTAGACAATCTAATGAAGCATTGTCATACTTATTGTCTAGCAATTAGTTTCTCGATCTCAGATTTATTTGACATAGAACTTAATTGAACACATCAATTCAGTCCTGACCGGGCCCGACACATAATTCATATCTAATCATCGAGCGGCCGTGATATCGCTTTTACCCTCTTAGGATACTAGTAACAGATAAACTTCAACTTATATGAATTTATTATTTACTAATCAATCATACACAACAATGCATTTTATAACATCAATTTACTGATGCGGTTTCGCATTATCAATGCACAACCAATTAGTAAACAATAAGCTATATATCATGGTTTAAGACCATATGATATTATCGTCTTGCGATCACTTGCGATACATTCCATAAAGTGATTCCAATAAGCGTGGGTTTATTCCAATTCTCAAAACTTGTTCATAAGCACTCATGAACGTTGTAGCAAACCTTTGCTATGTCTAATACCATTCAGACAATCTACACACCAATTCATGACAATCTTTATTCATACCTACTTCCAACATATGAACGATTGTGGACTGTTTGAATAATTCGATTATTCTTAATAAACTCAATTATTCTAGAAGTCAAAACATGCAAAGTGAAACAACAGTTAAACAATTAACATAAGACAAAACCCTTAAATAATACTCCTTTATTTAATCATCAAATATCAATTACATTTATCTATTACATGTTTCTAGACTATCTAATCCAAACTAATCTCATCCTTCAGCCCAATGCTCCTACCATGTTGCAAGTGCTTAACCCTACTCAGTCCCTTCGTAAGCGGATATGCTGGGTTATCTTCTGATGATATCCTCTTTACTATGAGGTGTCTTTCTTCTACTCGATGTCTAATAAAATGATAGTTTATGTCGATATGTCTAGATCTACCATGATCCCTCGGTTCCTTGGTCAAGGCAACCGCTCCTTCATTATCACAGAAAATTTCCATAGGCTCCTTTATGTCAGACACAACTCCAAGGTCACCAATGAAGTTCTTCAACCATATCGCCTCCTTTGACACTTCGCTCGCTGCAATGTACTCTGATTCGCACGATGAATCAGCTACGGTTTCTTGTTTGGAACTTTTCCAAGTCACTACTCCTCCATTTAGGGTAAAGACCCAGCCTGACTGCGAACGATAGTTGTCCCTGTCGGTCTGGAAGCTGGCGTCGCTATACCCTCGAAACTTTAAGTCATCACTCCCCCCGAGTACTAAAAACCATTCCTTGGTCCTTTGAAGGTACTTAAGGATATTCTTGACTTCAATCCAATGAGCTCTGCCAGGGTTCCCTTGATATCTAATGACCATGCTCAAAGCAAAGGCCACATCAGGGCGAGTACAAGTCATAGCATACATGATCGAGCCAACTGCGGAAGCGTAAGGTACTTAACTCATCTCTACTATCTCAGCTTTGGTACTCGGATTTTGAGTCTTACTCAACTTGGCATTACTCTGTATCGGTAGTTCTCCGTTCTTCGAGTTTTCCGTACTAAAACATTTTAGTACCTTATCCAAGTAAGTATTCTGACTATGTCCTATTAGTCTCTTACTTCGTTCTCTCACTATCCTTATTCTCAAAACATAGGAAGTCTCTCCGAGGTCCTTCATAGCGAAGCACTTCCCGAGCCAGGACTTAACCTCCTATAGAGTCGGGATGTCGTTTCCTATGAGTAGTATGTCATCAACATACAAAACGAGGAAGCTAACTATACTCCCACTGGCCTTGACATATACACATGATTCATCTTTAATTCGTACAAATCCAAACTCATTGACTTTCTCATCAAAGCTAAGATTCCATCTGCGAGATGCTTGCTTAAGTCTATAAATGGACTTCTGAAGCTTGCACACTCTATTGGGATGCTTCGGATTGACAAAACCTTCTGGGTGAGCCATGTAAACATCCTCAGCCAACTTCCCATTAAGGAAAGCGGTCTTGACATCAATCTGCCATATCTCATAATCATGAAATGCAGCAATGGCTAGCATCACCCTAATAGATTTTATCTTGGCAACTGGTGAGAAGGTCTCGTCATAGTCAACTTCGGGAGTTTGAGTAAAGCCCTTCGCCACCAATCGCGCCTTATACGTGTTCACATTCCCATCCACGTTGGTCTTCTTCTTGAAGATCCATTCGCACCCAACCATCTTACGTCCGGGCACATTGTCAACCAAATTCCAAACTTGGTTGTCATACATGGACTGAATCTCGCTGTCCATCGCCTTTCCATTTTGCAGACTCTAGGCCTGCCATGGCTTCCTTATAGCTATTAGGTTCATCTAGATTTATTAGTTTACCATCACTAATATACGTGTCCCCTTCGGTAGTAATATGAAAACCATAAAACTAGGGTTGAACTCTAACTCTTTCGGAACGTCTAAGAGGTAAGGACTCGTCAATTGGTTCAACTGTAGTTTCCTCCTCGGGTTGAGTGCCAGCGTTAGAGGTTCCTTCATCGCTCGATTCTTGAATCTCTTCAAGATTGATTTGCCTCCCACTGTCTCCTTGGCTTATAAGTTCTCTCTCTCGGAAAATCCCTATCCTCGCAACGAAGACAACATCGTCACTCGGTCTATAGAATAGATATCCAAAGGATCTCTGTGGGTAGCCGATGAAAATACATCGCTCACTACGAGGTTCGAGCTTGTCGTGAGTCTCTCGTCTTACAAAAACCTCACAACCCCAAACCTTGATATGTGCCAACGAGGGAGCTTTCCCTGTCCACATCTCGTGAGGTGTTTTGGCAACCTTCTTTGTAGGGACTCGGTTAAGGATACATGCGACAGTCTCTAAGGCATACCCCCAGAATGAGATAGGTAGTGAAGCATGACTCATCATAGAATGGACCATGTCTAACAGGGTTCGATTACTCCTTTTTACCACACCATTCAACGGCGGTGTCATGTGTGGCGTCAATTGCGAAACTATTTCACATTCCTTGAGATAGTCGTGGAATTCAAGACTTAGGTACTCTCCTCCTCGATCGGATCGAAGCATCTTGATTTTCCTGCCCAATTGATTCTCCACTTCATGCTTGAACTCTTTGAACTTTTCAAACGTTACTGACTTGTGCTTGATTAAGTAAATATACCCATATCTACTATAATCATCGGTGAAAGTCACGTAGAAGCGGTTCCCATCCTTTGTGGTGGATCTAAAGGGCCCACACACGTCGGTGTGTATGAGATCCAATAAACCCTCACCCCTCTCACAAGTGCCAGTGAAGGGTGACTTGGTCATCTTTCCAAGCAAACAAGATTCGCACGTGTCATCTTCCCTAAGGTCGAATGACTCCAACACTCCATCCTTTTGGAGTTGGGCTATGCGCTTCTTGTTGACATGTCCAAGACGACAATGCCACAAAGATGCTTTATCCATACTATTGGAAGAATCCATACACAACACATCATTTCCTAGGTTATCTACAACTATAACAGTTTCATAAATTCCATTACAAGGCATTGCTTCAAAATATAAAACACCATTTAGATAAGCATAAATCGAACCGTTCTTATTATTAAATGAATATCTAAATCCTTGTATAAATAAACCATGAAAAGAAATGATATTTCTTGCCATATCTGGCGAGTAGAAACAATTATTTAAATCTAAATTCAATCCATTACTAAGCACTAAAGAATACACTCCAATCTTGGTAACAGGGGGCGTTCTTCTATTCCCCATGATTAGATTTATTCTTCCAAGTTCCACATCCCTATTTCTTCCTAGTCCCTGCAAATCAGAACAAATGTTGTAACCACACCCTGTATCAAGAACCCAAGATATAGTATGAGATGAATCATTAGATTTAATTGTGTAAGTACCTGCGAAAGATGGCTTAATCTTCCCATCCTTGATGGCTTGCAGATATTCTGGGCAGCTTCTCTTCCAATGCATTATTTTGTGGCAATGGTGGCACTTTGCCTCCTTTGGGTTAGAGTTAGGCTTAGCATGGCCATACTTAGTCCCACTAGAAGAGGAACCATCTTGGGACTTTCCCTTGTGGTGGCTCTTTGACGGAGCCTTCCTCTTCTTGCCCCTTCTTTGCCCAATTGCCAAAACAGTAGCAGTGGGTGGATCGGGAGTTGGTGCAACAGACTTGTCCTTGAGGTTGCTCTCAGGAGCCCTTAGAGTTTGCTTAGGGTGACCTCTTCCTTGTTCATGTGGTAGGTCATCCTAAATTTGTTGTAGCATGAGGGTAAGGAGTGAAGAACAATGTCAATGGCCAAATCCTCCCCAAAGTTAACATCTAACTTGCGAAGACGATCAACATATCTTTGCATCTTTTGCAAGTGCACAGTAAGAGATTCTCCAATTCCCATCTTAGCGATGATCATATTCGTGATGATCTCATAGTGCTCTTGCCTTGCTCTTTGGTGGTACCTCTCCATTAAGTCTTGATGCATTTCATACGAATACATGTCCTCAGAGGACTTTTGGAATTCTTGGTTCATTGTGGCTATCATGATGCAATGGAATTTCGTTGCATCACGTTCGTGGGTCTGAAAGACAGCCATTTCCTCAAGAGTAGTGACTTCTGGATTGATCTTCTCGAGCTTCTCGTCGAGGACATACTCTTTGTCCTTGTGGCACGCAATCATGAGAATGTATCTTATCCATTCGCTAAAGTTCGATCGATCAAAAGTCACTTTTTAACAAAGACTCATTAGTGTGAATGAGTTAGCAGCAGCGTTGTTCGCGTTAGCCATCTACAAATAGAAAGGACAACGTTTGATTAGAATTGAATCCCTAATTAAACACCCAAAATGAAAAATTAGGGCTAGGACCCAACAAAATTATTTACATATTAGAAAAAGGATGTCGTGATCTAACACACAAATAATTTAGAGGTAAGTGAATGATGATTCACTAATTCTTCACCATGAAAAACATAAGCTTAAGTTTTAAATGTTTTTGAGAATTCCTAGATTTTCATGGAGATTCATTCAACTTTTCAATTGCATGTTTAAATCTTTATATGCCCCTCTCGTTTGTGACTGGGATGCCGAGGATCACAAAGTGGTTGTGAATAACCATGCAAATTTACATGGTGCCTTCATTGTTACAATCACCTATTCGATGTGTCGGTAAACCACACACGCTCCATCGAACTATGAAAAATAATGAATCACCCTTTACCACCTTTTCTTAGAACCAATTAGTGTGTCGGTAAACCACACACGCTCCACTAACTTCTTAGCAAGGGTGCAAAGTGTAATTTCATGGGATTGCATCAATTTCACTTTTGCCTAAAGTAACTAGGATTGAGAATTTGTAAAAACGTTTAGTTACTTTATATAGATTCATTATACTTATTAATGAAGAGAGGATTGCCCTATCCTACCCGTTCGGATAACGACCCTCCACCAGTCAAGCAAGCAGTGGGTGTGAGTGTACACCCATTAAGCGCCATTTTATAGGCAACAAGCTTATACCCACCATATAGATCGGCTTCGTGAATGAGGCCTACTAAAGGTAAGACTAGCATTTTAATTATACATATATATATATATATATATATATATATATATATATATATATATATATATATATATATATATTCATTAAGCTTGTAATAATATAATAGTATAAGGTGTATTTTAAACATTTCAAAATGCTAGGGTTTTATTTTCAATTTAAAATATTCGAAATTTAATATCATTTAAATTAAAATTTTAAATATTAAAACTCTTGAATTAATAATTATCTCAAATTAAACTATTAATTTAAATTATTAAATCATAATGGATTATTAAATCTTAAAGGATAATTATCATTTAAACAATTAACTTATCCTAATCCCTTTTATCCCTCTAAATTTCAAAAATAATGGCAGGGAATAATTCAAAATCTTTAATTACCATATTTAACCATTAAAAGATAATTACAAGATATGGGATTATCCAAATCCGTAAAATTTAGGATCTTATCTTAGGGAAGGAGACTAATTCGAAAATCCTAAGGTTTGCAAACCCTAGATTTCGAAATCTTGCACTAAAGGAAAGGATTTAAAAACCCTTTCATAAATTTCGCAAATTAGGGTTAGGAAACCCTAATCTTGAAATTTCTTCCCTCTTAGGGTTTATTGGCTATAAACCCTCATTGTCAAGTTCATACAATTGTATAATACTAATTGGAAAACAAGTTAACCAAAGGCTCTGATACCATTGATGGGTTTTATACATACAATCCTATGTGTGCATGCAACCCCAGATTTGGATCTATGTTTTCACTATTAGATACACAACATTATGAACACATGAATAAAACCCTAATGTGGCCTACTATTTTCGAAATTCACAAAGAAAGTTAGATCACATACCTCTTGTTGTTATATTGCAATAACAACTTAATCTTCAAACCCTAAATCTTGAAAGCAAGTACCACAAGTGTAGTACCTCTAATGGTTCACAAACACCACAAGCAATTGGAGAGGCTATAGAGAGAGAAGGGGAGAGGTAGAAATTGGCCTTGCGATCTCTTAGAAGCAAGTGTACGAATTCTTAAGGCCTTAGGGTCTTTATATAGGGTAGAGATTAGGGTTTCACTCCTTATTTTTATCTAGTTACTTGCCCACCAAGCAATCAAAAGATAAGCCTTGATAACCCTTATCCCCTTGGACCTTTGGACGATTTCAAGATATCTTATCCCTTGAATTCGTCCATCCTACAACTAGGATAAACATTGCCTTATTTTGCAACTATCACATAATTACAATTCAGTCCCTCTAGTTTAATTAATTACACTTGATCACAAAATTAATTCCTAATTAATTATTAACCAATATTAATTAAACAAATATGATTTCTCCTTTAATATATTATTCTTATAATATATTAATAAATCATAATAACCTCTCTCTCTATTTATTTCTCTAGTCAAGTTGCTTTGGTGAAGGCAACCCAAAAGGACCATGCACAACCGGGTCAAATACTTACCAAATATGGTTACGAGCTTAGACACTAATTCAACAGAAGCAAGAGGCAACCATCAAGGATTTCGTGTTGATCCAGAATCCACTCCACTTTGGGGGCACATTTGTGAGGTATTAAGTTGTTACCTTGACCCTCTTCTTCTAGAATCATTCATATGTGGAGGTTGAGGTTTTCCTTGGTTAAGAGAATTGTTATAGAAGCTAGATTTGAAGCTGAAACTTTAGATCTGAACCTGTTTTGAGTCCTAAGTTCATAAACTTTCAGTCCTTGGATGATTGGTGAAGCCCATTTTGTCTAAAACCCAAGCCCTAGTGTGTTTTGAGTTTATGTCTCCTTGATATCACGTAAAGTTTGCAAGTTTACGTGAGGAATAGCTTGTGGAAGGGTAGATCTATGGATTGGAGCTCCAGAATGGCTTAAAAAGCCACTGCATGGGTTAAGAACTAGAGGTACTCGGCGAGTCACATGGGTGTACTCGGCGATCTGGATGAAGATAGGCAGGAACACGACGAGTTGGAAGAATAACTCAGTGAGTATGTTGAAGATTGCCTTGGACTCGGCGATTCTGGTCGCGAAGTCCTAACCTTTTTGGTTAAGCTGTGAATCGGTGAGTCGAGGGACGACTTGGTGAGTTGAGCAGGAAGTGACTCAGAGTTCGTGGGACTCGGCGAGTCTTGGGGCGACTCGGCGAGTTGGGTCGCGATATGGGAGTTCTCAGAGCCTAGGGACTCAACGAGTCAGCGGGCTGACTCGGTGAGTAGAGCCAGTCAGGAAGTTTGACTTTGACTGAGGACTTTGACTTTGACAAGAGCTGACCAGTTGAATTCCAGGGGTAATTTGGTAATTATTGGTATTTATTGAGTTCAGTCTTTTGGTATTATCAGTGGCGGAGTTCGTGTCGGAGGTTGGAGCAGCATGATCTTATCTTTACAGTCAGCAGTTGCGATGTGGGTTATCCTCACTATACTAAGGGGTCTAAGGCACTAAGGCCGGCCCATTGGATTTGATATCCTAGTAGTTATTGATATGTTGAGTTGAATTAGTAATGTATGCCTATTGATATGTTAATCGGGTAGGTCTGTAGGACTGCCTGTGATACTGATTGATTACCTGTATGTGCATCTATCTATGACATGTCGACATGTTATGTGGAATGGGTTGAGGTTGTACTACTCCGTGTGATAGCCAAGCAACCCTAGAGTATTCCGTATATGAGCTGAGGGCACGGAAGGCATTCCAGACTCATACTGAGGACGCAGGAGTATTCCAGATATGAGCTGAGGGCCCGGTAGGCATTCTAGACTCATACTGAAGACTCGGGAGCATTCCAGATTTGAGCTGAGGGCCCGGTAGGCATTCCAGACTCATACTAAGGGCTCTATGGCATTCCAAATACGAGCTGAGGGCCCGGTAGGCATTCCATACTCGTACTGAGGGCCCATGGGGTAGTCCAGCTTGTAAAGTTGTGGACCCAGTGCATGCTGATCTATTTTTGTTTAGTTGTTATGATATGTTATTTGTTCATGTATTATTGGACTGTATGTGTATTGGTATTTTGGGCTAACTCACTAAGCCTTTGAGCTTACATTTATTGATTATTGTTTCAGGTGCAGCAGATGACCGCAGGAAGGCAAAGGCATGATCGTACAGCTCCACATTTTCATGGATTTTATGATTTGATTCTGGGGATACTCTGATGTTTAAACTATTTTGAAACCAAAATATAATAACTTAACGGTTCTTAAATGTATTAAAAAGTTTTAAATTGGCTTCAATTTTATGGGTGTTACAATTATACCTAATCGTAATGGTAGCCAAATTTAAGATAAGACATTGCACCTAGTTGTTACCCTACCCTATTATCCTGTTTAGGTTTAAAAGAAAATTATAATCACTCTAAATAGAAGTATACAAGGGACATTCTTTTGTAAGGAAAATATAATCAATCTAAATAGAAATATGCAAGGTGCATACCTCTGGAATGAAATTATAATCACTCTAAATAGAAGTGTCCAATGGGCATACTTCTTGCAGTGAAATAGAACCATTCTAAATAGATGTATCCAAGGGCCATACTTCTGAAATAAAAATATAATCACTCTAAATAGAAGTAATGCTTTACACACACATATTTCTGGGATAAATATATATTTAGTCTAAAAATAGAGTATCCAAGAGCATACTTATGGAATATAAAATATAAACAATATGTGTTTATAAAATAATAATATTACAGTGAATATTATATTATACTCCAGCTTATAGCGGAAAAACTAAAGAGAATGGTAGTATATGATATAAAGTAAATTATTGAAAGTTTAGTATCTAGAAAAAGTAAAATACTATTAAGAGATACATTAACAATATTAATCAAAATACTTTCATAACTTAATAAAGTTTTGCAAAAAACGTATATTCAAGAGATATAACACTCAAACCTCTGAGCTCACCAACATTATGTTAATGTTTTCAAAACCACAGGTATTCCTAGGAAATCCTGAGATGGGAAACAACACCTTCGGAAGCCGCGGTTGAGCGATGAAGCTATAAAGACTTATTATTGTTATAGTTAGACCTAATTATTAAGGCTCCTTTTGTGTGACATCCCGGAATTTAGGTATGGATCTATAAACGATCAGTTCACAGCGAACCTTTTTTGTATCTTGACCGATTGAATTTAATTTAATGTATATTATAGTAAAATTGTAGTTTAATTCAATTATAATAAGATATGAAATGGTATCTTATCTCCAATTATGGAAAATGTCGAACGAATCTTAAAGCACAAACTGTAACTCTAGTTAACGTCTGAAAAACTATAAATTTGTATTAAGCGTCTATGAACAAAGAAAATTATCTACACTCGTAGTATATGCTTTTGTGATCTCGAAAATATAAAGAACGTCCAAAACAGAGTTTGTATTCTATTAATGGGGAAGGTGTATTGATGTCACTGAATATTATTGTTCAAAATAGTTGAGATTATATATATATATATATATATATATATATATATATATATATATATATATATATATATATATATATATATATATTACGTCAACATTAATGTCAATAACATAACCATTATAAACAAAAAAATTTCAATATTCTAACAATATATTTTTAACTTGCGCCGCGCAACACGCGGGAATTTCTTTCTAATAATAATTATAAAGGAAGCATTTTTTTCTTTCACCACATTCATTTGAAACTCCCATATATTTTTCCTTTTACCTCATTCATTTGAAACTCCCATGACTTCTCAATTTCTTTCTAATAATAATTCTAAGTTAGTTAATAAGGTTAAATAAATATCAAACATAAAGTGTAATCATATATAAACTAAATTTCAGTATTAAAATAATATCTTACTTCTACTTATAAAGTTATGTTTTGTTAACTTTTAAGACCACGAGGTCCTACTAATCACGCTTGTTATATAAGGTTATCGAGTATACGAAGGACGTGTTGGTCCATTTCGTATATGATTTACTTAGACCTAACTAGCAATGCTAATTGGCCGCTGAGGCCCAATAGCACGTAAAAACCATTGAGGGTCCCTTAAGCATGTAATTGGGTCACAGGAGGTCTAATAAATTTTTTTTTATTATTGTTAGGCCCAAAAGTTATGTTAATGGGTCACGAATGCACAATAAGCATGATTAGAATCTTTCAAGCCCAAAAATTTGAATATTTACTTGTTTTATGTATAGTATAATTTTCGGAAGTTTGATTGAACAATTGTTAAATTGCAAAGGCACGAAGCTTGTCGATTGTTTATAACGATATTTGAAAAATATATGTATATTCTTCATTCTATTTTTATAATTTATAATTTGGTATTTTAGACTCAAATATCTTAATAATAAAATAATTGACTTAAAAATATTTGTTTGACCTATTCAGCCATTCTTTAATAAAAATGACAATCTTAGTCCCTTTTTATATAAAAAAATGACATTTTAGGCCCTTAAACTAATTCCTTGACATTTTTGGCCCATAGACTTATTTAAGTAATGTTTTTAACTCAAAATTTACTCTTTAGCAGTTTCAGCCCCTTTAGTAAAGAATTTTCATTTAAAAGTCTAAACTTTTCGCAAATTTTACAATTTTGACTCAAAATCCAAAAACTTTGTATTTTTGATCTTTTTTTGCAAAAAAAGATCATTTTAACCCCTAAAATAGATTTATTTACCCTTTTACCCACTGTTTTGAGAAATTTACCATTCAACCCCTTTAAAACACATTTTCTCACAATTTTGGGCCTATGGGCCGAAAACCCCAAAAATTGGCCCATTAGGCTACAATTTACATTTCTAATCCTTTGAAGAGCCTAATATTCATAAAAACATCTATTTTAACTGTTTTGACCCTTTTGGTCCTTATGAAAACCATGAATGACAACCTTTAACCCAACTTTTGTTTATTTGACAAATATAGCCCAAAAATCAGTATTATGTTGTAATATGTTTAATATAACCTTAAAGGGTAATTTTCTTGACTTGTTTAATGTAATATATCTTAGATCACGTTTATTTTCCTCCTTGAGCTATAGATTTCGAGATTTCTTTCCTTTTTTGCACATATATACCACATAAACACATGAAATCACACATAACATACACATACACATGGATCTACACATTTTACTTGTATTCTCCCCAATAAAACTTGAGAAAATAGAGGGGTATGAACTCACCTTTGCTTGTTGTTTCGTTTTGAAGAAGGAAACGGATGAGTTTGATGTTGTTTTCGGCCTAGAAAGCTTCTTGAGGAGACTTTGGCTTAGATAGGTTCTAAGAAGAATGATCATGAACTTTCATGAGTTAGAAGGAGATTGATAAAAGATTCAAGAAGCTAAACCATGGATCTAAGCATCAACTTACCTAGGATGATGATTTTAGAACCTCCTTGAAATGTCGTAGATCTCGAAATTTTGATGGAGGAAAGGAAGGTGTTCTTGAGAGAATTTGGAATGAGAGTTTGAAATGTGTGTGAGTGTTTAGTGATTCTCGACCGTGAATAAAAAAGAGAGGGAGAAGAGAAATAAATTGAGTTGACATGCATGGAAGTATGGGTAGTATGCATGGATACTTTACGAACAATTATGAGGTGACACCATTAAAAGTCAACCCTTCTTCCCTTTTTTGTAGTTGGGCCGAGAGAGGGAGAGAGAAGGGAAAGAAAGGCTTAGGCCTTTTGTGTTAGAGTCCATAATATGGAGCCCAAATTAATGGTTTTTCAGCCCATTGGCCCTTTTAGAGTTATTCACGACCCAATACACATCAAGGGATGAGTTTTATGGTCCATTAGAGCTAACTAGATTTGTTATGGCCCAATAAGGCCCATTAAAAATAACCTAGTTCTTTTTAGGCTTATAAGGCCCAAAATGTTAAGTTTCAATAAAATGGGTCCAATTAGAGCCCATATAAGAGTTCTAAGCCCAAAATAGTCAAATTGGAAGCTTATTGGTCCATTAGGCCCAATAAGAAAACCCTAGTCCAAAATGGACTTAATTTGGGATTTTTAGGATTTCCAAACTTTTGTGGACTATTTGAATGTTTGTATAGAGTATTTGATGGAATATTGTTGTCATTGAATAAGCACAATACATGTTTTCAAGTTTTAGCTACAATGTTATCTTTGTTAAGGGTTTTACAAAGCATCAGAACTCCTAGTTGTTACATCATCCCCAAGTTAGAGGGAATTTCATCCCGAAATTCTTTTTAAGGCTAGATTTGAGAATGCGAGAATAGGTGAGGGTACTTATAATTCATCTGGTCTTTGCGTTCCCATGTGAATTCTGGTCCACGTTTCGCGTTCCACCGAACTTTCATAATCGGAATGCGATTGTGCTTAGTACACTTCACTTCCCTGCCCATGATTTCAAATGGTTCCTCGACCAACATGAGATTCTTGTTGATTTTGATTTCTTCTAGTGGAATGAAGAGGGTTTCGTCGGATAAGCACTTCTTCAAATTGGAAACATGGAACATAGGGTGTATAGTGTTGAGCTCAGCTGGTAGCTGCATTCTATAAGCCACTAACCGATTCAGGCAAGAATCTCGAAGGGTCCAATGTATCGTGGGTTTAGTTTTCCCTGTTTCCCAAAACGAATCACCCCTTTCCAGGGAGAGTCTTTTAATAGCACCCGATCCCCGACTCGAAATTCCAAGGGCTTTCGTCGTTTATCAACGTAATTCTTCTGTTGGCCTCGTGATGCTTGAAGCCGTGCTCTGATCTGAATTATCTTCTCGATCGTTTCGCATGTGATTTTTGGTCCTGTTAATGCATTTTTTGGTGTCTATCCTCTTGCTAGCTGAGTGTCACCTATCTCAGCCCAACACAACGGTGATCTACATTTACGCCCATACAATGCCTCAAATGGAGCTACTTTGATGCTTGAGTGATAACTGTTGTTGTACGAGAACTCGAAGAAAGGCAAGTGGGTATCCCATGACCTTCCAAAATCTATCACACATGTGCGAAGCATATCTTTAAGCGTTTGAATGGCACGCTCGCTTTGACCATCCATTTGTGGGTGGTAAGCAGTGCTCATGTCAAGTTGTGTTCCCATAGCTTTCTGAAGCGATTGCCAAAAGCGTGAAGTAAGCCTACTATCTCTATCTGAGATGATAGATGTTGGTACTCCATGGAGTCTCACGAGTTCCTTGATATAGGTTCTTGTCAGTCTTTCCATCTTTTATGACTCTTTTATTGGCAGGAAATGAGTGGATTTGTCAATCTGTCGACTATTACCCATATGGTATCCAAACCATCTGTTGTCTTGGGTACTTTGGTCACAAAGTCCATAGTAATACCTTCCTATTTCCACTCCGGTATTACTGGTTTTTCTAATAATCCCGAGGGCTTCTGATGTTCTACCTTTACTATAGCACAAGTGAGGCACTTGCTAATATAAGTGGCAATTTCTACCTTCATGTTGGGCCACCAATAATGTTGCTTAATATTCAAGTACACTTTATCTGAACCCGGATGGATGGAGTATCATGTCTTGTGGGCTTCATTCATGACTACCTCTCTGAATACCCCAAGTTTATGGATCTAAATTCGGTTCATGAAATAATATGCTCTGTCCTCCTTAACTTCGAAATTCTTTTCCATCCCACATAACGCTTCACCTGTTCTGTTTTCTATCTTCATAGCATCGAATTGGGCTGCTTTGATTTGTGAGGACATATGGGATTGAATGGTTACTGAAAGAGTCTTCACATGTCGATTTCAGTATTCTTTTCGACTCAAGGCATCAACTACCACGTTAGCCTTGCCTGGGTGGTACTTGATTTCACACTGGTAATCGTTTAGGAGCTCAACCCATCTTCGTGCCTCATGTTTAACTCCTTTTGATTTAAAATGTGTTGGAGACTCTTGTGGTCAGTGAAAATGGTGCACTTTGTACCATAAAGGTAGTGCCTCCAAATCTTCAAGGCAAAGACCACTGCTCCTAATTCGATATCGAGGGTTTTATAATTCACCTCATGTGTCTTTAGTTGTGGGACGCATAAGCTATCACCTTCCCACGCTGCATGAGTACACAACCTAAACCATGATTCGATGCATCACAGTAAACTACGAATTCCTCTGTTCCCTCTTGTAGTGATAGTACCGGTGCACTGCAGAGAGCTCGCTTCAGGGTTCGGAAGGCAACTTCTAGCTTCTCTGTTCATTCAAACAGCACGCCGTTTGTGTAAGCATGGTAAGTGGCTTGGCTGTTTTGGAGAAGTTCTGAATGAACCTCCTATAATATCCTGTGAGACCTAAAAATTGACGAATTTCCGTGGGTGTCATTGGAATCCCCATCCTTCAATGGCCTTGACCTTAGAAGGATCCACATGTATCCCTTCTTGACTTACAACATGACCCAAAAAGTTCACACTACGAAGCCCGAACTCACACTTAGATAGTTTTTGCATATAACTTTTCGATTCGTAGGGTTTCCAAGATTTTCCAGAGATGTCGGTCATGCTCCTCTTCGCTTCGAGAATAGACTAGGATATCATCATTTGAATACAATGACAAAATTGTCGAGGAATGGTCAGCAGATTCGATTCATTAGGTCCATGAATGCGATAGGGGAATTCGTTAGACCGAAGGGCATTACAACACATTCGTAATGTCCATAACGAGTTCGGAAAGCGGTTTTGGGGATACCCTCCCCCCGGACATTGAGTTGGTGGTATCCAGATCACAGATCTATCTTATAGAAGTAGCTTGCTCCTTGGAGCTGGTCAAATAGATCGTCGATTCGCGGAAGTGGATAGCGATTTTTGATAGTGAGCTTATTTAGTTCCATGTAGTCAATACACACCCAAAAGGAACTGTCTTTTTTCTTGAAAAAGAGAATCGGAGCTCCCAACGATGAGAAACTGGATTGGATGAATCCTTTGTCCAAAGGTTCACTGAGTTGGCTGGACAATTCTTGCATCTCTGCAGGAGCCAACCTATAGGGCGATTTGGCGATGGGTGTAGCTCCTGGAAAAAGGTCAATTCGGAACTCGACTTGTCTTTCTGGGGGTATCCCTGGAAGATCTTTGGAAAAGACATCTGGGAAATCGCAAGCCACTGGGATGTCTCGAATATTGACCTCTTCCTTGGACTTATCCACTATATGAGCTAGAAACATCAAGTCTTTCTTTCGTAGATACTTATGTGCCTTAATGCATGAGATAAGATGAAGGTTCGTGTTGGGTTTGTCTCCGTATATAATTAGGGTTTCGCGATTTGTGAGGTGAAGGCTAATGGCCTTCTTGTGACAGATAATTTCAACATGGTGGGGGCTTAACCACTCCATGCCGATAATCACATCGAAACTCCTAATAGTTACAGGCATCAAGTTTATTTGGAAGACGTGGTGATTTAAGGTCAGGGTACATCCTATGTATACTTCCCTAGTGGATTCTGTTTTACCATTAGCCATTTCCACGGTAAAGGTTTCATTAAGCTTCTGGGGTTGTTGTTTTAACAAGTTCTTGAGTTTATTACTCACAAAGCTTTGTTCTTCCCCGGTATAAAATAGGATGCATGCATATGTGTGGTTTAGGAGAAACGTACCAGTGACAACAACGGGATCCTGAACCGCTTCGCCTTGACCCATGGTCAGCACTCTCCCTGCTCCTCTATTCCAAGGGTTGTTAACATTGGGACAGTTTCGATGGAAATGCCCAGTCTTTCCACATCCATAACAGGTGTGGCTTGGCCCCGCGTTGTTGCCGCTGTCGTTGGTGTTGTTGTTGTTGTTGTTGTTTCTCTGTTATTGGCTCTAAGGAGGATAGGTCCTGAAGTACTTTGACGTGTGACCCTTTCGGTTGCAACTGGTACAATGCATCTCCTTGTATTTGTCATTGTGATGGATATTGCACTTGTTACACTTTTAAGATTCCCGAAGTACTGCGTGGGGGCACTTGAAGTGGATGAGACTGGAGCATGTTGTATGGAGGGAACTTGGGTGGTTGCAGCATTAACTGTCACTGTTTGTTTCTTTTTTGACGATTCTGAGCCTTGTCGCCCCTTTCTCTTGTTGTTCCTTCCTTTCTTGTTGTCACTCTCCTTCTTGCTTTCAGTTTCCCTTGACTTCTCACCCTTCTTTTTGTTGTGGTTGTACAGCTTCTTGGCCAACCTCTTGGCACTTTCAAAGGTTTCATGATTTGCATTCATCACATTTCCTTGAATTGGGGACGTTAACCCCTAGATGAATCGTTCGATTTTCTTTCCCTCTGATGTAATCATGCTAGGGCACAATAGTGATAGTTTGCTAAACCTTGATATGTATGCATCAATGTCGGAGTTTCGGATGTTGAGATTCCATAACTCTTGCTCCATTTTCTAAATTTCACCATGCGGGTAGTATTCAGCCATCAACATTTCTTTTAACTCCGCCCATGACATGGCATTGGCTACGGGGAGAGTCATGGCCTCTACATGTCCATTTCACCAGGTGAGAGCTTGGTCAATGAATGTGCATGCGACAAACTTTACTTTCATCTCCTTGGGGCATTCACATATCTCTAACACCGATTCCACCTTTTCAATCCATCTCTTTAGGATTATCATTCCTCCCATGCCATTAAAGGTTCGTGGCTTGGCGTTGGTGAAATCTTTGTAAGAGAAAGTCTTGGTATGCCCTTAATTTATTATGTTGTTCGAACTTACAGCCCCTTGTCCATTAGCTCCACCATTGTTCCCATTGTGCATCTGTTCTAGCGCCTCTGTGACTGCCGCAGATACAGCTACTTGAAATGCAGTTGAGTTGATTTCTGGAGGTATCGGCTCAGGGTTTCCACGGGCAGGTTCTTGTGGCATCTTTATGTCATGGGGCGGAAAGATGTAGAGTGCCTAAAGTTTTGTGAGTTCGTGGTCCTATAAAGTAGGTGTATAGCATGTACTCAAGTAGTTTCACATATTAACATACAATCATGGAAACATAACACATAACAGATAACATTACAATAGAACACATATATTTTCCACTAATAATATTCATACTTTTGATATATGAAAATTTGCTCGAAAGAGCACACATAAATGATACAAGTTCGGCAGCGTAATGACTCTATGAGTAGTATAATAACTTAAACATGGATTCGATGATACAAAAGGGAACATAGGTCATATAAGCATAATACTAAAGACATACACGACTCCTCCTAGTCATGATGGGAAGTGTCAGGGGGTGGTGCTGAGGAAGTGGATGCTCGCTGAAGGCGAGCCACCTGTCGTTCCACGTCTCGGAGTCGAGCTTCCCACCTCACCTGCCTCATGTGGAACTCTCAAATGACCTCTCTCTTCTCCTGCTCTGAATGCTCACCTCTAGTCTGCATTTGGTGCGTCTGATCGGCGGTGATCTGAGCCAGATCTCCGGTATTTCGCAATCGTCTCACCATGACTGGAAACGTGCGATCAGCCGATCCTCCCTCCCTCAAGTCAAACAAATCGTGTGCCATTCCAAACGGGGGTCGCTGTCCCTGTTTCCTGCTCCACCTCCAAATGACAATACCCTAAGGGGGTGTAGGGCCATTCGGGCCCATCCGATGAGCGGGCACCCTAATCGGGTAAAGGGGTTGATGACTTTGGACTCCGCGTCCGAATCACCATCGTCGTCATCACTGGGTTCTTCCCCGAGTTCTCCTTCGACTTCTTCCTCTTCCAGGTCCACCACGAGTTTAGCAAGTCTGCCCTCGATTTCTGCTTCAGGTTCCTCTTCTAACTCCTCCTCGGGGTCTTCTTTAGGTTCCTCCTCCAACCATCCGTTATTCCCCTGGTTTGGGAAATATGGATCTCCGGGGTGATGGAAATCGGCCATACTGTCTGCAAGATTGTATTTAAATATACTACTATAATTCCTAATGTTCATTATTCATACATTTAAAAGGTTAGGTTGATGTGCTCTTCTTGGTCACAAAGGGGTATTTTTTAAGTTTACTGACCATCACGATTTCCCCAGGGCATGTGATAGTTGTATTCCAGAGGAAATGTATGTTGATCAGGCTACATTCACCCCCTTAATGTTGTAACGCCCCGATTCTCAGGTATTGTTTAAATAAGATTTATTGGGTTGAGCTCTTCTCGACGAGTTGGTTGCCCTACTCGTCGAGTAGTAGTGGGGTGGGATTGAGTGTTAAGTGACGTACTCGACGAGTCCATATTAGGACTCATCGAGTAGGAGCAGGAAGATGAAAACCTAAGTCTCGGGGTTTGCACCCCTATTTAAAGGAGCCTCAGCCTCCTTTGGCCTCTTTGCAGTCTTTGAGAGCTCCTTAAAACCCTAATTCATGTGGTATTCCATTTTGGTGTGTCTTAAGCTTGGAAAGAAGGTTAGCTGGAAGATAAAAGCTAGAAGTACAAAGGAATTGAAGCAAGGAAGGTGTGGGAAGCAACATTTACCTTAGCTAGCATCCTTTGGAGGTATCAAGTTGCCATCCTTACTTCCCTTTTTCCTTTTGTTGAGTTTTTGGGGGTTTTTTATGGATTTTGAGGTTGATAAGGTGGGCTATAGGCTAGATCTGAAGTTGTAACTTCAGATCTGTACCCTCCTTAAGTTTTAGAATCATAAATTTGTTGTATTAGTCGTGAATGAGGCCTTCCTTAGGTATGAGACCCCATTAAGAGCTTAGATTTGACATTTAGAACCTTTGTACTTATGCATGCACGTAAAGTTTGCAACTTTACGTGAAAAACATGCCCTAGAAACTTGGATCTGTGATTTGGTGCCGCTGCATGGCTCAAAATAGGTCTGTATGGAAAAAGGACTGAATGGACTCGACGAGTCGTGAGGTTGACACGGCGAGTCACATTAAGATGGTCGTGAACTCGACGAGTTGGAGGAACAACTTGGTGAGTCTGATGATGATTTCCATAGACTCGATGAGTTGAAGAACAACTCGGCGAGTCGGATGAGTTTTCTCCAGGATATATATGTGTATGTATCCGTCGAGTTGCAAGGAGGAAACTCGACGGGTGGCCTTAAAGTTTGATCAAGAATCGAAGGAACTCGTCGAATCACCCCGATGACTCGGCGAGTTGGAATGTGCTTCAAGGAACTCGGCGAGTATCCGAGGGTACTCGGCGAGTCGAGGTCAACATGGACTGTTGACCTTGACTGAGGGCTTTGACTTTGATCAGGGGTTGACTAGTGTCTTCGGCATCTGAAAGGTATGGGGAGGATGCATGGATACCCTATGGACAATTATGAGGTGGCACCGTTAAAAATCAACCCTTTTTCCCTTTTTTTGTAGTTGGGCCGAGAGAGAGACAAGGGAAAGAAAGGCTTGGGCCTTCTGTGTTAGAGCCATAATATGGAGCCCAAATTAATGGTTTTCAGCCCATTGGCCCTTTTAGAGTAATTTACAGCCCAATATACATTAAGGGATGAGTTTTATGGTCCATTAGGGCTAACTAGATTTTTTATGGCCCAATAAGGCCCATTAAAAATAACCTAGTTATTTTTAGGCTTATAAGGCCCAAAATGTTAAGTTTCAAGAAAGTAGGTCCAATTAGAGCCCATATAAGAGTTCTAAGCCCAAAATAGTCAAACTGGAAGCTTATTGGTCCATTAGGCCCAATAAGAAAACCCTAGTCCAAAATGGACTTAATCCGGGATTTTTTGGGGTTCCAACCTTTTGTGGACTATTTGAATGTTTTTATAGAGTATTGGATGGAATATTTTTGTCTATGAATAAGCACCATACATGTTTTCAAGTTTTAGCTACAATGTTATCTTTGTTAAGGGTTTTATAAAGCATTAGAATTCCTAGTTGTGACAATACTCACCAAACCAAAGCTAACTTTCCAATTAAGCACTTAATCTGACAAGACTTGGATCCAAACTCAGATATAACTTCCCCAAGGTGGTTAATCACATAAAGTTGCCAACTTAATGTGCATGCATGGCTAAATTGGAATCTAGAGCTCAAAAGAGCTTAATACTTGACTTATTACATACATGGAATCAACATTACCATAAAGTTTGCACCTTTATGTCCAAGGAACACATGATATAATCAAATCTACAATTTCAAGATTCACAAATGAATTTGACTCCCAATAATCCACCAAAAGAGTCAAATTGATCAAAAATGAACCAAGAAGAAGATCTGTTAAATGAAAATGCAAGGTTGTGACTTTATACCTCCTCAGCTACCAAAAGGAGGTGCAAATGTTGGACCTTAAAGCTTTCCTTCAAACAAAAAGTCATTAATTTCCCCCCTTCTTCTAGATCCACGAAACCTTCCATAAATCTCAAAAGAGCTTCTAAATCACCAAACATGGGCTAGGGGGGTCGAATTAGGGTTTTAAAGCATGGAGGTTGTCTTAGAAATGAACAAAATGGACTATCATAAAGCTTACATATGGAACAACATAAAAATTAGGGTTTTCCAACTTACCCTTGTATGCCTAGCGTACTCCTCGTACATCCATGAGTACGAGGCTTCACACCCCACACAAACCTTTGCATTAAGCCCAACATATGCCTATTTACGCCATGCGTACATATCTTCGCAGTTGTACGCCCTGCGTACTAGAGTTCCTTCCAAAACCCTACATATTCTGAAGGCCATAACTTCCCTGATCTAAGTCTGTTTCCGCAAAACTTTATATCCATGGAAAGGTGACAAGAAGCCCTACAAGTCTAGCAACCCATCATAGCTTTGGAGTTCCCATAACCAAACCCAAATTCATAAAGCACCAATATAACAAATTATGATTTTGCTCTTGGGCTCCAAAAATACAATTGAACACTCGGATCACTTAGACATTAACATGCTCATCCAAAAGGGGCCAAGCCTTATGATAACCGAGATCAGACGCAGCCCCGAATAATGAAGTGATTCGAAACTGGGTGTTACACACACATACACACACACACACACACACACACATATATATATATATATATATATATATTGTTGGTGTTGCGCAAGAAAGGAAATTAAGTGAGGAAAAGAAAGATCTAAGAATTGACACAATAGGAAAATATATTTCTTAATTAAAAGAGCATAGTTTCCATGACTTCATATCTACAAAGCTTATGTTATGTGAAAAAAATGAAAAAGAACAAAGCATAGTTTCCATGAAAACATGTCTGGTTTTCAAAAAAAGTTGTGCTACGTGAAAAAAATATATGAAAAAAGCATAGTTTCCATGAAAACATGTCTAGTTTTCATTGAAGGTTATGTTATGTGAAAAAAAAAAGTGGAAGAAGTGATGAAATGTTGTTGAGTTCAGTTAAAGGTGGCATCAACAGTAAACCAGAAAGACGATGCTAACGGTGTAATTGTTGGATTAGTATCTAAGTCTGTAACTATATTTGGTATGTACTTGACCCGGTTGTGCATGGTCCTTTTGGGTTTCCTTCACCAAAGCAACTAGACAAGGTAATTTGAGGTAAGAGAGAGGATATTATGATTTATTAATATATTATAATAATAATATATTAAAGGATAAATCATGTTTATTTAATTACTATTGGTAATAAATTAATTAGGAATAAATTTGGTGACTAAAATAGATTAATTAAATAAATGGGCAAAAACTGTCAAATGTATGATAGTTGAGTTTTGGGCTAAGGGAACCCAATGGACTAAGGGGGAACGAAATTATGATGAAGGATCATCATATTTTCGTCAAAGGGCCTTATTCTAGAAGGTTACATGGGCAGCTTGGTGGCTAATTTATCCATTAGGGTTAGACTGAAACCCTAGCAGCTAGCACTATATAATATGACCCCAAGGCTCCAATTTTCGACCACTTGCTTCCAAGGGAAACCCTAGGGCCGAAAATTAGCATCCTTCATCCTTTCTCAAAGTTTCCTTCTTGCTTGAGGTGTTTATGATCCATTAGAGGAGTTACAATTGTGACTCTAAGCTCAAGACAAGAAGAATCAAGCCACTATTTAAAGAGCTAAGCATCTAGATCAGATGTTATTGGCTAATTTCAAAATTATGTATGCTAGATTAGGGTTTGCAAGTCTTGGATTCATTGCAAGTACAATAGAGAAACCTAGATCCAAGCATTAGGGTTTGTATGAGTATATAGGATTGTTCTTATGCATAAAACCCATAAGTTGTATCAGAGCCTTGATTGGTTTTTGTTGTATGTGAAGCTTTAAATGTTTAATTGTTGAAAATAGTTTTTCTTGCCTCTACCCGACTCAACTCGGCGAGTCAGCATCTGGACTCGGCGAGTCTGTGCATCAGGCAGAGGATATTTCGGGATTTTATTGTTGTTTTGTTATGGGATTAGTGCCTAAATCGTTTTTTGAAGATAAAATCCGAATTTTATTGTATTTGAATGATTATCCCTAACAAAATAATAGATAATTTCAAATCTTTTGAATAATAGTTTGTTTATATGACAAATATGGATTATTTGAATTATTTGGTAATTATTTTGTAACTAAAATTGGATTAGGTCAAATATGGATAATTATGAAATTAATTGTTTAATTTAAATTATTTGTTATTTGATCCCTTTTGTTTTGAAAAGTTCAAAACTTGTACTCAAGTTTTGAAATTTAAATTTTATGATTTAAAGTTTAATTTTGAGTAATTTAAATTTCAAATCCTTAGAGTTTTACAAGTTTAAAATTCAACACTATACTGTTATATTATTACAAGTTTAATATAAATATATATATATATATATATATATATATATATATATATATATATATATATATATATATATATATATATATATGTATAAGAATAAGCTAGTCTTATCGCTATTTGTGACATCGCCATTTTCATGGTCAGAAAAGACCGATTTTGTTTATGCTTTTTTTAAAATCAGAGTAATATTTTAAATAAAAGTGTTGCAGAATTTGTCCCAAAACGAAATATGATAAAGATTTACCAAAAGCATTTCCGTAGAAATATATTTCATTTAAAAAGACTCGGGATATCATGTTTAATACAGATCATAAGCATAAACAATACACCATAGGCCTTACTACATTATTCCGTATTTACAGGCTTAAAATCCATTAATCTCTCATCCCAGTACATCACATCTATGCTCATGCGCCACTACCTGTAATACAAGAAACTGAGTGGGTTAGGCTTGGGAGCCTGGTGAGCACATAGGGTTTTCAACCCACAATAAATAAGTTATTAGCATTATCAAACCAAACAAACCCGATTACCCGTTCCTGTTATCCTCCCTTTACGTCCCTAAAACAGCTAACACAAGGGACCTAGTCTAAGGACTATCATCGAGATGGAAACTACTTGAACAGCACTTCGTTATCTCAAAACAATTTTTTTCCTTGACCAAAACCTAGTACTAATACCACTAGAGTTTAGTTTTAACGTTAATCGCGACTAATTAACAGTCTAGCTATTATTACTATTATATAAGCGTTAAATAACACTCAATATAACTCATAATAATAGACCAAATAATTATTTTAAGGTCCTAATAATGTTACTATAACTAAATAAAAGCTATATTAAATATAGTATAGGCGTAACTCACTTACAGCGAGTTTTTATTAAAAACCGGGCTTCGCTGGAGCAGCGTTTCCAAGCCGAAAGCTTTTCTTCTCAGAGACGTCGAGTGCTCCGGGGCTTTCTTCTCGTGCTAGGGAGGTTCCCTAGACTTGGGAGGGGTTTAGGGAGGTTATAGAGAAGTTAGAGAGCGAAAGAAAGGTTTGAAGGTGTGAGGAAATTATGAAGAGTTCATCTCTTACTTATAGGAATTGTATAGTAAAGTAGTCTCCAAGCTTCGTCCGTAAATTTTGCATATGAGCTCCATTTTTTTCTGTATTTTTACCCTTGAGTTCCTATTAATGAGATCTTCAACATTCATTTAGACCTCGTTGGCTAATTCTCATTCTATCTCGGATTTACAAAACTGTATCGAATTCGTCGCGCTCGAAAAGTAGAGACTAAGCTTCGTCCATAACTTTCGCATATGAACTCCATTTTTGTCTTTCTTTTTACCATTGAGTTCTTACTAGTGAGATCTTCAACTCTCATTTAGACCTCGTTGGCTAATTCTCATTCTATCTCGGATTTACAAAACTGTATCGAATTCGCCACGCTCGAAAAGTAGGGACTAAGCTTCGTCCATAACTTTCGCATACGAGCTCTATTATCGACGTTATTTATATCCACGCATTGGTATTTATGAGTACTACATCTTTCATTTAGATCTCGTCGGCTAGTTCTCACTCTATCTAAGATTTACAAAACTGTATCGAATTCGCAACGCTCGAAGAGTAGGGACTAAGCTTCGTCCATATCTTTCACATACGAGCTCCGTTTTCGACTGTCTTTTTATCGTTTAACTCCTATTAATGATAACTTCATTTATCATTTAGATTATTTTGGCTAAAAATCGACAGATCTAAAATTCAGATTTCGGGTTGTGCATTGTTATGCTAAATCTTAGAAAAATCATAACTTTCTCATACGAAGTCAGATTTGGATGTTCTTTTTATGCACACTATTGGTTTAATATATACTACAACTTTCATTTAGATCACTAAGGCTAAATCTCACTCTATCGTAAATTCACTATTTATGCCTCCCGGTATCGTGTCGGTTCCGTCGCGAAACTTCGACGGGTCATAACTTCTTCGTTATAACGCGGATTTCGATGCTCTTTATATGTACGGAAACCTTGTAACATATACTAAAACTTGGTTGAGATTATTTATTTTTAATAATCTTTTGTCGAAAAGTCGTTTTCGACCCCTATTGCCTCTAAATTGACTAGCCCGGATCTACGGGCGTTACACTAGTAGGCTTCATTCACGAAGTCGATCTATAAGGTGGGTATAATGTTGATGTCTATAAAATGGCTCTTAATGGGTGTACACTCACACCCACCGCTTTCTTGATTGGTGGAGGGTCGTTAGCCGAACAGATAGGATAGGGCACCGAAGACCTCATTATAAGTATAACAAATATTGCAAAGTAACTAACATGTTTTTACAAATTCTCAATCTTAGTTACTTTAGACTAAAATGTGAAAATGATGCTATTCCATGGAATTACACTTTGTACCCTTGTCAAACGTTAGTGGAGCGTGCATAGTTAACCGGCACACTAATTTGGGATTGACATTAGTGGCAAAGGGTGGCTCGATGTTTGTCATAGATCAATGGAGCGTGCATGGATAACCGACACATTGATTTGGTGATAGAGACATTGAGTGCACCATGTTGATTCTCATGGTTATTCACAACTTGTTTGCGATCCTTGGCATCCCAGTCGCAAATTTGAAGTGCATATCGAAATTTAAACATGCCATTAAAAAGTTCAATGAATCTCAAAGATCTAGGAGTTTTCAAATACATTTAAAACGTAATATCTTTTTTGTTTTTCGTGGTGAAAATTAGTGAATCGTAATTCACTTACCTTCAAATTATTTACGTTTAGAGTACGACATCCCTTTCTAAGTTGTAAATAATGTTGTTGGGTCCTAGCCCCAATTTCTCATTTGGGTGTTTAATTGGGTATTCAATTCTAATCAAACTTCATTCCTTTCTATTTGTAGATGTCTAACGCAAATGCAAACAACAATGCTCCTGGTTCATTCTCCTTAATGAGCCTATGTCAAAAAGTGACGTTTGATGGATCGAATTTCAAAGAATGGATAAGATACATTCGCATGATTGCTCGTTACGAAGACAAAGAATATGTCCTAGATGAGAAGCTTGAAAAGATCAATCCAGAAGTTGCTACTCCCAAAGAAATGGCCGTCTTTGAGGCCCACGAGCGTGATGCAACGAAAGTTCACTACATTATGTTGGCCACTATGAATCTTGAACTCCAAAAGTCCTACGAGAACATGTATCCATACTAAATGCACCAAGATTTGTTGGAGAGGTACCACCAAAGCGCAAGGCAATAGCGCTATGAGATCATCACCAACATGATCATCGCTAAGATATGGAGTGGAGAGTCCCTGTCCTCGCATTAGCAAAAGATGCGGAGGTAAGATAATCGTTTTCGCAAGTTAAATGTTAACTGTGGGGAAGATTTGGCTATCGACATCATTCTCCACTCCTTGCCCTCGTGCTACAACCAATTTAGGATGACCTACCATATGAAAAGAGAAGAGGTCACCTTAAGCAAACTCCAAGGGATCCTAAGGACTGTTGAGAGAAATCTTAAGGACAAATCCGTTGCATCATCCTCTACTGTGGTTGCTCCCATGTTGGCAACTAGTCAAGGAAAGGGAAAGAAGTGGAAGGCTCCATGTAAGAGCCACCAAAAGGGTAAGCCCCAAGATGGTTCCTCTTCTAGTGGAACCAAAGCTAGTTCGGTCAAACCCTCTTCCGACCCCAAAGAAGCAGAGTGCTATAACTGCCACCAGAAGGGCCACTGGAAATGAAGCTGCCCTAAGTATTTGCAAGACATAAAGGATGGGAAGATTAAGCCCACCTTCGTAGGTATGTATTCCATTAAATCTAACAACTCATCATTTGCTACTTCATGGGTTCTTGATATAGGGTGTGGTTATCACATTTGTTTTGATTTGCAGGGCCTAAGAAGAAGTAGGGAGATGGAACATGGGAAGATAAACATGATTATGGGAAACAGAAGATCGTTGCCTGTGACAAGAGTCAGAGTTTATTCTTTAGTGTTGAGTAATGGGTTAGGATTAGATTTAGATAATTGCTGTTATTTTCCAAATATGGCAAGAAACATTATTTCATTTCATGGGTTGTTTAGACAAGGTTTTAGATATTCTTTTGATAATAGTAATAGTTCTATTAATGTTTATTTGAATGGTGTCTTTTATTTCAATGCATTACCTTGTAATGGGATTTATGAATCTGTGATGGTTGTTGATAATTTAAGAAATGATGTATTGAATATTTATTCGTCTACTAGTCTAGACAAAGTGTGCTTGTGGCATTGTCGCCTTGTCCATGTCAACAAGAAACGCATAGCCCAACTCCAAAAGGATGGAGTGTTGGAGTCATTCGACCTTAGGGACGATGACGTGTGTGAATCTTGTTTACATGGGAAGATGACCAAGTCACCCTTTACTGGCACTTGTGAAAGGGGTGAGGGTCTATTGGATCTCATAGACAACGATGTGTGTGGGCCCTTTAGATCCACCATAAGGGATGCTTGCCGCTTTTACGTGACTTTTACGGATGATTATAGCAGATATGGAATGCTTAATCAAGCAAAAGTTAGAAACCTTTGAAAAGTTCAAAGAGTTCAAGAATAAAGTGGAGAATCAACTGGGCAGGAAAATCAAGATGCTTCGGTCAGACCAAGGAGGAGAGTACCTAAGTCTTGAGTTTCACGACTGTCTAAAATAATGTGGAATTGTTTCGCAATTGACGCCTCTAAGGACACCACAATTGAATGGTGTGGCTGAGAGATGTAATCGGACCTTGTTGTACATGGTTCATTCTATGATGAGTCGGACTTCGTTACCAATAGCTTTCTGGGGGTCTGCCTTAGAGACTACCGCCCATATCCTTAACTTAGTTCCTACCAAGAAGGTTACCAAGACTCCTCACGAGATGTGGACAGGGAAAGCTCCCTTGTTGGTGCATATTAAGGTTTGGGGTTGCGAGGCTTTCGTATGACGAGAGACTCACGACAAGCTCGAACCTCGTAGTTAGAAGTGTTATTTCATCGACTATCCACAGAAGTCTTTCGGATAACTCTTTTATAGACCGAGTGACAATGTTGTCCTCGTTGGTAGAAGAGGAGTTTTCCATGAAAGGGAACTAATAAGTCAAGAAGACAGTGGGAGGCAAATTGATCTTGAAGAGAGTCAAGAGCAAAGCGATGAAGGAAACTCCAACACTGGCACTTAAGTCGAGGAGGAAACTCCGGTTGAACTCGTCACGAGTTCTTACCTCTTAGACATTCTAGTAGGGTTAGTGTTTAACCCTAGTTTTATGGTTTTCATATTATTGCTGAACGGGATACGTTTATTAGTGATGAAACACTGATAAATTTGGATAAGCCTAGCAGCTACAAAGAAGACATGGCAGGCCTAGAGTCTGCTAAATGGAAAGAGGCGATAGACAGCGAGATTCAGTCCATGTATGAAAACCAATTTTGGAATTTGGTTGATAATGTATCAGGTCGTAAGACAGTCGGGTGCAAGTGGATCTTCAAGAAGAAGACGGACATTGATGGGAAAGTGCACACTTATAAAGCGCGATTGGTTGCGAAGGGCTTTACTCAAACTCCTAGAGTTGACTATGATGAGACCTTCTCACCAGTTGCAAAGATAAAGTCTATTAGGGTAATGCTCACAATAGCTAAGTTTCAAGATTATGAAATATGGTAGATGGATGTGAAAACCACTTTCCTTAATGGAAAGTTGGCTGGGGATGTTTACATGAATCAGCTAGAGGGTTTTATCGATGCGAAACATCCAAATAGAGTGTGCAAGCTTGAGAAATCCATTTATGGATTAAAACAAGCGTCTCACAGATGTAATCTTTGTTTTGAAAAGAAAGTTAAAGAGTTTGGCTTTCTGCAAAGCGAAGACGAATCTTGGGTATATGTCAAACCAAGTGGGAGTATAGTGAGCTTCCTCGTATTGAATGTTGATGACATACCGCTCATAGGAAACGATGTCCCAACCTTGCAGGAGGTCAAGTCCTGGCTTGGGAAATGCTTCGCTATGAAGGACCTCAGAGAGGTTGCTTATATTCTGGGAATAAGGGTAGTGAGAAATAGGGAAAAGAGACTGATAGGACTCAGTCAGGATACATATTTGGATAAGGTACTAAAGCGTTTTAGTATGGAAAATTCAAAGAAAGGGGAGTTGCCAATCCAAAGCAATACTAAGCTGAGTAAGACTTAGAACCCGAGTACAGAGGCATAGATAGCTGATATGAGCATAGTACCCTACGCTTCTGCAGTCGTTCTATCATGTACGCTATGACTTGTACTCGCCCTGATGTGGCATTCGCTTTGAGCATGGTCAGCAGATATCATGGGAACCTTGGTAGAGCTCATTGGATTGCAGTTAAGAATATTCTTAAGTGCCTACGAAGGACCAAGGAATGGTTTCTAGTCCTCGGTGGGAGTGATGACTTAAGGGTACGAGGGTATAGTGACGCTAGTTTTCAGACGGATCGGGATAGTTACCGATCGTAGTCGGGCTGGGTCTTTACCCTTAACGGAGGAGCAATAACTTGGAAAAGTTCCAAGAAGGAGACCGTAGCTAATTCAACGTACGAATATGAGTATATTGCGGCAAGTGAAGCGTCAAAGGAGGTTATATTGTCACACCCCGAAACCGATGGCGGAAACGTTCCAGGGCGGAGGACGTCATGTAAAGTATCACAACCAATGTACATAGTAAGCACAGTAAACACAAACATTACGCTACATAGAAGTATTTACATTTTTTTGAAAGTAAAGTTATACATCATTAGAGATATATACATCCAAAATGAACAAAAGTAAAGACGAGGCTGCTAAAATGCTCCGTCTTCTCCAAAAGATTGCGGGATACCTGTCTAATGTGGACCTGAGAATACAAGCAGTTTTGAAAATATAAGCATAAAGCTGGTGAGTTCATAAGCAGTTTGTTTTAGTAAAAGAGCAAGTTTCCTTTGGTTTTCTGAAAAAGTTGTTATCCAAGAAAATCCCACATTTTCTTATAAGAAGAGTTGAGTTATTCGTTTGTTACACAATCTGGTTAAGAAGAGTTTCGTGATCCCAGGAAAAACCCTTATTTTCCTTAAAAGTTTGTGGTTTGTTATCGATTCAAAACGAAGTATACAAGTATCTACCCTACTTATAACGTTTAAGTGAATTATTTTGAAAGCCTTATTATCTTTGAAAGTACATTAGTTTCAATACATAAACTATAGAAGAGAGAAAAACATCCGTGAATAAAATTTGTTAATTTAATACGTATTGTGAGTCATATAACCATACTAACTTGACCCGTGACCTCCTTGACGTTCTTCAGGCGTCGCTAGAATCCAAAATTTGTCACCCCAGGCGTGCCCACCTAATTGTAGCTAGCAGTTAAGGTGTGAGATTGTCAGTCTCGAATACATCTATCCCCAAACTTCACGCTCTTCCTCCTGGAGACTCTGGTTATACTTCCAGAGAGGATTTACTGATACCCCGTAGGGAATAATGAAGATGAATCTCACAAGCTAGTATTATCAATTCACAGAAAAATAGATCGTTCTCGAGTTTCGAAATAGTTTGGTAAAATATAAATGATCAAATACGAGATAATTATTCAACGAGATACTGTAGATTAAACATGGATAAAATAAATCAGTCATAGTTTTTGAATCCATAAAACCAAAAATGTCGATCCCAAATTATTCCCTTAATAATTTAAATGATTAGATGAGTTATAAATCGGATGATTTGATGAGTTCCGATATTGTTTGAAAGCTATGTAATTACATTATGAAAACTTCCCTTATGCTCCGCATATTACAAAAGGGATTTAGTATTTAAAGTTTGTCAGAAAATCATATAATTACATCAGTTTTAAGTTTCAAAAATCTTTATGATTTGCTTGTATTCCCCACCCTGAAAACATTGGAAAACACAGGAAAAAGGTGTAGGAGTATGAAATCACCGGTCGAGAAATGTGTCAGCTAGGATGCTAAGTGTCAGTTCGGGACTTGAATACACGTGAGGTTCCTATATAATATGAAGAAATACATAATTGTATCTAATTAGGCTTTAAACTACTAATTAAATGAGATGGTACACTCCGAGGCACGAAAACACTTCATTTCAAGTGTTAGGAGTGATCCGTGTAGCATCTAAGGGGGTGTATGGCCTAAATATGGAGTTTGCTCTTCATGAATAAACTCCTAATGGAGATTATGGCCCTAAGATCATATCACCATGAGTTTATGGCCATAAACTCATGGGTGTTGTGTTCTTGGTTGCTTAATGGTCTTACAACACTTGTGGGATGATGCTAGGTTTAGTTCTAAGGCAAGAGAAGTGAATTGACCAACACATGGACCATATTAAGGAGTTTACGGCTATAAACTAGGAGTTTACGGCCGTAAACTCTCATGTACCCTTTCCTTATGTGTTTTGGTGATCCTAGGTTAAGCATAAGGGGTTCTAGTCCAAAGTACAAGCCAGTGAAGGAAGTTAGGGCACCATTTGACCACTTTATAGGAGTTTACGGCCCAGGAACCATTCCTTGGGGGGTTTACGGTCATAATCTCCTAAGGGGGTGATTTCTTTCATGTTTAAGGTCCCTAACACAATGGTGGTTGATTCTAGACATTTTTCCAAGGCTTAGGAGGTGTTTAAAGGGCATTTTAACACCTTAAAAGGGGTTTATGGCCTTAGAAATGGTGTTTAAGGTCCAAGAATGTTCTTGGGCCGTAAACTCATTTTTACCCCTCAAATGTTAAGGTTTTGGTGTTCTAAGTCCAATCTTGTAAGCCCCTAAGTCATATCTAAGCACTATAAGTGATTTGGAAGGGCTTTGGGGCTCCAAAACTCCATTTATTGGTGTTTATGGTTTGGGATAGTTCCTGGGCCATGAACACATGTATTTGGTCCTTTTGAATGATTTAGACACGGATTTGAAAGCTAAACATGTTACACTATGAGCTAGGATGGATTTCTTACCAAATTAGAGCTTGAAATGGGTGATTTTGGATCAAAACTTGGATTTGTAGAGAGAGAGAGAGTGAACAAGCTTCAAATTAAGTTCTTTCAACTTTATATAGGGTTAGATTTTGAGGCTCGGTGGAAATCTACCCGATACCGACGTTAAACAGAGCTTTTGGTCGTACCCGATTTAGTTGTCGTAACCCGACGTGGTCGAAACTATAAATTTTCCAAATAAAAATTTGGGATGTTTTCACATGTTTCTAATGTGTTTTGACACTCATGAGATCATAATAAAAGTCTTAATTTAAATGACCTAATCAAAAATGTTAACGGAAAAAATGAAAGACAAACGGGTTTTACTGACAGGAATGGGTTACCGTGAAGGAAAAATTTTCGGATTGTCACATATATGGTTGAAGAACTTCATTGGAGACCTTGGAGTTGTGTCATTCATAAAGGAGCCGATGGAAATTTTCTGTGATAACGAAGGAGCGGTTGCTTTAACCAAGGCACCAAGGGATCATGGCAGATCTCGACATATCGACAGAAAATACCACCAAAAGAGGGACTCCTCGTTGTAAAGAGGGTATCACCAAAAGAAAACCCAGCAGATCCCCTTATGAAGGGACTGAGTAGGGTCAAGCATTTGCAGCACGCTAGGAGCATTGGGCTGAAGGATGATATGAGTTTAGATTAGACAGATTAGAAGTGTGTAATAGATAATTTGTACTTGACATTTGATGAATAAATAAAGTTGTGTTATTTATGAGTAAAGCTACTATATTGTGTTGGTTATTTATCTATTGTTTAAAGTTTGCATGTTTTGACTTCCTGAAAAACAAGATTATTCGAACAGTCCACAGTCGTTCATATTTTGGAAGTAGATGTGAATGAAGACTGTCATGAATTGTTTGTATATTGTATAAAAGGTTTTGGGCATAGCAAAGGTTTGCTACAAAGTTCATGAGTGCTTATTAATATGATTTGAGCATTGGTATAAACCTGCGCTTGCTGGTATCACTATTTTGTTGAGTGATCGCAAGACGATAATATCATACGATCTTTGAACCTAGAGATATGGTTATTGTTTGCTATTTGATCGTACATTGATAACGTGAAAACGCATCAGTAACTTGATGTTATAAAACACATTTTTGTGTGTGACTTAGCTAGTGAATGATAAAAGCATATAAGTCGAAGTTTTTTCTGTTCCTTTTATCCTAAGAGGGTAAAAGTGATATTTGGCCACTTTATGATTTGGTTTGACTTATGCGTCGGGCTCGTTCAAAATGAGGTTGATGCGTTCAACTAAATTCTTTGTCGAACAAATTAGAGATCGAGAAACAAATGATGGACAACAAGTATTGACAGCATGATATCTAGAACAGAGGATTGTACGATCCCTTATCTGAAGGACTACTTTTTTTATCAGACTTGACAGAAGCGTATAAGAGCTACGATTGCTAATCGGATCCTGAAGTCATATATGAGATATAGTTACTAGATTTATCCAAGTGGGACACTGTTGGATTAGTGTCTAAGTTCGTAACTATATTTGGTATGTACTTGACCCAGTTGTGCATTGCCCTTTTGGGTTGCCTTCACCAAAGCAACTAGACAAGGTAATTTGAGGTAAGAGAGAGGATATTATGGTTTATTAATATATTATAAGAATAATATATTAAAGGAGAAATCATGTTTATTTAATTAGTATTGGTCATAAATTAATTAGGAATTAATTTGGTGACTAAAAGAGATTAATTAAATAAAGGGGCATAAACTGTCAAATGTATGATAATTGAGTTTTGGGCTAAGAGAACCCAATGGACTAAGGAAGAACGAAATTAGGATGAAGGATCATCATATATTCGTCCAAGGGCCTTATTCCAGAAGGTTCCTTGCGATGCTTGGTGACTAAGCTATCCATTAGGGTTAGACTGAAACCCCAGCAGCTAGCACTATAAATATGACCCCAAGGCTCCAATTTTCGACCACTTGCTTCCAAGGGAAACCCTAGGGCCGAAAATTAGTATCCTTCCTCCTCTCTCAAAGTTTCCTTCTTGCTTGAGGTGTTTGCGATCCATTACAAGAGTTACAACTATGACACTAAGCTCAACAGAAGAAGATTTAAGCCACTATTTGAAGAGGTAAGCATCTAGATCTGATGCTATTGGCTAATTCCGAAATTATGTATGCTAGATTAGGGTTTCCAAGTCTTGGATTCGATGCATGTACAATAGAGAAACCTAGATCCAAGCATTAGGGTTTGTATGAGCACAGAGGATTGTTCTTATGCATAAAACCCGTCACTAATGGTGGTGGAGCAACCAACTTACTAGACCTACAGTCCACGTCCACCCTACAAATTACTTATTAAAGGAACCAAGATTATTCCATATTATTCAATTGGGATACTATCATAAAGCAGGATACTTATCATTATCTTTAACTTATCTTTATCTCTTGTTTGATAAGATAAATGTTAGTTTAAAGTCCTTATACAATAGGCATCTTAGGTATGCATTATATGACAATTATTGAAGATTCAATCAATAAAAAAAATGTAATCTGTTAATGAATTCTATATGGTATCAAAGTAGAAAATCCATTAAAGAAGTACCAGCCTTGTGGCAATCATGATAGGAGAAAAAGAAGAATGAAGCAAGAAGAACCAGGATGCAATTGATGCTTACTCACCCTACTACATTCACCTTTTTTATTACCCCAAACAGATGCAGGTGAATGATCAGATGAATGAAAAAAACATCAATGAAAGGAAATAGGAAATGATGACACACTAAACAAATTAATCTTGATAACCAATTCCCGTACTCACTCTTTCGATCCTAAATTATAATCTCAAGGGATGTATCCTAGAGGATCCCTGTAACAAAAAGTAGACAACATTGCCTCGACGATTCCTTAACAACACATGTCAGTAAGCCAACCATGAGGGGGATAGAGTAATCAAATGAACACGCAATCCATACTCTAAGATAGTATGATTCATTAAAACCTACATATTCCGAGTTTTCTAGTATTCCACTAGAATGTCTAGAAGAGTATGTGGTTATCATCAATGCTCTACTAGATGAATGCTCTTAGTTGGGCATGGTCTCTTATGATTATATTTTCTCTAGTATTGTCTATCACCATTATTCTATCTCTAGCATGGTCTCTCACTAGATATTTGGAACATAGATCTTAAGAACATATGGCATCTACGAAGATTAAATACTTGATATCTATGTGTAAGTTGAATGTAACTATGTAATCACTTGACTTAGGTGGGTGACAGGAGAATTCGGCAGCACTCCGCTAAACACCTTGACTCCTCCATTGATGTGACCTAGGTATGAATGTCAATAGGTATTAGTACAATAATCCTAGTAACTAATGATAGTCAAGATTCCTCACTAATCCAGATTTCTACATCAAGATCTATCAAGTAAGGAACAACCAGGTAGGGTCATATCGGACGTAGGGTCCATTTGGTTAATAGAGTATACTGTTTGGAAATTCCACTTTAAGCACCTTACTAAATCCAGCGTAGAAATCACCCTCGTAAGTAGATCAATCAGTATAATCACTTGGAATCACTGATAAATATTATTTATAGATTCATAATAACAACTATGCATATACATATAAGTTACACTTTAAATAAAATAAGTGTGGCTTAACTTATAGAGTTTCTAGAGAAAACCGGGAAATTGTGCATGCAGAATCTCGATCCAAAAACTCTATATAACAGAACCTCCAGGGCCTAGCTAAAGTAGCTGTAAACTAGAAAGTATCAGAAATAGAGGGTGGATGGTAGTTTGAGTTCAATTTATAACTGAGATTTTGGATTGTGCATCGTGCGCTGGCCTACACACCATACATTTGGTCGAGGTAGGAGATATAGCTTCCATCCTTATTTGATATGCGACTACTAATGGGTGGGGCTTCGTCGACTTCTCATTGTTCGTCGTGCATGCTGCTCGGCGTGCATGAAACTTTAATATTTTAAAATTTTTGCATCTTCTTCATACAAACTCCATTTATGACATTCTTTAGATCTACGCGTAGATATCGACGAGATATACAACTTTCATTTATACTCCTTCGGCTAATTTTCAATTTATTTTTATATTTGTATTTTTACAGGCTTAAAATGTTAAAGTCTGTGTAAAAATCATAACTCACTCATACAATATATGTTCTCGAATGTCTTTATATCAACGGATAGGTATTCATGAGAACTTCAAATCTCGTTTAGATTGTTTTTCCTAATACTCGACCATCCTAAATTTTGATACCAGTGTTGCACACTGCTACACTGAAACTTTGAAAAATCATAACTTCTTTTTACAAAGTTACTTTTCAAAATTCTTTATATATACGAAATCCTTGTCACATACACTATAACTTTGGTTAAGGTTATATATCTTAAATAACCTTCAACCAAAATTATCATTTTTATCGCTTATTGTATATTAATTGACTAGCGCGAATATACGGGTGCTACATCGTGGAACATTTCGAGGAGGAAGTTGGCTATGAAATGCATCCAAATACTAATTTGCTAGGTAAAACTAATACACATGATGGATGGGTGATTGAGCTGGGTGTAAATGAGCATATCACACGTAGAAGTGGCTGTCTAAAAAATGAAGTCACAAATCCAAAGAAAACACCTATTATCATTCCAAATGGAAATGAGGTGTCTGTGGTGGATGAGGGTGAACATACCCTACGATGAGGATTTAAAATAAATGGAGTTTTATACATGCCCAACATCAATTATAATCTCTTATCAGTTAGCAAAACTTGAAAACAATCTTAATTATGCTATAGCCTTTTTCCCTAATTTCTTTTTAATGCAGAAGTTGGTGACAAGGGACTTGATTGGTGGGAGTAATAGTGTTGGAGGATTCTATCGAATGGGGCAATGGAAAGAAAGGCTCTTGCAACGACTTTTGAGGTTTTGCATAAAATCTATCATCCAAGAAGATTTCAAATTTAATTTTTGTTAAATATTTTTCTATAAATAATCAATCTGAAGTGTGTGATGCTTGTTCTTCCCTTTCCTACTAGTGAAATAAAACTAGGGATTGTTTTAATCTAGTAAGTTGTGATGTATGGGGAAAGTACAAAACCTAGGGTTGTAAAGGAACTAACATTTAGCGAATTGTTCGGTTCGAAGATCGTTTATGTTTGTTTATTTAGAAATTAATGAACATGCACATATATTCCCGTTCGTTTAGTTAAACAAAAGAATATGAACAATGTTCTCATTCGTTCATTTAATTTTGTGAACATTTGTTTATGTTGTTCGTTTATGTTCGTTTATGTAAGTTCCTTTTATGTTAATATACACTTAATTGTGTTTGATTACATTACTATATTATAAGTTCACTTAAGCTCATATATGCGTAATTATGTTTTTTTTATCTTTGTTCATTTATGTTCGTTTAGAATGTTCACGAACATGAACAATGTAATTTGTTAAAAAAATGAACATGAACAAGAAAACTTATTCGTTTATCCATTTGTGTCCGTTCATTTGTTCAGCTAACTTAAACAAATGAACATGCACAAACCCACGTTCATCTTCGTTCGATTCGTTTACATCCCTAATAGAACTCCTTCTTTTTCAATTGAATTTTACTTATTAACAATTGTGGATGATTTTAGCCAATTTGTAATTAAGTTTCTTATTAAACATAAGCATGAGGCAAGCACATGTCTCGTGAATTTTCACAGTATGATCAAAACCCAATTTGGATAGAAAATCAAACGGATAAGGTGTGATAACAAAGGAGAATTTGTTTCGAACAAAATGCATAAAGTTTATGCACAAGAAGGGAAAATTCTCGAGACATCTTGCCTATACACCCCACAAAAAATGGGGTTATGGAATGCGCGCACACAAATCTACTAGAAAAAACACGTTATGTTTGTTTCCAAGCACACATGTCGAATTCCTTTTGGGGTGAATGTATCTTGACTGCCACTTATGTAATCAACCAACTTCGTTCCAAATTTCTTCAAGGATTTACACCTTAAAAAAAATCCTCTTCAATAAATGAACAAGTTATGATCACATGCATATATTTTTGTGTTTAACATTATAGTAGAATACATAAATTAAGGGAGACAAGTTTGACCCACATGGTACATCCATAATATTTGTTAGGTATCCCCAAGGTAGAAAGGGATATAAGATATATGATATAGAACACAAGAGGCTGGTGATATCAAGGGATGTGAGATTCATTGAAAATGAATTTCCAATGAAGAATATAAATGACAGTAAGGAGATATAGGAAGAAGAATAAATCTTTCAATTTACCAATAAGAATATCGCACCACACAATGAAACCACTCTCCATGCTCATGATGGGGTAACAAATTATGATAAGGAGGCATAAAAATCAAAATAGAGTGATCACAAGCCTCCCACATCGCATGATCTTTCAACGAAAGTCGATGATATCTTCATGAAAGCGAACCACGATACCAATCATGAAAAAAATGGCGTGAATTAACAAAAGGAGTGAGATCCATAACACAAGCTACACGGTTTAAGGATCATGAACTAGAGTTATCCCTTTCAATAAATCATCCGCACTCCGAATCCAGTCAAGTCGCATTGACGGTAAATCCCTTTCCTAGTTACGTTTTTTATGAAAAAATTTGTAAAAATCACAAAGCCTTCTTAGCTACCATTGCTTCACAGAATGAACAAAAATCTTTTAGTCAAGTTGTTTGTGATGAAAGATGAAAGGAAGCAACGCAAAGGGATATTGATGCTCTCAAACAAAATGGAACATGGGAACTTACAAATCTTCGAGAAGGAAAATGAGCCATAGACTCTAAGTGGGTATACAAAGTGAAGTATAAACAAAATGGAGATGTGGAACGATACAAGGCTCGTCTTGTCGCACAGGGATATACTCAAACGGAAGGTGTAGATTTTCATGACACATTTGCAATGGTTTCTAAGCTTGTCACGGTTCGTGTGTTGCTAATAATAGTAGTCAAACATAACTGAATCATACATCAATTAGACATAAATAATGCATTCGTACATGGATATTTAAAGAAGAGGATATATCTATATGTGTGTGTGTGTGTGTGTATATATATACACACACACACACACACACATAGACACAACAAGGTTTTAGAAAAGAAAATGAGACACGAGTCTGCAAGCTCAAGAAATAATTGTATGGTTCAAAGCAAGCCTCTATGAGTTGGTATTATAAGTTCACAGCCACCCTTCAGAGTCTCAAATTTTGGCAGTCACATGCCCATTAGTCTCTTTTCATTCATATAAGTGGGAGTACATTTTTGGCATACCTAATCTACATTAATGATGAAATAATCGTTGGAAATAATTTGAAAAATATTGAAGACACTAAGTCAAGTCTTGATGGCAATTTCAATATCAAAGAGCTAGGGAACTTAAAGTACTTCTTGGGGATTGAGGTGGCTCGGACGAAAGAGGGGCTTGTTCTATGTCAAGTGAAATGAACAATAGATATTTTGGAGGATTCTGGCTTACTTGGTTGTCGACCCAGCCAGTTCCCTGTAGAACAAAACCCATTGCTTAATAAGGAGAAAAATAATATCAGGTTGATGCTAGTAAGTATAGATGGTTGGTTGGCAAACTTATATATTTTTAGGAACCTACACCTGAGATCACCTATACAGTGAATGTGCTAAGTCAATATGTTTTTGATCTAGACTAAATCACTGGGATGTAGCTATAAGGGTGCTTCGGTACCTCAAGACCATAAGTGTGCAATGGATACTTCTACCAAAGGAATAAGGGACTGAATTGACTGCCTATAGTGACACATATTCGTTTGCTTGTCCCTTATCATTATGATCACAAACATAATTTTTTTATTTTAGGTCGTGCTCCAATCTCCTAGAAGCCCAAGACATAGTCAGTTGTTTCCAAATCTTCAATTGAAACTGAATAACGGGCAATGGCTACAACAGTTACTGAAATACTCTAGATGCGATGGTTGTAGACAAATTTTGATGTGAAAATAGACAAGTTGAAACCTCTTTTGTATGATAATGAGTCGGCACATCATTTTGCAAACAATCCTATTCTTCATGAGCGACCAAAGCACGTAGAGATGGATTTTTTTTACTTCGTGAGAGAATGAGTGGAGCTAATGTCACACCCCTAAACCAGGATGGAAGAAATGTTTGGGGGTGGATGACTTCTTCAACAATATCACAACATAATGTACAATAGTGATCAAAGCAAACAAATCCATCATAAATATAATCAATAATGATACATTGTTTCCAAGTATTGCATGTTTCAAAACAAATTACATTAAGATGACAAAATGAATATTACGATGCCGTAAAGCTCCATCATCAAAAGCCTTGTGACTACATGTTTAATGGTTTCCTGAGGATACAAGTAGTTTTGAAAAGTGTTAACAATTAAGTTGGTGAGTTCATAAGAGTTTTGTATGGGAAAAATCTGCAATTCTTTCCTTGTAAAATGATAGTGTTTATTCCCAGAAAATACAATATTTTCTTAAAAATGAATTGTAGTCTTAAAATCCCTAAGGCCAAAAAATGTGTTAGTATTTCTATACTTAAAATAGCATTACCTAGTTTTATTCATATATAATACTGTTTGAATGCATTTTACCCCCAAAACTAAATGTATCATTTATTTTCCATTTGAGTTATTCAAACTATGCTAAAACCGAAGTTGGCCTGCTATAACATTCTTCAAGCATCGGAATGTTAGACATTTGTCACCCCACACCTACCGGTCTAGCTATAACTAGAAGCTTAGGTGTGGGATTATCAGTCCCGTATAGATCTATACACAAGTATCACGCTCTCTTACCGAGATTGTGGTTATAATTCAGGACTTTACGGTGTACTCTGGTAGGTACGGTGAAGACTTTGTCTCATATAATTGTTTCAACAAGTTTACATTTTGTGTAATGAAAACCCTAGTATGTGTAAATATCACTTTTCGATAGTATTAATGTAGTGTATACCAATTATGTACTTTGATATAATGATTCGTCTTGTCCCAAAATGTTATAATAATATTAATGACCCATAAACTATACTTATAGTAGTTTATTATAAATATTACGTTACACCTATACACACACACACATATAGATATATATATATATATATATATATATATATATATATATATATATATATATATAAGACAACATGTTTAGATGTTCATAAATAACATGTACTATACATCTAGCATAATTATATGAACTATTAATAAGATAAAGTATGTTTTCTAGTTTTTGACATTTTTATGTCACCAAACGGTAAATAATTAATTATAAACTTTGTAAAATTTATTTTTACCTTTTTGTGAAGTTTAAGTCAAGCTAACCTTATATGTTTAAATCAACATATGTGAGGTCAAATCTCACAAAAATGGTACCATAAGCTGTGATGACCATTTTTGTTAGAAACCCCTAATTTTTAAATAAAATGATAGATGTTTACGTTTTCTTTTTGTAAAATCAAATCCTTGGTATTTATAACTAGTTTCAAAACATATATACAGAATAACATTTTTTGATTTATATACCACAAAAATGGTGTAATAACATGGTTATAACCATTTTTGCTAAAAAAATCATATTATGTCCATAAAACCCTAGTTTTTTATAGTTTCTTTTATTACTTTTTCTTAAGAACATATAGCATGTTTATACTCATTTTTCATAGATTTGCATTTTAAATAACATACCACACATAAATGTTCATAATACTAGGTAATAATATTATTTCATGTAGATAACATTTTTACACAACATGAAAGTAAGCATGTATCACAACTTGCACAATTATACAAGTTTTCTTGTATTATCCCCTAAAACTTGGATAAAGGTAAAAATGAGGGGTATGAACTCACAATGAGTGTGTTTCTTGGTGGATAAAGAGGTGAAGATGAAAGATTTCAAGCTAATAACACTTGAAGAATGAATGATCCTATGGATATTAACATATATTAATGTGTGTGTAATTGTATCAAAAGTAGTAGTAGTAGTAGTATATATATATATATATATATATATATATATATACATACATACATACACATATATGTGTGTGTATGTATGTATTTATAGAATCACTAGATTAGTAAGGAAAAACTTAACAACAGATCAAGAACCACCTTATGTAGATTAATCTTGAGAGAGTGAACTTGTTCTTTAAGAAGGAAATGAATAAATAAAGAAGATGGGATGATGGGGAGGGTTTCAGCTGAATATAAAGGGAAAAGAGGGAGGGAGAGGGGTGGGGTGGGTGGGTATGGGGTGGGGTGAGGAGAAAGTAGGTATGGCTTCTTGAACTAAATATTCAAGTATGGCTCTTTCAATTTAATAATAATACTTTGTAAAAGTGTAATAATCATATAAAACAAAAGTGGTTTCTTTAGTTTAGTTTTATAAAGAGGATGAGTAATTTTTATAAGAGTTGGTGCTTTCTATAAAAATGTGGTAAAAATGATGATGTATAATTACTTCATTTGAATCATTTAAATTCAAAATTTTATAAAAATTATTATCATCAAAGATAATAACATATTACATGAAAGTTAGGATGATGATTCCTAATTCTTTTCGTTAAAGTTTGAGTGTTTAAGTCTGGTATAGAATCCGTCGTATTTGGTGACGAATTCACAAAAATATGAGTATGTAACATTTGTTATGAATTTGTCATGTAGTATACCATTTATTAACTCAACTATATTGTGTTATTAATATTATTTATACCTAAATAAGATATAACTGAATTTTCGAATTTTTAGGTTACTAACCCTAATTAGGGTTTATATTCAAGAGTAAATTACTAAAATCGTCCCTGTGGTTTGTTTATAATTTTATGTTTGGTCCCTAACTTTTTTTTGCACTCGCATCGTCCCTGTGGTTTGATTTTGTTGAGTTTTTCGTCCCTATGGTTTGGTAAAATTCGCATGTTTGGTCCCTAACTTTATGTAACAAAATCAAACCACAAGGACGAAAATCGCAACAAAGCAAACCACATGGACGATCTGAGTGCAAAAAAAAAAAAAAAAAAAGATAGGGACCAAACGTGCAGTTTTGACCAAACCATAGGGACAATTTCAGTAATTTACTCTACATTCAATAATTGGTAAAAAGAGTGGTACTTTGAATTTTAACTTGCCGATAGTACATTAGTAACATTAGGGAATATCACATTTCTCCTAAAATTCTAATACAAGTTAAGTTGACCAGGTTGACTTTTTGTTGACTTTGTTTGACCAAAATTGACGGTTGTCACATCATCCCTCTTTTAGAAGGAATTTCGTCCCGAAATTAGCACTCCAAGTAGTATCTCAAGAGTTAGGAAAAATATGTGGATACTTATGTTTCATTTGGTCCTTACATTTCTAGGTAAATTCACGTCCTCGCTTAGCATTCCAACTAACCTATACTATTGGTATGCGGTTTTCCTTCGTTCTTTTGACTTCCTTATCCATGATTTCCACGAGTTCCTTGACAAAATGGAGACTGTAGTTTACTTCGATTTCATCAAGTGGAATGATGAGAGTCTCATCGGCCAGGCATTTCTTCATGTTGGACACATGGAAAGTCGGGTGCACATTGTTGAGTTCTTGCGGTAACTGAAGTCTGTAAGCTATCGGGCCAAGCCTGGCATGGATCTCGAATGCCCTTATATAGCTTGGATTTAGTTTCCTATGTTTTCCAAAACGTATCATTCATTTCTATTGTGAGATCTTCAACAACACGCGGTCACCAAGCTAGAATTCCAAGGGTTTGCGTTGTTTATCCGCATAAGTCTTTTGTTGGTCCCAAGATGCCTTTAGTTGTTCAAGGATCTTAACGATCTTCTCTGTTATTTACCATATGATCTCAGGGCTGGTAAGAGTGTTGTTAGGCACTTGTCCTCTAGCTAGCTGAGTGTTACCCATCTCATCCCAACATAGAGGTGATCTATACTTGCACCCATAGAGGGATTCAAATGGAGCAACTTTAGTGCTAGAGTGATAATTGTTGTTGTATGAGAACTCAATGAGTGGTAAGTGGGTATCCGAAGTTGTACCGAAGTCTATCACACAAGCTCTCAACGTGTCTTCTAGTGTTTGAATAGTTCTCTCACTTTTCCTGTCGGCTTCTGGGTAATAGGTTGTACTCATGTTGATCCCGATTCCTAAAGACTTTTGTGGTGATTGCCAAAACTATGAGGTAAACCTGTTATCTTTATCAGAGATAATAGATATTGGCACACCATGTAATCGTACAATCTCCTTGATGTATGTCCTTATTAGTTTCTCCATTTTTTCTATCTCCTTTATTGGTAGGAAGTGCGCGGATTTTGATAACCTATCGACAATTACCCATATGGTTTCAGGTCCATCAATTGTCTTGGGTAATTTAGTTATGAAGTCCACGGTTATCCTCTCCCACTTCCACTCGGGTATATCTGGTTGTTGTAGTAAACCCGAGGGATTTTGGTACTCTACTTGGACCTTGGCGCAAGTCAAACACTTGCCCATATAAGTAGCGAATTCCTCCTTCATGTTTGGCCATCAATATAGTTTCTTGAGGACTAGATACATCTTGTCTGAACTGGGATGAATGGAGTACTTGGTCTTCTGAGCTTCGTTCATGATAATGTCTTTGTACCCACCAAATCTTCATGTCCAGATTCGATTCATGAAGTAACGAGCTCCGTCATCCTTGACATCAAGGTGTTTTTCCATTCCTCGCAAGGCTTCACTAGCAAAAATTTTAGGTTTCAAGGCTTCAAGTTGTGCCTACTTGATTCGAGTGGACAGATGTGAATGGATAGTCACTATTAATAATTTTACTAGGAAGCCTGAGTACTCCTTTCGACTTAGGTCATCTGCTACCATGTTGGCCTTGCCAAAATGATAATGAATTTCGCAGTCATAATCATTTAGTAACTCTGCCCATCGTCGTTGTCTCATATTGAGCGCTTTTTGATTGAGGATGTGTTGGAGACTCTAATGGTCAGTGAAGATAGTACACTTTGTACCATAGAGCTAGTGTCTCCAGATCTTCAAGGAAAATACTACTTCCCCTATTTCAAGGTCATGTGTGGTGTAGTTGACCTCGTGAGTCATAAGTTGTCTTGAGGCATAGGCAATGACCTTCCCTCATTGCATAAATATGCAATCTAGACCTTGCTTGGAAGCATCGCAATAGACCACAAAGTCTTCCGTTCCTTCTAGAAGTGACAAGATCGGAGCACTGCATAACACTTACTTTAGCATCTGGAAGGCAGCTTCTTGTTTATCCTCCCAATTGAAGGTCACTCCTTTCTTTTTCATGGTAGTAAGTGGCTTTGCAATATTGGAAAAAGTTTTGTATGAACCTTCGGTAGTAGCCAGCAAGGCCCAAAAACTGGCAGATTTCTATCCGTGTCCTCGGTGCTTCCCAGTTTTTAATTGCTTTGATTTTGGAGGGATCCACATGTATCGCTTCCTTGCTGACCACATGTCCCAAGAAGTCCACCAATCAAATCCAAAATTCACATTTTGAAAACTTTGCATACAACTTTTCCACTCTTAGCATCTCCAAGACTTGTCACAGATGTTGATTATGCTCTTACTCACTTTGCGAATAGACTAGTATGGCATCGATCAACACTATCATGAATTTATCTAGGTAAGGTTGGCATACACGGTTCATTAGATCCATGAACACCACGGGTGCATTATTCAATCCAAAGGGCATCATAACAAAATCGTAGTGGATATAACGAGTCCTAAATTCCATCTTAGGAATATCTTCCTCCTGGACTCTAAGCTGATGGTACTCCGACCTTATATCAATTTTCGAGAAGTAGCTCGATCCCTGAAGTTGGTTGAATAGATCGTCACTTTGGGGTAGGGGATATCAGTTCTTGATGGTGAGTTTGTTAAATTCCCGATAGTCAATGAACATATGGAATGATCCGTCTTTTTTCTTTACGAATAAGACTGGTGCTCCCCAAGGTGAGAAGCTTGGTCTGATGAATCCTTTACTCAGTAGTTCATCCAGCTGACTGGACAATTCATGTACTTTTGATGGGGCTAATCGATATGGTGATTTGGCTATGGGGGTGGCTCCAGAAATCAAGTTGATTCTAAACTCGACATGTCGCATGGGTGGTACTCCCAAAAGGTCTTTTGGGAATACATCGAGAAAATTGAAGACTTTTGGAATATCCTTGATGTCCTTCACATCTCTCTTCTTATCAACAATGTGGGCTAGGAATGTGTTGTACTTATTGTACAGGTGCTTTTAAGCCTTGATGCAAGAGACGATTCGGAGGTTTGTGTCGGGTTTGTCACCATAATTGACAAGGGTTTCATTATTTGGTAAGTTAATTCGGATGAACCTTTCATAACACATGATATCAACATGGTGAGGGCTTAACCAATCCATGCCAATGATCACATCATAGCTTCCTATGGTAACATGCATTAGTTCGATTTGGAAGGAGTGATTGTTTAGCGTTAGGGTGCATGCTATGTATATGTCTTTGGTGCTTTCATTTTTTCCATTTACCATTTCTACTGTGAATATTTCATTGAGTGATTAAGGATTTTGTTTGAGTATTTTTTTAAATTTGTGGCTCGCAAAACTCCTTTCTGCACTGTTATCGAAAAGTATGCATGCATAGGAGTTATTGAGGAGAAACGTACCGATAACCATAATGGGGTCCTTCATCGCTTCCTCATGACCCATTGTCAAGATCCTTCCCACACCTCCGACATTCTGGCACTCCTTGTTCAAATTCCCCGTCTCCCTACATCCATAACACGCCTGACTCACTCCAGTATTAGTGGCTTGGGTGGTCTGTTGAGCTGGCGCCTTACAGTAACTGAGCGGTATGCCCCTTCTTATTAAATTTGGTGTAGTGCATCTCTTGGCAAGCTCTATTGTGACGGAAGTTGCACTTGCTGCATTTAGGCAGATTCCCAACATATTGTTTAATTGGCGTTTTGGGCAATAGGGATAGTGGTGGCATGGACCGCCACAATTTTTTGTCTTTTGACAGGATCTTGAGTTGGTTTTCCTTTTTCTTGTTCTATAACTTCCGCTTGTTATCTCCCCTTTTTAGTTAATTAGGTGTGGGTGTCATAATGCCCTGGCGGACTTTGTGGTCGACAAGACTGTGTGCCAAACATTTCGCACTATGGTAGGTGGTTCGGTTAGCAGATACAACCATTCCATGAATTTGGGAGGATAGTCCCCAGATGTATCACTCCACATTCTTATCTTCACCGGTGACCATCCCGAGGCACAGAACTGGCAAGTCGTTAAACCTTGTAGTATAGGCGGTCACATCATAGACTGTCATTGTATGGTTCCAAAGCTCTTGCTCTAATTTCTGGATTTCGCCTCTCGGGCAGTACTCCTCCAGCATCATGACATTCATATCTTCCCAACTCATAGAGTTAGCCATGGCGAGAGTCAGGGTTTTAACATGGCCATTCCACCAGGATAAGGCCGAGTCAGCGAAAGTACAAGCAACGTACTCGATTTTACATTCATCTAGGCATGAACAGACTTTAAACACATATTTGGTTTTCTCAAACCATCTTGTTAACGTGATGACATTGCCATCACCATGAAAAGTATTAGGCTTGCATTTCATGAAATCCTTGTAGGAGCATACTCGTAGGTGTCCTTGACTTTCACCATGATTGGAACTATTGGCACCGTTCCTGTTTCCATTTCCGTTTCCGTTTGTGCCGTTAGCGCTAATTTGTGCCATGGTAGTTTCCACCACCGCTGCCAAAATTGCTTTGAACATAGCGGGGTCCAACTTTGGAGTTGGTGTTGGTGGAACTGTTGGTGTTCTGTTGGCATGCCAGTTACTTCTGCATGGTGGCATTCTTCTGCCATAGGGGTTAGAGATGCAATGATGGTAAGTCCTCGATAATAGTTATAATTTGGGTATTATCGAAATAGAACGTCTCAACTATATGTTTGTTATGTCTAGCCTTTATTGTAACTTATAAAAATTTCATAAAAGAATAATTACTATAATAAGTAAACAATTGCATAACAATTTATGAACATAATAGTAATAACCAATGAAATTAAATGCAAACCATTTCATTGATAATGTTTCATAGTAGTACATAGTTTTGGAAAATTGACCTTCATGGAGGTCTATAATACACCTGAAACCCAAAATAAAATTGCCAGCATAACGACCCTTAGAATAGTGTGATCACTTATTCGTAGAGTCATACCTACATACATGAGAGAGTAGCACCAACACTTACTCAAAAGACTGTGTATAATAAAAGTCGAGTAGCATAAACACTACTCATGGCGAGTAGCATCCTTCAGCCCTCGAAGTGTGGCTATGAATGCTGGCATCTCCCTTGTTTGCTCCCTAGCCTCCTCAGCTTGACGGTCTGCGTCGATCATCCTCTACTCCATGTTGGCATGCATGTCCATGAGCTCCCTAACCTCGGCTCAGGAAATTGTGACATCCTCCAGAAGACAATCAATAATCCTACGTGTCTGATCATGATCTTCATCCATACGACAAAATCAAGCGAAAGTGACCTCAGTAGTGGCACCAACATCTATGATCTGGCTAGTAGACGCCCTGGCATGCTCATCAAGGTGTGAAATGCGGCGAATCATGATAGGGAGAGCCCAATCTGCTGAACTGCCATTACGGAGGTCATAGAACTCTCAACACATACCGTACGGGGAATGCTGGCCATGCTCACGGCTCCATCTATGTAGGTCCTCTGCCCAGCGGGGTGTTGATCCTAGAGTGGTACACCTGTCAGTAAAATCTTGGGTCTACAGAACAAAGGTAGCCTCTTACGAGGGGTGCGGATCAATAATGGACCACCTGGATGGCGGTATACCTGAAAGCTTTGATCGAGAATAGGATCGTGCAGGTTGAGGACAGAAAAGCGTGGGTCGCTAACCTCAGAATCAGCATCGGAGTCCTCCTCCATCAGTTCCTCGTCAATATCCCCATCATCACGTTGACCCTCCTCCGGGTCCTCCTCAGCGGCTGGTGCGTCAGCCTCTACCTGCTCCTCGGGCTCCTCCTCAATCCATCCACCATTGCCATTATCGAGAAAGTAAGGATCTCGTGGTAAGTGAAATCCAACCATGTCGACGATGTAACGATAGAGCTATAAGAGGTACATAAGGAGTCTAGGTGTATGGTTCTATAGTATCATAAATAACTCCTATAGTATTTTTAAACTTTATGTTTGGTCCTAGAGTTTCTTTGTATGGGGTGTTGGTAAGTTTTATACTTGTTGTTCACTACGACTATTCTCAAGCACATGTTAGTCATATCTCGGACAAATATAGTTAATCAGGTTCTATCTATCCTAGATCTGATTACATAACTACCTAGGCTTATTCGTAGTCTTCAACTTATCTTATTACTTTTGTATTATTCTTGTTATGACACTGTTATAATATGTAGGCATGTACTTATACTTTATAAAAAATATATCATCATATTTTAAAAGTATACTTATACGAAATGTTTTTGTCAAAGAGTTTTAGTCCCATTGTATTTATTGTTCTATATCTTACATGGTTTGATATACTTGGTTCACTATAAACAATCATCTGATGCCAATCTGTCACACCCCCAAACCAGGATGGCGGATACATCTGGGAATGGATGACTTCATGAACAATATCACGATACAATGTACAATAGTGATCAAAGCAAACACAATCATAAAAAATATAATTGAGAATGTTACATTGTTTCCAAGTATTTCATGTTTCAAAACCAATTACATTATGATGCTAAAATGAATATTACGACATCGTAACGTCCCATTGTCAAAAGTCTTGTGACTACTTGTTTAACGGTTTCCTGAGGAACAAGTATGCAAAGTGTTAACAATTAAGTTGGTGAGTTCATAAGAGTTTTGTATGAGAAAAATCTGTAATTCTTTCCTTGTAAAATGATAGTGTTTGTTCCCAAAATATCCAATATTTTCTTAAAAATGAGTTGTAGTCTTAAAATCCCTAAGACCAAAAATGTGTAAGTATTTCTATACTTAAAATAGTATTACCTAGTTTTATTCTTATATAAAACCATTTGAATTCATGTTACCCTATGAACTAAATGCATCGTTGATTTCCCATTTGAGTTATTCCATCCATGCTAAAACCGAAGTTGGCCTGTTGTGACATTCTTTAAGCATCAGAATGTTAGACATTTGTCACCACACACCTGCCGGTCTAGCTATAACTAGCACCTTAGGTGTGAGATTATTAGTCTCATATAGATCTATACACAAGTATCACGTTCTCTTACCGATATTGTGGTTATAATTGAGGACTTTAGGGTGTACTCTGGTAAGTACGGTGAAAACTTTATCTCGTATAATTGTTTCAACAAGTTTACGTTTTGTGTAATGAAGACCCTTGTATGTGTAAATATCAATTTTTGATAGTGTTAATATAGTGTGTAACAATTATGTACTTTTATATAATTATTCGTCTTGTCCCAAAATGCTATAATAATATTAATAACCCATAAACTATACATATTATTGTTTATTATAAATATTTTGTTACACCTCTATATATATATATATATATATATATATATATATATATATATATATATATATATATATATATATATATATAAGTCAACATATTTAGATGTTCATAAATAACATGTATTATACATCTAGCACAAGTATATGAACTATTAGTAAGATAAGGTAAGTTTTCTAGTTTTTGACTTTTTTACGTCACCAAATGGTAAATATTGAATTATAAACTTTGTAAAATTTATTTTTACATTTTTGTGAAGTTTAAGTCAAGCTAACCTTATATGTTTAAAACAACATATTTTAGATCAAATCTCACAAAAATGGTACCATAAGCTGGTTATGACCATTTTTGTTAGAATATTCTCTAATTTTTACATAAAATGATCGATTTTTAGGTTTTCTTTTTGTAAAACCAAATCCTTTGTACTTATAAATAGTTTCAAAACCTATGTCCAAAATAACATATTTTTATTTATATCCTACAAAAATGGTGTAATAACCTGGTTATAATCATTTTTGCTAGAAAAGTCATATTATGTTCATAAAATTATTAGTTTTTTTTTGTAGTTTTTTAATTAATTTTTCTTAAGAACATATAGAATGTTTATACTCATTTTTCATTGATTTGTATTTTAAACAACAACCACACATAAATGTTCCTAATACTAGGTAATAACATTATTTCATGCAGATAACATTTTTACACAAAATGAAAGTAAGCATGTATCACAATTTGTACAATTATACAAGTTTTCTTATATTCTCCCATAAAATTTTGATAAAGATGGAAATGAGGGGTATAAACTCATCTTGAGTGTGTTTCTTGGTGGATAAAGAGGTGAAGATGAAAGATTTCAAGCTATGAACACTTTAAGAATATAAGATCCTATGGATATTAACACATATTAATGTGTGTGATTGTAATAAAACTAGTGTGTGTGTATATATATATATATATATATATATATATATATATATAGAGAGAGAGAGAGAGAGATATTAACACATATTAATGTGTGTGATTGTAATAAAACTAGTGTGTGTGTATATATATATATATATATATATATATATATATATATATATATATATATATATATATATATATATATATAGAAATCTCTTTCGGTTTTTAATAGAGAAATCTCCTTCTCTGCCTATGTAAGTTGGACTTGTTGAACAGCAATGGTAGAAGCGTGTTTAGCAATTTCTTCTTTCAGTGCACTCTCCTTGGCAAGGTCAGCATGCATAGAGTCCAGTTTGGAAGAAACCGAACTTATGAGAGTGGCATTATTCAAGCACCCAAAAGATTTCATCAATCTTTATTTGAATTAGAATTTACCACCGAAACCTGAATTGCCCTTAATTCACTAAATGACAAAAGTTATCAAACAGAGAATCAATAGAATGGGAAAAATTAAAAATTTTCGTGCATTAAAGTGATAAACGGTAAAGAAATAAAGAAAATGTGTTTGAGTTGTGAGTGATATCTGACAATCAGATGATAAACAAAGGAATCCGGGCAAGAATCGCTTCCTTTGAAATCAAGAGAGATTCAAAGTGCTTATGTGGATTCCCGAAAAATACGATCAACTATTTGTTAAGAAACATTGAAAGGCTTCTTTTAATCATAGGCTTAGGCTAGTTTATCTTCAACCGAACTTCAAGTCTTAACATAAAACCGAACGTTGGAAGAAGTACCTATGAGACTGATGTGATCTGTTGAACAGGTAGGTTGGATATAGTATGTAGTGACAAAAGAGAATGTATAAATCTCAAAAAAAAAAATGGATCTCTTTGGAAAGAAATGCCTTGGTAGTAGACAACTTCATAAAAGACCACTCAAAAATAAAAAGAGATTTCATTAGGTACTTAGTAAGTTCATGAATAATTAATTCACCGTCAATTCCTTATGGGTGTTGAATTTTGGGTTTCACTCAGCACGTGGTATATGTATCTAAGATCATAAACACAAATATTGTGTAACCATAAACCTCAGTGGTAAGAACCGAGAGTCTCAAGGGTTACATTGATGAACCGAGAGTAAATGGAGAATATAAGGGAGATGGGTAAAAAACAGAAAGTACCTTCTGCTAGATAGATATGACAAAGCAGAAAAACTCTTAACTCGTATGAGAAGTGTAACATAGCTCTAGACGGAGTAGGTATAATCATCCTGATTGGGAAGAAACTATAGCTATAGATCGAATCATTAAGGCTTGCTCAAGGTCGTAAAGGCTTAGGTCAACATGCCGCAGCATGCTTCTAGGGACCCTTAACTACTTCTTATGGAAATTAAATATACCTGCCTTAGATCCATATTCGGTTGTACTGGTACTCAAATCATCTAAAAAGAACAAGAAACACACCATACACACCAAACAGACAAATAACGAGACAAAAATATTTTTGAATTTTTGAATTTTTCTGAAAAAGAATAAAAACAGAAAGATAAAATATTTTTGGATTTTTGAGATTTTTTGAAAAAGAATAAAAACAGAAAGATAAAATATTTTTGGATTTTTGAAATTTTCTGAAAAAGAATAAAAACAGAAAGATAAAATATTTTTGGATTTGTGAAATTTTCTGAAAAAAAAATAAAAACAGAAAGACAAAATAATTAAGTTTAAAGAAAAGACATGAGAAAAGAATGTACAAGATATACAACTGAAACCTTATCTTAAATGTGTGAAACGAAATAGACCGAGCGTTCGGCCCATTTCGGTTCCCTAAAATTCTAGAGCCGAAATAGACCGAGCGTTCGGTTCATTTCGGTTCCCGAAAATTATGGAGCCGAAATAGACCGATGAAGGGCCATGAAAATGGTTTGGGCTAGGCTTAGCATGTGATTGTTTTTGGTTTTGTGTCTATAATCACACTTTATGTTATTTTGTACTTTGTTGTGTTTACGGCCGCAAACTAGGTTTGCGGTCCAGTTGAGTATATGTGACAACCCGAAATTTCCATTCTGTACAAACTATATCACTTCAATAGAAGTTGTAGCAGTCACAGTTAATTTTCAGACTTTTCGCGTAAGTTTGAGAAATTCAGGGTTTACACTTCAGGAAATATCAGGAGAGTGGGTGCACTATGGTTTGGTGCAACACTGTTATTCCAACACTCTAATTTATTAGGGATCATTAAAGGAATAAAAATATTTTGTGCCAAAATATCTCAGGACTATAAATAGATTTCTAAACCAAAATCATTTATTATTCACATTTCCGACTAGAGAAAAGCCATTTTCTCTCTGACGGATCTTCGGGTTTTTATACCAAAACGTGAGTAACTCTTTAAAGTATTGTTAGAGAGCTTTATACGTGTCTATAACAAGTTTTAGAAGGCTAAAACATGAAATCTAGGAGTTTACACCTCGAGATGTTCTTGAGTGGTAAACTCCCGAAACGAAGCCAAAACCGATACTTGTGTTATAATAAGGACTTAGATGCTTATGTATACACATTAGGGACAAGAAAACAACCACAAATCACCCAAGTTTGGGGAGTTCACGGCCCAAGAATTGCTTAGGCCGTAAACTCCCATTCCAAGCTCAAAATGGTGATTTAAAGACTATAAGACTTAAAGGCTTTTATCTAGGCTAATTCCCCAAGTAGAATAAGGTCTTAAACACATCAAATGACACAAATCAAAGTGAGTTTACGGCCCAAGAGAAGCTTAGGCCGTAAACTCCATAAGAATGGACAGAAGTGTGGTTTCAAGACACCTAAATCCCTAGACCCCTTCATGGAATTGTTTCCTACAAAAATGAGGAACCTAAATACATAAAAATCAATCATCAAAGTGAGTTTACGGCCAAGAGAATGTTCTTGGGACGTAAACTCAAAAGGATGGCACCAAAGTGTGCCTAGGGTTCTCATTAGCTTTAAACAATTGTCTAGAACATATCCCACAAGTGCAAGAGGCTTAAAAGCAACTAAAACCCACCATACTTAGAGTTTACGGCCGTAAACTCTAATGGTATTAGCCTTGAGGCCGTAAACTCCTAATTGGAGTACTTCTAGACCTTAAACCCTTCCAAGGACTTAGCCACTAAGTTAGAACAATTCTAGAGAGCATTTGGGACTTCAAAACACACCAAACATACATGTTTGGGAGTTTACAGTCGTAAACTCAAGAGTTTAAAACCGTAAACTCCATGTGTGATGGTTTATAGAGAGTAAACTCTCATATGGGGTCCTTTGGTAACCCTAAACACAAGTACCCTGTCCCACAATGGCTTAGATGCAATCCTTATGGCTTAAAATACTTATATAAAGTGTTTATATGCCTAGGATGTCTTAAACATTATCAATTAGTCAATTATGTCTAATTGAGTGCATATATGTGTGATTATATGTTCATTAGGATCGTACTGTGTTCACAAGTTCTCGCTTGATACCTAGCAATCCGATACCGTTCATTTCATCCCAATCACCAACTACAGGTGAGTTCATACCCCTAATCAATGTTTTAAATGATTTTAAATGCTTTAAAGGGGGGAATACAAGTAGAAACAAACATGTTATTAAATCATTATTATGTATTTTATAACAGTGTTTGTCATTTAACAGATTTCACATACTACAAAATGTGATGCATGAAATGGTTTTAAATCTTAAAAACGCATTGTCATCAATTGTTTCACCTTTGAAATGTATATCAAAAATGACATCAAGTCATCGTTATTTATCGTTTCAAAACCCATAAGATGTCTTATAAAACCATTTTACATTATTAAACTAAACTATGCATGTACACTTATGTTCTTATATATGTATTGAGGTTATAGTTTACAGTTTTCATTTAGTTTCTCACACCCTTGAGTAGTAAGAGTGTATAAACCTACTTGAACAACCAATTACCTTCCAGCAAACTATCATGGGAATAATTTGGAGATATCAAACATAATTCCTATTACAAGGAATCACACAAGAGTCAGTTCATTCATGTTTCTATACTAGTACATTACCTGATACATGAGTACCTTTACATTTGATTACATGATACATGAGTACGTTTACATATACTTACATGATACATGAATACCATACATGAATACTGTTACTTAGATACATTATCCTGTACTCACTTACGTGGATACTTGTACCTAAAGTTATTAGGAAGATTTATTCGTACCTTCTGTGTCAATTTTCCTGCCTGTCCCAGTTCAATGGAATGTCTATACGGGACTAACCATTCCGGAACCCAGCTGTTAGCAACACTGGGTGATGAACATCTACGGATGTCTAAGGTTGTTTCTGATATTAGAGGTCAGTTACGGAACTAACCATTCCTCCATCCTCTGTTGCAACAGAGGATGAGATGAAACTCTTTGGACGATCATTCGGTTAACGTTTTTGTGGGATTAACCCCCCCCCCTCCACCCTGCTGCTGCTACAGAGGGTGAGTGGACAATCTTTGGATGTTCATCGGGTATACCTTTCGCTTCGGCGATGTCGTGGTAATCCTGGTCACCCAGGGTTAACACTTACTTGATTATACTTTTCCTATTTACTTTATTTTGTGATACTTTCACATAAATGAGGAGTTAGACCAAGTACTCTAGCACTAGTCAATAGAAAGGAAAAGCTATCATATTACTAACGAAACATTTAGGTCTTGGTAGAAGACTACCTAGTCATTACAAAACATTCGGGTCTTGGTAGAAGACTACATTTCATACTTATAGAAAATAAGGGTTTTTCTAGGGTTTTCATATGTACAGCAACATTTTCATCTAACGATTTACATGGCCTTTATAACAGATTTTAACAAACAAGGCAATGACACTTATATACTTATGAATTCACCAGCTTTAAAGCTGATACTCGCTTTCAAAATAACTTGTATTCTCAGGTCATCAGTAGACAGGTACGGAGGCCAGGTTTTTGAGAAGGCGGAGCAGACAAGTCTCGTCTTTTATTTTGATTGTATATTTTTGGTGTCTTACTACAATGAAAGAAACACACATGTATTAAAACTTTACTTATAATGCAATGGATGATCTTGTTGCTTGTTTATTATATTACACTGTTGTGATACTGTACATGACGTCCTCCACCCCTGAACGTTTCCGCCGTTCGTGGTTTTGGGGTGTGACAGATTGGTATCAGAGCATTGTTTATAGTGAATTAAGTATATCAACCCATAAAAGATATACTAACTATAAATACATGGGATTAAAACACTCTGTCTAAGAGTTATACTTTTAAATAATAAAATATTTAACAAAGTATACGTGCCTGCATTCATACTAAAACCAGTGTCACAACGACAAGAACAAAAGTATTACGATTGTTGAACATCACAAGTGAGCCTAGGGATATATAGTCAGCCTTGGGAATGGCATAGCCTGATCAACTTTGCTGGTCCAAGGAGTGATTAGCATATGCTCAAGAATGGTTGTGATGTGGCAACAAGTCTAAAAACTTACCAACACAACCATAAAGAAATACCATAGGGGTATTTGATCTTACTGTAATTGTCTTAGTTAGTTCGTCTATTTGAGCTATTTCTTATATCCCTTTTCTCGCGTAGATTAAGATGGCTGGATTTCACCATGGTGATCCGTACTTCCCAAACCACGGAAATGCTGGTTGGCTAGAGGCAGAACCAGAAGATGATCACTCAATTCCTTTGGATGATCACCATGCTGAGGGCTTTTCCGATAGTTCGGACTCGGAGCCAGAAGTCAACAACCTACGCCCAGCTGCTCAAAACCCAAACCTTAACCCTCGTCCTGTGTTTCAAGGACCCACACCCTTGTGGGCCATTAACTTGACTGAATGAAGTCAGGAACAAGGTCAACCCATTCCCTACAATGGAGACCGAAGTTTCTACAACCTCACTGAAGGAGGTTCTGCTGATAGAGTACTACCAATCATGGTGCGTAGGATTTCTCGAAACACGATCATGGCTCAAGCGACTATAAATCAAGTTTTGGAAGTTGACGCCAACTCCGGTGTTAACACTGTCCACATTCGCCAACTAGAGTCTGCTCACGAAAGGACTCTGGTCCGCAATGCAAATCTGCAAAGGGAACTTGCTGAAACCCGAGCAGAAGTTAGAGAACTTCGAGCTCAACAAGCAAGGTCGGACAGGCGTATAAGGGACATTGAACGTCTACTGTCGGGATCGAGGACTCATGCAAGCAGCTCTCGTCGCCGATAGAAGCTTGTCGACTCATCTTTTGGATATAACCTAGTTTATGTAAAACTTTGATCTAATTTCCTATCTGTATAAATCTTAGACCTGTTAGGTCTTGATATAGTCGTATTCTGTCAAAATTTTCCATCTTGGTTGATGTAAGGCCTACTTTTAGGCCATTTTTCCCGAACTAATTACATCTGCAATTCCAGTATTATTGATAGATATCTAATCATATGGAAATTGTCATCCAAATGTTGTCACGTTCAGCTAGTTATTCTATTCATTATGTTGTTGGACTATGGGGAGTTAGTCCATGGGACACATTCATAAATCATTTATTCTTATCCATGTCATCATCTTTTAAACATATAGTTAAAGATGCCTCCACGCAGAAGTACAAGGCGTAATCCAATCAACGAAACACTGATACCACCGCCTCCTCCACCACCACAACCACAAACTCAACCTCCTCTACCACCTAACCCCTTTGATGCCAACGTGTTCCAGGCAGGTTTCACAGCAGCAGTTGGAGCTGCTGTGTCAGCAATCAACACTCCTGTCCCTAGTGGATCGGGAACAGGTGCACTTCCCTCGAACCACGGCAAAAGCCATGGACACCCTCGGGAATGCACTTACAAGGATTTCACGAACGCCAAGCCCCGCAGCTTCAATGGAACTGGTGGGGTTATGGTGTTAAGGCAGTGAATCGAAAAGATGGAATCTGTCTTTGAAATCTGCGCTTGCCAGGAAAACAACAAGGTCAAGTTCGCAGCTTGTACCTTCTCCGATAGAGCACTAACATGGTGGAACGGCCATGTTAAATCCCTAACTCTAGTGGTGGCGTATTCCATCAACTTGGAACGCTTGAAGGACATGCTGATGAGAGAGTATTGTCCTCGGGGAGAAGTACAAAAACTCGAGCAGGAACTTTGGAACCTGCAAATGGTTGGATCTGAGATAGGAACCTACACGAATAGGTTCTGTGATCTGGAAAACTTATGCCCCGACATGGTTGCTCCCCAAAGCAAGAAAATAGAAAGATATATCTGGGGGCTGTCGCCCCAGATCCAGTCGAGTGTTATAGCTTCCAGGCCTATTACTTTTGACAGTGCCAAGGAACTAGCACAATCCCTCATTGATCACCGGAAACCTCATAACATAACAAGCCCTACTCCTGTACTACAAAAGCCCAACCCCGATCAGAACAAGAAGCGGTGGAATAAGAGGAAAAGAGGAGCTCCGCAAGGATCCTCCAATAAGCAACAACTTGTGGCGATCAATGCTGCCACAGTGACTCCTGTTGCCCCTACAAACCTCTTACCAGGAAAAACTTATGCCGGAACCCTTCCGAAGTGCACCAAGTGCAACTTCCACCACCACGGACCTTGTAAGGAGATGTTCTGCTCCAACTGCAACAGGAAGGGACACACCGTCCGTTACTGCAAGGCTCCAATAGCTCAAGCCGCCCAGGTTCCTAACGCTGGTATGGGCCAAGCTTGCTACGGATGTGGCGAGGTGGGCCATTACAAGAGGAACTGCCCTAAAGTGGGGATGGCTGGAGGAGTGAGAAGAGTTATGGCCCTAGGTCACGAGGAAGCAGTAGCTGATCCTACGATAGTTACTGGTACGTTCCTCCTCGATAATTCATATGCTTGCATACTTTTCGATAGTGGAGCCGAGAAAAGTTTTGTAAGTCACAAATTTGCACACCTGCTTAAACAAAAACCATGTGCATTAGATAATTCATTCACGGTAGAAATGGCTAACAGGAAAACAGAGAGTACAAACTGCATATACGTAGGTTGTACCTTAACTTTAGATGGCCATACTTTCAAGATAGATCTCATGCCAGTCACAATTAAATGTTTCGACGTTATCATCGGTATGGATTGGTTGAGTCTTCTTCGCACCGATATCTTGTGCTTTGAAAAAGCAGTTCGTCTTAACCTTCCTAACAATCAAACCTTAACTATCTACGGCGACAAACCTTGTACGAGCCTTCGTATCATTTCGTGCATTCAAGCCCAGAAGTGCTTGCGAAAGGAATATCATGCATTCCTAGCACACGTCGTCGATACCAGTCAAGAACTGAAGGACATCCAGAAAATTCCAGAAGTACGCGACTTTCCCGACATATTCCTAGAAGAACTTCCCGGTTTACCACCGCAACGCCAAGTCGAGTTCAGAATCAACTTAGTGCCAGGAGCTACCCCAGTAGCCAAATCTCCTTATCGCTTGGCACCGGCCGAGATGCAGGAACTTTCCAGTCAACTTAAAGAACTTCTCAAGAAGGGATTCATTCGACCAAGCTTCTCACCATGGGGAGCACCGGTCTTGTTCGTCAAGAAGAAAGATGGATCGTTTCGCATGTGCATCGACTATAGAGAACTCAACAAACTTACCATTAAAAATCGTTATCCCTTGCCCCGCATTGACGATTTGTTTGATCAACTTCAAGGAGCCAACTACTTCTCAAAGATTGATCTGCGATCCGGATATCACCAACTACGAGTGTTAGAGGAGGATGTTCCCAAGACAGCCTTCTGAACTCGTTATGGGCACTACGAGTTTGTAGTGATGCCATTCGGATTAACTAACGCGCCCGCAGTATTCATGGATCTGATGAATAGGGTGTGTCGTCCTTACTTGGATCAGTTCTTCATCGTTTTCATTGATGACATACTCATCTACTCTCGAAGTAAGGAGGAACATAGTCAACATCTCCGTAAAATCTTAGAAACACTGCGAGCGGAGAAGCTCTACGCGAAGTTCTCGAAGTGCGAATTTTGGATTCGACGAGTCGAATATTTGGGCCATGTGGTTAGCGAAGAAGGTATACACGTGGACCCCTCCAAGATTAAAGCCATTGAGAACTGGTCAGCACCAAAGACACCTACCGAAATTCGTCAATTTCTAGGTCTAGCTGGCTACTATCGCGGGTTCATTCAGAACTTCTCCAGCATAGCGAAACCTCTTACAACCCTGACCCAGAAAGGTGTGGCCTTTGACTGGGAAAAGAAACAGGAAAGAGCGTTCCAAACGCTCAAACGAGCCTTGTGCACCGCCCCGATACTATCCCTCCCTGAAGGGATAGAAGACTTCATTGTCTATTGCGATGCATCCAACCAAGGTCTCGGATGTGTTCTGATGCAGCGAGGTAAAGTCATCGCCTATGCCTCGAGACAGCTAAAGACACATTAGGTTAACTACACAACCCACGATCTTGAACTAGGAGCAGTGGTGTTTGCTCTGAAGATGTGGCGACAGTACCTATATGGTACAAAAAGCACGATCTTTACGGACCATAAGAGTCTAGAACAGATTTTCGACCAGAAAGAGCTCAACATGAGACAACGATGGTGGGTCGAGCTACTCAGCGATTACGAATATGAAATTCGTTATCATCCGGGTAAAGCCAATGTAGTAGCCGACGCCCTAAGTCGGAAAGAATATACTGGTCGTAGAGTTAAATCTTTGACTCTAACTATCCATTCACACTTGTCCACGCAAATTAAGGAGGCTCAGCTTGATGCTTTGAAACCTGAAAACGTGGCTGGTGAATTCCTTAGAGGGATGGATAAGAACTTGGAAGTCAAGGGTGGCGGAGCCTTATACCTCATGGATCGGATCTGGACACCGAAACACGGTGGCTTCAGAGATTTGGTCATGACCGAAGCTCACAACACACGTTATTCCGTCCATCCGGGTTCAGATAAGATGTATCTGGATCTTAAAAAGCTATACTGGTGGCCTAACATGAAAGCAGATATTGCTACCTTCGTGAGTAAATGCCTTACTTGTGCAAAGGTCAAGGTCGAATACCAGAAACCCTCCAGTCTTCTACAACAACCGGAAATACCAAAATGGAAGTGGGAGCGGATCACTATGGACTTCATAACCAAGTTACCCAAGACGACGGGTGGACATGATTCCATATGGGTCATCGTCGATAGACTGACCAAATCTGCACACTTCCTACCGATCAAAGAAACAGACAAGATGGAGAAACTTACCAGAACTTACATTAGGGAGATTGTAAGGCTGCACGGAGTTCCTTTATCTATCATCTCGGACAGAGATAGTAGATTCACATCGAGGTTCTGCCAATCATTACAAAGTTCCCTAGGAACTAGGCTGGACATGAGTACAACCTACCACCCACAGACCGACTGGCAAAGTGAGAGAACTATCCAAACCTTAGAAGATATGTTGCGTGCCTGTGTGATTGACTTTGGAAAAGCTTGGGATATTCACTTACCCCTAGTCGAATTTTCCTACAACAACAGTTATCACACGAGCATAAAGGCAGCTCCATTCGAGGCCCTCTATGGCCGAAAGTGCAGGTCCCCTCTGTGCTGGGCTGAAGTGGGTGATACCCAGTTGGCTAAGGGACGAGTTCCCGAAAGCACTCTCACGGGTCCGGAAATCATTTGGGAAACGACAAAGAAGATCGTTCAAATTCGTGAACGATTGAAAGCCTCTAGAGACCAACAGAAAAGCCACGCTGACAAGCGTAGGAAACCTTTGGAGTTCCAGGTGGGCGACCAAGTCCTACTGAAGGTCTTACCCTGGAAGGGCTTGATACGCTTTGGAAAGCGTGGGAAGCTCAATCCAAGATACAAAGGACCTTTTGAGATTCTTGCGAGAATCGGCCCTGTAGCTTACAAACTCAATCTACTGCAAAACTCAGTAACGTACATCCTACCTTCCACGTCTCGAACTTGAAAAAGTGTCTATCCGACGAGACTCTTGTTATTCCACTTGACGAGATCGAGATCAACGAGAGCCTCAACTTCGTGGAGGAACCAGTAGAGATCATGGACCGAGAAGTCAAGAAAACAAAACAGAGTCGTATCCCGATAGTGAAGGTGCGCTGGAACGCAAAGCGTGGACCGGAATTCACTTTGGAACGTCAGGATCAGATGAAACTGAAATACCCTCACCTTTTCGCTTAGTTATTTGTATTTCCTTATTTTCTTAAATTCTAATTTCGGGACGAAATTCCTTCTAACGGGGGGATGACGTGACAACCCAAAATTTCCATTCTGTACAAACTGTATCACTTCAATAGAAGTTGTAGCAGTCACAGTTAATTTTCAGACTTTTCGCGTAAGTTTGAGAAATTCAGGGTTTACACTTCAGGAAATATCAGGAGAGTGGGTGCACTATGGTTTGGTGCAACACTGTTATTCCAACACTCTAATTTATTAGGGATCATTAAAGGAATAAAAATATTTTCTGCCAAAATATCTCAGGACTATAAATAGATTTCTAAACCAAAATCATTCATTATTCACATTTCCGACTAGAGAAAAGCCATTTTCTCTCTGACGGATCTTCGGGTTTTTATACCAAAACGTGAGTAACTCTTTAAAGTATTGTTAGAGAGCTTTATACGTGTCTATAACATGTTTTAGAAGGCTAAAACATGAAATCTAGGAGTTTACACCTCGAGGTGTTCTTGAGCGGTAAACTCCCGAAACGAAGCCAAAACCGATACTTGTGTTATAATAAGGACTTAGATGCTTAGGTATACACATTAGGGACAAGAAAACAACCATAAATCACCCAATTTTTGGGAGTTCACGGCCCAAGAATTGCTTAGCCCGTAAACTCCCATTCCAATCTCAAAATGGTGATTTAAAGACTATAAGACTTAAAGGCTTTTATCTACGCTAATTCCCCAAGTAGAATAAGGTCTTAAACACATCAAATGACACAAATCAAAGTGAGTTTACGGCCCAAGAGAAGCTTAGGCCGTAAACTCCATAAGAATGGACAAAAGTGTGGTTTCAAGACACCTAAAGCCCTAGACCCCTTCACGGAATTGTTTCCTACAAAAATGAGGAACCTAAATACATAAAAATCACTCATCAAAGTGAGTTTACAGCCAAGAGAATGTTCTTGGGACGTAAACTCAAAAGGATGGCACCAAAGTGTGCCTAGGGTTCTCATTAGCTTTAAACAATTGTCTAGAACATATCCCACAAGTGCAAGAGGCTTGAAAGCAACTAAAACCCACCATACTTAGAGTTTACGGCCGTAAACTCTAAGGGTATTAGCCTTGAGGCCGTAAACTCCTAATTGGAGTACTTCTAGACCTTAAACCCTTCCAAGGACTTAGACACTAAGTTAGAACAATTCTAGAGAGCATTTGGGACTTCAAAACACACCAAACACACATATTTGGGAGTATACAGCCGTAAACTCAAGAGTTTACAACCGTAAACTCTATGTGTGATGGTTTATAGAGAGTAAACTCTCATATGGGGTCCTTTGGTAACCCTAAACACAAGTACCCTGTCCCACAATGGCTTATATGCAATCCTTATGGCTTAAAATACTTATATAAATTGTTTATATGCCTAGGATGTCTTAAACATTATCAATTAGTCAATTATGTCTAATTGAGTGCATATATGTGTGATTATATGTTCATTAGGATCGTAGTGTGTTCACAAGTTCTCGCTTGACACCTAGCAATCCGATACCGTTCATTTCATCCCAATCACCAACTACAGGTGAGTTCATACCCCTAATCAATGTTTTAAATGATTTTAAATGCTTTAAAGGGGGGAATACAAGTAGAAACAAACATGTTATTAAATCATTATTATGTATTTTATAACAGTGTTTTTCATTTAACAGATTTCACATACTACAAAATGTGATGCATGAAATGCTTTTAAATCTTAAAAACGCATTGTCATCAATTGTTTCACCTTTGAAATGTATATCAAAAATGACATCAAGTCATCGTTATTTATCGTTTCAAAAACCCATAAGATGTCTTATAAAACCATTTTACATTATTAAACTAAACTATACATGTACACTTATGTTCTTATATATGTATTGAGGTTATAGTTTACAGTTTTCATTTAGTTTCTCACACCCTTGAGTAGTAAGAGTGTATAAACCTACTTGAACAACCAATTACCTTCCAGAAAACTATCATGGGGATAATTTGGAGATATCAAACATAATTCCTATTACAAGGAATCACACAAGAGTCAGTTCATTCATGAGTCTATACTAGTACATTACCTGATACATGAGTACCTTTACATTTGATTACATGATACATGAGTACGTTTACATATACTTACATGATACATGAATACCATACATGAATACCGTTACTTAGATACATTATCTTGTACTCACTTACGTGGATACTTGTACCTAAAGTTATTAGGAAGATTTATTCGTACCTTCTGTGTAAATTTTCCTGCCTATCCCAGTTCAATGGGATGTCTATACAGGACTAACCATTCCGGAACCCAGCTGTTAGCAACATTGGGTGATGAACATCTACGGATGTCTAAGGTTGTTTCTGATATTAGAGGTCAGTTACGGAACTAACCATTCCTCCATCCTCTGTTGCAACAGAGGATGAGATGAAACTCTTCGGACGATCATTAGGTTAACGTTTTTATGGGATTAACCCCCCCCCCACCTCCACCCTGCTGCTGCTACAGAGGGTGAGTGGACAATCTTTGGATGTTCATCGGGTATACCTTTCGCTTCGGCGATGTCGTGGTAATCCTGGTCACCCAGGGTTAACACTTACTTGATTATACTTTTCCTATTTACTTTATTTTGTGATACTTTCACATAAATGAGGAGTTAGACCAAGTACTCTAGCACTAGTCAATAGAAAGGAAAAGCTATCATATTACTTACAAAACATTCGGGTCTTGGTAGAAGAATGCCTAGTCATTACAAAACATTCGGGTCTTGGTAGAAGACTACATTTCATACTTATAGAAAATAAGGGTTTTTCTAGGGTTTTCATACGTACAGCAACATTTTCATCTAACGATTTACATGGCCTTTATAACAGATTTTAACAAACAAGGCAATGACACTTATATACTTATGAATTCACCAGCTTTAAAGCTGATACTCGCTTTCAACATAACTTGTATTCTCAGGTCATCAGTAGACAGGTACGGAGGCCAGGTTTTTGAGAAGGCGGAGCAGACAAGTCTCATCTTTTATTTTGATTGTATATTTTTGGTGTCTTACTACAATGAAAGAAACACACATGTATTAAAACTTTACTTATAATGCAATGGATGATGTTGTTGCTTGTTTATTATATTACACTGTTGTGATACTGTACATGACGTCCTCCACCCCTGAACGTTTCCGCCGTTCGTGGTTTTGGATTGTGACAGTATAAATAGTGTAGGAGTTGGTCATTTGAGGGGTTGGATGCTCTAGAACTTTACTGCCAGTCTTTGAGTTGTACCTGACGATTTCTAGTGTTTAATCGTGTGCAAGCTCAATTCATTCATCTTATTGTGTTATTCTCGATTCATGTTTGTTTGATTATCAATTTTATATCTAGAATCGGACCTAACAACCAAGCAGTCGGTGCATTTCGGTTCCAAAAATTTAAGGAGCCGAAATAGACCGAGCGGTCGCTCCATTTCACTTGTCCAATTTTTAGTAAGAGATTTGAGGATTCGGTACCGACTCTGCCTCCATCATACCAAGGCCTTGTAAGATTCTGTTAAAGAGTGCTTCAAGTAATGCCTTAGTGAATATGTCGGCCAGTTGATCATTAGATCGAACAAAGTGTACTTCTATGTTCCCATCTTCAACATGATCTTTAATGAAGAGGTATCGAAGTGAAATATGCTTAGTCTTTGAATGTTGTACAGGATTGTGATAAATCCTTATCGCACTTTCTGAGTGACAATAAAGAGGTATCTTCTTCATGCTCAGCCCATAGTCTCTCAGTTGACTTTAAATCCAGATGACTTGAGAAGTACAAGAGGCTGCAGCAATATACTCAGCTTCGGCTGTGGATAACGACACGCAAGTTTTCTTTTTGGACTGCCAACTAACAAGTTTTCCATCGAGAAACTGGCATCCACCTATGGTACTCTTTTTGTCCAGTCCACATCCTCTAAGATCAGCATCAGAATAAGATTAAATAAAGAATCCAGATCTTGTCGGGTACCAAAGACCGAGAGAAGAAGTTTGCTTTAAATAACGGAATATATTCTTTACTGCAACCATGTGAGGTTCTTTTGGATTTGCTTGAAACCTGGCACAATAACACACAGAAAACATAATGTCTGGTCTACAAGCCGTTAAATACATAAGTGAACCTGTCATTTGGCGATATTTTGTTACGTCAACAGCCGGTTTTTCCAGAGATGGTGTTAGTTTAGTGTCAAATGTCATTGGAACTTTTACTTTGGAATCACCCGTCATACCGAATTTTGTTAGTAAGGTTTTCGTATAAGCCTCCTGGTTGATGAATATACCTTCTGTTCCGTGTCTAATGTTTAAACCAAGAAAGAAATTAATTGAACGCATTGTGCTCATTTCAAATTTAGTTTCCATCAGTTTTCTGAATTCAGTTGTTAATCTAGGATTCGTAGAGCCGAAAATGATATCATCAACGTAAATTTGAACAATCATTAAGTGTTCGCCTTCTTTCTTTCGAAAGAAGGTTGGGTCAACCGAACCTTTCTTAAATTTTGACATTTTCAGAAAGCGAGTTAAGGTTTCATACCAGGCTCTCGGTGCTTGCTTTAATCCATACACAGCTTTATCTAGCACGTAGCAATGATCAGGGAATTTCTCATTTACAAACCCAGGTGGTTGTTCCACGTAGACTGTATTCTTCTAATTCCCCATTCAGGAAGGAACATTTGACATCCATTTAAAAAACTTCGAAGTTTTTATTAGCTGCATATGCCAAAAAGATCCTTACCGATTCCAGCCTAGCTACCAAAGCGAATGTTTCTTCATAATCTATCCCTTCTTCTTGAAAGTATCCTTTCACAACCAGCCGAGCCTTGTTGAGAATAACATTCCCTTATTTATCCAACATATTTCTGAAAACCGACTTCAGTCCAACTACAGAGGCATCCTTTGGTGTAGGTATCAACCTCCAAACTCGGTTTCGTTCAAAATTCATTAAGTTCATCTTGCATTGCCTGGACCCAATCTGAATGATCAAGAATAGCATTTACCGTTTTGGGTTCTATCGTTGAAACAAATGAATTAAACATACAGAATTCCACTTTGGAGAATAATGTAGTTTGTTTCGCCTTTATTTGAGACCGAGTGAGAACATTTTTAGATGTTTCACTAATTATTTGTTCTTTGGGATGGTCTCTAGTCCATTTCACCAATGGAGGATAATTTGGGTCATATTCTGGATCCAATTTGGCATTCACTTCTTCTTCAGCTTCTGATGTATTACCCTCGCCTTCATCAGTTGTGCTTTCAGTCTCTTTATCCCCCTCAACTGGTGAAGTATAACCTTCGTCTTGACTTAATTTTGCATCTGCTGTGGAATTAGAGTTCTCCCCCTCGGTTGTACTACTAATAGGTGGACTTTAAGCCGAACATTCCTCCTTTTCCGAGCCTTTAAGAGAAGGAGACGAAGCTGAATGCTCCCCTAGAAAGATGATTTACTTGTTTCTGTTGGAGTTGAACTTTCCCCTTGTAATGATGGATCACTTTTAGCAGTTAGAGGTTCATTTTCCATCTCCTTAGTAGCTTCATTGATAATTTTCTGAAGATTTTCAACTTTGTTATCTTTGGCTTTCGCTTCTGAGGATGCTACTTTTTCCAGTTCATCAAATAGTCGTATGTATTCTTCAAACAAGTTGGCTATAGGAAACGAGACTTGTCCTGACTCTGGAAAAATTTCTCCCAGATCACTTTCTTTTCTTTGGACTTTCCTCATATAGCTGTCGTCGAAGGTAACATAGTAAGTTTCTTCAATTCGTTTTGAACGTTTGTTCAATACTTTGTATGCTTTTGATGTTAGTGAGTATCCCAGAAAGATTCCTTCATTGGCTTTAATATCAAACTTGTTTTTATTTTCTTTCGAGTTGAAAATGAAACACCTTGAACCGAAAATATGAAAGAATTTGATATTCGGCTTTCTGTTGTTCAGTATCTCATACGGAGTTAACGAGAATCTTTTGTTCAATAGAGACCTATTTTGAGTGTAGCACGCGGTTGCCACAACATCAGCCTAGAAGTATAATGGAAATGAAGCAAAACTTAGCATAGTTCTGGTTGCCTTACACAGAGAGCGGTTTTGTCTTTCAACAATGCCATTCTGTTGTGGTGTATAAGGAACCGAGAAGTTATGAGTTATTCCCTTGTCAGCCAGAAATCCAACAAAATCATTATTCTTGAATTCCAGACCATTATTGCTTCTTATATTCCTCACTGTTTTCCTCAGCTGCACTTCTATTTTCTTGATGAATGATTTCAGCTTGGGAGTAGCATCTGATTTCTGTTTAAGAAAGAAAACCCAGGTGAAGCGAGAAAATTCATCTACAATTACGAGAATATACTTACTTCTACTGAAGCTTTCAATAGCCGAAGGTCCACACAAGTCGATGTGCAAGAGTTCCAGTGCTTCAGCTATCTTTGTGTTGATCCATGTAGGGTGACTCTTTTTGCTTTGTTTCCCCATCTCACATGCTGCGCACAGATGATCTTTGTCAAATTTGTGAAGAGGGAGTCCACGTACATGATCAGCGAGCACCAACTTATTAACGTCTTTGAAGTTTTGGTGCGAAAGTCATCTATGCCACAACCAACTATCATTCGTGTTTGCCTTTGTTAGCAAGCATATTGCTGATTTCCCTTATATGGGATTGAGATTTAATGGGTACATGTCTCCCTTAGATTCAGATTTCAGAAGAACCTTCTTGGATTGTTTCTCAATTATCTCTGAACCTTCATCATCGAATGATACTTTTAAACCTGTGCCCACAACTAATTGTGACACACTTATGAGGTGGTGTTGTAATCCTTCTACGTAAGCCACTTTTCGAATTGTGAAGTCACCGTTTCTTATCATGCCATATCCCTTGATTATTCCGAAAGAGTTATTTCCATATTTCACACAGCCACCGTTTTTCAACGACCGAAATTCTCTAAGTTCTTCCTTCCTCCCTGTCATGTGACGTGAGGAGCCACTATCTATGTACCATTCTTTGTCGAACTGCTTGTCACTCATTACCTGCGAAATTAAGCAGATTTAGGAACCCAAAGTTGCTTGGGTCCTTGTGAGTTTTTCACAGAGATAGGAATAGCAGTAGAAATATCAACAAAGTAAATTCTTTTTACTAATGTGGTCTGATCTTTTCTTTTAATTGTATATACTTTAATTTTTGTTTTATCTTGTTTGAATTTAAGTTCGTTGGATAGTTTGCTTAATGGTTTTTGTTTCCTACAATTAGCTGATGATTGCTTATTGTCGCTCCTAGTCTCAGCAGTCAGTGTTTCTTTTCCTTTGAAAGATGCTTTGCTTTGAGGTTTGTTGAATCCGAAACTGGATTGACGACCGAAACTGGGTTTATGACCGAAAGTGGATTTTCCTTTGTTAGGAGAACCAAAACTAGGTCGAGGACCAAAACTGGATTTTCGGTTCTCAGACTTGGAATTGTAAGAACTTTGGTTGAATTCGTCTGTTACCTTTTCCTTTCCTTTGCCCTCTGATATCTTCTTTGGAGGAACATAGTTGGAATTTTGTGAATTCCGGTAACTTTTTCGCTCATTTAAGTTCTTTGCATACCTTTGATTTCTTAAGCGTTTTGCTCAGCCAATTTCTTCTACGATTTGTGCATGTTGAAGCTTTCCTTCTGCTTCTCTTTTTGAGTTTCGGTTGTTTTGACCGGAGCTTTCGGTTCTTCTCTTTGTTCTATAGGAATGTCCTTGGTTCCACTCGTGCTTGGTTTGTCGGACCCTATGGGTTTATTCAAAGGTTCAGCCACATATCTTCCTTTAGGTTTCCAGGAGGTCTGCTTAGATAAACCTACAGTTTCGTCTGCAATATCTATGGGAGCCGACCAGAAGAACTCTTCGCATACTTCTGCATTATCTGCTTCCACTAGGACTCTTAGTTCTTTTGTTTGTCTATGAGTAACTCCTTCAGTTGCATACACTTGATTTGGTACGGTTTGAACCTTTTGATAAACCATAGCTTTTTCTTTAAGATTCTTTTCCTTATTCTTTGCTAGACGATAAAATTCAACCAAATCTTCTAAGATCAATGGTTTCTCATTCTCAGTTTCGCTCTTTGTGAACTCAGAGCAATCATCTACATCTTCAATGGATATTTCACTTATTTCATCAAATTCAGATGCGTTGCCTAATTTTTAATTTATCATTTTCATCTAAAATGTCTTTTAGCATACATTTATGTTCCTTTGAGTCTATGAAGGTTTCTATTTTGTCTAGACCAATTTTGGGCCGGAAGGCAATATGTTATGGGCCGGAAGGCAATATGTTATGGGCCAGAAGGCGAATACGTTATGGGCCGGAAGGCGATTATCTCATGGGCCGGAAGGCAATATGTTATGGGCCGGAAGGCGAATACGTTATGGGCCGGAAGGCGATTATCTCATGGGCCGGAAGGCATTGTGCAGGGACCGGAAGGTCAGGGCCTGGAAAGGCGTATGTGCGTAAGGTGTATATTAGGGAACTCACTAAGCTTTGTGCTTACAGTGTTTTATGTTATGTTGTTTCAGGTTCTTTCAGTAACGTGGGATGGCACCGGCTCGATTGTACACACCAAAGAAAGAGTTGTATTCTGGAGGATCCTGGTTTTCTACTAAGTGAAAATGGAACTATGTTTTTGTAATTCAAATGTGTATGAGATTTTCAACAAGTGTTTTAATATTAATTTGATTAAATAAAATGAAAATTTTTGCCTTGAAATTTATGGTGTTACAAATTGGTATCAGAGCCTTGGTTTGAGGGATTCGGATGCGTCTACGGGTAAATCTGGACTCAAACCGAGGAAGTAAGAAAAAGTTTTCAAATAAATAGTTTTCTAAAAAATGAATAAGAGTTCAAAGAGAAAACAAGAAAGAGCAGTGTGTACAATCAGCCAGAGCCAGACGGTGATTTCCCAAAATACCCTTACTTTTGAGTTATGAAATATTTATTATGCACTTATGAGATATTATTGCATGTTAGAGACAGGCTAGGTATTTCATATCTTAGGACTAGAATGGCCTGATTTGTGATGCCTTAGCCTAGGGTTTGTTGTTATATGTGCGTTATGCTTTTGAATATGTGATGAATGAGAGTATCCAGTTAGAACGCACGAGGTGTAGAACTACAGAGTTCAGTGGTACTTCCGAGGACGAGCCGAGAAGGTGGAGCTATTACAGATAGGGAGTCCTATATATTCTTCGATGCTCGAATGTTGCTTGCTTTGTGCTTTGTGGAATTCTCGATGATGGGAGTCAGCTACTAAGTGAGTGTGACGATATTCAGGAGGTAGATGGCTGGCATCATTAGGAGCTCTTCAGCAACTGATAGCAAAGAAGTGGGTGGACGGCGGAAGAGACTAGGGAGTAAACCTAGCCGGATAAGTACGATGAAAGAGTAGAGGATTTCGCTGGGGAGCGAGCACGTGCGATGGGATTGGTGAAAAAGCAGGTCGAGCAGCTACTTAGGAGCTCTGGGATGGTCCGTGTGGAAAGTATGGGTAGATGCGGCAGGTAGTATGGGCCCATACTACTGAAAGCAGAGGACCCATACTTGATACAGGGAGTATTCTGGAGGCCCTAAGGAGCGGATTGCAGAGTGATGTTATGGTCCGGGTACCATACATCGGAGCAGACTGAGGAGTGATGTCATGATTCGAGTACCATACATCGGAGCAGATTGAGGAGTGATGTTATGGTCCGGGTACCCTACATCGGAGCAGATTGAGGAGTGATGTTATGGTTCGAACACCATACATCGGAGCGGATTGCAGAGTGATGTTATGGTCCGGGTACCATACATCGGAACAGATTGAGGAGTGATGTTATGGTTCGAACACCATACATCGGAGCGGATTGCAGAGTGATGTTATGGTCCGGGTACCATACATCGGAACAGATTGAGGAGTGATGTTATGGTTCGAGCACCATACATCGGAGCGGATTGCAGAGTGATGTTATGGTCCGGGTATCATACATCGGAACAGATTGAGGATAGATGTTGTGGTTCGAGTACCATACATCGGAGCAGATTGAGGAGTGATGTTATGGTCCGGGTACCATACATCGGAACAGATTGAGGATAGATGTTGTGGTTCGAGTACCATACATCGGAGCAGATTGAGGGGTGATGTTATGGTTCGGGAACCATACACCGGATCAGATTGAGAAGGGATGTCATGGGATGAGTACCATGGTTCGTAGTGAATGATGCTTGTGGTTATCTTGTTATCCGGTCATGATCAATGAGGTAGAGATCGGGCACGATGGGCCTTAGGCCTGCAGACGATGATTGAGTGTGGAGAGGCGTCCTTCGAGAGGAAAGGCGAGTGCCTATCAGAGTATTTTGGTAAGGAGTTAAAGGGAGAGGAAAATTTCGATCTGAGTTGAGCAATCAGTCGATAAGGGAGAGGTCACCTTCTAGGTGGGTATTGCTAATTATGTTGTGTGCAAGATACGAGAGGTCTGACGTTTCAGTTTTGGATTTTGGGGGGGCACACCCTGCAAGTCGTTATCGGTGATGATTTTCCCCAGAGTATCAGGGAGCATGTGTGCCGCGAGGCAGTGATTTATCGTGAGCAGACAGTCAGTTGGGACTGAGGTAGTCGAGGACCACACTACACCCAATTGGGAATATTAGGATGTGTTGTAGTGGTAGCAGTGGGGAGTTCAGTCGAGTTTTGCAGTGCAGAGAGTTTTCGTCTATGTTGAGAGTGGGTCCCTGTCCTTGGGACAATTCCGGTGTTGGAACATTGGTTGATGAGTTGAGGTGAGAGGAACGACGATTCTGCGGTGCAGTCTATGAGCCAGGGATGTTATTGAGCAGTTGAGATGCTTAGTATTGGATTGGTATGAGATTTGGAACGATTAGAGAAAGTCGTGATGAGGAGTTCTTAAGGAGTTCATTAGAGGTTCAGAGTATAGGGGGTCGATTGATTCCCTTAAGGGGGAATTATCGGGCGTTGCGTAGCACTTCCTCGGAGCAGGTGCGATTTCGATGGTGGAAAAATAGTCGTGGGTTGGTGGAGTGCTAATTGGAGATGGTTCGAACCCCAAGTGGGAGAGAACCGGGTGCAGTACATAAGAAAGCAAAGATTTGTCAAGAGTGGTTATAAGTGAAGTATAGAGATATGCTATAAGAAATCATGAGACCAGAGGTGTCGGTGATCGAGTGAAGAGGTCAGAGTGAGTTAATACGGGAAGTACTTGAGGAGGAGAACGAATGTACTTATGACAGGTGATTGGTGTTGTTGCAAGAAGATAGAGAAATATTGGGCAGCCAACTTCCGAGGCTGGTGTGCGTATCCTTGTTTGGATTTTGAGCATCGGAAGAAGGGTTTCAGAGAATTATCAGCATATTTCGTAGCGTCAGCGTTTTCTCGTTTTCCAAATCGAGAAAATTAGATGCACCGAAGTTGTAAGGTGGGAAATGAAGATCTAGTTATGGGGTTCAGAGAGAATGTATTATTGTGTCTACATGATGTTTGGGGCAGGAGATCAGTGGTTGTGGCAGTATTCTAGGCTATTCGGGTATGATATCCTTACTTCGGAGTTATTCGGAAATCCTGAATTGAATCGACGTGTGGTGTATCAAGTATCTGCGGATCTAGTGGGAGTCTTCGAGTATGGACATTCAGGGAGACTATTTGAAAGAATGGATTTTCGCAAGGTGGGCGTTCGTTATGTTGATTGCCTCCATAGTCTGTGGTGAATATTCGAGTCGCAGTACTCACTATTCAGAAGATGTTGTGATACCGCGTGGAGTCGCAGTACTCATTAAATGGCAAGAGAATGCGATGTTGGAATGTTTTCCGAGCAGTGTATGGTGTGGAAGAGTTTTGGGCTTGAGTAGTCCTATTATTGAGTTTTTGGAGCCTAGATGTTGAGTCGGGGGGCAAGACGGGGGTGTCCGTCTCTGTCGGAAGATGCGGGGAGATACGCAAGGAATATGCGCAGCAGAACCCAGAGATTAGAGTTGATACGATCCTCGGTTGGATTGTATTGCTCGCACGAGGAAAAGAGAATTTTGTGAATTGCGTGTCACTGGGTCGGGATAGTGGTCACATGGAGAAAGTTAGTGGAATATTTGGATCATGAGATGGGTGACAGTTGGGGGCTCAGATGTGGAGCCAAAAGTTGATCCAGTACTCAGTCTTGAGGAGGAATATGGGAAAGGAGCTTATCATGATGACATCTGAGGACACTTTAGAGAGAGTAAACGATCCAGACGCTCGAAGACATGCTTCGGGCATGTACATTCGATTTCTGAGGAAGCTGCGGTACGTATTGATTCTTGGTTGAGTTGTCTCATATCAGCAGCCATCATTAGTGCATTGTATGCCGCCCTTTGAGCTATTGCATAGGAGGTGGTGTCGGACCCTCATTTGCTGAGGAGAGGTAACGCATGGAACCGAGAGTCCTTGCAAGCAGATCCAGAGCATGTACGGTGCATGGAGTGTTGGCAAGGTCGTCAAGCGGATTTCCCTAGGTAAGGGAAGAGGAAGGTATGTTGGGACTAGTGCAGCATGTGTATATGATTACAAGAGGAAGACTCGTGAGAGTTGCTCTGAGAATGAGAATGGGTCTCTCAGTCGTTCCAAAATGGATAAAGTGGGCTTAGGATCGGGGATCCGGTGATTTATGGTTTCCTAACCCTTATGGGTCGAGTGATCGTTGAGATTTAGAGCAGAGTTACATCTTGGGTAATTCTCGATTACAGGGAGTGGTGGACAGTACAGAGATCGTGCTTGAGTCGATAGAGCAGATGCAACAGGTTAAACAGAGGATAATGATCGTCTAGTGTTGACAGGAAAGTTATGCAGACAGACGCCGTTACGAGCAGGTGTTTCAAGTCGGCGACTTCGTACTTCTGACGGTCTCTCCTTGGAAAGGGGTGATCCGATTCAGGAAGAGGGGCAAGTTGGGGCCCCGATATGTTGGGCGTTTTCGTGAAGGTGCGAAGGTAGGACGGGTGGCCTATCGTTTGGAGCTGCCAACGGAATTGGGATGGATCCATGACACTTTTCATGTGTGGCAATTGAAGAAGTGTATAGCCGATGAGTCAGCAGTGGTTCCACTAAAGAACAATTAGGTGGATGCGAGCCTGTGTTACGATGAGAGGCCAGTGGCCATCAGGGATCGGAAGATCAAGGTTCTGAGGAACAAGGAGGTACCTCTGGTATTGGTTCGGTGGTAACCTCGGAAGAGATCGGAAGTGGCTGGGGAGCCGGAACGTGAGATGCGGGAGCAGCATCCGGCACTAATTTCAGAGTGAGACTTCGAGGGCGAAGTCTGTTTCTAGTGGGGGAGAATTGTAACAGCCCGAAATCTCGAAGTATTGTTAAATCACATTTTGGGGTGTTTTAGAGGGGGGACTCGGCGAGTTGGAGCTTGACTCGCCGAGTAGGAGCACGGACTTGGTCGCGGGTTCGCGACTGGACTCGACGAGTCCAGATATGGACTCGGCGAGTCGACGCTGTTCAGCGGAAACCCTAGCCGTTCAGTTTTGGGACGTATATAAGGGATCTTAGGTCGTCATTGTTCGTCTTTTGGCCGATTGAGAAAAACCCTAAGCGACTGTGGCATCTAGAGCAAGCTTGAAGGCCATTAGTGACCTTGAAGGAATTTGTTAGGCAAGAAGAGGAAGGGTTTTGGCCAAAGGAAGATCAAGGGGATCGAGTTCTGAGGTTTGGGGACACAGAGAGTACGTTTTCAGGTAATACTTCGGATCATTCCTGTTATTTTGATGTGTACACGGATTTAGGGTTTATGAAACCCATTTGGTGATTAGATGGATTATTATGTTGTTACCCAAACGTTTATACCCCAGTAATAGGATGTTTAGAGGTCCAGAAAGTCCCATGATTGTGTATTTCGGGACCATACGTATTTCTGGAAGCAGTTGATCGACTGCATGGCATGGACTTGCCGAGTCGGATGAGTAGACTCGGCGAGTAGCTTGAAGATTCACTGGGACTCGCCGAGTTGTTCTTCAGACTCGGCGAGTGGATTCGGGGTGGCCCCGCGATTCTTCCACGAGGAACTCGTCGAGTCAAGAGAGATACTCGACGAGTAGAAAGGGAACATCCAGGAAATTGTGAGGACGACTAGACTCGCCGAGTCGCCAGGGTACTCGCCGAGTCCAGTCGAGATGACCATGGACCGTTGACCAGAGTTGACCTATGTGTGATTTCTTAGGGTTAGTTAACGTGGAAGATAAAAGTATTAATAAGAGATATATTGTTATAGGGAGCTTGTAGCTCGGCGGATCAGGTGCAAGTGATTTCAGGAGTTGCTAACTTCCAGCATCCACGAGGTGAGTCTTCTCACTATACTGTACCCGGAAGGGTTTGATTGTGTGACCGGAAGGTCGAATATGTTATGTGTTATGTTTATATGCTATAAATGGAAAGTTAGTTGTTACGCGTGATATGCATGTTTATATGGGCCGGAAGGCAAAGTGTTATGTGACAGAAAGGTCAGGTATGATATATGATATATGTGCTTTATGCGTTAGAGTAAATGTATTATGTGTCGTATATGTTTTTGGGCCGGAAGGCAATATGTTATGGGCCGGAAGGCAATATGTTATGGGCTGGAAGGCGAATACGTTATGGGCCGGAAGGCGATTATCTCATGGGCCGGAAGGCAATATGTTATGGGCCGGAAGGCGAATACGTTATGGGCCGGAAGGCGATTATCTCATGGGCCGGAAGGCATTGTGCAGGGACCGGAAGGTCAGGGCCTGGAAAGGCATATGTGCGTAAGGTGTATATTGGGGAACTCACTAAGCTTCGTGCTTATAGTGTTTTATGTTATGTTGTTTCAGGTTCTTTCAGTAACGCGGGATGGCACCGGCTCGATTGTACACACCAAAGAAAGAGTTGCATTCTGGAGGATCCTGGTTTTCTACTAAGTGAAAATGGAACTATGTTTTTGTAATTCAAATGTGTATGAGATTTTAAACAAGTGTTTTAATATTAATTTGATTAAATAAAATGAAAATTTTTGCCTTGAAATTTACGGTGTTACACCAGCGGTGACCATCAAGCACTTTCCGGCCGAACCTTCTTCCGTTGCCACATAAGCCCTTCCATGGGTGGGCTTTCGTACTTCTTCATCCTCAGAGTCGGTTGACCACACTTCCACACCACCGAACTCATCTTCATCACTCTTTTCGTGCACAATAAAAGCATTCATTGTACCTTTTGTGCCACTATTCGTCTTTTTATTCTTGATCTCTTCCAGCCTTCGCATATAATATGCCTCATCATCTTCCCCATCTCGCTTCTCAGCTAATTTTCTCAACATACAATCCTTGGCAAAGTGGTTCTTGCCATAGCAGTAGTTGCAGTCGTATCCCCAGTCTCCTGCAAGTTTGCTCTCACTTTTGTCTTCAGTCTTTTGAGAGGCGACCTTTGCTTCATCCTTCGCCTTCTCGGAACTATAACTTCCTTTCCAGTTTTAGTTCTTGTTGACAAGAAATTTTCTTCTAGCAAACTTCTTCGGATTTGTGACCATCATAGCATATTCTTCGTTTGTTAGGTCATATTCCGACACATCCGACTCCTCTTCTTTTTCTGCAATATTCTTTCCTTTTGAGATAAGAGCCAGTGATCCCATACCAGAGACCACTTTCACTTCTTTGGTTACTTCACTTTCATGGGACTTAAGGACTCCCACAAGTTTTGCAAGCTAGTAAGATTTGAACTGCTCATGCGCTTTTACGGTAGAGATCGGTTCTCAGTCCGTTCATGAAAGTCACCTTTTGCTGAATTATCTTTCTTTCTATTCCATGCTTGACCATTCTGCTGAGAAGATGATTGAACCGATCGAACATCTGTACAATTTTTTCCTCTGATTTCTGTTTGAACGCTCCAAATTCTGACAGCAACAAGGTTTGTGTTGAGTGTTCTAGATCTTCATCAGTTGAATAGAGTTCTTTCAATCTGTCCCAGATTTGTTTAGCAGTCAAACACGAACTAACCAACCGAAAGGTGTCGGATTGCGAGGCGAATCTTATCATTCGCATAGCTTTCACATTACATAGTAATTTGTCTTTCTCATCCTGTGGCATCTTCTGCTCATCTGCCACCAGCTTATTGTACTCCTTCTGAGTCTTGACAGTGGTGTTCATTCCCGAATGAACAAACGGTCCGAGAGTAATGGCTTCCCAAATGAGATAGCCATCATCTTCAGAACCGATCACGTAGTCTTCAAAGTGAAGTGCCCATACTTTGTATTCTTGAGTATAGAGTATGGGTATCCTTGTTGTAGATCCAATGTTGTTCGAGATGTTAATGGGATTTGTTAGTGAATCGTCGTGATACATGTTGAGTTTTTAGAATCAGACTTTTATACTCGAGATTAGGGTTTTATCTAAAACACAGTTGCCTTCGAAACGAAGAAGACGACTTGGTATTTATGCGATAAAAGCGGAAACCCTAAGGAATTCTAAATACAAAAGAACAGTGTATTGATCAGACAGACTCCTGCTCTGATACCAATTGTTAGAACAAAGTTCTATCAGAATCGATTCATTTTAGCAAAAATTTAAACTTTCGTATTCTATGAAATTCTTTAAACAAACATATCTTATTCGTTTTATGTCATATTGACATTTTGTTTTTTCCAACGTGTAATTTAAAGATTGTAGATGATTTTAGTGTATAATTTTGTTGTTTTTGGTGTTATATTCGATGTAGTTATAATCCTTTAAAGATGAGATATCAAAACTAAAATATTTTAGCTTTTCAGAAAGAAATTTAAAATTTTGTATTTTGTGAAAATCTTTAAAAAATAATATATCATTCGTTTTAAGTCAAATTAACATGTGGTGTTTTCCAACATGTACTTTATAATTTGTACATGATTTTAGACTATAATTTTGTTGTTTTTGAGGTTATATTCGATGAGTTACAATCCTTCAAAGATGATATATCAAAGCTGAAATATTTCAGCTTTTCAGCAATAAATTTAAACTTTTGTATTTTGTGAAAAATTTTAAACTAACATGTTTTATTTTTTTTTTAAGTCGAATTAACATGTGGTTTTTTCCAACATATAATTTAGAGTTTGTAGATGATTTTAGATATAATTTTATTGTTTTTGGTGTTATATTCAATAAGTTACAATCCTTCAAACAAACTGTATAAAGTTTAAACAATTAAAGTTTGACCAGTACATATGACATAAGAAAGAAAAACTTTATTCATTTAAACAAATTGTAACGTATCAAAACAACAACATATTTGATTGGTTGAAAATGATGTTGCCTCCCATTGTTATTACCACGCCTCTTCCCATAACATGAGGGTGGGGTGGTGTTCTTCATGTTATAACTAGATTACGGGGTTGCCACCTCAGCCATAATGATGTTATGGTGACCCATACCCAACACTCTAACCCATCCAAGATCTACCAGCTTGTTCCCTAGTTGTACTTAAGGACGAAAACGGAAGGATTTGGAGGTGAGGTGAGGAATATGGACGAAAAACCTTGTTCCCGAGATTAAATTATGGAAGGAAAGTGAGGGGAGGTGAAGGATTTTGAAGCCCCATTTTCCTTCCAAATTTTCCTCCCAATTTGGGCGGATTCGGGAAGAAAACTTGAAGGGTACGTACACTGAATATATTATGGAGCATAATACCCTCAACCCTATTTATAAAAATCACGTAGTCGCATAATCAATACCTCCCTATACAAAATTTTCATTCATCCATCCCTGTTCAAGTCGACTCTGCAGTTCAAGTCGACCCCCTGATCAGGTATGTCTTCCATATCCCTGTACAATCTTCTTGCTCAATTCCTCCATCTAATCATCTTGAAACCATTGAATATGAAAAGATTATAAAAAACTGCATGTGACTTCACTTGTTCGATGCTTCATGTCATCTTCGTTTTGTTTTTTTTTTTATTCATGAATCACATAAATTACATGAATATGAGAGGTTATACATGTTTTTCTGGCCTAAAACACAAAGACTAATGTTACTAGGTTATATATTACAATTTATGTTATGATGGTAACCTTGCCATTGGCTTTTTCAAGTCTATCACATATAGCTTTCATATCAGACGCATAGTCTCTTACATGTACATCCTCACAATTAACCCACAAGTCTCAAGATTCCTTAATATATTGTATATGTTGTTGTTCTTAATGCCAAGTTCCTTGGTAAGATCATTATGGGTTATCCCATCTGTTTTATAGCAGTAAAAGTAGAGTAAGATCAAAAACCTTATGCATAGTTTTAAACTTCAAAGTGGTCCAAGAGATAGGATATGAGCAGACTTCGAGTTCAATTTCACATAGCTAATATACGATGCAAACCTAACCTAACTAAATTCTGAATCATTATCCATATCAGTTTAAATGTCATGTTCTTCAAACTCCAGTAAAATACACATAGAAGGTTGTAAAAGACATGTAGTTTTGAGTTTTTTGTTCCAGATCTTTGAGTGTTTTATTGAACTTGTTATACATCAAAAGAATATTCTTAATTAATGTCTTATTTATAAAATCACCACACATGAAATAGCAACAATTTTTTGAAAGGAGTAATGTATACATAAACTTGTGCCATGATTTTTTCATTGAGATTTTTTTTTCTTTTTCTTGATCAAGTGAATTTTTAGTATTAGGAAAGTGCCATGACCAGCCAAGATGATGATGGTTGTCACACCCCCAAACCAAGGATGGCGGAAACGTCCGGGGGTGGATGACTTCATGTAGAGTATCACAACGATGAGTATAATAGTGCTCAAAGTAAATACAACCAACACAAATATAATTGAAAACGTTACATCAAAGCACATGTTTACATGATTCACATCAATTACATTATGATACAAAATGAACTGTTTGACGATTTATCGTCCCATCCTCAAAACGTTGTTGATTTCCTGTTTTCACTGAATTCCTGAGAATACAAGTAGTTTTGAAAAGTGTCAACACAAAGGTTGGTGAGTTCATAAGAGATTTCGTTAGAAAAGTAAATCGTTTTCCTCGAAAAAGCGTTAGAGTATGTATCCAGAAAATCCGATATTTTCTTTAAAATTTGTGTAATGTAGTCTTATGACTGAAGACCAAAATGTATAAGTAACCTTTCTTATTAGTAGAAAATGTTATGTATTTAAATGGACATGGACGCTTTTGAATTAAATGAAATTTCTGTACGTTCTCATGTTTGTTAATACATTATATATATGTAGTCCTAAATTAGAGGACCGAGTAATAACAAGTATTGACCATACTTAAAGGTATAAATGTGGTTTCAAATGATGTGTAGTCGTAACTACCAAAACCAAAAGTGTACAGTAAAATATGTACTCATAGAGATAAAAAGTGATTTTAAATCGACATAAAAGTCATTTAGGTTTTAAAAATAAAATCCCGTAAACTTATGGATTGTTATATCCTATGTGAGTCGCTATAATCATACTATGACTGTGTGAACCTGCCACGACGTTCTCAGGCGTCGCGAAAATTAAAATGACATTTGTCACCCGTAGACCTGCAGGTCCAACTGTAGCTAGCAGAAAGGTGTGGGGTGTCAAACCCAATATAGATCTATATACAAGTATCACGTTCTCCCTCAAGGAGATTCTGATTATAACTACCAGGAATTATATCCCGCACTCGGACGTACGGGGAGAGAGAGAGAGAGAGTCTCACAATATAGGTTAACAAGTTTACGTGAAATGTGTGTGAATATAAATCTTTCTTGTATGAATGTACCCTTTTTGTACGAGTGTGTTGAGTGATGTATCGTAAACTATACCTATTATAGTTTATCTAAAATGTATGTAATATGTATAAACTCTTTTATTAAAATGTATTAGTGTTATGAATTTACTAAACTATACTTTTTATAGTTTAATATACGTGTTCTAAAATGAATGAATAATATTTATTATGAATGACTTGGTTTCAGTTCATGATGATAAACTAACAACGAAAAACATTCAATGATTAGAACTTATGATTATACACTTTGCTCAACATAATACAAAGTGTTATGATATTTACATGCTGTTGGCTAACTTTAGCCATTCTGCACTGTTTTGGAAAAATCATAGAAAATTCATAAGAAGTCGAAAACTAGATCCGTAAATTCTGAGAGTTTGAAAAATGTGTCTAGTTTACTCATAATTTTTATCACGATTTTTAACGACCTCCAACTTGGGTGAATAAGTCCAAAATCACAAACTGGTCCGGATTGTTGTTTGAAATGATAGGCAGTTTTGTAAAAATCACCATAAATTGTAGAAAAATCGTATGGAGATGTGCAAGTAGCCATTTTAAAGCTAAGAACTTGAACTATTTGCACCTTGTACAGTTTTGAAAACAAAAATGTTTAAGATACCCAAAACAGTCCGTGAATGGAGTTGAACTTTTCTGATGAAGGCTGTTAGAAAATTTTAGTTATGTTCTTAGTGTTTTAACTTGTATTCCCCCCTTAAAAACTTGAGAAAACATGAAAATGTAGGGGTATGAACTCACCTTGAGTGATTTCAGTAGATAAGTGTTGAAGAAGAGAAGTGTTCAACCCAAGAACACTTGAAGAATCACTTGAAGATTCGAAGCTCTAACGTTAATATGATGGAGTTTGTGTAAGATATTCATGATTTGAGTAGAATGAAGTGAAATAATCATAAGGAGGATGAATTATACTTACTAAGAGTGGAAGAACACTTGAAAATCAGCCTTGAATCTCGAAATTGGAGTGGGAAAAGTTTGAGAGAAAAGTGGTGTTTGATACTTAGTGAAATGAGGGCAAATGAGAGAAATGAGGAGAGAGGATGTTTGTTCCAGCTCTAAAAACGTGGGAATGAGTGTAAATTGAGTGTGAGGGACATTGAAGTGACCTAGGTAAGGTGGGGAGGTATGGCTGGTCATAGAGTGGGTGTGGGGTGGTTGCTTGTGACTTTGGATAAGGCAAAGTCAACACTCCACCTTTAATAATTCACCCATTTGATTTTTATTATTTAAATAATGATTTTCATTAAAATATGCTTAAATTATGAATATTTAGGGTTTATTATGTTAAAATATAATTTCTGGAGAAAATCCCGCTTTAAAATCACGAAAAATGGGCTTAAAATGTTAAAAATATCAAAAATGGGCTAAAAGTGACAATTTTCCGGATTCTGGCTGAGGTTCGGCCTTCTGATGCTGAAACCGAGAGGAGGGAGCCAGAAACCGAGAGGAGAGAAGAGAAAGGAGAGGAACCGAGAGGGGGAGGGTGGAAACCGAGAGGGAAGAAAGGAGAGAGAGAGAGAACCGAGAGGTGGGAAGGGACAGAGAGGCGGGACAGATAAGGCGACCGAGAACCGAGGCTCGGTCCTCGCGCCCTTAGCCAACAGAGGCTCGGTTCGGAGATAGAAGGCGAGAAGTCAAAAACCGAATGAACTGTAGTGAACAGTAGTGAACAGTACCTTCGGTTCGGTTCAGCAGCCTTCTTCATCAGGAGGGTTCAGTTCCTAAGAGGGGTTTCGGTTCCTAAGATCCGTTTTTCGCGTTTTCGCCCCGTTTTAAGCCGTTTTTGACCCGATTAAGGGCCGGAATGACCCGAATGATTCTAAAAAGTTACGGGAACTATTTGAGGGAGATTTGGGAGAGATTTCTCATACTTGGAGAGATTTGGGAGAGATTTGACATTCTTGGAGAGATTTTTAATACAGAGAGATATTTGAGAGAGATTTCACATACTTGGAGAGATTTGACATAGAGAGAGATAGAGTGAAGACGATTGAGAGAGGTTCCATGTGTGACAATTGTGAGTGTCCGGCATCGCAATGCATGGTTCGTAAACCCTGTTAAGCCTTGTTTAAGGATCTTACACACTCCTGATGAGTATGCAACATTGTTTTATCGGTTTGGCTCGCCACGTACCACAGTTTTTAGGTTAAGGAGATATAGGTGTTCGCACTTTTTGCTTTATGATTTCTCATTAGAATAGAGAGTTATGTAGAAGTTTCATAGTGTAAATTTTAGTACTCATGGGGAAATTGAGTCAAACGGTTTGACTTGCTGACTTTAGTTGACTTTGACTTGACCGAAATTTGACGGTTGTCACATCATCCCCCGTTAGAGGGAATTTCGTCCCGAAATTTGAAGTTAGGCAAGGAGTAGGCATGAATAATCAAGCCGAGAAGTGAGGATACTTCCTAATCGACTGACTCACGCGCTCCCATGTGACTCTAGGTCCGTGGTTAATATTCCAGCGAACTTTCACTAATGGGAAGTGGCGTTGTTTCATCCGCTTGACCTTGTTCCATGGTCACCATGGTTCTTCTAAGAAGGTGAGGCTCTTGTGGAACTCGATCTCGTCGAGGGGAATTGCAAGAGTCTCGTCGGATAGATACTTCTTGTAAATTTGGGACATGTTGGGTAGAGTGTACTTTACCAAACTCGCGGGAGTAGATTGAAGGAGCGAGTTACAGGGCTGATTCTGACAAGAATCTCGAAAGACACAATTATTTGGGGTATTGGCTTTCCATGCTTTCCGAAGCGTACTAAGCCTTCCCAGAGTGAGTGTCTCTAGAGGAATTTGGTCGGTTATACCGGCGTTCTAAAGGTTTCTTCCTCTTGCTTCTCTTCCTGTCAAGGGTTGCTCCCTTTAGGGTCAAGGTAGGGAGGGGGTCTGTATTTTTCGAGAAGTTCCAAAGGAATTAAGACAGTAGGTCAGCGAGACCCAGAATTTTGGCGTATTTCTGCTAACGCCTTCGGTGCTGACTGTTTCTCAACGGTTTTGATCAGTTGAAAGGGTCCTTATGAATTTCCACCTTGGTAACGATGTGTCTTGAGAATTGAACTCCTCAATTCCAAAACTCGTATCTAGAGAACCTCGGGTAATACTTCTCTGATCAAATTGTTTCTGTGGTTTGTTGTAGCTGCTCTCCTTGGTCTCCTTCTTACTATAAGGGTAGACAAGTAAGTCGTGTGTAATGAAGATGATGAACTGATCCTAGCAATAATGGCATATCCTATTTATTACGTTCATGAATCCTACGAGTGGGTTTGGTCCTATCCGAGGGTTATCACTACGAACTTTCAACGTCTGCATCGAAATCGGAGGATTGTTCTCGGACATCCTTCTTCAATACTCGTGACTGGTGATATTCTGATCTCAGGTCCAAATCCTGAAGGGTACCTCGTTCCTTGCGGTTTGTCGGCCTATTCGTCTATGCGAGGCAGATAGTAAAGGTTTCTATTAGAGATGTTGTCGGGGTCTCTGAAATCGATGGCATTATGAGCGATTTGTCTTTCTAATTTGAAGAATAAGACCAAAGCTTTTCAGGGTGAGGAGCTTGGTTCTTCAATTTCATTGTTGAGTAGTTCGACAGGTTTTCCCTGACAGCTCTTGTAGCTCGGTAGGAAGTATGTGGGTTTGGTTTACGCAACTAGGCCTTTTTTGAATGGTAGGACATTTACTCGTCCTTCTGGGCAACCTTAGCCCGAAGCTCATGGCAGGACTCGTACCATATCTATCCCAAGCTTCTATGCTTGAATCTTGTCTGATACATGCGTGACATTCCCGAAGGTCTCCTGAAAATACATGTGATAAGGCTTCGGGAAGTATGACACTCCTCTGGTTCGTGTTTTGGAGTTCCATAGCGAGAGATGACCCAAAGGTCCGTGCTGGATGTTTATGAGAGACGATAGTTTCGATATTCGGGGGGTTAGGCGAAAGGCCCTTTTGTAGTCGCTAAATCGGGAAGACGAGGGCTATATCAATCAAAATTGAATAACGACAACACTATCTTTTTAGATAACATGAGATAAGTTGTATTCGAAGGAAGAGATCACTAGAGTGATAGAGTGTCCTGTATTTCTTTTCTGTGTGTTCCGTTTTGTTAAATGTTATGATTATTGTAGATGATTCATACCACAGTGCCTAGCACTGGTAGTGGGTGTGTTTTCGATAGCCAGTAATGATACTTGATATCATGATTCCTGACAGGTCTCCTTATGATAGAGCGGTATGTGATCGTCGTATGTAAATTGACATCGTGAAATTGTCGAGTGGGTGACCCCACTCAACCCCTAATACTAGACATGGAATCGGAGCCAGGATGGAATTATTTATTTCAAGACTTTAGTATTTTGATTTTAATTTAACCCCGATGTATGGACTAGGTCATCACAACTTACAGGTAATGCTCCTAAGGTCACATATGAATGTCTTTGGTTTGATTTGTATGAGAGAGAAAATATTTCAGCTACTTTTTAGAAGGAAGGTTACTTTAGTAAGCGTACCAAATTCATTACAAACATATAGTACTTAAACGTTTTATCGTTGGGAATATTACAAAAGTCCTAACATGGTTCCCTTGCTGCTCCTGTTGGTGTGTTCATCACATTCCTCCTGTTCCTTCGTCATTCTTCTCAGTTGGACATTCTCTCTTAAAGTGTCCCATTTCACCACATAGGTAGCATACTGGGCCTACCTTGGTGAAGTTGATTGAAGGGAGGTGATGGGCCGAGGCCCTACAGAATCGGACGGTATGCCCTTTCCTGTTGCAGTTTTTACAGTGCATCTCCCGGCAAGCCCCATGGTGATGAAAGCCACATTTGTTGCACTTTGGGAGTGATCCCTCATAGGGTCTGGCAGACATTTGGGTGGCAGACCCCGAGGCTAGTGTCGAGTCATGTGTCATGACTGCTGTTCTAATGGTAGGGGCGACCCTAGGTTGTTGTCTTTTAGTGTATCCTTTAGATTGGTGGCGCTCTTTCATGTCCCAAAACTTTCTCTTCTTGTTCGTAGGTTCGTGGCTTGAGGTATTTTTGTTGGTAGGTACCCATTGGTGTCCCTGATTGTTACCACAATTTGTATTGTTAGTACCGCCTCCACCCCTGTTGACGTTGTTAGTATTGAAATGCACCATGACGGCTGCCACGGCTGCCGTGACTGCAGCTTGAAAAGTAGTGATGTCTATCTGAAGTGTTGGCGCCTTGCTAGTTGGTTTGTTGCCTCTTGGTGAAGACATAGCTCTGTTTCATGACGAAAAACGACTTCGTTAGTGGAAATGATTGTCTTAAGTGCATCCTTACAATTTATATTTGCGCATATAAATTTTTGCACATTACTGTACTATTCTTAGTGTTTTCCAGCTAACGCTCCCGAGATGGAGTTATGGCAGTAGGTAGGAGTAGGTTTCATATGGACGTTAAGTTTTACTCCTCTTAGAATCATGTTCGTCCGAATACCTTGGCTGAGGAATTTCGATGGGATTCCGGTGCATTAGTGCTGGTATGATAGCACCCATAGGTCTATGAAGAAGAAACTTCTCAACTAATGTTTAAAGGTGAGACGATAATGAGTTTATAGAATGGCTATATGTCGCGAGTTTTCTAACTAAGTTTATCTCATATCGATTTGTATCAAAGTTCGGTTGTTTAGGGTGTTCTGAAAACAATTATAACGAGATTCTTTGTATAATAAACTCATGTATTTTAGTAGTTCGGTATCCAAGTGAAACCTTATACTTGACCCAAGCTAAGTCCTTATCACGACCTATTGATGTGTGCTTAGTTATATAATTAAGGCTAGATAGTCCTTCGAGTCTGATAGGTACATCCTAAGCCCATCTTGTTAATATGACTCTAGAAATCATGGTTTTAGTGAAAATTTTGACCTCAATGCAGGTCTACTTCACATTTGTGCATGGGCGGGTTTTGATAGAGGATAAATTTCTCGATTAGAATGACCACTTAATTTGTTGTGTCGCGATTTCACTTACAATAGAGTAGCACCAGCGCATACTTATGAAGCTAATTTACCAGGTCTGGTGAGCGGTACGAACTCTACTTACGATGATCCATCCCTTGTGATGCCTGAGGCAAGGTCGATGTAGTTTTGTAGCTTTGCCAATCAACGCTTGGCTACAATCATCATTTCTTTGAATGTTGTTTGTCCTACCCTGTTACTCTCTTTCCTCTTCACGAGTGGCGATAAGGTCCTAAAAAGAGAGTTGGTCTCGGGAATAGTGGTATAATTCTGAGTCACCGGTACATGAGATGGTGGGGTTTATAGTAGCGCGCAGTTTTCTGAACTCAGATTGTAGTCTTCCTGTTTTGATCCCCGAGGATCGCGATCCGCCGAGTCTTTGCCGGGAGGGCTCTGTCCGTCAATCCCTCGTGGTTGAGGTCATAGCACCCTCGTTGGTCTCCACATGGTGGTTGTTGTCATTGTTGTCGACATTCAACTCTCGATCACGATTGCCCAACGGTTCACAGGTTCATTATAGTCGAAACGGTTCACGGAACCCTTGCTATGCATGGAGGACTGATTACCTCCGGTCCCGCTTATAATTCTTCTCATAACCATTCACCATTCCTCGAGTTCGATTTAGGAAAGTAACGGTCGTCCGGTAAGTAGGATTTTGCTATGCCGTAATTGCGAGAATAGAAGTGGAGGAGATAAGTACTATGCGTCTAACTCTATTATCAATTACTTATAGGGGGTGATCCTTATTAGTTACTTTTATAATGACATAGTGCATACTAATTACATATAACAAGATACGATAGACCTTTGAATAAGTGATCCCACTCTAGGTCTACATCCAAACAAGGAAAAGGAAGTAAAGTAATGACCACAAATTCTAAGTCTATAATTTCTAAGTTATATATAACCTTAAAGTATCCACTTAGGGACTATAGACCTATTATTAAGGATCTATTTAGTTTTCATACAAGTTATGATATTACAAAACACTCCTATAGTATTTTAAACTCATGTTCTCTTCTAATGTTCTCATTGTGGTAGTGTTGGTAAGTTTTTAGACTTGTCGCCATATCACAACTATTCTTGGGCATGTGCTAATCACTCCTCGGACCAGCATAGTTGATCAGGCTATGCCACTCCCAAGACTGACCATACATCCCCGAGCTTACCTGTGATATTCGACAATCATTACTTTTGTTTTGTTCTAGAGTGGTGCTGACCTTAATATGTATGTATGCATGTATACCTTTAATAAGAAACTATTTATTTCTAAAAGTATAGTTGTTTTGAAACTTTAAATCAGAGACTTAGTCCCAATGCATTTATAGTTTGTATATCTTATGTGGTTTGATATACTGAGTTCACTATAAACAATGCTCTGATACCAATCTGTCACACCCCCAAACCAAGGATGGCGGAAACGTCCGGGGGTGGATGACTTCATGTAGAGTATCACAACGATGAGTATAATAGTGCTCAAAGTAAATACAACCAACACAAATATAATTGAAAACGTTACATCAAAGCACATGTTTACATGATTCACATCAATTACATTATGATACAAAATGAATTGTTTGACGATTTATCGTCCCATCCTCAAAACGTTGTTGATTTCCTGTTTTCACTGAATTCCTGAGAATACAAGTAGTTTTGAAAAGTGTCAACACAAAGGTTGGTGAGTTCATAAGAAATTTCGTTAGAAAAGTAAATCGTTTTCCTCGAAAAAGCGTTAGAGTATGTATCCAGAAAATCCGATATTTTCTTTAAAATCTGTGTAATGTAGTCTTATGACTGAAGACCAAAATGTATAAGTAACCTTTCTTATTAGTAGAAAATGTTATGTATTTAAATGGACATGGACGCTTTTGAATTAAATGAAATTTCTGTACGTTCTCATGTTTGTTAATACATTATATATATATATATATATATATATATATATATATATATATATATATATATATATATATATATATATATATGTAGTCCTAAATTAGAGGACCGAGTAATAACAAGTATTGACCATACTTAAAGGTATAAATGTGGTTTCAAATGATGTGTAGTCGTAACTACCAAAACCAAAAGTGTACAGTAAAATATGTACTCATAGAGATAAAAAGTGATTTTAAATCGACATAAAAGTCATTTAGGTTTTAAAAATAAAATCCCGTAAACTTATGGATTGTTATATCCTATGTGAGTCGCTATAATCATACTATGACTGTGTGAACCTGCCACGACGTTCTCAGGCGTCGCGAAAATTAAAATGACATTTGTCACCCGTAGACCTGCAGGTCCAACTGTAGCTAGCAGAAAGGTGTGGGGTGTCAAACCCAATATAGATCTATATACAAGTATCACGTTCTCCCTCAAGGAGATTCTGATTATAACTACCAGGAATTATATCCCGCACTCGGACGTACGGGGAGAGAGAGAGAGAGTCTCACAATATAGGTTAACAAGTTTACGTGAAATGTGTGTGAATATAAATCTTTCTTGTATGAATGTACCCTTTTTGTACGAGTGTGTTGAGTGATGTATCGTAAACTATACCTATTATAGTTTATCTAAAATGTATGTAATATGTATAAACTCTTTTATTAAAATGTATTAGTGTTATGAATTTACTAAACTATACTTTTTATAGTTTAATATACGTGTTCTAAAATGAATGAATAATATTTATTATGAATGACTTGGTTTCAGTTCATGATGATAAACTAACAACGAAAAACATTCAATGATTAGAACTTATGATTATACACTTTGCTCAACATAATACAAAGTGTTATGATATTTACATGCTGTTGGCTAACTTTAGCCATTCTGCACTGTTTTGGAAAAATCATAGAAAATTCATAAGAAGTCGAAAACTAGATCCGTAAATTCTGAGAGTTTGAAAAATGTGTCTAGTTTACTCATAATTTTTATCACGATTTTTAACGACCTCCAACTTGGGTGAATAAGTCCAAAATCACAAACTGGTCCGGATTGTTGTTTGAAATGATAGGCAGTTTTGTAAAAATCACCATAAATTGTAGAAAAATCGTATGGAGATGTGCAAGTAGCCATTTTAAAGCTAAGAACTTGAACTATTTGCACCTTGTACAGTTTTGAAAACAAAAATGTTTAAGATACCCAAAACAGTCCGTGAATGGAGTTGAACTTTTCTGATGAAGGCTGTTAGAAAATTTTAGTTATGTTCTTAGTGTTTTAACTTGTATTCCCCCCTTAAAAACTTGAGAAAACATGAAAATGTAGGGGTATGAACTCACCTTGAGTGATTTCAGTAGATAAGTGTTGAAGAAGAGAAGTGTTCAACCCAAGAACACTTGAAGAATCACTTGAAGATTCGAAGCTCTAACGTTAATATGATGGAGTTTGTGTAAGATATTCATGATTTGAGTAGAATGAAGTGAAATAATCATAAGGAGGATGAATTATACTTACTAAGAGTGGAAGAACACTTGAAAATCAGCCTTGAATCTCGAAATTGGAGTGGGAAAAGTTTGAGAGAAAAGTGGTGTTTGATACTTAGTGAAATGAGGGCAAATGAGAGAAATGAGGAGAGAGGATGTTTGTTCCAGCTCTAAAAACGTGGGAATGAGTGTAAATTGAGTGTGAGGGACATTGAAGTGACCTAGGTAAGGTGGGGAGGTATGGCTGGTCATAGAGTGGGTGTGGGGTGGTTGCTTGTGACTTTGGATAAGGCAAAGTCAACACTCCACCTTTAATAATTCACCCATTTGATTTTTATTATTTAAATAATGATTTTCATTAAAATATGCTTAAATTATGAATATTTAGGGTTTATTATGTTAAAATATAATTTCTTGAGAAAATCCCGCTTTAAAATCACGAAAAACGGGCTTAAAATGTTAAAAATATCAAAAATGGGCTAAAAGTGACAATTTTCCGGATTCTGGCCGAGGTTCGGCCTTCTGATGCTGAAACCGAGAGGAGGGAGCCAGAAACCAAGAGGAGAGAAGAGAAAGGAGAGGAACCGAGAGGGGGAGGGTGGAAACCGAGAGGGAAGAAAGGAGAGAGAGAGAGAGAACCGAGAGGTGGGAAGGGACAGAGAGGCGGGACAGATGAGGTGACCGAGAACCGAGGCTCGGTCCTCGCGCCCTTAGCCAACAGAGGCTCGGTTCGGAGATAGAAGGCGAGAAGTCAAAAACCGAATGAACTGTAGTGAACAGTAGTGAACAGTACCTTCGGTTCGGTTCAGCAGCCTTCTTCATCAGGAGGGTTCGGTTCCTAAGAGGGGTTTCGGTTCCTAAGAGGGGTTTCGGTTCCTAAGATCCGTTTTTCGCGTTTTCGCCCCGTTTTAAGCCGTTTTTGACCCGATTAAGGGCCGGAATGACCCGAATGATTCTAAATGAGGGAGATTTGGGAGAGATTTCTCATACTTGGAGAGATTTGGGAGAGATTTGACATTCTTGGAGAGATTTTTAATACAGAGAGATATTTGAGAGAGATTTCACATACTTGGAGAGATTTGGGAGAGATTTGACATTCTTGGAGAGATTTCTAATACAGAGAGATATTTGAGAGAGATTTCACATACTTGGAGAGATTTGACATAGAGAGAGATAGAGTGAAAACGATTGAGAGAGGTTCCATGTGTGACAATTGTGAGTGTCCGGCATCGCAATGCATGGTTCGTAAACCCTGTTAAGCCTTGTTTAAGGATCTTACACACTCCCGATGAGTATGCAACATTGTTTTATCGGTTTGGCTCGCCACATACCACAGTTTTTAGGTTAAGGAGATATAGGTGTTCGCACTTTTTTCTTTATGATTTCTCATTAGAATAGAGAGTTATGTAGAAGTTTCATAGTGTAAATTTTAGTACTCACGGGGAAATTGAGTCAAACGGTTTGACTTGCTGACTTTAGTTGACTTTGACTTGACCGAAATTTGACGGTTGTCACAATGGGGAAAAAAGACGAAGGCTAGTGGTTACTCTGATGTTCATGGTCATTGCAATACAACGTAGACTTTCAAAAAAATAACCACAATTTACTTAGTAAGGAAGAACTATTAAAGCGTCAACTTGAACGAGATCGACTATTATACAAACTTATTAATGGTGGGAAATGTCGTGAGCTTATTCGTGTGAGTGAACAAGCTTTTAGAAAGTTGTGTATTATCTTACGACGTGATGGTGGACTGCGACCTACACAACACATGTTTGTTGAAGAACATGTTGCAAGGTTTCTACACATCGTAGGTAACGATATGAGAAATACAATGGTCTCCTTCATTTATGGGCATGCTAAATCTACAACAAGTAGGTGCTTCCATAGAGTTCTTCGCGCGGTTGTAGCATTAGAAAGTTACTACATTCAATAACCTAAAGGTGATGTGGTCCCAAAAGAAATTCAAGAGAAAAAGAGATTTTATCCTTACTTAAAGAATTGTGTAGGGCCAATTAACGGGACACATGTTCGTGTAAAAGTACCCAATAGAGATGCCCCTAGATATCGTTGTCACAAGGGTTACCCTACCATAATGTCTTAGCCGTGTGTTCATTTGATTTGAAGTTTACGTACGTTTTAACTGGGTGGGAGGGCACTGCCTCAGACTCAAGGATAGTGAAAGATGCACTTAAAAGAGACGATAAGCTACTAATTCCTAGGGGTAATTTTTTAGTTAATTAATTTAATTTTGTGTGTAATCTTTTATTAGAAAACTAATTACATGTTATTTATAGGCCGATATTGTTTGGTAGACGCTAGTTTGCCTCATACCATTGAACTAATGACACCATATAAAGGTGTCAGTTATCATTTGAAAGACTAATTAATTTTTTGGTTTGTTTATAAACAGGCAAACCCTGAAGCAGCTGCATTTAGGACCAAAAAAATTTCAAACTACAATCAGTTTGTGATGTTATTTTCAGAAGATAGAGCATTGGGATCAAAAGCGGAAACAGCAAAAAAAACACGGCTGGTTATGCAAAATCCAAAGAAATTAAAATAGAAAAAAATGTTGATGTGGATAAATTAATGGCAAATAAGGAGGTAAGTTTGGAGAACGAACACAAAGATGATGATGAGGACATTCAAATAGTGTCACCAACAGATGTTTCACCTGATGGGAGTTCAAAAGCCAAGAAGCTGAAGAGTAAAAAAAGAAAACTAGAAAGCAAACGTCAAGATGAAGATGAAGTAGTAGCTGAACCTAAACCTGAACCTGAACCTCAACCTCAACCTGAATCAGAATCTTTTGAACACAATATTGTCCAAACATTTAAAGAAATTATTGATGTTATGAGGGAAGGGAACAAATCTCGTGACTATACAGGTGAGGAAATCGAGAAAGAGTTAGAGTTGATGGGTTTGGATGACGATGAATTTGCCGATGCTTTCATATATTTGTCGCGTAATCAAGTCGATGTTAGGACAATTTTTAGTTCTTCAATGAGGATGAGGAAGATCTTTTTAAGAAAGATGATGAATAAAGCTAAAAATTGAGTCATGTCTTTAGGTTTTATGGGATTTTTTTTGTTTTTTATAGTAGGTTGCATTGGACTTCATTTGTAAGAGGGGAAATTTTGATTTTCTAGGTTTTCATTGTTGACTTAATAGTGGTTTTAATTAGTTGATTGTTTGATTAAATGTTTTTGATTGATTTTGATTTCCATTGTAGTTTATTCATGTTGTTTACATGTTCTTAACATGATGTGTAAATAGGGGTATAATTGTAATCTTTTAATTTTCTTCTCTTTTCCCTCTTAATTCGGTAACACATAAACTAAAAATTTTACTTTCATTTCCTTCAAACTCAGGAACACGGATTAAATAAAATTTTCCTTCCCCTCCCTTTCCTTCCGTTAACATTTTCCCTCTCTTTCCTTTAATGATTTTACAAAAAAACTCGAGAACAAAACGCACATGTGTGTTAGGATTGATTTAGGTGTCATCCACAGCATTTTGGCTAGTTTTCCGGGACACTATCTTTTTTCAATGCACCGTGTTTTGGAAATGAATTAGCTAATGACGCAACAAGTTTTTTAACATTTTATCATATACGTTTTCATTTGATTTCAATTCACTACACATATATAAACTGGATACCACTTGAAAAGTTATTTAGAGAAAATAATACTACCATACGTCAAAAACAAGGCCCATAAATACAATTTAGCAACCCCAACAACAATTCCAACATAGAAAAATTCCGTTCTATATATTTTTACCAAAACTGATCATAAACCCATAAATAACGCATCTTTCTGTCCCTATCTCATTCTCACTCCTATTCAACAAATTTTTAATAGAAATTGACGTGTATTTTAAGACTGCAATAATTTAGAAATGTGGCTGGCAAAAGCTTAAATGCTAAGCTGAACCTTCTTCTAAGCATATCAGACCCACCAAGCTCCAAATATCTCATCTCTTTCGCATTAATTCCAACAAATACATTAAACCGTTTTGTTGAAATGATCAAAATGAGAACAGTGATGTTGTTTATGATCGTATTATTCGAACTGATATTTGGGTTTTCAAATGCCCAACTCCAAGTTGGGTTTTACAATGATGTGTGTCCCGAAGCAGAATCAATAGTTACCGGTTTTGTGAGAGATGCAGCCAATTCTAACCCTCAGATTCCTGCTATCATGCTCAGGCTTCACTTCCATGACTGCTTCGTCGAGGTTCTTTCTTTCAGTCTTTCTCTCTCAATATATATAATACATATGACGAATTGGACTTATGTTTTTCTTTAGTTAAGTAACTGATTAATTGAATGCGAAATTTTCAGGGATGTGATGGGTCGATTCTGATAGATATAGGAAAAGATTCAGAGCGATTGGCATTCGGGCATCAAGGGGTACAAGGGTATGATGTAGTAGAGAACGCAAAAGCGAAGCTGGAAAGTGTTTGTCCAGGCGTAGTTTCATGTGCGGATATTGTTACCATGGCTGCGAGAGATGGTGTTGCTATTGTAAGTGAAAGAAAGTTAATGATCATCTACCTCTTTGTCACACACACAGTTAGTGTGTGAAAGAGAGTAAAAATGAAATCTTTTTCGTCGTTTGTTGTTAATGATAATGGTGTTTGAGCAGAGTGGTGGGCCATCTTATCAAGTCGAAACAGGAAGGAAAGATGGTCTGGTATCAAATATAAATCTTGCTGACAGAATGCCAGATGTTAAAGACTCAATTCAGCTTCTCAAGCAAAAATTCATCGAAAAAGGACTTAACGACAAAGACCTTGTGGTTCTTAGTGGTAATGTCTATCTTTCTATACATTTTACGATTTTATTTTCTTATATACGTACTTCGAAAACTTTTTTACATGTTTATATACTTACAACTGAATGAAATACTGATAGTATTGGCTTTAGAATCACCGATCACAGATTCGCTGGTTTCGTGTTTAAATGATATGGAGGCGTTAGTAATTAGAAGTGTATTTCTTTAACATTTAAACGTTATTTTGCATGAAACTAAACAGTAATTGAACTAAAAATGCTAAATACCATGAAAAGGAATGTGGATATATCAAGAAATTAAAGGATGTACTTATTTGGGTCCCATATGAACACATTGAAACAAATCTTAAAAAAGTCAATAAAATAATATATATATATCGATATTTTCTATAAGATAAAAAAACCATCATTTATCGGTTAGAAAATTTCAGTGTGTTTAAAGCAACAAACATTTACGACAGTTACTTTTGTAATTCCTAGGATTTATCAACAACAAAATGCATGTTCTGACTGTGTCCTCGTATTTACTACTATTTTAAAACCAAAATACAGCTGTACGTGCCCATAGTATTTAGTATTTACTACTTTTGTAATTCTGTCAACGACCAACTGCATGTTCTTTCTTGCCTGAAATACTCTAGTTTCGCAATAAATTTGAACAGGTGCAACTACTCATGCATTTCTATTCTCTTAAAATACGAGATTCTGCATTGATTTTGTTAGTGTACTTATATGTTTTTTTAGGATCAATTACATCATAATTTCCAAATTAGGCATCATGTATAGGCTAGTTTCACAACCAAACATTAAGTCATGAACTTGAGAAGTTGATTGAATCTACGTAGCTACTTTAAGCATATGTATATACATTTATTTTTGTGAATCAATTTCAGCTGCTCACACTATTGGTACAACTGCATGCTTCTTCATGGAGGATCGGCTATACAACTTTGCTGATACTGGAGGTCCGGACCCGAGGATAAACCCTAGTTTCCTACCCGAACTGACACATACATGCCCTAAAAACGGGGACATAATGGTCCGGTTGCCCATGGATCATGGGAGTGGAGAGACTTTTGATAATCAAATTTTACAAAATATAAGAAGTGGTTTTGGAGTGCTAGAATCGGATGCAAAGCTAATGGATGACCCGACGACAAAGGGAATAGTGGATTCGTATTTTGGGGGGTTGAATCCGGTGACTTTTGAGGAGGATTTTGTGAATTCCATGGTGAGAATGGGAAGGATCGGAACCAAGGATGATTCTAATGGGAACATTAGACGTGTATGTAAAGCGTTTAATTAGATTATTGGAAGAATAAAATGAGTTATATATTCAGCTTTTAGAAGAAAAGTTAGTCGATCTCACTTGTTTTCTTTATATATACAAATGATCATATTACAACTTACAAGCCTTTTTGATAATGTGGAATTGTTATATATGGTTTTAATGAAATTGATATTTACTAAAAGTGTTACCATTGGTTTTTTAAATGAATAATTACCAATTTACCATTTGGCGGCAGCCTATGGTTACTCATAGCATATTATAAATGTATGTTTATTATGGAATATCCTTATCTGTTGGTGATTTTGATCATCAATGTTATTTAAGTGTAATGAAATTACTTTGTGTTGATCAAAAATGATCTTGATAAATATTAAACAAGTAAGGAAGGTGTGGAGTACACACTTGTTTAAGTTTGATCAAGTTTCAAAGTACATTGTCATTTAGGGGCGAAGCCCCTGAACGAACGGGGATCTGGGGGCAGCACCCCTGGGAGCGGGGTCCAAGGGACAGAGCCCCTGGCTGGGATCGAAAATTGATTTTTCAGAAAATTGACCATTGGTTTTACCCTTATCCATATATCCGTTTTATGATAGTTTTTATGGTTTTATGACAGTTTAAAACTGTCATATGATAGTTTTCAGACAAAGATATTAAAGTTGGTTTTGGTCTCATTTTCTAGTACATACGAAAATATCACCAAACATTATCGGTTCTTGTCTCTCTAAGTCTTATCCAATTGAAGATTTGGGAGTACCACCAAATACTTCGATTTGAAAGTGATAATCACAATTCTCAGAATTTCCAAGCCTTTCTACACCCAAATTTCTAACATTATCTTGTGATATTTATTTTGGATTTGTTTGTATAAGGTTAAAGAAGACAAAAATTAACATGTGAAGTAGATTTGTAAAATAGAAGACAAAGGTCCAAAAGAGACCAAACAAATTGTTTGTATTCTCAAAGTCATGCGTGAACTCCTAAAATTATGTGCCATGAGGATAAATATGAAACGATTAGGATGTGGGAAATGGATCACCATCACACCGACCCATCTTTTCGCATGCCGAATTTAGGCTCCCGACATGAAACGGATATGAAGATACATGGGTGGTTTATGGGTTTGACAAAAAAAACCTGGATTGACCCGTGACCCGTTTATGATTTTAATAAAAAAGTTATTTATTTATTAAATGTTTTAAGTAGGATATTTGGATATGTAGTAATGTACTCTTTTCAATGGACATCACCTCTCTTCGTTACAATGGACCATATGATAAATATATGAACTGAAATATAAAATTGATGAGATGGCGACTGACAGAGGTTGGCAAGAGGCTACGAATAGAAGACGAAGGAAGACAGCGGCGATAGGAAATCAAAAAAGTTGGAATCATGCAGGGGTAACGACGCTGTTTGTATCTAATATTCCTCAGGAGACCAGGATTGAACCCTTAAAAAGTTTCTTCACCAAATACGGGGAAGTGGTGGATGTGTATGTGGCTGCGAAGAAAGACGTAAACAAAAAGTCTTTTGCTTTTGTGCGATTTAAAGCGACGGGAGATGAACGGAGACTTGAGGAGTCCCTTCAAGGCTTAACTTTTAAAGAAAAATCGTTGGAGATCAACATAGCAAGGTTTGCAAGAAAATCGATCGATTCAAAAGGGGACAAGCTTACGAGGAATCAGAACCAATACAGAAGACCACAGGAACATCGATGGAGAGGTAGAGATAACAGATCCTTCGCTGAGGTGGTACGAGGTAGTAATAAACTTGGGAGAACTACGGCCTACCAAACCCAAGCGGAACTTTTATCTCCAATTAAGATCTCAGACGATTCACCGCTTAAGGGATGGTTGAGTAGTAAGTTAACTTTGATTGGTGAAATACACAGCTTCGACCATCTCGAAAAGGCGCCACTTGCATTCAAGAACTGTGATGGGTCAGAATGTGAACTAAAATACTTGGGAGGGCTACGAATGGGCGTCAAATTCATAGATGACAAGAGCAGAGATTCGTTCCTGGATAGGTGGTCGGAATGGTTTCGGTCGATGGAGAGCGGCGATATCGCGACTTATAACTTCGAAAGGATAGCATGGCTAAAAATCATTGGCCTCCCACCAAAACTATGGTCAGAAGATAACTTCTCGAAAATCGTCGGACTGATGGACAGGGTGATTGTTCCATTCGAAGTTGATACATCCAGTGCGAATTTAGTCTATGGGAAAGTCGGTGTCATCACAAGCTCGTTATCATCCATCTCAAGTGAGCCGACAGTAGAGATTAATGGAAAGACAATTAAAATCCGAGTTGACGAAGTCGATCTTGACTGGACTCCATTTAAGCAGCTTGATCACTCATTGGAGGATACTTCCTCGTCAGACGAAGATGAAAACGAAGTGGATGACTTGGTCGGATCGGACGATGAAGATCATGTATCGGATACCCCTCCAATACAGTATGAAAAGGAAGAGTCTGAAGAGGGTGAGATTAGAGAAGAGGATGGAACGGAAATAAATTCTCACTTGCATGTGGTCGGTAAGCATAACAACTCGGAGATGGGGCCGCCTCCGGCGATCATGGTACCGGACTGACGGAGGAAGTGAAACCGAATTGCGTTGAGAATCCCAAAGGGCGCAAATTAATGCAAACGTTAATGAACCGTCGGTTATTGGAAAGTCAAATGGGAATGCAGGAAATATTGCGCCGTCTAAAAACCTAGAGTCTACCAATTTGGGCCATATGGACTTGTCAAATGGGCCCCTAAACGCGTTACCTTTAACAGGCTGCTTTGGCCCTTTTCATAACAATATGGTTCGAAGTGAACCAATTCCGGGTCGAACCAACAATAATTTTAAAGGATCCTCTGATAAAAGAAGACGATTATTGACGCCGATTTTTGAGTCGCCCATGGAAAATCAAAATCAAATGGTGTCTTCAGATCAATCCCCCATCGACTTAAATTTAGAACCGATCCCTTCCCATATCCCGCTCCCGGAATCGGACGACGAGTCACACTCGACTTCATTGTCAGAAATCAGGAACATGGTGGAGGTAGGTAAAATGCTGGGATTCGATTTGGAATGTGATAACGAAGTCCTCAAAGATGTAATTAGTGAAGAAGGAGAAAACCAGCTAATATAATGAACATCATGTCACTAAACATCAGAGGTCTGGGAGAGAAACATAAAACAGATTGGGTAGGAAGACTAAGGAGAGAAAATAAACTATGTTTGGTCGGGATTCAGGAAACAAAATTGGGGGAAGAGTCTCCGCTTTTCAATCCATCTAACTGTTGGGGTGACGCAGACTGTAACTTTGAGCAAGTATTCTCTACGGGAAGATCGGGAGGAATAATAACGATATGGGATAGTAGAATGTTCTCGTTAGTAGAAGTGATTAAATCAAGGAATTATATCGTAACAATGGGGAACTTTGTGGGAATAGATGGGCTAACGGGGGTCGTAAATGTCTATGGCCCTCAACAGGAACGTGAGAAAGCTAAAGTGTGGGGCAAACTGTTGGCAATAAAACTATCGAGATCGGCAACCTGGATCTTCATGGGGGATTTCAATGTGGTAAGGCGCCAAGACGAAAGGATTAATTCTGAATTCTGTGCTCGGAGTGCAAATGAGTTCAACAAATTCATCCTCAACGGTGAACTGACGGACTTGAAGATGGGAGGCCAAAAATTTACATACTTTAGAACTCTTGGTGGGAAACTAAGTAAGTTAGATCGTTTTCTGGTATGTTCCAATTTCCTTTCCGTGTATCCTCTTGCTTCCTCCTTTGCAATGAACAGAGACCTTTCAGACCACTCCCCCATTATATTGAGAGCTAGTAACGTGGATTTCGGTCCGCCTCCGTTCAAGTTCTTAAACTCATGGTTACTTAACGACAATCTGGATGAAGTTATTAAGGAAGCGTGCTCAGAGTTCAGGGGTTATGGTACACCTGACATGATTCTCTTGAATAAATTGAAGCATCTCAAACTTGCGATTAGAAACTGGAAAATAAACGCAATTGATAAGGAGAAGAAGGAAGTAGATGAATGGAAAAAGAGAATAGCTGAAATCGAGATGGGGGCTGAATCTAGGCCTATGACTATTAATGAGATGAAAGAAAGATCAATTTTAGGAGTTAAGGTGGACGATCACGCTAGAAGGTTAGCCATGAACCTAAAGCAAAGGGCAAAATTAAAATGGGAAATTGATGGTGATGAGAATACTCGCTTCTTCCATACCTACGTGAACAACAGAAATCGTAAAAACCATATACATGGGATCATGATAAATGGCGCTTGGAGTACTAACCCGGTGAATATAAAAAAGGAGGCAGAAAAGTTCTTTGGGAATAAATTTAAAGAAAGATGGCCCATTAGACCAAAATTTTGCAATCCAGGTTTTAAAAGACTTTCTGGAATTGATGCTAGATTCTTGGAAGCTGGAATTACAACAAAGGAAATAAAAAGAGCAGTTTGGGCATGTGGGGATGAAAAATCTCCGGGACCGGATGGATTCACGTTTAAATTTATAAAAAAGTTTTGGGAGCTGTTGAGAGAGGAATTGGTGGGGATGGTAAAGTATTTTGAAGTTCACGGAAAGCTATCGTGTGGATGTAACTCCTCTTTCATATCTCTAGTGGAGAAATCTAAGGATCCAACGCACTTCGGAGATTTCAGACCAATAAGCCTGATTGGATCGATATATAAAATCATTGCGAAGTTGTTGGCGATCAGATTAAAAAACGTGATTGGTAACATCATTGGAGAGGTACAATCAGCGTATGTGGAAGGAAGGAATATACTGGAAGGACCAATGATAGTTAACGAGCTTTGCTCGTGGGCAAAGGCTAAAGGCAAAAAGATACTACTCTTTAAAGCTGATTTTAATAAAGCGTTTGATTCGATAAATTGGGCGTTCCTGGACTCTATCATGGAACAAATGGGATTTGGATTGAAATGGAGATTATGGTTGAAAGGCTGTCTGAGTTCTGGGAGGGCGTCTGTAATAATCAATGGTAGCCCAACTAAAGAATTTCCAATGACAAAAGGGGTCAGACAGGGTGACCCACTCTCTCCCTTTCTGTTTTTAATCGCGATGGAGGGACTCAATCAAGCCATGATATCAGCAGTGGAGAAAGGAATATTTGAAGGAATTAAATTCTCACAACCTAACATTTGCTTGTCTCATTTATTCTATGCAGATGACGCGCTATTCATAGGCGAATGGTCAAGGAGAAACATTGCGAATTTATCAAGAATATTACGATGCTTCCACGTGTCGTCCGGACTAAAAGTGAACTTCACAAAGTCAAAAGTCTATGGGGTGGGGGTACCTAATTTAGAAGTTTCAAACTGGGCGGCTCCTCTTGGGTGTGAACCTTCATCCATTCCCTTCACTTATCTAGGAGTTCCGGTGAGTGAAAATATGAATAGGAAGCGAGCATGGAGACCGGTTATCGAAAAGTTCCAAAATAAGCTCACGACTTGGAAAGCGAAATCTTTAAGTTTCGGTGGTAGAGTAACCCTGGCTAAGGCGGTCCTTGGCAACTTGCCTATATATTACATGTCAATCTTTGCAGTCCCGAAAGGTGTGATTGACACGCTGGAAAAAATTAGAAGAAACTTCATTTGGAACAAGGTGTACGAGAAAAAAAGTATTAATTGGGTGGCTTGGAATAAGCTCGTTTCTCCAAGGACGATTGGGGGGATCGGACTAGGTTCGATTAAATCTATCAACATTTCACTGCTAGCAAAATGGATGTGGCGTTTGAAATCTGAGAACTCATCACTGTGGGCAAAAACTATTCGATGTTTGCATAAGTTAGATGGAAGGCATTGGTCAGTGTTCGCGAATAGATCGAGTACGGGGGTATGGAAAAACATAATCAAATCAAGATCTTTTCTGCAAACGATCAACATTGATCCCAAAGATATAATATCGTGGAACGTGGGTGAGGGTGAGTGGAAATCAGAGTTTGTTTATGACGGACGATTCATGGTGTCTCGGATACGGGAAAGGATTGAACTAGCCGACTTTGTTGTATGTGATGGACCGTTCGATTGGGGGAAATGGACTCCGTTCAAGATTCTCTCCTTCATGTGGAAAGCAAAACAAGGTAGACTTCCGTCGGCGGTGGCACTTAGTAGGCGTGGGATCACTATCCCATCAACTAGATGTAGTGGTTGCAGCTTGGAAGAGGAGACGTCGGACCACATTTTGATTACGTGCCCAATTGCGATTTCCGTCTTAAATTCGATAACATCCTGGTGTGAACTCAATTGTGGAAGATTTACGTCGGTAAGGGAGTTGATACTATTCGTCTCAAGGTGTTCCGGATGTAATAGAAAAAAGAGGCTTTTGAATATGATTTTTAATGGAGCATTATGGTGCTTATGGTTAGCCAGGAATAAACGGGTGTACGAACAGATTCACACTTCATCGGCGGTCATAACATTTAAGATAAAAGCGATGACGTTTACTTGGTGCAAGCATAGAACTCCATGCAAAAATGTAGATTGGAGAGTTTGGAATTTATGCCCCACTCTTTGTCTGTAGTTTTTGTTTTTGACTGTCTTGTACTTTTCGTTTTCCCACATTAGCTTGATGTGGTTTCTTTGATTAATATATTTGCCGATTTCCAAAAAAAGTAATGTACTCTTTTATTTGTCACTCCCTTGGTCGGTTGATATTTTCTCTTAGTCCCTTAATAATTGAATGTGTGTCCTAAATCAGTAAACCACACAAAATCGAAAAGACGCATAAAGCACTAACTTATCCTCGTCGCTGCACTAATGAACAATAAACGCCTTCTCCAGTTCTCCTCACCGAAATTCCCAACTCACTGGTCGCCACCGCCGGTAGTTGCATTGCACTTCTCCTTGCCGATTTATTGTTGTGTTGCACTTCCTTACTCTCACTTCTCAATCGCCTTTTGTTCTGGACTTCTAGTGCTTTTCTTTATGCTTTCTATGTTGATTCCATTGATTAATCGAAATGGTTGATATTCTTGTTTGATCGACGAGTTCTTCCTTTGGGATTGAAGAAAGTATGAATGAAGAGCTTCATGATTTCATCACTCATGCTTCAAAGTGATTTTGCCAGAGATAGCGAAATCAATTTTGAATAATCTCTTTCAATTCCATGCGTCAACTTATCATATGCTCGATGTTCAAACATATTTCTGGTGTCAAATGAGTAATCATTCACAGATTACTCAATTGTCTATATTAGATTATTTGAAACAAATTACTCACAGTTAGTTGCTCAAACTGGTTGTGTAATTTGTTAACAAGCTAGGGACCATAATTGGCCATGGGTACTTGATGCTCCTCATGTTTTTAATTTATTGCTACATCCTGGTGTTTATGATATCTTGTTTAATCATCATGAATAATAATAATAATAATAAGAGCTAAATTAATTAAAATAGCAGTACACATTCATTTATTTCTTTATTCAAAGCATCGTACTTTGAATTATTCATACTTACACTTTGAAAATTCTATCAAATATAGCAACATCAACTAAATAAAAAGCAATTTCAATGTTATGATTGGCATATCCGATAAGGAAAAAAGTTATAAGTAAAATGTTATAATTGCATACATTATTAAAAGTGTAATACTTTAATTTTTGATGTTGATTATTTCATTTACATGTACCCACCCCCTCCCCCCCCCCCCCCCCCCCCCTCATAATATGTGTTTCTTCATTGTAGGATAGTTATGGCAAATACTACTAACCATAACCACAAGTGTTACATTATTTTCTTTTTACATCTTAAATTTACGTCTTGGTTAACCATACAGATTTCATAAATAGACAATAAGGAATAATGTGCGTTTTTCATGAGTTAGTAATTATTCACATTTTTGTAAAATAACTAAAACGATAATTTTGTTTTAGTACTTTATATGGTATGCTTTTAACAAGACATTATCCTATTAAACCTTTTTGGCTAACGATAATCCACCAAACAAAAAAACAGTGAGTGAAAAGGAAACTCATTCAATGGTCATTTTATTGCTCGTTTCCTTATACTCTTCTATAAGATGGTTTCATGAATGATGCCTACTCGTGATTCGACTAACAATCTATTTAATCTTTTAGTTTTACACACACACACACACACACACACACACATATATATATATATATATATATATATATATATATATATATATATATATATATATATATCTGTGTGTGTGTAAAACTAAAAGATTAAATAGATTGTTAGTCGAATCAAGATCAAATAAGAAGAAAAATCTTGGTAGAAAGGTAAGAAATTTTTTATATACATATTTTCTTAGCAAAAAAAATCAAATGAATCATTTGATGATTCATAAGTAAGATGATTCACAAGAAAAAATTCCGAAAAAAACACCTTCATATTTCATTTTTAGGTAAATTAAGAAAAAAAATCACTTTTATGACAATTTTAGTGAATATCAACAAATTCATCGTAAAAATGAATCATCGAAATGTTTTTTTGGGATTTTTTTTGGTGAATCATATTATTATTGATTCATTTAGTGATTCATTTATTTTGTTCGCCAAAAAAGTAAGCCGAAAAAAAATTTCTTACCTTCATATAAAAAAAAAAAAGTCTTACTGGATATATATATATATATATATATATATATATATATAGAGAGAGAGAGAGAGAGAGAGAGCTAGGTTTAGGTGTTTAATGTACCTATTGTGTTATTGTATGCATCAATGTGGGCTAATCAAAATTTTAATTAATTAAATAAATAAACAAGGGTATTTTAGTAATTTGATAAATAGTTTCCACAAATAGTCCCTGTAATCATGCTACCATTCAATTTTAACCTAATTCGCACAGCCCAACCCCACCATCAAAAGCCTCCTACCTTCTTCTTCATCAAACTGGCCAATAAGTCGCTTATTAATGGCTTCCAAGATCTCGTTTTTCGTGTACATCTGCCACACCCAATCCACCAAATTCACCATATCATCACCCTCACTTGCTTTCACAATCGGCCTCCGCCATTTTAAGAAACCCAAGTGCTGGATGTCTTGATACAACACATTATGGATGCAATATCCCTGTAGAGGAATAATATTTTTGTGTCTTAAGCAAGCGATTACTAAAAATTCAACAAAGAATTCCGTTTTGGCGTCACAAGAACGTGTAGATCTTTTCACAGCTACGGTGGTTCCCGACGATAGCATAAACGCTTTGTAAACTGTATCGAATGAGCCACTTCTGATGATGTGACTTGGATGGAAGCAATTAGTGGCAATCTTGAGCTCTCTGTAACCATTTCGTCTTTCTTGCTTTCCTGTGTTCCCTAATTTTCAATCACCGGAAAACATAATCTACACAAAACCCTAAATCGAGAAAGCCAACGACACAGTTCAAGCCCACAGAAAGGACAGGTAATCCTGTAATATGTGATCTTTTGAATTCTCCACATCGGTCTATTGATGGCAGCATAGTGTCATGTGATTTTGTGATCAATTCTTCCACCATTGTGATTGAAAGAGGATCATCTTTTTTTATTTTTACTATAAAGACTGAATCTTTGGATTGATCTCCCATTTGGGGTTTCTTGGTTGATTGTTTGTCTGTTTTTGATAGTTTTGATTTTCTGATTCACGTATTCTAACCTGATTCATGAATTCCAACTATGCTGGAATGGAACATGGATATTTTGTTACTAATTTATTCATCGGATTTGTTTCCACAGAAGCTGATGCTTGAAGAACGAACCACGAAATTTGAACGACTCCTCTTAGCAACATTATTCTTTTAGAATAAATTAGTGTATTTGTTAGATTTTGATGTTTTTTTCCCGATTTGAAAGTTTTTTAATTTTATTCTTTAACAATAAATGTAATTCTTAGCGATTGTTACGTGTAATCCATAAGAATTAATATAATTTTTGTATTAATTCTTCAATTGTTGGTTCGAAAATTTGTTATTCTAGAAGAAATATCTTCAATTACATGTATTCTATAAACATATTCTGTCAGAATGTCTGAATTAAAAGAATTATAATTCATAAAATTGGATTTTAAAAATTAATAAAATCTAGGATGTCTAAAAATGCAATTTTCCTTTATTAAATCTATATTAATTGACTAAATTACCCTTGTAATTAATTAAGTTGATATTTTCAATTATATTTAATTCAATAATATATATTAATCACTTTCTTAAAATAAGTGATTGGTCCATATTTAGGCATACAATAACACAATAATTAATTTGAATAGAATAACCTAAACCTATATATATATATATATATATATATATATATATATATATATATATATATATATATATATATATAGAGAGAGAGAGAGAGAGAGAGAGAGTTAGGTTCATATATAAACACTATATATTGTTTTTGACCAATCATTTAAAAAAGGTATGATACTAATTAACATATAAATCAATAAATGCATTTTCAGTTATAATCTTATAATTATTGTAACTCATTTCATTTAACTTCATTCCTATAATTTTGGTAAATAGTTTAAACTGAATTCTTTAATATATGTATCAAGAAAGTTGGTGACTAAACCTCAGATATAGTGTCGAATCGAATGCTCATTCTTTCAGAATTTATATAAAGAATATATTAGTTTATTGCATATTCTTCAAGATTATGTTACATACTATAACATATTTTTATTTGTAAAAATAATATTTTCCTATTCTTCAAGAATTTTGAGTTGGTCTATAGTTTTGGTTAATCTATGTAAAAAGAATATTACATATACTTTAAAAAAATATATATGTTGTAAAATATTAATGGATCGTTCTTAAAGAATAATTTTTTTTACATATCTCACTAATCTTATGACAGTAGTTCACAAATATTTATTAGTCAATGCATTCTTAAAGAATGAAATGTGATTCTTAAAAAATGAAATAAGTTTCAAGTAAATTCTTGATTTTTAAAGAATCAAACTGTCCGATTCTTTAATTTTATACTTTCTAACATTGTATAAAAACATTTTGTTAATAGTTTTTAAAACTAATAGTGAAATCGTCTTATTATTATAGAAAGAAATATGTTATCAAACTAAGTAATTTTTAAAGAATGAAATCTGTTTCGTTTTTTGTGATTATCATGTAAAAAAAATATTGCACATTTTTCAATACGTGATTTTCTGTGATTTTGTTTTAAAAATAATAATTTGGATTTTGTTAATATATTTGACTTAGTTTCCTAAAATATATTTACTTCTTTTTTATCTCATTTAATAAAATGTCATAATTAATCTTTAATAACCTTAGAATTCATTGATTGTAATTATATAGTAATTGTTATCCTACATTAATACAATGCACCATAAAATCATAGTCATTAATTTTTTTTAATCCAATAATCATAATTTGGTCACACATTCACATAATATTTAGAATTCACATTTAATCATAATCTTATATATATATATATATATATATATATATATATATATATATATATATATATATATATATATATATATAGGGTTAGGTTCATGTGAGACGGCCTAATTTTGTGAGACCGTGAGATGTATTTTTTTAATTTTTTTAATTTTTTTTAGTTAATTCAAGTTCCGAAAATAATATTTAAAAAAAGAATTTTTTGATTTTTCCATTTATTTTGCATTTTAAAATTATATTTGGAATATTGTACAGTGTAATATTCTATTTAGAATATTTCACGTATTTTTCAAAAAAAATAGAATTTTTTTTTTAGTTAATTCAAGTTCCGAAAATAATATTTAAAAAAAGAATTTTTAGATTTTTTCATTTATTTTGCATTTTAAAATTATTTTTTAGAATATGTCAGTGTAATATTCTATTTAGAATATTTCACGTATTTTTCAAAAAAAAAAACGGGATTTTTTATTTATTTTTTTATTTTTTATTTATTTATTATTTATTTTTTTAGTTAATTCAAGTTCCGAAAATAATATTTTAAAAAAAATTTGGATTTTTCCATTTATTTTGCATTTTAAAATTATTTTTAGATTTGGTCTCACGGTCTCACAAAATTAGAATGATCTCAAATGAACCTGACTCTCTCTCTCTCTCTCTCTCTCTCTATATATATATATATATATATATATATATATATATATATATATATATATATATATATATATATATATATATATATATATATATATATATATATATATATATATATAAACTATTTTAATTATAGACAAAATTGCAAAAATGGTCCCTGTGGTTTGCATTTTTTCAGGAAAAAAGTCCAAACCACGAGTTTTTTGGTTTTGTGGTCCTTTTGGACTGGTTTGTTTGTGAGAATGGTCCCTATACTTAACACCCGTTAAAAAAATCCGTTAATCCCCTCATGTGCCTTGCACGTGAGGGTATTTTTGTCTTTTTACTTACAGTGTCAACACTTCCTTCTACCTTTTATCCCTCATTTACAATCCCAAACACCCGTCAACTCCCCACCTCCCTCCTTCTTCCTTCTGCTCCATTAAACCTGCAAAAAAAAAAAAGTCGTTATTGAAAGAACCTAATCGAAGCAAAAGGAGACAAGGTCATACTTTAAAGTCGAAATGGTGTACGTAATGTGGCAGATCAGACCAAAAAATGAAGTTGTCGACGTATCATCCTTATATGGTAAGTTGCTCTGTTTTCTTAAACATTCCTATTTTTCATTTTACCCTTGATTTATACTAAAATCCGCCAAATTTTGACTTTGTTATCATGTACAATTTTGACTTGTAGCGGGTGCACCCACATGGTTTAGTATTAAGCTTCATCATGGTGGGAAGTTTACTAAGTTACCTGACATAAAGTATACTGGAGGTGAAGTGCGTTATGTTGATTATGTGGACATAGATGAGTTTTCTGTACATGAACTTCATGCCATAATGCTTGACCTAGGTTACCCAGACCCACGGATGATTGAATTGAGTGTTGAATCACCAGTGATATACTACCATTTCAGGATACCCAATGGTGACTTTCAATTTGGTCTTAGAGCTTTAGGGAATGATCAGGATGTTATCAATCTTTCTAAATTTATTCAAAATAACAAGTTGATTGAAGTGTACACAGAACATGGGAAGACAAATCTACTCACATACTTCATGTCTCCAAATGCAAAGGGTAAAGTTGTCATTGAGGAATTACCAAAAAATGATGATCAAGGGGCTAAATATGAGGCTGAAGTTCATGTAGAATCTCCATTGAGAAATATGAACCATGTCAATGATGAACCAATTGGTGAGTACATGTCTTTGATTCTTTTTTGGAGTAAAACTGATGCATTCTCTCCAGAGTATAGAAGGGGTAGAGTTGGGAATTCAAAAAGCGAGGAAGGTTCTTGTAGCAGGAGGCTTAATTTAGAGGATATTAATGATTTAAAAGAGAAGGAAAACACTAATGAGGGTGTTAAGGAGGTTCATGAGGCTGCAACTGTTGTTGAAGGATGCTACAATCCATTTACTTCAAATATTGCTAATGTAGGGGATGAGATGATTGGGGTTCATGATAATGACCATATTGATGGATGCTACAACACCCTACCCATTAATGATGATGAACAATATAATGAACATTTTGACAACCTTATGGAAAATTTAAATGGAAGTGATGAGTATGTTGAAGAGTATGAAGGGGATGTTGAATCTGAAGAGAGTGATGAAGAGTATGAAAAGGATGAAGGTGATGATCATGATGGGAAACAATCAGAAAATGAAGATAAAGTGGATGACATAATGGATGAGGAGAACAATATAGAAGATGTTGATGTGGACATGGCAGACTTCTTTGTAAATGTTGAAAGTGATGTTGAAGGAGCATGTATTAATGATGGTCATGAACCTGAAGATATGGAAGTGATCAACAATGAGGAGTTCGAATCATTGGATGAAGGATCAGACCAAGACAGAGAAAGAAGAGCTCTCATAAGAAATTTGGGAAAAGAAAAAAGGTGCAACCTTGGGTCAGTACATATACAGTCATTCTCAGTGGGGCAAAAGTTTAAAAGTAAAAAAGAATTAAAGGAGTTAATTGATGTGCACGCACTAGAAACAAGAAGGAATCTATTCTTTAAAAAAAATGACAGTCAAAGGCTTAGGGCACAGTGCAGAGGAGTTGTACCTGTCATCAATAAAGGTCAAGTGGGGACTAAACCTACCACTTCAAAAAGCAAGGGCAAAGAAGTAAAGACACAAAAAGAAACATGTGGTTGGTATATACATGCATCTAGGTCAAACCCCGAATCTGATTGGTTTATAAGGACCTTAAACCAAACTCATACATGCTTACAAACAAGAAAACTCAGAGCTTGTACTGCTTCTTTAATCTGCAAGAAAATCATAGATCAAGTTGAGGCAGATCCGAAGATTCCTTTGAGAGCCATACAAGATCACTTTCAAAAGACCTACCAGGTGGGTATTTCAATGGATAAGGTGTTTAGGGCAAAAGATATGGCAAGAAAGCATGTAACTGGGGACTACACAAAACAGTTTGAGTTGTTGAGGGACTATGCTCTTGAACTTCAAGCTACAAACCCAGACACAACAGTCAAAATAGATGTGTGTCCTAATGGCAACCCTGCATCCCCAACAAGGCAGTTTAGAAGGATTTATGTATGCTTGGGTCCACTGAAAAAAGGTTTCAAAGCATGTCTTAGAGACTTAGTAGGTTTGGATGGTGCCTTCATGAAAGGCCCATTCCCTGGTCAGGTTCTTACAGCAGTTGGTCTAGATTCCAACAATGGAATTTATCCCTTAGCCTATGCAATTGTTGAGTCTGAAAACACAGCTAGCTGGAAGTGGTTTTTAGAAAACCTTGGGGATGACTTGGAGCTTGGGAGCAACTCAAACTATACTTTCATAAGTGACAGGCAAAAGGTAAATTAAAACTCATCAATTGATTCATTTAGATTGTGTTTTTTTACCAAGAAATTAATTCTCACAAACAAACCAGTCCAAAAGGACCACAAAACCAAAAAACTCGTGGTTTGGACTTTTTTCCTGAAAAAATGCAAACCACAGGGACCATTTTTGCAATTTTGTCTTAATTCTAATTATTGTATGTTGAGTCATGTAGGGATTACAAATTGCAGTTGATCAATTGTTTCCCAATGCTGAGCATAGGTATTGTATTAGACATATTCATGACAATATGAGAAAGAAGTGGGGGCAAACTGAGTACAGGGACCATTTATGGAGGTGTGCATCAGCAACCACCATTCCTGAGTTTGAACATTTGATGAAAGAGTTTAGTGAGTATGATGATGAGGCATGTCAATGGTTGAAGCAAATTCCTCCTGTACATTGGGCAAGGAGTCATTTCTCAGGTAATTGTATATGTTTGCATATGGTAAAGATTATGTGTTTCAGTTATTTATCAGCATTAATTGTATGTTATTGTAATGTGCAGGAAGAGCTGTTTCTGATGTGTTGATTTCAAACATGTGTGAAGTGTTTAATGGGAAGATAGAGAAAGGCAGGGACAAACCTGTAATTTCATGTTTAGAGTTCATTAGGGAGTATCTAATGAAGAGGATATGCAATGTCATGAAGGCAATGAAGAAGGCTAAAGGTCCACTAACACCTACAGCAACAGACATCCTAGATGCAAGGAAAAAAGGTGCTTCACAATATATTGCTAGGTGGAATGGGGCAAACAAGTATCAAGTCACTGCAGCATTGCAAGATCAACATGTGGTGGATGTTAGGAACCAAACCTGTACTTGCAGAAAGTGGGAATTAATGGGAATAACTTGCAGGCATGCAATTGCAACTCTGAATGAAATGAGCAAAGACCCCGAGGCTGAGCTTGACATTTACAAGTGGGTACACAAGGTGTATTGGCTAGAGACATGGCAAAAAGCTTATTCATTTAAGGTGGAACCAATTAAAGGGAGACCCATGTGGCCTAAAAGTAATTGTCCAACAAAGCTAATCCCTCCTCCACATCGCACTCAGGTGGGAAGGCCTAAGAAAAAAAGAAGACAAAGTGAGGGTGAAAGGTTAAGCAAAAGGCAGAAGGCAAGTGAAGGTGATGGAGTCAATGAGATGCAAGGAGAAAATTCCCAAGGGCCAAGAAATGATGGAGTGCAGAAGCTATCAAGGAAACATGTTAGTGTTACTTGTAGCAAATGCAAGAATAAAGGACACAACTCTAGGACCTGTAAAGGGCAAGGAGGGAATCAATCTAAGAAGTGATTGTGGTTATTTGTTGTGGTGCAATGACTATTTAGTTTCTTGTTGTTAAAAACTGTTTGTTTTTGAAAACTTTAGTTATGGTTTGATGATGTGGTTATGTATGGTGCACAAACACTTGTATGCTTAACTTGGTAATGGTTTTTGGTTCCACTCATGTGGTTAATGGAATGTTCATTTTGGTAAATTTATGACATGTATTTTGGTAATGTACTTTTGTTACATTTTGGTTCTATTTATGTGCTTATATCTGACAACTGATACACATTTTGAACACAACTGATACACATTTTGGAATTCATTACAAACATGATGAAGTCAAATTACAACAAAATTATACCATTTTTACCCTGCATCACTTGATCAACAAAAATCCCCACATTTGCCTAACCCTATCCCTTACATAGACCAAGTACTAAAGATAACAATCACAAACATAAACCAACTTGCACATAAATACATCTTCAGCTTGAAACCTTCATCCTTCAATGCATCACACCTTGCCTCCAACATGTTGTTCCTGCTCAAAAGTCCATTGCACTGTTCCTGTAACATGTTGATACTTCTTACCAGCCCATTACATCTTTCCTCCAATGTATTTATGTTTCTTAGAAGACCAGGTATGATGGTTTTACTCCTAGCACAAATAGGTGGGTCAACCCACCCGATAAACCCACAAACAGAATCCTTAGTAGGGCAAGCATAAAACCTCCTGTCGGGATTCAGTGGTGTCCAAGACGTTTTCACCAAAGCAAGCTTTCCACAAAAACAAACCACCATTGTTCGATTGCAAGTCAGGAAAGGAGAAATGGAAGATAATAGTCGTTGGGGAAGAACAGTTAAGAACGTTGGGGAAGAAGATTTGTTGGGGAAGAAGCTGGGAAAAGAAAACGATATATAAAGGATGTTTTATTTTTCCATATGCAAAAATGGTCCCTATAAGTAAAAGGACAGAAATACCCTCACGTGCAAGGCACATGAGGGGGTTAACGGATTTTTTTTTAACGGGTGTTAAGTATAGGGACCATTCTCACAAACAAACCAGTCCAAAAGGACCACAAAACCAAAAAACTCGTGGTTTGGACTTTTTTCCTGAAAAAATGCAAACCACGGGGACCATTTTTGCAATTTTGTCTTAATTATATGTAAGGTGTATTTTAAACGATTTAAAAATACATGGTTTAAGCATAGTATCTTTAATTAACTTTTAATTAATTAATTTTAAATCAATTATTTATAATTTCAGATTACTTAGGCATATTTTTCCTCCTAGTTTAATTATTCAGGTTTAACAGATTAAAACAATATTTACACTACAAGAAATATAGTCATTAGCGGCGACGCCAATAGCGGCGACACATCAAATTGTTGCCGCTAAAAGTAGGTGTTGCCGCTATTGACGTCGCCGCTAATAACTCATGGCATGGATCCATGCTTTCACGTTTTGGTAAATTAAGACCGTTCGATTGTGTTTCTAATCCAACAGAGAGGATAATCAAGGAATGCACAAAAGAAATACCGGCGACAAAAGTCGCCGCTAAAGACTTAACCGAGTCACCGCTAATTGTCGAAAAAATGGCGCAGAAAATGTTTCCCTCCTAAGTGTCGTCGGTATTGAAGGAAGTCGCCGCTAAAGCCAAAATTATCGCTGGTAAAGGCGTCGCCGCTAAAGGTCGACGCAGTTAACCAAAAAAATCGACGCCCTTTTCCTTTTCTCTTCTGTTTGCTTCCATCTCGCGCTGCTGCTGTGTTTTTTCTATCATCTTCTTCGTCGATTCAGAGTTAACACCCTCCGGAAAAACCGAGATTAAGGATTCCGGCCTCATAGAAGAAGATACCGGCGGTCAAAGTTGAGATTGACCGGTGAGGCTCTTTCCGTTTCCGGTGACACCCACTACTTTCCCGTAACAATATTTCCAGCAAAAGATTCTTTTCCTTTTTGTCTTGTAACATTGATTTTAGCTTACTTTAGTTATTAATTGCAAAATCTTTTCAATTTCAATTTTTTATTAACTTTTCCGGCTACCACCGGCGACTACCGCCACCACTGCGCCATTTCTTTGATTTCCACAACCACATGTTCTATTTGCACCACCACTTCTTTGATTTCCAATATAATTTTTTTTAATGTTACAATGAAAAAAAAATGCTATTACATATTAGACAAATGTTATATATATTAGGCATTAATTACATGTTTATATTCTAGAGGGATCATAGTGTAAATATATCTATTATTAATACTTATGTAATTGTGACATTCTGGGAAGATATACAATTCACGTTTTACCAATTTAACTTGGTATCAGAGCCGCTATTCCCTAACCCTAAAATTGGCGCCACAGCAGCCCTCAAGATCATCAACCTGCACCTGTTTCTACTCTTTCTTCCTCTTTTCTCTTGTCGATCAGTACATAGCCAACACAATGGCGCCTCTCACAGCATTCACTACTGCAGAGAAAACAGCCCACAACTCTCATAAATTTGCCTTTACTTTGTCCCCAAACAACTATGGCTACTGGAAAACTATGTTACAGCCCTTTCTGGTTACAAACAACCTGTTCGGGTATGTTGATGGCACCATACAGTGCCCACCAGCCACCATCGTGTCCACCACCCCTACAGGAAAAGAAGGCGACACCATGACCACATCCACATCTACTACTAACCCTTGTTACAATACATGGGTCTCTAATGATGCGCATGTTCGAATGCTTATTCTGTCCACCATCTCTGAGACGTCTTTTCAGCATGTTCAAGGTAATACATCACGTGATCTTTGGCTGTCTTTAGAAAGTGCTTATGCTCCTCATACTTCTTCTCGTGAATATACTCTTAAAACCCAACTTCTGAAAATCACAATGAAAGAAGATGAGTCCTCATCTGCTTACTTAACCCGTGCACAAGAGTATTCTAATGCTCTTGCTAATATTGGCGAACCAGTTAAAGAAAAGGACCTTGTCATGCTAGTTATCTCTGGCTTACGAGAAGAATACAATAGCTTGAAATCTACCCTTTTAGCAAGACAGTCTCCAACAGCCTTTGCTGAACTTCATGGTCTACTGTCTGACCATGACTACATGATTACAAAGACCTCCACAATGATGCCACCAGCCCAAGCGTTCACAACCACCACTAGACAACCCGGTTCCATGGCTGCTGGTTCATCTCTATCACAAGATGCAGCAATCCAAGCTGTTCAAAAGCTTGCACAACAACTGGGGTTACAGCTCCAGCCAACTAATTCAACATCAGCCCAAGCTTTTTACACAAATCGATCAGGAAACAATCGCAACAGCCGATCAACAAACAACCGTGGGCGTGGCAGCTACAACAATCGTTCACAAGGAGGAGGTAATAGAAACCAATTTAGTTGGGCATCTAATCAAAATACTGTGTATGGTACATGTAACAAGTGCGGTATTGTGCATGTTCCGTCTCAATGCCCTAATCGAGATCCCTCCACCATACGTGTGAGACAACAACAACCATCCGCTAATTTTGCAGATTATCGATCCCGGGCCTCTTCTACCTGGGTCACTGATACTGGGTCTAGTCATCATGTTGCATCCGATCTCTCGAGCTTTGATCACTCCGAGGCATACCATGGCCATGACAACTTACATGTTGGCAACGGTAAAGGTTTACCCATTCTCCATATTGGCTCCTCTAAACTCTATTCTCCTAATAAAACTTTTCATCTCTCACACATTCTTCATGTTCCAGAAATCAAACAAAACCTTCTTTCTGTTAAAAAATTCTGCGATGATAATAATGTTTATTTTGAATTTCACACTTCCTTTTTTGCTGTGAAGGACGAGAATACTCACACTACCCTCCTCATGGGTCCAAGTAGTGGCGGCCTTTACTCCTTCCACCTTCCGCAGTTGCAGTCTACCTCGTCTAAAGTTGCTTTCTCCGCTACTCGTGCTTCTTCCGTCACTTGGCATCAACGACTTGGACATCCCCATCCGCAGCTGTTGAAGTCAATGATTTCTAGATATAGTTTACCTTTATCAAACAATTTTGTCAATTCACCTTGTGATTCTTGTTCTATCGGAAAATCTTCAAAACTTCATCTATCATCTTCTAATTATAAAAGTTCTCATATTTTAGATTTACTCTTTTGTGATGTTTGGGGACCATCCCCTGTTACTTCTTTTGAAGACCATCGATATTTCTTACTATGTGTTGATCATTTTTCTAGTTTTATGTGGATTTTTCCCTTAAAATTCAAATCTGATGTCTTTAGTACTTTCCAACAGTTTCTTCTTACAGTAGAACGACAATTTCAAACCAAACTAAAATCTGTTCAAACTGATTGGGGAGGTGAATTTCGAAACCTCTCTAAGTTTTTCTCATCTCTCGGCATTACTCATCGCTTGTCTTGTCCTCACACTAGTGAACAGAATGGTGTTGTTGAGCGTCGTCACCGTCATGTGGTCGAAACCGGCCTCACTCTTCTTGCTCAATCCGGTGTTCCACAACGGTTTTGGCATTATGCTTTTGACACAGCCGTCTATCTCATAAATCGTATGCCTTCTAGAACCAACTCCAATATCTCACCTTTCGAACATGTTTTCAAACACAAACCTGATTTTTCCTTTCTTCGTGTGTTTGGTTGTCGATGTTATCCACATCTTCGTCCGTATAACAAGCATAAAATGGATTTCAGATCTCTTCTGTGCATTTTTCTTGGATATAGCACCTCCCACCATGGTTATCGGTGTTTTGACCCTCTTTCCGAACGCCTTTATATCGCTCGTCATGTTCGTTTTCATGAACAATTATTCCCTTACCAAATCAGCCCATCATCTCCACCCACATCTTCCTTTGATCCTTATACATCCTCTTATCCTAATCATGTACCTGTACCTGACATATCAACTCCTTCCAATACATCCCCTACACCTCCTACGTCATCTGCACCATCCCCTTCCAATACATCCCCTCCACCTCCTATATCACCGACACCATCTCCTTTCAATACATCCCCTACACCTCCTACATCACCTACACCATCTCCCGCATCATCTTCTTCCCCTATATCTCCACATGAACCTCCTCTTCCGCCTCTCCTTTATACCTTTGCTCGACGCCCTAAAACTACCACCACCTCTCAACCAGAAAACACCACATCTCAACTAGCACATTCTACCTCCCAACCCGACAGTTCCTCCTCTCTACCTCGTCCTCGTCCCTCTAATTTGCGTCCTAATCCTAAACCCTCTCAACCATATAGTCCGGCCTCCTATCATACTACTCCTGTTCCTACCGAACCAGCCACCTTTAACGTTGCTAACAAATCGCCTCAATGGCGTCAGGCCATTGCCGACGAGTATTCTGCTCTTCAGCGCAACAACACCTGGTCCTTAGTTCCTCCTCCATCGAATGCTAATGTTGTTGGTTGTAAATCGGTCTATAAGCTCAAACGTGATCCAACTGGGGCAATTACACGTTACAAAGCGCGTCTTGTTGCAAAAGGTTATCGTCAGCAACATGGTCTTGATTATCATGAGACTTTTAGTCCTGTTGTCAAAGCGACTACAATTCGGGTGGTTCTATCCTTGGCAGTCTCACACAGTTGGCCCTTACGACAACTTGATGTTCAAAATGCCTTCTTACATGGCGATCTCACAGAGACGGTCTACTTGCAACAACCACCGGGTTTTGTTGATCCGGACAAACCTGATCATGTTTGTCTTCTCCACAAGTCTCTCTATGGACTTAAGCAAGCTCCCCGAGCATGGTTTCATCGGTTGTCAACTGCACTTCATGCTCTTGGTTTTCGTGGATCTAAAACGGATCCTTCGCTGTTTATCTACTCCTCTAACGGTGTTCTCTTGTATATGCTTGTTTATGTTGATGACATTATTCTCACAGGAAATAGTCCCGCTGATATCGACCGGGTTGTTCAACATCTTAGTCGCATTTTTGCTCTACAAGATTTGGGGTCGTTATCTTATTTTTTGGGGGTTGAAGTTATTAAGCAGGGGTCCGACATTGTTTTGTCTCAAAGAAAATACATACTCGAGCTACTTGAACGTGCGAATTTGTCTAATGCCAAATCTGTGCCATCTCCGATTACTACCACCGCCAATCTTGCCCTTGGCGACAGTCCACCATTTGAAGACCCGGTTAAATATCGTCAAACAGTTGGTGCACTTCAATATGTGACTCTTTCACGGCCGGATATTTCGTTTGCGGTAAACAAAGTGTGTCAATTTATGCACTCTCCGACTCAGAATCATTGGTCTGCGGTTAAACGCATTTTGCGTTACTTACTTGGCACAGTAACAAGTGGACTTTTATTTCAGCGCACTTCCGATAGTGTTCTTCATGCTTACACAGATTCGACTTTTAATGTCTTGAATGCTTTCTCTGATTCTGACTGGGTTGGTTGTCCGGATGATCGTCGATCCACTACATAATTTGAATAAAGGTTCAATTGAGAAATATTCATATGCAAAGCAGATGAAGTACATCACGTATACATATATGGGCTATGTGAGGGGTAACTCATATATAATATGGATATATAACCAAGGTTGATGATTTTGTTCTTAAAAAAAATTATCCCAAAGTTTTGTCCACGTGTTTATGGATATCCAATTATCCATTGTAGATAGTCCTTTAAATCCGTATTCAATTCTCATTGGTACACCTACATTTGTATATTATTATAATTTTACATTCAATTAACAAATTTTTAGAATTATGTCTTAGATTGCAACTTTGGTGATGAATATATTTGTAGAGGAACCTGGACTACTAGGGGAAAAAGGTTACAGTTACCAAAATTTGTGATTAGCAACTCACAATTTTGGTGATGAATATATTTCAAGTTTTTATTATAGCAGTACTTGATATAAGAATGTAATGTACGATACATGTAATTATTTATTTAAAATATAATCTAATTTTTAAAGTTAAACCGAACATTAAAAGAGTGGAAACGTTTCGCAAAGCCCATACCAATAGGGATGGTGTGTTTGTTACTTCTGAGGCGGAACAACAATATGTAAGTACTTAATTATAATTTTATCATATAATTAAATGTTTATTTATATTTAATTGTTACTCACTTTTGGGAATCACAGAATCGGTTAGTCGAAGAGCTCTTTGAGCAAACCCAAGGTGAAAGTGAGTTAACACCCGTTCAAGAAAGAGCCGCTTTTGAGAAAGTATTAGGAGAGCGACATGGCCATATCAGAGGTATCGGCCGTAAACCTTCTGCTCTCCCGCCGATTTCATAGCCGTCTCAACCACCACCACAATCATCACAATCATCACACGTAAAACAAGATTATTTAATTTCAATAAATGCATGTTGATTTGGTAATTTTTGTTGGTGGTGATTATTTTTTAAAAGCTTTGGTAATTAGTTTTTTGTCCCAAGTGCAACAAATAGCAATGTACTTTGGTTTTTTATCTTAGTTTAAAAATAGTGATAAAATACATGTTGATTTCGTCATTTTGGTTTTGTGGTGATTATTTGCTAAAGGCTTTGGTAATTGGGTTTTTGTCCCAAATACAAGAAATAGCAATGTACTTTGGTTATTTGGCTTAGTTTAAAAATAGAAATGTAGTTTGACATCATAAAATGTATGTTAATTTGGTCATTTTGGTTTTGTGGTGAGTATTTGCTAAAAGCTTTGGTATTTGATTTTTTGTACCATGTCTAAGAAATAACAATGTACTTTGGTTTTTTGTCTTAGTTTAACAATAGCAATGCACTTTGGTGTAATAAAATGCATGTGGATTTGGTAATTGTGTTTTTGTCCCAAGTGCAATAAATAACAATGTACTTTTGGTATATCGTGTATTTAAGTGCAACAAATAGTAAGGTACTTTGGTAGTTTTTGTTTATGTTTGATAATTTAACTTATAATTTATATATGATGTTATTTATTAAGTAATTGGAAAATCTTCGGGTATTACTGAACGACCCGGCATGTAGGGAAGAACTATATTCGTTTTTTCAATCACAGAATAATCAAGGAGGAAATGATGGGAACGAAGATGATGATATGTAGGGAGGAGCTTTATTTGTATGTTATACTTGTTGTCACACTTGCTACTTGTTAGAATTGTAAAAATTACTTTGCTACTTGTTATAATTGTCAAAGTTTTGGTTGTTTTATTTTGGTATTAAATTAATTATAACAATATATGGTATTTAATTTGATGTTGTTATGTAATTTTTGGTATAGAATTAATTATAACAGTATTTGGAATTAATTATACCCAAAAGTGCTAATATAAAAAAAATGAAAAAACATTATTACCGACGACACTATTACCGGCGACATAAGTATTATCGGCGACATACTCTTTAGCGGTGACACTAAGTATTACCGGCGACAGGTGCATTAGGGACGGCATATGTCTTTAGCGGCGACAATTTGATCAATAGCGACGTGTCGCTGCTATTAGCTTTAACGGCGACTCCTCGACCCTTTACCGGCGACTTTTGTAGCCGCTAATTCCTCATTTCCTTGTAGTGTTAAATTTAGAGATAAATCCTAAAATTCAAAATTATAGCTAAAAACCTGAATCTCTAAAATCTGCGAGGGGTGCACCACATCTAGCTAAAGGTGCGCCGCATCCTGCAATTAGCAGGTTGCTTTTGATTTTCTCAGTTTTTTCAAGTTGCGCTCATAAGTGAAACCTAATGGCTTCGATACCGTTTAACAGTTTTCCATACATCTAAATTTTAGGCAAAGGAAGCAATTAACAATAACCCTAAGTGTACATGCACCCTAGATCTAGGTTTTACTATTATAACAACCTGCTTTTGAAACTAGGAATTTAAACTACCAAGAGATATAGAATTACTAACCTCAAACTACCGCGAATGATTTCTAGAAGGCTTCTAGAGCCTTTCCAGAATCGTCCACTCCTGTGGGGATTCCATAATGTTTCTCTTGGTTAACTATTAAGGAATTAACATTTAGTCTGTTTACCTTAAAATAAATCCAAATTAATTCTAATTAATTCCAAATTAATTTTAACAAGTTTCTAATTAATTTATCAAGCTATGATAAATTAATAAACTATTTATCTCACTCTCTTAAATCCTTTTCTATCTATTTTAGCATTTAAGGGCAAACCAAAAAGCCTTCATTATTGTTGCTAATGTTATATCAATTAGTTATAACATTGGACACCTATTTTTAAAAAGAGATTGTATGAAGTATATCAAGGGATATGCATTAAGAAAAGACCATCTTATTCAAATTTGCTTGTAAAATCTACTAAACTGAAAAAGGCTTTGGTGCAAGATGTTCCTACTACATTGAATTCTACTTATAAGATGCTTTCTTTTGCACTTTATTATCGTCTTTCTTCTTTCTCATTTGTGCTTGAGTGATTCAAACTTTGAAACCTACCCATCCTCTGATGAATGGGAAAGAGTTGAGAAAATGTGTGGTTTTCTTAAAGTGTTTCCTGAAGCAACTTTTTAGTTTTCAGGGTCTCTTTATCCTACTTCAAATTTGTATTTCCCTCAAATATTTTGATACAATTGTAGTTGGTTGAAACGAAAGACAGTCCTGATGAGTATATGAAAAAAAAAATACCAACTCAAATATGGACTAAGTTTAGCAAATATTTGGTTGATTAAAAAGTTGCTAATCTTAGGTTAGCTATAGTTATGGCATTTGATCCATGATATAAGTTCTCTTTTGTTGAGTTTAGCTATTGAAAGATGTATCGTGATGGTTCATCACAATTGAAGAAGGTCGAGGAGGCACCTTTTTCACTTTTTGATGAATACATGCAAACTTCTTGACAAGGTAGTGTTAGAAATGTTAGAGGAGGTGGTGGCGACATTAATTCTCGACAAGGCAGTGACGACATTAATTTTCGACAAGGTTGTGCTTGAAATGTTTCAGGAGGCTCTAATTAGCTTTTAGTCTTGGTGGAAGAGCTTTAAATGGATATCAAAGTTCCATGAAGTTTGGCATTGTTGAAGCTTTAATTTGTAGTAGGGATTCATTTTTTTGAGAAAAAGGTAGTATTTTATAATTTATTATTTACTTATATTAACTAATATTTTGTATTGATTTTTTATTTTTATTTTTAATATCCAATTGATACCCATGTTGATGTTGATAAACTAACTCAAAGCATCATGGAGATGAACATTGTTGGAGACAAAGCAGAGGTTATGAGTTCATAAAAACTGTAAGTTGACATTTTATGAGTTATTTTTAATGAAAATGATAGACTTTTACTTATATTTCTTTTAAGAAGTCAAATTTAACATTGCTTATTGTTTCTACTTGAAGGTTGAAGCTCATTATAATGAAGAAAACGATGTTGAAGAATTGACAAAAGACTTTATTTTTGAAGAAAAAATGGGAATTGTGGCAATTACATTAGCACTCGAATTTATCTATGTTTGTATCAATGTTTTACTTTAGACATGTTTGCATGAATGTTTTTAATTTTCATTTGGATGTTTAAGACATAAGTTTTCTGAAATTCGAATATATTTGCAACTTTTTAGGTTTCTGGAATTTATTCATGTTTAATTATCAATTTTATTTTTGGAATCCGACCTACAAACCCGAATCTGACCCGCAAACACGCAAACTCGCGACCCGTATAGATAAACAAGCTGACGAGTCGTATTATGATTGATGTTTCAAACTCGCCAACCCATGACATGTATAGTTAAATGGGTCATGTTCGAATTTTTGTTTTTAGACCCATCAACCCGAACATGACACGATTGCCACTAATATCAATCTCATCAAATGGATTTGACAATTTCTTAAAAAAAAAGATAAAAGATAACGCTAAGTTAAAAAAATGTCCATTTTTTAATTCATAATTTTAACCACTTTTCTACCAAAATAAGTACTAACAATTATCTCCATTTTTTACCATTTTGCAAACCTTCAATATTCATCTTACTTCTCTCTAACCTTCTACACTTATCTTGCCCCTCTCAAATTTATATTTGCAATATGTCTTCCTCAAATGTACATCGTAGTTCCTCGATGGTATCTTGGGTTACGATAGAAGATGTGGATTTGGCATGTGTATGGTTGGTGTATCGGAGCACCCCGTGGGTCGGCATCAACAAAAGTGACCATCTTTCTTGATGAAAATCATTGAATGTTTCATCAATGAAATGAATCGAGGTCACTACCAAACAAAAGATCAAATCTACACAAAACGGAGGAACACGAACAAATTCAAAATAGAGTTTAATGTTCCACGAAATGGCCTTCAGTCTAGTGCTATCAAGGTGTTAAAAGGTGTTCCTCCCCTATGGGGTTAGGTTCAAGTACCTTGCTGGAAAAAAAGAGTACAAGGAGTAGAATTTAGTGGGTGTGTGTTGGACGTTCAAAAAAAGAGTTTAATGTTATGTTTAATAAAGTGAAACACGATTCAGAAAATGGTAAAAATAATATAATGGTTTTAAACATTGATCTTGAAAAAATGCACAAAGAAAACATGAAAGCTTTCTATTATGAAGTAAAGTGTTTGGAGAATTGTCAAGGGTTGTGTAAAATGAAGTTGAATGTAAACTCATAATAACTGGAACTAAATATTATATAGTTTAACACCGCACATAACTATCATCAAAGAATATTTTACCGAATATAACTATGAACAATTTCCTTCCATAAAAAACAATTTTCCATGAATCAATATAATATTTATCATAAAAACATTTTCTTCCAGTTTTAAATTTGTAATTGATAGAAGTTGAAGTTGTGGATACCGAGCATAAGGTTATGGGAAGTGAATATTATAAGGTTCTACACCGCACATAATTCAGCATAGAATACTTCAGTTTATCGATTACATCATCGTTACATTGTATCAAATATAACTTGATGAATATGTAAATGTAAATGCAAGTGTGGGGACTGAATATATGTTATTTTGGCTGCATTAAATTCAGATTGAAAAAATATTATCTACCAAATATAATTTGAAAAATGCTCAACTGCGAATGCAGGCGTGCGGATCAAATATATGTTGCTGGCATTGTTCATTTAATATTTGAAAAACATTATTTGCAAGTGTTTAATTCCATTTTTATGTCGATAACTATAACATCTTCTAATTTTCAGAACTAATTAAAACTTTTCTTTATGCTTATATGATCATTGATTCGAATTTTCCCAATACATTTGAAAACTTTTAACTATAAGTGATTGTTACAATTTAATAAAATACTAAGGATGTCATAATCGATACATAAACATAATTTACAGCTTAAAGACCTACTGTTCATAAACTTTATTGCAAACTATCTCTTAATCACTCAGCATCCTAATCAAGTTCCAGTAGCTTAAGTCTAGATACCTATGATGCATGTAAACTGGGAGGGTCAGGTTGGGAAACCTGGTGGGATACATAGCGATTTCAATCCTACAATATTGTTACTGTAGTATTCCTTAATTATCAGACCTGCAAAAGCAACTGTTACCATATAATATCCATATAGGCTTACATTTCCACATATCCATTCCTATCAATCCTCACTGATTATCAGGGAGAAATTATCTCACCTAATGAACAGTTAAAAAGCTTGACTACTCAGCTAGGGGCTTCCTTGGTTGATGCACTCATAAATACATATGGGTCATTAGAGTATTTGATGAATATGGTATCCCATTTCATCTACGTCTGTGATTAATGATCTCACCTCACCAACGTAATCTACAAGACTTTAACATTCGGGTCATGAAGGTACATAATTAATGATTTTAACTTTGGACGAGGCTCACGACGTGAGGCTTCGTGCTTACGATGTGAGCGGCCTTTGACTTGATCACCCGCATTTTCGAGTCTCAAGACGTGAGACTATGGGTGCTCACGACGTGAGAATGGCCTAATGACCAAAACCCTAATATTTGGGGTATTTAATTGAATGATAAGGATAGGGTTGCCCATCCTTAGCCGCCTTCGCCCTATTGCCTCCTGAAACCCCTAATATCAACCTACTTGGAGTTCTTAGCCATTTTGTGTCATTTGAGTCTCCCTTTGGTGGTGTTTGTCTCATTGGAGTAGAAGAAGAACTTGGTGGAGCTACATCTTGGCAATCCAGCTTCCACCTAACCTTTTTTCAAGGCTTTTGGACCATTGTAAGACATAAAGATCCGACCATTCCATCTAATTCATGCTCGATCTAAGTATTAGTCTCCTTTTTGCATGATTATTTAGGATTTCAAGCATAAGATCCATAAAGTTTGCAACTTTATGGATCATTAAGGCATTTTTTGTAGTATAATCCTTAGATTTAAGTTTTTGAGTAGTTTTAGATTCCAAGCCTGAGTCTTGATATCATTTTCCCCTATTTTAATCTAGTGTGTGTCTGAGTCATGCATTAGAAATGCATGACTAAAAGCTATGATTTTTTATCCTCTTGTGGGAGAGGAAGGCCCCCAGTAATATCCCAAGAAATGACTGAATGGATTAAGAGCTTAAAGCTTAAAATTGGCCATGTGGTTCTCGCGGTGTAAGGATTAAGCCATCACGTCGTGTGGATGGTTTCCTTACCGATTATTTTGTCCAGACTTTCTCACAATGTGATCCTAGAAGTGATCACGTCCTGATGACGATTGGAATCGGGACCAAGCGAGCTGATTGGTTGAGTTAACTCACTAAGTTGGGACCAGGTTGAGTTGATGCTCACGACGTGACCATGGGTTGGTCACGACGTAAGGGCCAGCTGTTTGTGTTTGGATCATGGAATCGAGACCATTTTAGAGAACTTAGGCCTTAGGGTTATCTATATGGGTTGGGCCTTTAGCGGGCCTAGTTTGGTCTTGGGCCATTATTGGGCCTCATGATTTTTGACTTAACCTTAGGAAGTGACTATGGAATTGTTTGCGAGACTTGCTATCTTCTGATTAAGGTGAGTTTTCCCCATTCTACATGTAGGTTGAGGCACCAATATCGGTCCACTAGATTGTGTATCCTGGTATATATGATGTTGTTATGTTGTAGTGTTATGTAGATCTCCTTATTTGTCTGCTGACTGGTTATATGTTCATTTGTTGCTAGATATATGTTATTTATTAAGTATATGTCGACATGATATGGTGGGGTTGAGATTGTGCTACTTTGTGATGCCAGTCAACAGACTGGGGCATTCTAACTGAAAGTTTGTGGGTCCGGGCATTGCAACTGAAAGATTATAGACCCGATATTTGTCTGGTTATTTGTATGTGTAGTGGTACCTTGGGGGAACTAATTAGGCTTTGGCTTACAGGTTCATTTTATTTTTTTCAGGTACCTTAGAAGATCATGGGAAAGCGAAGGTCTGACCATACACATCTCTTATTTTTATGATATGGATTCATGGGATACTCTGATATGACTATGTTGTATTTGGATAATGACTCTTTTTGTAAACTTTGGTGGTTAATGGTTGTTGTTGAAAAATTTTAAATTTTATGGCTTTTGGGATGTTACATGTTGGTATCAGAGCCTTGGTTTGAGAGAATTGGATGAACATTCGTGTGAATCCAAACTCAAACTAGCGAAGTGCATAAGTTTTCAAAATTATTTCTCTTAAAAAAATAACCTAGAAAGGATGTGATGTGTACGATCAGCCGAAGCAAGAAAGTATACCCCAAGTTACCCACACTATTATTTGATGTTATGTTTATGGTAGAGCAATATTCTAGTGATAGACTAGGGATCTTCAGGAATTACATGATAGAATTGCATGATATGATGCTTGATAGAATAGGATTACTTTTGCATGGAATTGATGTCATTACTATGGTTTCTTAGTGTATGCATCGTAGTTATACATAACTAAGATTATATATCCTAAGAATGTTTGGTTTAGCCTTATTTTATGTTCCTTTTTTATGAAGGGCTTGGGGTAGAATCAAGTATTCGACTGTCTATGAGATCGAGTGTTATGTATGATTAGCATACACAAGTGTTATAAGGTTGGTGGATGTTTCTTGAAGGATTTATGTTTGAGCAACCTGCCAGTGAGGAACATCTAGCCATTCTATAGAAGCAGGGATAGGATGTATTTGTTGGAATAGTGTCTAAGGCTATAACTATATTCGGTTGTGCATGGTCCTTTTGGGTTGCCTTCACCATAGCAACTTGATGGATGATTTGTTAAGAGAGAGTAAATATTATAAGGAATAATATTTGGCTATTTGATTAATATAAGTCATAAATTAATTGGTATTAATTTGGTGACTTAAAGAGATTAATTAAATAAGAGGGTATAAACTGTCAATTGTTTGATAGTTAGACTTTAGACTGTAAATCCATTAGGATATACCTTGGACGGATTCTAAGAGCTTTAGGATAGCTCAAATCGTCCATAGGGTTATCTATGGAATGGATTTGGATAGCCTTAAGAGAAGATTATCCAATTAGGGTTTAGGGTGAAACCCTTAAGGAGTCTACAAGTATAAATAGACCCTATGGGTGAGGGAATTCGACACACAACCTTAAGCAAGGAACCTCTGGCCGAATTCCTCCCCTCTCCTCTCTCCTAAATCATCTTGCTTGCTATTGGTGTTTGTAAGCCATTAGAGGAGTGACAATTGTGACTCTAGAAGCTCCAAGACAAACAAGATCAACAAGGAATTCAAAGGTATGATTCTAGATCTGTTTCAATATTGTTGTTTAACCTAATTAGCCATTAGAAGTCTTGGATTCAAAAGCATGTTTATTAGAAAGCCTAGATCCAAGCATTAGGGTTTTGCATGCGCACATAGGAAAGTTCTTATGGCTAAAACCCATCAGTGGTATCAGAGCCTAGCTTGGTTTTCTTTAAATTGTTGCTTGATTAACTAAAACAAACCTGCAAAATTCGATTTTTTGGGTTTTGAGTCACTGACTCGTCGAGTTCCAAGGTGGACTCGTCGAGTAGGCCTGACTCGGCGAGTCCCCTTGTGCACTCGGCGAGTCCAGGCGTCAGGAAGGGCCAGATTCGGGAGTTTTTCATAATTATCTTATGGAAACTTACCTTAATCATATTAGATCAATATAAATCCGATTTTTTGATAAATATGACTATTATCTTGATCTAATTAAAGATATTTATCATCTAATAAAATATTTAATTTCCTTATATGATAATGATTAATTATTTTGGTAATTATCTTCAAAGAAATCAAGATAAATCAAATAAAGATAATTAGAATATTAATTGTTAAATGGAATTATTTGTTATTTGATCCTCTATGTTTTTAAATGTTTAAAACCTACCCTAAAGTTTTGAAATTTATATTTGTGATTAAAAGTTTTAATTTAGACAACTTAAATTTCAAACCCTAGATTTTGAAAAGTTTAAAATGCAACCCTATACTTATATGATATTACTAGAATAATATATATATGTATAACTAAATGCTAGTCTTACCGCGAGTAGGCCTCATTCACGAAGCCGATCTATAAGGTGGGTATAAGGTTGCGGCCTATAAAATGGCGCTTAATGGGTGTACACTCACACCCACCGCTTGCTTGATTGGTGGAGGGTCGTTAGCCGAACGGGTAGGATAGGGCAACCTCATCCTCTCATTAAAAGTATAATAAGAAATACGAAGTAACTAAACTTTTTTTTTAAATTTCCCAATCTTAGTTACTTTAGGAAAAGTGAATTGATGCAATCCCATGAAATTACACTTTGCACCTTGCTAAGATGTTAGTGGAGCGTGTGTGGTTTACCGGCACACTAATTGGTTCTAAGCGAAGGTGGCAAAGGGTGATTCATTGTTCATCATAGTTCGATGGAGCGTGTGTGGTTTACCGGCACATCGAATAGGTGATTGTTACAATGAAGGCACCATGTGAATTTGCATGGTAATTCACACCCGCTTTGTGATCCTCGGCATCCCAGTCACAAACAAGAGGGGCATATCGAGATTTAAACATGCCATTGAATAGTTCAATGAATCTCATCCGAACCTAGGAATTCTCAAAAAAACACTTAGGACTAATAGTTTAAGTTTTGTGATGGAGAATTAGTGAATCGTCATTCACTTACCTTCAATTTATTTGCATGTTAGATTACGGCATCCCTTTTCTAGTATGTAAATGTTATTGTTGGATCCTAGCCCTAATTTTTCTTATTGGGTGATAATTAGGGATTCTTATTCTAATCTATCTTTGTCCTTTCTATAGATGTCAAACGCAAACAACGCTGCTGCTAGTTCTTTCACGTTGATGAGCCTTTGCCAAAAGGTCACCTTCGATGGAACGAACTTTAGCGAATGGATAAGATACATTCGCACCATTGCTCGCTATGAGGATAAAGAGTATGTCCTCGATGAGAAGCTCGAGAAAATCAACCCCGAAGTTGCTACTCCCGAAGAAATCACCGCCTTTGAAACTCATGAGCGAGATGCAACGAAGGTACATTGCATCATGATCGCCACCATGAACTCCGAATTCCAAAAGTCCTACGAGGACATGTATCCATACGAGATGCATCAAGACTTCTTGGAGAGGTACCACCAAAACGCGAGACAAGAGCGTTACGAGATTTTCACTAACATGATTTTCGCTAAGATGGATCATGGAGAATCTCTTACCGTGCACTTGCAAAAGATGCAAAGGTATGTCGACCGCCTTCGCAAGTTAAATGTTGACTTCGGCGAAGACTTGGCGATCGACATGGTGCTTCACTCTTTGCCTCCGATGTACAATCAATTTAGGATGACCTACCACATGTACAAAGAGGAGGTCACTCTAAGTAAACTCCAAGGTCTCTTGAGGGTTGCTGAGAGCAATTTCAAGGACAAGTCTGTTCCACCAACTCCCAATCCATCCGCTACTCCTGTCTTGGCTATTGGTCAAGGGAAGGGAAAGAAGAGGAAAGCTTCTTCGAACAACTATCGCAAGGTGAAAGCCCGAGATGGTTCCTCTTCTAGTAGGACCAAAGTTGATCCCTCTAAGCCCTGCTCTAACCCGAAGGAGGCAGAGTGCCACCACTGTCACAAGATAGGACATTGGAAGAGAAGCTGCCCGGATTACCTGCAAGCCATCAAGGAAGGAAAGATCAAGCCATCTTTCGCAGGTATATATGCAATCAAATCTAACGATTCTAATCATGCTATTTCTTGGGTTCTTGACACCGGTTGTGGTTATCACATTTGTTCTAATGTGCAGGGACTAAAAAGAAGTAGGGATGTGGAGCAAGGAAGGATCAATCTAATCATGGGGAACAGAAGATCGTCGCCTGTGACCAAGATTGGAGTGTATTCTTTAGTGCTTAAGAATAGTTTAGTTTTGGATTTGAACAATTGTTGCTATTCGCCAGAAATGGCTAGAAACATCATTTCATTTCATGGTTTATATAGACAAGGATTTAGATTTTCTTTTAATAATGAGAATGGTTCTATTTTGGCTTATCTAAATGGTGTCTTTTACTTTGAAGCTATACCATGTAATGGAATATATGAAACTGTTATGATTGTTGATAACTTAGGAAATGATGTTTTGAATATTGATTCTTCCACTAGTATGGATAAAGCATCCTTGTGGCATTGTCGTCTTGGACATGTCAACAAGAAACGCATAGCCCAACTCCAAAAGGATGGAGTGTTGGAGTCATTCGACCTTAGGGAAGATGACACATGCGAGTCTTGTTTACTTGGAAAGATGACTAAGTCACCCTTCACGAGTACTTGTGAAAGGGGTGAGGGGCTATTGGACCTAATACATACCGATGTATGTGGACCCTTTAGATCAACCACGAAGGATGGGAACCGCTTCTATGTGACTTTTACCGATGATTATAGTAGATATGGGTATATCTATTTAATCAAGCAAAAGTCAGAAACCTTTGAAAAGTTCAAAGAGTTCAAGAATGAAGTGGAGAATCAATTGGGCAGGAAAATCAAGATGCTTCGATCCGATCGAGGAGGAGAGTACCTAAGTCTTGAATTCCACGATTATCTCAAGAAGTGTGGAATAGTTTCGCAATTGACGCCTCCTAGGACACCGCAGTTGAATGGTGTGGCAGAAAGGCGTAATCGAACCTTATTGGATATGGTTCGCTCTATGATGAGTCGTGCTTCACTACCTATCTTCTTTTGGGGGTATGCCTTAGAGACTGCCGCCCATATCCTTAACCGAGTCCCTACTAAGAAGGTTGCCAAAACACCTCACGAGATGTGGATGGGGAAAGCTCCCTCGTTGGCACATATCAAGGTTTGGGGTTGCGAGGCTTTCGTAAGACGAGATACTCACGACAAGCTTGAACCTCGAAGTGAGCGATGTATTTTCATCGGCTACCCGCAAACTTCCTTTGGATATCTCTTTTATAGACCGAAAGATAATGTTATCTTTGTTGCGAGGAGAGGAGTTTTCCGAGAGCGAGAACTCATAAGCCAAGGAGACAGTGGGAGGCAAATCGAACTTGAAGAGATTCAAGAATCGATAGATGAAGGAACCTCTACCGCTGGCATTCAACCCGAGGAGGAAACTCCGGTTGAACCGATTGACGAATCCTTACCTCTTAGACGTTCCGATAGAGTTAGAGTTCAACCCCAGTTTTATGGTTTTCATATTACCACCGAAGGGGACACGTATATTAGTGATGGTACACTAGTAAATCTTGATGAACCTAATAGCTATAAGGAAGCCATGGCAGGCCCGGAGTCTGCGAAATGGAAAGAGGCGATGGATAACGAGATCCAATCCATGTACGATAACCAAGTTTGGAATTGGTTGATTACGTGCCCGAACGTAAGACCGTAGGGTGCAAGTGGATCTTCAAGAAGAAGACCGACGTGGATGGGAGCGTACACACATATAAAGCGCGATTGGTTGCGAAGGGCTTTACTCAAACTCCTGGAGTTGACTATGATGAGACCTTCTCACCAGCTGCGAAGACTAAATCTATTAGAGTGATGCTAGCAATTGCCGCATTTCATGATTATGAGATTTGGAAAATGGATGTCAAGACCGCTTTCCTTAACGGAAAGTTGGCTGAGGATGTTTACATGGCTCAGCCAGAGGGGTTTGTGGATCCGAAGAATCCGAATAGAGTGTGTAAGCTTGAGAAGTCCATTTATGGACTTAAGCAAGCGTCTCGCAGATGGAATCTTTGCTTCGATGAGAAAGTCAAAGAGTTTGGATTTGTACGAAGCGAAGACGAATCTTGTGTATATGTCAAAGCCAGTGGGAGTATAGTAAGCTTCCTCGTTCTATATGTCGATGACATATTACTCATAGGAAACGACATCCCGACTCTGCAGGAGGTTAAGTCCTGGCTTGGGAAGTGCTTCGCTATGAAGGACCTCGGAGAGGCTTCTTACATTTTGGGAATAAGGATAGTAAGAGAAAGAAGTAAGAGACTAATTGGACTTAGTCAGAATACTTACTTGGAGAAGGTACTAAAACGTTTTAGTATGGAAAACTCATAGAAGGGAGAACTACCGATACAAGGAAATGCCAAGTTGAGTAAGACTCAAAGTCCGAGTACCGAAGCTGAGATAGCAGAAATGAGCCGAGTACCATACGCTTCCGCAGTTGGCTCAATCATGTACGCTATGACTTGTACTCGCCCTGATGTAGCCTTCGCTTTGAGCATGGTTAGCAGATATCAAGGGAACCCTGGCAAAGCACATTGGATTGCGGTGAAGAACATCCTTAAGTACCTTCGGAGGACGAAAGAATGGTTCTTAGTCCTTGGAGGGAGTGATGACTTGAAGGTGCGAGGGTATAGTGACGCCAGATTTCAGACCAACAGGGACAACTACCGTTCGCAGTCGGGCTGGGTCTTTACCCTAAATGGAGGAGCAGTGACATGGAAAAGTTCCAAGCAGGAAACCGTAGCTGATTCAACGTGCGAATCAGAGTACATCGCAGCGAGCGAAGCGTCGAAGGAGGCAATATGGATAAAGAACTTCATCGGTGATCTTGGAGTTGTGCCGGCCATAAAGGAGCCCATGGAGATTTTCTGTGATAACGAAGGTGCGTTTGCCTTGACCAAGGAACCGAGGGATCATGGTAGATCTCGACATATCGACAGAAAATATCACTTCATTAGACATCGTGTAGAAGAAGGACAACTCGTAGTGAAGAGGATATCATCATAAGATAACCCAGCAGATCCGCTTACGAAGGGACTGAGTAGGGTTAAGCACTTGCAGCATGCTAGGAGTATTGGGCTGAAGGATGATATTAGCATAGATTAGATAGTATTAGAAACGCATAATAGATAAATGTAATTAACATTTGATGATTAAATAAAGGAGTGTTATTTATGAGTAAAGTTACTGTCACATGTTAGTTGTTTAACTATTGTTTCACTTTGCATGTTTTGACTTCCAGAATAATTGAGTTTATTAGGAATAATCGAATTATCCAAATGGTCCACAATCGTTCATATGTTGGGAGTAGATATGAATGAAGATTGTCATGAATTGGTGTGTAGAGTGTCTAAATGGTGTTAGACATAGCAAGGGTTGCTGCAACGTTCATGAGTGCTTATGAACTGGTTTTGAGCATTGGAATAAACCCGCGCTTACTGGAATCACTTTATGGAATACGATATAAAAGGTGATCGCAAGACGATAATATCATATGGTCTTAAAACCTAGATATATGGTTTATTATTTGTTAATTGATTGTGCATTGATAATGCGAAAACGCATCAGTAACTTGATGTTATAAAACGCATTGTTGTGTATAGTTGGTTAATGAATAAGTAAATGCATATAAGTCGAAGTTTATCTGTAAATTTTATCCTAAGAGGATAGAAGAGATATCTTGGCCACTCGATGATTTGATTTGACTTATGTGCCGGGCCCGGTCAGAACTGAATTGATGTGTTCGATTAAGTTCTATGTCAAATAAATCGGAGATCGAGAAATCTAAATGCTAGACTAACCATTCCATAGGATTGTCAGCATGATATCTAACAGAGGACTGTACGATCCCTTATCTAAAGGACAAGATTGATTAGATCAGAGTTGACAGCGTCTTTGAGAGCTACGATTGCAAACCGAATTGTACTTGTATAGTTACTAGACTTATCCAAGTGGGAGACTGTTGGAATAGTGTCTAAGGCTATAACTATATTCGGTTGTGCATGGTCCTTTTGGGTTGCCTTCACCATAGCAACTTGATGGGTGATTTGTTAAGAGAGAGTAAATATTATAAGGAATAATATTTGGCTATTTGATTAATATAAGTCATAAATTAATTGGTATTAATTTGGTGACTTAAAGAGATTAATTAAATAAGAGGGTATAAACTGTCAATTGTTTGATATTTAGACTTTAGACTGTAAATCCATTAGGATATACCTTGGACGGATTCTAAGAGCTTTAGGATAGCTCAAATCGTCCATAGGGTTATCTATGGAATGGATTTGGATAGCCTTAAGAGAAGATTATCCAATTAGGGTTTAGGGTGAAACCCTTAAGGAGTCTACAAGTATAAATAGACCCTATGGGTGAGGGAATTCGACACACAACCTTAAGCAAGGAACCTCTGGCCGAATTCCTCCCCTCTCCTCTCTCCTAAATCATCTTGCTTGCTATTGGTGTTTGTAAGCCATTAGAGGAGTGACAATTGTGACTCTAGAAGCTCCAAGACAAACAAGATCAACAAGGAATTCAAAGGTATGATTCTAGATCTGTTTCAATATTGTTGTTTAACCTAATTAGCCATTAGAAGTCTTGGATTCAAAAGCATGTTTATTAGAAAGCCTAGATCCAAGCATTAGGGTTTTGCATGCGCACATAGGAAAGTTCTTATGGCTAAAACCCATCAGTATTCGTATCCTATTGTCATATAGTCATGGTTGTTGTGTTGATCCTCTAAGACAAATACGGGTAGGTGCAGAAGGTAGTATGAGCCCGTACTACTAAAAGCATTGGACCCATACGCATAGTAAGAATGTCACAATTCCTAGGTCTTTTTTTATTAGGATAGCCTATATAGTATGTTATGTGCTTTATCTAATATATCATGCTTTACTTTTTTAGTATGGTGTTCATGATGAGATCAGGTTACGAAGCTGGAGCGGGTGGCTAGGATATGCTAGGGTTGATTAAGGACCAGGTTAGGGAGATGATCCATGTTGATGTTGTTTCTATTGTCCAGGGGCAGATATCGGAGTTGTTTGGTTTTATCAAGACTGCCATGATGGAGTTATTTGACGACCGTTACAATACACTTTCTGAGGTTTTTTGTTTCTATATGTACCACGACCGTACGGCCGCTAGGGTTCCTGGAGAGAAAGCCTTTCAATACCTGGATTTGGATAATACAAAGCCCCCAATTTTCGATGGATTTCAGGACTGATTATCGCGATGAGGTGGTTGTTCGATGTTGTGGGGTGTTTCTTTACATACTCGTGATCTATTAGCCAATAGGTCAAGTGTGTTCTGAACCTTCTCTAGTCAGGGGCAAAGGAATGGTGGAGGTTAGTGACTATCTCGTACATTCTAGAGCAGAGGGATGTCGTGTCTTGGAAGCAGTTCCCTAAGATGTTTCGCTCGAGATGTATTCCATTGGTGGAGCGAGAGAAACTAGCTCAAGAGTATTTGGATCTAATATTGGGGACTGGGTCAGTGAATGAGATCACCAGGATTTTTATGGAGAGGGTTATGTTTTGTCCTATGTTTGCTACTTCTAAGCAAGATCAGATGACCTCCTATTTGAGCATGCTCATGATGGACATCTGCCAGTTCATATCCACATAGTGTTATGGTACACTCGTGGAGCTATAGGAGGCCGCAAGGATGTGAGAGATTGAGATGGAGATTTAGGTGAAGGAGCAAAAGCAAGCTCCTATTCTGACACAGTCTCCAACAAAGCGGTTCAAGGCTGCTGATTTAGGGTCTGGAAGACAGAGTGGTCACACTTGTGGTAAGTGCAACAAGGTGTTGGATTAGTGTCTAAGCCTGTAAGCATAATTGGTAAGTACTTGACCCGATTATGCATGGTCCTTTTGGGTTGCCTTCACCAAAGCAACTTGACTGGAGAAATAATAGAGAAAGAGGTTATTATGATTTATTAATATGTTATAAGAATAATATATTAAAGTAGAAATAATATTTGTTTCATTAATATTGGTCAATAATTAATTAAGAACTAATTTTGTGATCAAATGTAATTAATTAAACTAGAGGGGCTGAATTGTAATTATGTGATAGTTACAAAATAGGGTAAGGACTATCCTAAGGATAGGTTGGACGAATTTAAGGTGATAAGGCCTTAGAATTCGTCCATGATAAGGATTCAAGGCTTATCTTATGGTTTGCTTGGTGGGCAAGCAACTAGATAAGGATAAGGACTGAAACCCTATCTCTGCACCTATATAAACACCCCTTTGGCTCATGAATTCGGATATACCTTCCCAAGGCTTCTTAGGGACGAATTTTATACCTCTCCTTCTCTCTCTATATCTTCTCCATTCGCTTGTGGTGTTTGTGAGCCATTAGAGGCACTACACTTGTGGTGCTTGCTTTCAAGACTTAGGGTTTGAAGATTCAAGTTGTTATTACAATATAACAACAAGAGGTATGTAATCTAACCTTATTGGTTAATTTCGAAAATAGCAATCATCTTTAGGGTTTTATTATGTGCTCATAATGTTGTGTATCTAATAGTGAAAACATAGATCCAATGCTAGGGTTGCATGTACACATAGGATTATTTGTATAAAACCTATCACAAGGTTCATGAGGGTGTTTGTCAATCTTCATCTAGTTTCCATAAATGTGGCAAGGAGGTGCATTAAGCTAAGGATTGCCATCAACATGCTCTATTACCGAGCACTAGTATTTTCTATCATTGTGACCAGGTGGGCCATATGAAGGACCAATGCCCATTGCTTGTTTCTAGGCCAACGCAGGCTCCAACGCTGGATACTCTAAGGATCACCGATGCATGCCATGGTAGGGCGGAGCCCCCAAGGGCTAGAGGATGTGCTTTCCAGCTCACTGTTGAGGAGGCCAAGGCGGTACCGGACGTTGTTACTGGTGTGTTTCTATTTATATTTTTGTCGAGTTATTATATTATAATATGCTTAAATTTATGATTCTGGTAAGTACTTTCCTAGTGAACTCTTTGCCTACTCTTGTGCTTTTCGACCCAGGTGCGAGTTGATCTTTTGTATCCCAGACGTTCAGTGGAGGTTTCGATATGCATCTTGGGGAGTTAGAGTGTCCTTTGCGGGTTTCTATCGCTAACGAACACATGGTCTTTGCATCCAGGGTTTATCAGGGTTGTGTGCTCGAGATTTTGTTAGTGTTTTCCCCGATTGATTTGATTCCTATTCCCATGGGGTATGTATGCGTGATAGTAGGAATGGATTGGCTGAGAAAGTTTAGTGCTATGATAGACTGTGAGGATCAGTGGGTGGTGGTTTGAACCCCTAATGAGGGAAAACTGGTTATCCATGGGGAGGGCACCATGATTAGGTCAATATATCCATCATGGTTGTATAGGTTATCTTGCTTTTGTAGTCCATACTTAGTTTAAGATGTACGTTTTGGTTTCCATTGTGCCGGTTGTTAAGGAGTTTGCTGATGTGATTTCAGAGGATTTACCTAGTGTGCCTCCCGAGTGGCAGGTCGAGCTCAGGATTGATTTAGTTCCAGGTCCGGCTCTAATTTCCAAGGTACCATATCGGTTGGCACCACTTGAGATGTAGGAGTTGACCTCTCAGCATCAGGAACTACTGCGAAATCAGTTTACCAGACTGAGCAGTTCGTCGTGGGGAACGTCGATTTTGTTTTTCAAGAAGAATGATGGTTAACACCAGATGTGCACAGATTACCGAGAGTTGAAAAACCTAAAAATGATGAACTGTTATTCGTTCTCGCAACCATCAAGTTGGAACCCATATACTACAAGTCCAATCATCCTCGGGATGGAATACTCTCAGCCCACAACCAGCGGGTTGGAATGCCCATATACTACGAGTCCAATCATCCTCAGGATGGAATACTCTCGGCCCACAACCATTGGTTTGGAATGACCATAACCAATCAAATGTGTGCACCTATATCAGATAATCAAATAACACTCTATAGAGACAACATAATAGGGTCCTATCATCCTCGGGATGGAATACCCTCAACTACGAATCAATCATGCGCACATATAACATGTAATCTCCTACTAGCATACAAACAGTCAGACCAAACTACAGGTGACTAAGTATAACCATCCTGTCTACCTGGATATCGATCTAACATATCATAACAACAACTAATCCGAATAATAAATCAAAGGGAAACCTTGGTTCCTTAGACCCTTGGGCATAGTGAGGGCAACTCACCTCGCTATGTCGATCTGAATTGAAGAATCAAATTCCCGAATCACTGCCTCTCCTAAAATCCTGAATTATCCAAAATAACTAATAATTAGTCAATAAATGGGAATATCAATCTTGACTAAAGGTCCACATAGTCCATATTGCCTTTTTCTCTAATTTGGTCCAAGGCCCATTTATCAAATCCACTAACCAAAAGTCCATATACTTAAGGCCCATTATTGGCCCAATTTTTCCAATTGGGCCCAACTCCCTAATTGGGCCACTTTCAAAGACTCGCTACCAAAGTTGGCCCAAAAGACTCTTATCCAGAGAGCCCATTAAGGCCTAAGTCCAACTAGTCCAAAGGCGGCCCAATCCTGAAGCCAAAATATCAAAAGGCCCAACAGAGAGCGTTCGCAGGGCGTACTACTCTGGTACGCTTGGCGTACTTCCATTTTGCGTTGACCACCATCGGGGTAGTTAATTCAGTACGTTGGGCGTACAGAATTTACACGGGGCGTATGCGGGGTTTTGCCAAAACCCTAATAAGTGCTTAATGGCTTAAGCACTTAAGTCCAAACTTCAGGTCCTTTGACCAAATATGCCTAAGAAACATAAAGTCTCGAACTTTAACACTTTGGACATCCAAAAAGTTCTTAAAACATAGTTTTAATCCATTAAGATCTTCCTACTCCATGCATGAGACACACTTAGCTATTGGGACATCGTTTTTATCACTTAGGACCACTTCAAGGGTCTGAAAGGACAACTCATCTCATCCAAATCATATCATGCACCAACTTGGGACTTTTGGGACAAGCAATGGTTCCATAAAGCTAGAATGGCAAGATCTATATCATACAAGCATAAAGTTTGAAGCTTTTAACCTTCTGGAGCTTCTAGGGCACCAAACAACTTCAGATCTACAAGCTTGTTCTCCTTCTCCAACTTCTTGATGCAACACCTTCTTCTCCAACTACTCAAAACACACTCTATAAGCTCACACACTCAAGGAAAGGATTAGGGTTTGGGGAAAATGGCTCTAAAGTATGGAGTCTGAGGTAAGTGAGGGTTATGAGCTCATAAGGATGTTTATATAACACTCAAACCCTAAATATTAGGGTTTCCTTCTGCCATGAGTACGTCCAGCGTACACAAGTGTACACCCAGCATACTAGGGCAAGCCTAGTACACTCAGCGTACCCTTATGTATGCGTAGCGTACTCCTCCTGATCCCAAAAATTGTAATTTAGCACTTAGGCATCTCATGACTTCACATATCCATTCCCTAGGGACTATAAATGATAAATATTTGGATGTTACAACTGTCACCCACTTAAACTAGGCTTCATCCTCGAAGCCTGCTGCAACGAAAAATTCAGGATAATGCTCCCGTATCTTGGACTCTGGCTCCCAAGTCTACTTGGATCCTTTCTGGTACTACCACTAGTCTCCCTACATAGTTCAAATGCTCTTCGACCTGAACATCACCCATCGATAGAACCGCCTACTCATCTAATATGCGCCTTTGTATCTGCCAGACGTGAAAAGTGTCACGATCCTGACTGAGCTTCTTTAGAAGGTCTAACCTATACACCACTTGCCAAACCTGACAATAACCCTGATGATCTAAATATCAGAAACCCAACTTTCCCTATTCCTGAAGCAAACCCTTTTTGTGTTGACAAGATAATGCGTACTTCAGCTCCTTAAACATCATACGTAATCAACCCACTAATAAAAACGAAAACGCATGCCTGGCTCAATCAGCCTCGGGTTGGAATACTAGGCATGCCTACGACAGGTACAGTCATCCCTAGGATGGAATTCCCTCATGTCACGCACATGTTTGGCCCAATCAACCCTCGGGTTGGAATACCAAACATATCAGGTTCAATCAATCATAGGGTTTGTCATCCTCGTGATGGAATACCCTAGATTGGAATACCTCTATATACATAACTCGGGCCTACACATAACTTGAGATCTAAGGATTTATCCTTGTGTCTCATACAAAATACAATGATTCGTCACAACCAAGTACATCTCACCCGAACCTCAACAATACATCCATTCCGAACATGCTCCAATAAGGGACAAAACCCTCATAATCTCTATGCCCACAGCCTATGACTGGAATACCCTCACATGGTCCTCAGTATAGGTCTGGATTGCTTCTGAAATCACAGCATGAGTCTGGTATGCCCTCTCCGGTCCTCAGCTCATGACTTGAATGTTTTAGTTGCCTAACACTTCGTCCTGAAGATACCCACTTCCTCCATTTCCCAAGAAGGCCTAATAACTGTCCTTCATAACATCAAACATGTGCCACAGTACTAAAACCTCACCATACACCATTTTCTTATAGAACAAGTTGTTACCCCATATTTTCCTGACTCTGCTTCATAACCATCGACCGTTCCTAAGGGTCTCATATAAGTGATAACCAGCAAGCGCATAACATACGGTTCCATGAGTTATTATCGCTAAACATGATACTCACTACCAAAAAACAAAACATACCTACTGATTGATACCGCATAGCTTACATTCAGTACCCGATCATATAACTAACAAAGCCCATATGAAGTCTTCAGCATGTATGGACCGCCTCAAACCAACCACTCTGGAAACCGTTATCCGAACCGTAACAAACAACATCTTCAATGGCTGACGTCCCATCTGAGAATTCTCAATTCTCCCCCACTTAGAATCACTAACCACTACCCACTGGTGGTGAAGCTGATACGCGACTTAACCGTCCCAACCGAGTATTACCATACTTAACCTTATAGGGGTTAACCCATGCAAGACAATCCTCCGATACGAAGTAACCAAACTTCAAGAGAACCTGAATTCCTATTGATGTCCTCTGAATTTATGAATTACAACTTCTCGTCCTAGACTGGTGATTCTCTATCCTATCTCCTTATCCTCGAATACATCTCCGGATCCTAACCATCTACAATCCCCTGACACTAAATTATCCCTAACATCTCATATGTCATAATAACTCATACAGAAAGAAAACGAAGGCTCATAGTACAATCATAAACAAATAGATAGGAGAAAAGACATATTGGTTGCCGCATCAGGTACCGTCCTGGCCTCCTCAACAGTGAGCTGGAAGGCACGTCCCCGAGCTCTCGGGGGCTCTGCTCTACTATGGATCACGTCTGTGATCCTCAAGGTAGTTGGCGTTGGGGCTTGCACTGGCCTGGCAGCTAGTAGGGGACATTGGGCCTTCATATGGTCCAACTACTCGCAATGGTAACAAAGTCTGACATCAGAACCTGGAGTCTATTGCCTACACTCCCTTGCGATGTGGCCCTCCTTGACATACTTGTGGCATCCTGAAGAAGATCCCCCATCATGTACCTTAACACACTTCCCACAAGTGCGACCCCTCTGAGCCTCCTGTCTAAAATAAGCGGCCCTAAACCGTTTCGGCGTAGGCTATGACTGCATTGGGGCCTGCATCTGCTCCCTCAGCTGAAGCTCAATCTCCAACTCGCGTCGCCTGGCGGCCTCCTGTAACTCTAGAAAGGTATCACATCTCTGTGTGGACATGAACTGGCTGATGTCCATCTTGAGCATGCTCAGATATCAGGTTATCTAAGCCTGCTCTGAAGCAAACTCAAGGCAAAACATCGCCCTCTCAGTAAACATGTGGGTGATCTCTGTCACCGACTCTAAATCCTATCGCAGATCCAACAACTCCTTCAACGGTCTCTCCCATTTAACACGCATGACGTAATGGGTACGGAACATATCCGAAAACCGATCCCAAGTAACCGTAGCGCACTGCTCATTTGAATATGACTTGGTAATCAACCTCCACCAATCATTTGCTCCGGACCTCAGCAGGTTCAGAGCACACCTGACCTTCTGGTCAGCAGGGCATCAACATGTGAAGAAGCATCCCTCCACATCAGATAGCTACCTCATGGCTACAATCGGAACCTGAGTCGTGTCAAAAGTAGGGGGCTTCATGTTATCAAAGTCCCAGTACTGAAAAGCTCAGCCAGCTCCTCCCCGTGCTGCTGTTACAGCTGATGTAGTTGTTGCGGTAGCCGTCTCAGCTAGGGTCGCGTATTGATCATCAAAATACTCCATCATGGCAGTCTTAATAGACCCAAACATCTCCGGAATTTGACCTTGGAAAATCTCAACCACCTCCTCGCGGATGATCTCCCTGACGCGTCCTCTGTCAACACTAGCCCATCCTGGCCGATAATCTCAGGTGCTGTCGGGGCACCCTGATCGCCCTACCCTAATCATGATCCGGATCCAGTCACAAAACACCTTGTAACCACCATACTAAAAATATACTAGGAAGATATTAGATAATCCGCACAAATATCAGGGAACCAACTCCTAACTAAACCATAGGGGTTGTGACTTCCTTGCTACGCGTATGGGTCCTGTGCTTTCAGTAGTACAGGCCCATACTTCCTTCCACACCTACCCATATTTATCTCAAGTATCACCACAACACCCTAAAAATATACATATACATGGTGTTCTCTCAATTCTTACTTCTAAAGGAAAGTTAACTATCTCATAATTGACCTACCGGCTTCACACAACCCACCCATGAAACTTCCACCAACCCTGCAACACTCATGTGTGCTAGCCATACATAATGTTGGACCCTATAGACTTTCGAATACCTGTTCCTACCCTAATCCCTTCATCATACAAGAACAAGAAATAAGGTCAAACCAAACATTCTTAGGCTATAAGATCTTAATTATGTACAATCGTGATGCATACATAAGCAACTACAGTAATGATGTCAATTTTATATAAGAAACCCCTAGGCTATTAGGCATCATACAATCAGTAAATTCTATCATTCAATTCCTAAAGATCCCTAGCCTAGTACTAGCATGTTGTTCTAACATTTCACATAATCAAATAACTACATGCTATTTTCGGATCTACTTACTGGCTCCAGCTGATCGTGCACTCTACATCCCCCTTTACTTATTCTGAAAACCTTTTGAATATCATTTTGGAAAATCTTGTCCTTGATTTGAGACTGGATTCACATGAGTGTTCCTCCAGTTCAGTCAAACAAAGGCTTTGATACCAACTTGTAACATCTATAAAAAGATGCAAGCCAATTTAAAACTTTTTAAAACATTTAGAAACCAATAGTTATTACAAATCTGTTTTCAAAATAGTTTCATATCAGAGTTCCCAGAAATCATAATCATAAATCGAGGAAGTGTATGGTCACGCCTTCGCCTTCCCGTGGTCATCTATTGTACCTGAAACAATAATCTATAAATCTAAGCTCGAAGGCTTAGTGAGTTACCCCCAAATACCCATGCACACAACAATACACATACAATAACAAACAGCATACTATGGGTCCAGTCAACCATCGAGTTGGAATGCCACAGGCCCTCAACCATCGGGTTCGAATGCCAACATACTATGGGTCCAGTCAACCATCAGGTTGGAATACCCCAGGCACACAACCATCGGGTTGGAATACCCATATACTACGAGTCCAATTATCCTCGAGATGGAATACTCTTGGCCCACAACCATCGGGTTTCAATGCCCATATACTATAAGTCCAATCATCCTCGGGATGGAATACTCTCGGCACACAACCATCGGTTTGGAATGCCCATATACTACGAGTCCAATCATCCTCGGGATGGAATACTCTCGGCCCATAACCATCGGTTTGGAATGCCCATAGCCAATCAAACAGGTGCACCCATATCAGATAATCAAATAATAGTTTATAGAGACAACATACTAGGGTCCTATCATCCTCGGAATGGAATTCCCTCAACTACCAATCAATCATATACATATATAATAGGTAATCTCTTACCAGCATACAGAAAGACATACCAAACTACAGGTCACTAAGCATAACCATCCTATCTACCAGGATATCAATCTAACATATCATAATAGCAACTAATCCGAATAATAAATCAAAGGGCCAGCGTTGGTGCCTTAGACCCTTGGGCATAGTGAGGACAACTCACCTCGCTATGTCGATCTGAACTGAAGAATCAAATTCCCGAATCACTGCCTCTCCTAAAATCCCGAACTATCCAAAATAACTAATATTAAGTCAATAAATGGGAATATCAATCTTGACTAAAGGACCACGTAGTCCATATTGCCTTTTTCTCTAATTTGGGCCAAGGCCTAATTATCAAATTCACTAACCAAAAGTCCATATACTTAAGGCCCATTATTGGCCCAATTTTTCCAATTGGGCCTCTTTCAAAGACTCACTACCAAAGCTGGCCCAAAATACTCTTATCCAGAGAGCCCATCAAGGCCCAAGTCCAACTAGTCCAAAGGCAGCCCAATCATAAAGCCCAAATATCAAAAGGCCCAAGAGAGAGCATACGTGGGGCGTACTTCCATTTTAAATTAACCACCATCGGGGTGGTTGACTCATTACGTTGGGCGTACAGAATTTACACAGGACGTATGCGGGGTTTTTCCAAAACCCTAATAAGTGCTTAATGGGTTAAGCACTTAAGTCCAAACTTCAGATCTATTGACCAAATATGCCTAAGAATCATAAAATCTCGAACTTAACACTTTGGACGTCCAAAAAGTTCTTAACACATAGTCTTAATCCATTAAGATCTTCCTACTCCATGCATGAGACACACTTAGCTATTAGGACATTTTTTATCACTTAGGACCTCTTCAAGGGTCTGAAAGGACAGCTCATCTCGTCCAAATCATATCATGCACCAACTTGGGACTTTTGGGATAAGAAATGGTTCCATAAAGCTAGAATGGAAAGATCTATATCATACAAGCATAAAGTTTGAAGCTTTTTACCTTCTGGAGCTTCTAGGGCACCAAACAACTTTAGATCTACAAGCTTGTTCTCCTTCTCTAACTTCTTGATGCAACACCTTCTTCTCCAACTACTCAAAAAACACTCTATAAGCTCACACACTCAAGGAAATGATTAAGGTTTGGGGAAAACGGCTCTAAAGTTTGGATTCTGAGGTAAGGGAGGGTTATGAGCTCATAAGGATGTTTATATAGCACTCAAACCATAAATATTAGGGTTTCCTTCTGGCATGAGTACGCCCAACATACTAGGGCGATCCTAGTACGCTCAGCGTACTCCTTCTGATCCCAAAAATTGCAATTTAGCCCTTAGGCTTCTCATAGCTTCACCCATCCATTCCTCAGGGACTATGAATGGCAAATCTTGGGATGTTACAGGTATCTGTGTTGATTTTAAACATCACAAATATGATGCTTGGAATGGGAAATTTGATGTAAGTGTCACTCGAACTTGTAATTGATTTATAAGAGGATGAGAGTAACTTAAGACACCTAGCTTTAATATGGAATAGAACATGTTATGCATTCTTCTTTCTAGACCTATAAGAATGAAAATAACACCAAAAAGAATGGAAAATAACCCACCTCGTGAAAGAAATCATATATATATATATATATATATATATATATATATATATATATATATATATATAATTGAGTTGTTTATGTAGCTATGTACGATATAAGCCATTGAGATGTATTACCCCGGTAAAAACACACGTGTGAAGTACTCAACACCAAATACACCAAACATATAATGTTGCATTTAAAATGTATGCAATTTTATAGTAATTGGGTGGACTTTTATTAAGTCGCCAATAATAGGGTTCGGAAAAATAGTTGGTCATCTTCTCTATCAAACCTAGGGCTTTGTAACCCAATATCATAATGTTTGTGCGTTAACAAAACCGATCAGTTTGTGAGGCGATTTTAAGGCAATCATGTTTTGGTGATTACGTGAACATGCTGATGGGTGTCGAATGTCACCCTTTACTATGTCACTATATTATGTGCAAGGAAGTTACTACTTTTGATCCAGTTTATCTAGAAGAGCTTCTATTTTCGGTTAGCAACTATCGGGTTTGCTTTGATAGGAAAGCATTCTACTTGGTCATCGGCTTGCGATTCGGGGATTATTTCAATCCCAATTCTGGTTTTGCAAAATTTAGAGAACGCATATTTCCATTTGTGCCGCTTTCATGTTCGGTGAGTATGGATGACCTTACGAATGTGTTCAATAACTCACTTCATCAATTAAGAAATGAAAACGTGGTGAGAGTCTCACTGTTGTATATGCTAGAGCAATGATTTTGGGAAAATACCCATGACATCTAGTTACTAATAAACGTATGGCACTCATCTATAATTTACAGGAATTTAACAGGTATATATATTTTTACCCGCATTATATAAAAATGATACATATACTTATTAAGTGTATTTTTTTGACATAGGTACCCATGGCCCAGATTAATATGGGATTTGTATTGTGGTTGATAAGATTGAGGACGATATTAACCCAAATGCGGCAAGAATCAATAGTAGACACACATATACTCTGCAGTGATTTGTCTATACATTTAAGGTATGTACACTATGTTTAATAAGAGTTTTTAAACAACAAGTATTGTAACTTTGTTAACTTGGTAAGTTATGTGTCATCTTAATTTTTAGATTTAGATCTTCGAGACATTTCCCAACAGTAGTATTGCTGGTTCCCTATATCGGATGTTATCCCTCAGGCAATTGTATACCCTAGGATGAGGCGTTTGCATGCACCTGATTGTGAATGTATTCTCGTTTTACTAATGTATGTAGTTTAATCCACCTTATAATTTACAAGTTGATATGACATAAATAACTTATGATTAACCTTTATATATTGTTTTTATGCAGCATCCCCCCAACGAGTTATTGTAGCCTACTGCGCATGAACGTGCTGCTAGGTGGTGGATTGAGAGTGTCAAGTGGATAGATGATGCATATTGCATTAATGTTTGAGTTATGGTTTTCTTTGTTAATGTTTTAACATAATTTTATTTTGAAGATGTAGCAAAAACAAGTTTATCCTTCCGAACAACATTTTGTAGAATATTATGATATCATACAAACATCACTATGGGTTTTTTAAATCAATGGTATTATATTGTTGGCTACCTTTTGACTAGTATGTCTACTCTTAGACTGAACATAATTTTTGCTACTTGACTTGGTTGAACTTGAAGATTCACTTTTTGTTGACTTTATGGGAACGGAGCGTCACATTTTCTGCTTGTTTGAACAATCCTTTGGCAACGGCTAAATTTTTTCTTAATCGGACCTTCACATTGTGATGGGATATGGTTATGGTTTTTAGGTAGTCCGACTTTTCGTTTGTCCATTAATAGTGGCAAAACAACCATGACTTTATCTGAATCTTCGTATTCAGCTAGAACTGGCACAGGAAACACAACCTCCACATATGTTGATCGATATGTTTCCATTGTGAAGTACGATGACACCCATGCACTGTAGTGTTGATATCTCAATTCCTTGAATATCTCCATAGCCTGAGTATAAGGTATACCCGACAATTACCATTTCACACATGTGCGGTAACGACATTCCAAGTTTACTATACCATTTTGTTGGATTAGTGTCTAAGTCCATAACTATTTTGGTATGTACTTGACCCGATGGTGCATGGTCCTTTTGGGTTGCCTTCACCAAAGCAACTTGATAGGATGAATTATGGAGAGAAAGGATTAAATATGATTTATTAATATATTATGGGAATAATATATTAAAGGAGAAATCATATTGTTTAATTAATATTAGTCAATAATTAATTGGTAATTAGTTTTGTGACTAAAAGAGATTAATTAAACTTAAGGGACTGGAATTGTAATTATAAGATAATTGCAATTTGGGCCATGGATTGCCTTGTATTAAGGGATGGACGAATTCTAATGGGAAACCCATAACGAAATCATCCATGGGCTTGATAAAAGGATTCTATGGGTTACTTAGGGCTTAAGCATCCAAATTAGGGTTTCCTTGTTAGATAACCCTAATAGCCCAAGTATATAAAGACCCCTTAAGGCTAAAAAACGTGGCTAAGCTTCTTGTTAGGGTTTCTACATGTTTTTGGTAGCCTCCATCCTCTCTCCTCTTCATCCTCTTGCTTATGGTGTTTGTAAGCCATTAGAGGAGTGACACTTGTGACTTTAAGCATTCCAAAGTCAATACAAGGAGATTTGGGATTGTTATTGCTACATAACAATCAAGGTAATATTATAAACCTATTCTTATGTTAATATGATTACTTATATGCTAGTATTAGGGTTTCTTTATGTGTTCATAATGTTGTGTATCTAATAGTGAAAACATAGATCCAGTTCTAGGGTTGCATGCACACATAGGATTGTTTGTACAAAACCAACAGTGGTATCAGAGACATTGGTTTTGTTTTCAATTAGCATGATACAAATGTATGAACTTGAAAAATTAGGTTTTATGGCTAATAAACCCTAGGAAGCTTGGATTTTCGAAATTAGGGTTCTTGAACCCTGATTTTCGAAATTGGTTAGGGTTTCCTAAACCCTTTCCTTAGCCACCAAATTTTTCGAATTCTAGGGTTATCCAACCCTTGATTTTCGAGATTAGCCTCCTCCCCAAGATAAGATCCTAATTTTTAGGGATTTGGATTATCCCATATCTTGTAATTATCCTTTAATGGTTATATATGGTAATTAAAGATTATGAATTATCCTATCCCATGATTTTCGAAATCTATAGAGATATTTAAGGGATTGGGATATCTTAATTGTTTAATTGGTAATTATCCTTTATGATTTAGATAATCCCTTATGATTTAATAATTTAAATTAATAGTTTAAGATAATTATTAAATCAAGAGTTTTAATATTTGAAATTTTAATTTAAATGGCATTAAATTTCGAAAATTTTAAAGTGAGATTGAAACCTAATTGTTTTGAAAAGTTTCAAAAACTTGCCCTCAAGTTTTGGAATTTAAATTTAGATTAAAAGTTTAATTTTAAAATGTTAAATTCTAAAACCCTAGTTTTGAAAAGTTCAAATTTCACCCTTATGGTTTTATTAAAATTGATTAAATGTATAATTAAGAGAGAGTTAATAAATCCATAATGTTATGGTTTACATTTAATTAAATTAAAAGTGTAATTTATAAAATTAAACCACCTAGTATTTTAAAAGCATAAAATACACCCTTATACTATGTATAACATTAAAAGTCTAATATTATATATGTATAACTTAAACTACTAGTCTTACCGTTAGTAGGCCTCATTCACGAAGCTAGTCTATAAGGGGTGTTTAAGGAAATTGCCTATAAAATGGCGATTGAATGGGTATCCACTCTTACCCACCGCACTCTTGACTAGTGGAGGGTCGTTAGCCGAACATGTAGGATAGGACGAAACCTTCTATTATAAGTATAATGAAGTACAAAAGTAACTAAATGTTTTTCAAAATCCCAATCTTAGTTACTTAGGCAAAAGTGAATTGATGCAATTCCATGAAATTACACTTTGTGCCCTTGCGAAGACGTTAGTGGAGCGTGTGTGGTTTACCAGCACACTAATCTAAGCAAAGGTAGCAAAGGGTGACTCAATGTTTGTCATAGTTCGGTGGAGCGTGTGTGGTTTACCGGCACATCGAATAGGTGACTGTAACATGTGAGGGCACCATGTAGTTTGCATGGTTATTCACACCCGCTTTGTGATCCTCGACATCCCAGTCACAAACTAGAGGGGCATATCGAGATTTAAACATGCCATTGAAATGTTCAATGAATCTCAAAGGATCTAGGAGTTTTCGTAGATTTAAAACTTAAATTTATTTTTCGTTTTTCATGGTGGAAATTAGTGAATCGTCATTCACTTACCTTCAAATATTCTGCAACTAGATTACGGCATCCCTTTTCTAGGTTGTAGCATATTGTGTTGGGTCCTAGCCTTGGAATTTCATTTGGGTGATTTACCAAGGACTCAATCAATCAGCTAACTTGAATTCGTTTTTCTCCCGTTTTGTAGATGTCAAAGTTCGACAACTATGGTCTTCCCGAATCCCGTGGAACAACTATTCCACATGAAGATGATATTCCACAATTCGATCGAGGAACAAGAAATCATGCTTCACTTCCCCCTCCTCCTCCTATTATTCTCCCTGACCCACAAAATTGTAAAATTGAAAGGTTCAATATCACTCAAGTCCTTTTGGCAAGTAAACATAAAGAAGGAAAGTCAGTGTGTGCACACATCCTAGGGATGAAGTCGCACATTGATAGACTAAGAATGATGGGATCCGTTGTTAGTGAAGTGATGGCTGTTGATTGGGTTCTTCAGTCACTTCCCAACTCGTATAGTGAGTTCGTAAGAGAGTACTATATGATGAACCACGACGTGACACTTATAGATCTCACTTACATGCTTATTGCTGCTGAATCAGCAATGGTTTGGCGTAATAGAAAAGCAAAGTTGATTGGTGAATCTGCCTTCAAGACCTCTATGGATATAGACAATGGCAATGAAAGACATGCAATGATCGAAAAGTTTGATCATAAGAGAAAGGCGGTGTCTGAAGTAGTTCCATGTGTTGTTCCAAAAGAGTCAATTTGCTTTTATTGCCAAGAGAAGGGGCATTGGAGACGAAGTTGCCCTAATTACCTAAGAGATCTAAGAGATAGGAGAGTCAAAACGTATGGCTCCACTTTAGGTAAAATCCACTATATAACTCCGTTAAGTTCCTATTCATTGATTCTTAATACATGATGTAATAAGATTGCATTTGAGTGTTTAGCAGGATCGGTGAAAAGAAAGGAAGCTTGTTGAGAAAGCAAGATGAATCTAATCACCAAAAGATGGATCTCGATCGCATGGACTTGAAGATTAGATTTTGAGCTTAGATAGTTATGAGAGAGTTGTTAGAAATTTTCTTTGTAAGGACAAATATTTCCGCTGCTTTTATAAATAAAATAAATTTTGACTTATTTATTTATTTGTTTACTTCATCGCAATGAAATCGTCATGAAAATTGATGTTTGCATATTTCTACAACGAATGGATATGATTCTTAGTTATGTTATTTATGGAAATGTTGAGAATTTACCAAATAGGGAGAGTTTCTCATCGCCCAAAGTTTCAATTGGACTGAAATTTGGAATCACGCAACTTGGTTGCATGATGAATGACAAATTTCATATTTGGAAATTAGACAAATTCGTTGACAAAGTATCAAGTGAAGGACTAGGAGATCGAGTACACAAAGTTGTATGTTGATCAAGTTCACCATAAGAGTAACAAAGATATTCGTCATGATTTACTAAAGGTTTAGTAAATATGATTACACTTACAAGATTAAGTGTAATTCTGAATTGATTAAAGGGTTTAGATCAATAGTAGAATGAATAAGAAGAATCAAGTAGGCAGAAAAATAAAAGTTTCTCCATTCTAAGAATAAGGGAGAGTAGCTTTTATGCTTTATGATAGGTCTTAATGATTAAGAACCATATCTCAATTGATCCTCTAAGTGAGTCTTAGTACAATTGTATGTTTAAGAAGAGGAATCAAGGATTGAAGAAATGATTAAATCAAGAAGTCTATCATACTTCGTTCCAATAACAAGTCTTAAAGTTAAGATTGTGACAATGAGTGAAAAGTATTAAAGGTTTATAACATTCATCAAATGTGGAAAGTTGTGATGTCTTGGAGAAGACAAAGGCCAACTAGGACCAATTTATGAAGTGTTTTGATAAAAGCTACACTAACTCTTGAATATTTGTTTTGTCAAGAAATGGTTATTGACAAGAGAATCTTATATGTCAAGGAGTCAGTGGGAGTCTTAATGGTCTTGAAAGGTTTCAAGAACAAATCAAATCAACCTTATCGATCATCACTAGCACACGAGTTGAGGTTTACAACCTATCGTGTTGACAATATTTTGATTCTGTGCTGTTTCAGTTGAGTTAATTATTCATGTGAGTCCTATGAGTTCTCATTTTGAACCCATAAAAGGCAAGGCACCTTAATCAATGAAAGGTACATTGATAGGAAAAGGTGAGTTGTTTAACGACTTGGAAGACGTGGTGGGCAGGTGTGCTACCATAAGGCAAGAAATCAAGATTAAGAAAGTTCGGTCCATATGAGTTTGAATTTGTCATAAACTTTGTTTTTAACAAATTCACATGGATAGGAACATATACACCATTAAAATCTAAGTGTCATAAGACTTCCTCCTTCATGAAAATGATTGTGAGGAAATGCTTTCACTAAGAAAGATTTTAAGAAGATAGTGATTGTAAAGTTGCATTCTCGAATTCAATTATGGTTACGGTATCCCTTTCCATGATTTGAATTGTGAGGTTTGACAATTAGTCTTAATTGTTTAGACACACATATGAACTATCTGTAACGACCCAAAAATCACGACCAAAAATTTCTTTAAAAGCATTACTAGAATCATATTTATAAAAACTGTATCATAAGTCATAACATAAATTCTCGAGTATTAATTCAAAACATAATATCATTATCAGAGTCGAACATTCCCAGGCTAACTGACTACGGTGTGTGCACTGCAATCTCCCCGAGCTCCTCTTTTGAAAACTGGGTACCTGAAACCAAAACTGAAAACCGTAAGCACGAAGCTTAGTGAGCTCCCCCAATCTAACACATACCATACAAAAACATATAAAGCACATACTGGGCCTTGCCCACTGCATCGAACCAATGTCCGGACTAACTGGGGCCTTGCCCCCTACATCGGACCGAAGTCCGGAAACTGACTGGGACCTTGTCCCCTGCATCGGACCGAAGTCCGGACTAACTGGGGCCTTGCCCCCTACATCGGACCAAAGTTCGGAAACTGGCTGGGACCTTGTCCCCTGCATCGGACCGAAGTCCGGACTAACTGGGGCCTTGCCCCTACATCGGACCGAAGTCCGGAAACTGTCTGGGACCTTGTCCCCTGCATCGGACCGAAGTCCGGACTAACTGACTGGGACCTTGTCCCCTGCATCGGACCGAAGTCCGGACTAACTGACTGGGACCTTGTCCCCTGCATCGGACCGAAGTCCGGACTAACTGGGGCCTTGCCCCCTACATCGGACCGAAGTCCGGAAACTGACTGAACATAGCATAGCATAACATATCAACTAGCATGAACACATATACTGCAAACTACATCGGGTCGTAGCCCGGAACACATAACACATAAAACATAGCACATAAATCCTGTCTAAGCCACGAAGGCATCAAACATACTAACTACTGCATCGGGTTGAAGTCCGGAAACTACTGCTAACTGGACGGGCCGGCATTGTGGCCTTAGACCCGTCCCTACTGGAAGGAAACTCACCTGAGACTGCTGAACTGATGCTGCTAATCCTCTTGATTGCTACTTGACCTCTGACTCCGAACTGCTGCTCCACTAGCTCCTTAAGCTACCAATATCAATATAACACTTAGTCCGACTGACCTCCAAAGGTTACTCGGTCAAATCTGGTCAAGGTCAAAATCCTGGTCAAAGTCAACCTTCCGGGTCAACCCTACTCGCCGAGTCTATCTACTGACTCGCCGAGTTCATATGCCCTGAGTCTTTCTTATTCGCGACTCGACTCTCCGAGTCAATCCATGACTCGCCGAGTCCAACTAGGTCCAATTCCTGTCCTGTCCAACTCGCTGAGTCACCACCCGACTCACTGATTCGGGTCTCAACTCGAAGGGTTTAGGGTTTCGCGATCTGACTCGCCGAGTCCTAGATAATCTTCAACCAACTCGTCGAGTTGTTCATCCAACTCGCCGAGTCCATGCCTAACTTCATCCGACTCGACGAGTTGTTCATCCTACTCGTCGAGTCCCTCCTCATCTTCAAGCTACTCGCCGGGTCCACTCGAAGGACTCGCCGAGTCCATTCGGTTCTTCATACATGCAGAGGACCTTTGAGTCATGCATGGACTCCAAACTGTAGATCCACTCTTTTAAGGTCTATTCCTTACGTAAAGTTGCAAACTTTACGTGTAGAGAAGGAGATCTAGGCAAGATATGCCATTAACTAGGGTGTAAGGCCAAGGGACTTAAAAATCGACACAATGGCTGATACTTTATGCTTCTCCAGGCCCTAAAACACTTGAATCTGAAGTAGCAACTCCAGATCCGGCTTCTAACCCAAAATAATAACATTATGGCAAAAGAGCCCCAACAACCACACATAGATCTAGGTGCAAAAAGGGTCCAGGAACTAGTTTATTACCTCCAAGTGCTCAAAATGAACTCACAATCCCAGATCTATAGCTCCTTCTTGCTCCTCCAAGTTCCTTCTTACTTTTCCAAGCTTTAAAGCACCTTCCAAGGCTCAACTAGGAGATATGACGGCTAGGGTTTGATATCCAGGGCTAAAGAGGCAGTAAGGAACCCTAGGAAGAAGATTAAGACATTTATATAGGCCCCAAGTCCCGAATTTAGGGTTTTCCACGCACAGACCAGACTCGCCGAGTCACCCTGGTCGACTCGCCGAGTCGGTCACTTACTCCCCGACCCGGATCCCGCTCGGACTCGACGAGTCCCTCCTTGGACTCGCCGAGTCGGCCCTTAATTTGGGGCTTTTCTTTCCCTTCTTGGTCTTCGAAACTTTGGGTGTTACAACTCTCCCCCACTTAAACTAAACTTCATCCTCGAAGTCTGCTATGGCCCACTGCCTGCGAGCTGCCTCTAAACCCAACCAACTATTCCAACACCAGCTGCCTACCCTTGTTGGCTTTTGCTCGATCCTTCCGACTAACCTTAATCCCTGCAGATAACATCTCGGGTCAACCTTGACCCTGAACATCCTGGAGACCTAACTTACTCAACCGGCAATCCTTCTGGTACTCACCGAGTACTGAACTAAACCTATAGGGGTTCACCCCTTCCTGTCCTTGCGCAAATCCCTTGCCTTCCCAAGGCAAGGTTCTATAACCAACTATTTCTCTGTAACTGTGAAGGTCCTATACTTCACCAACTCCATCCCCCCGCCGATTCCAGTACGGGTCAATACCGCCAACAACCACCGACGCCCCTATCTGACATAACTTGGTGCCGAGCACCCCTGGTCCTTACTGACGTCTCCATATTCGGGTTACCGAACCCTACCGGTTACTACACCCCTTTGCAATCTCCTAGTTGCTTCCAGCGACTCCTGAAAATACTTCGACTATCTATAACTGTTTTATTCATTCTTCCGCTCATACTGAAACGATGTTGCTGGGAATAGCTTGCTTATATTCCATCTGATTACTCAACTCCTACTAACTCGAGCCTTCCATCCTGAAAGAAAAGCTACTTGCCTAGCTATCTTTACATATCACTTACACTCGGCCGAAAGCTCAACTGATCCTGCTGAGAGAGACTTGTCATTTCCAAATCAACCAACTATACCGTCAACACTTGTATTCCAACTCAAATACAATACTGACCCAAAACTCTGAAACCTTTCAAACACTGAATTGTCTGCAATACTGAACCTGCCTGAAACACTAAACTGCCTGAAATGCTGATCTGGCTGAATCACTGAGCTGCCTGAAACACTGAGCTGGCTGAAACAGAGCTGCCTGAAACACTGAACTAGCTGAAACACTGAGCTGCCTGAAACACTGAATTGGCTGAAACACTGAGCTGCCTGAAACACTGAACTGGCTGAAACACTGAGCTGCCTGAAACACTGAACTGGCTGAAACACTGAGCTGCCTGAAACACTAAACTCAAATCCAACTGTGGAGTCAAGGGACTCCTCCCTTAGTCGCTTCCACGACTTTTGAATGAAATCTTCCTCAAGGACTAGTTTCCACTAGTTATCCTGTCACTGTGGCTCTAACAACCTTCCGATCCAACCGATCGGGTCCATACTTCACATCCTAACATCATCCATTCTATGACTAATAACATGATGGCTCCCAGACTGACGGTAGCCCTTAACATACCCGAACCTCAACGGTCCACTGCTACTCTGATCTCATAACTGATGTGATGATCTATAGCCAAGATTCGCTGACTTAGCCATAACTGAACCATTTGGGAAATCCGTGGATTCCCATATTCTCACCGCTGCACCCGAACGGGTGGGAATTACTACATTCCCGCGTTCAACCACGCGCTCATGCTGCTACCAATCTGATAAAAGCCACGGCTACACCCGCGGATTCACAAGTCTCAAATACTATCTGGCTGCTAATGAACGCTACGGCTACCCCCGCAGGCTTACAACACTCTACTACTATCTGACTGCTAGTGAGTGCTACGGCTACCCCCGCAGGCTTACAACACTACTACTACTATCCCGGGGACATCCTGACTATCCCTAGTCCCGCTAGTGATTCTTCATCCCGATTTCTCAAACCAGCCCTCAGTCTTTGAATTCTGCATCATCCTCGACATCTTATATCCTTGATATACTTAGTGCTTCGTCGAGGAATTCTCCGGCTTGGTTCCCAACCCAACTGCCTACTAATCCGGATACAAGAAGCTATTGTTGGGAAGTTTCCAACCTCCCAACTCCTGAATCTACGCAACCTGCATGCTGCCTCATACACTGGCTACTAATACAAAACATCTCTTGTTGCCCGCTCTTGGGTTCCTCATTCCACTCACTTGAGTCTTTACAGGTGGTCCTCAAATCCTGGATTCCTAACCAGTTTCTAACCATCTCCATTACATGAACCCACTTTCTGGGAAAAGTTCTCGAACTCTCAATTCTGAACTTCTCAATCCATCCAGCACTGTGCTGCTACCACTTCTTCTCAGAGGCCGCGCACTCATCCTGAGTGACTCTTATCCATGTATACCCGGAGGGTTCTCCCCCACTTCGATCCTGCTTACCCCTTGCTGCTTCACATTCAAAAGAGATCCCGACCTTTACTACCATTCCAAAACTTCTACTGGGGAACCCAAGCCCGCCAGGTAGGAATTTGACCATTCCATCCAAACCACTATCCACTCCAAACTAGCGAAACGAACCAGATCTCTCCCTACCATGCTACAATTACTGCATCCTCCGAAACTTCTCCATATGAGCACATCCCCTAACTACCAACCAATTATCCGAGGTATGAAAATGGCATACGACGTAATCACAAGCAAGCCACTCCATAACACAACACTTATACCACAATTGATGCAGAAACCATAACAATATAATCATAACATAAGCTGACAAACACAAAGTTACATACCTCCATTACTCAGTGCTGCTCGAATCCCTGCTGAAATCTACCGGAGAAACTCGGCTCCGAGCCGTAGGCACCCTTGCCCGGCCTTGACAACCACTGGCGGTACTTGAAGTTCCAAGGGCAGGAGCTGGTGCCTGCCCTGCTGAATACAAACTCGGACAGTGGGCCTTCTTGTGGCCCCTCTGACTGCAATGGAAACACAACGGATCAAATCCCTGGGCGATGGTAACAACACAGTCTCTGCTAAAATGACCAATCTGGCCGCACTTGAAACACCCAGCATCGCCACCACTTCTACGCCTACACACACCCATGTGCGTCCTTCCGCACTTCCCGCATCGACTGCGGCTCTGATAGTTCCTCGTCCTCAAATCTGAACTCTTGGGCCTCTTACTCGAACCTGTGGCAACCTGAGTCTCATCCATTTTCCTCTTCCCTTCCGACTCCCTGCCCGACTCTCGCTCCTGTGTTACCCCAACGGTAACGTCTGCTGACTGAACAACAGATGTCTGATCCTGAAGCCTCGCTATCAATCTATCAGTGATCCTCACGACCATGTCTAGCAGACCCTCGCGAATAGCTCGCGAAACTTCCACAACTATCCAATCATGCAATGGTTTCTCTTGGAGACAGAATGCCCCACACACCCCTGCCCCCTGATAGCAGAAACTAGAAATGGGATCTCCCTCCCTGATGGATCCCTAAACTCCATAAGATTCGGGACCTAGACGAGCCCCAATCTGTCCTGAAACTAACCCGGCCCTAAAGGCCTCAAGATGACTGTCCACGAGCTCCACAATAGCCTCTCTAACTGAACCGAAAATCACTGGAGTCTGATCGATGATGTTGCGCATAATCTCTGCGGAAATGAAATCCCTCATATGATCATCAATCTGCCTGGCTCTAAAGCCCGAGCCAGACCCCTCCCCTGCACCTGAACTGCCAACTGATATCTCGCGCAACGTCACCATGCTGAAAATATAACAATCCCTGATCAATTACATACTACTGCTGAGGGATATCTCACATACTCTACTAGTTCCTTGGTTTCGCCTCGGCCCCTCTTGAATCGAGTACGGATCCTCTGCTTTCAGTAGTATGGGCCCCTACTACCTTCCACATCTATCCGTACTTTCCTCAAGAGTTACCTCAACTCCACCAAGTCCCCTTTACTCTTCTACTGATCTCTGCTACTCTCATCCTAGGCTTGCCCTAGGGAACCTCTAACTCTACCCAAACAGTCCTCAGCTGCTGAAGGCCTCCTTGTAATGCCAATTAGTCACCACCTGAATACCATCACATGTGATGAGGCTCGGATAATCCTTCGAGTAAAAGTCTCGTCCCTACAACGGTTGGACTCAGACAAGAGCTGCGCAGTAGGGCCAAATCTAGCCCTCTTAGATTATCCAACCCTAATCACATGTGATGCGACGTATTCACCTAATGGCTAACTCCCATCACTCAGAGTCCCACAAAGCACAAAGCAAGCAGCATTCGGATAAAGGAAACATACTTAGGCAAAACAATTCTCATAACAAGAAACTGCACTAGCATACAATGCTAAGCTCATACTATCAGGCATAACCTGCACAGGCTATCCTACTACTGTCTACTTAATACTAGCATGCAATTCTTATTAGCTGAAACACATAAAACAGGCACATAAGGCATCATCCTAGATCCTTAGTCTTATTCTAGCATGCTGTTCTACTGAAGCTGAAATTGAAACTGAAACTGATAATGATGATCATAACATAACTTGTATGGGTAAATTGGGAGTACTTACTTGAGCTCGGGTGATTGCATGCACCACACCCTTTTCTCGTTTTCAAAAAAATCTTTTCTTTCTATGTTCTTTTTCCAAAACCCTTTTTTCAAAAATGTTTTTCTTTTGAAAATCCTTTATCGTGTCCTTAGTTTGAGTTCAAATACACTCGAATGCATATCTGAATCCCTCATACCAAGGCTCTGATACCAACTTGTAACGACCCAAAAATCACGACCAAAAATTTCTTTAAAAGCATTACTAGAATCATATTTATAAAAACTGTATCATAAGTCATAACATAAATTCTCAAGTATTAATTCAAAACATAATATCATTATCAGAGTCGAACATTCCTAGGCTAACTGACTACGGTGTGTGCACTGCAATCTCCCCGAGCTCCTCTTTTGAAAACTGGGTACCTGAAACCAAAACTGAAAACCGTAAGCACGAAGCTTAGTGAGCTCCCCCAATCTAACACATACCATACAAAAACATATAAAGCACATACTGGGCCTTGCCCACTGCATCGGACCAATGTCCGGACTAACTGGGGCCTTGCCCCCTACATCGGACCGAAGTCCGGAAACTGACTGGGACCTTGTCCCCTGCATCAGACCGAAGTCCGGACTAACTGGGGCCTTGCCCCCTACATCGGACCGAAGTCCGGAAACTGGCTGGGACCTTGTCCCCTGCATCGGACCGAAGTCCGGACTAACTGGGGCCTTGCCCCCTACATCGGACCGAAGTCCGGAAACTGGCTGGGACCTTGTCCCCTGCATCGGACCGAAGTCCGGACTAATTGACTGGGATCTTGTCCCCTGCATCGGACCGAAGTCCGGACTAACTGGGGCCTTGCCCCCTACATCGGACCGAAGTCCGGAAACTGACTGAACATAGCATAGCATAACATATCAACTAGCATGAACACATATACTGCATACTACATTGGGGCGTATCCCGGAACACATAACACATAACACATAAAACATAGCACATAAATCCTGTCTGAGCCACGAAGGCATCAAACATACTAACTACTGCATCGGGCTGAAGTCCGGAAACTACTGCTAACTGGATGGGCCGGCATTGTGGCCTTAGACCCATCCCTACTGGAAGGAAACTCACCTGAGACTGCTGAACTGATGCTGCTAATCCTCTTGACTGCTACTTGACCTCTGACTCCGAACTGCTGCTCCACTAGCTCCTCAAGCTACCAATATCAATATAACACTTAGTCCGACTGACCTCCAAAGGTTACTCGGTCAAATCTGGTCAAGGTCAAAATCCTGGTCAAAGTCAACCTTCCGGGTCAACCCTACTCGCCGAGTCTATCTACTGACTCGCCGAGTTCATATGCCCTGAGTCTTTCTTATTCGCGACTCGACTCGCCGAGTCAATCCATGACTCGTCGAGTCCAACTAGGTCCAATTCCTGTCCTGTCCAACTCGCTGAGTCACCACCCGACTCACTGATTCGGGTCTCGACTCGAAGGGTTTAGGGTTTCGCGATCTGACTCGTCGAGTCCAAGAACAGACTCGCCGAGTCCTAGACAATCTTCAACCAACTCGTCGAGTTGTTCATCCAACTCGCCGATTCCATGCCTAACTTCATCCGACTCGACGAGTTGTTCATCCTACTCGTCGAGTCCCTCCTCATCTTCAAGCTACTCGCCGAGTCCATTCGGTTCTTCATACATGCAGAGGACCTTTGAGTCATGCACGGACTCCAAACTGTAGATCCACTCTTTTAAGGTCTATTCCTTACGTAAAGTTGCAAACTTTACGTGTAGAGCAGGAGATCTAGGCAAGATACGCCATTAACTAGGGTGTAAGGCCAAGGGACTTCAAAATCGACACAATGGCTGATACTTTATGCTTCTCCAGGCCCTAAAACACTTGAATCTGAAGTAGCAACTCCAGATCCGGCTTCTCACCCAAAATAATAACATTATGGCAAAAGAGCCCCAACAACCACACATAGATCTAGGTGCAAAAAGGGTCCAGGAACTAGTTTATTACCTCCAAGTGCTCAAAATGAACTCACAATCCCAGATCTATAGCTCCTTCTTGCTCCTCCAAGTTTCTTCTTCCTTTTCCAAGCTTTAAAGCACCTTCCAAGGCTCAACTAGGAGATATGACGGCTAGGGTTTGATATCCAGGGCTAAAGAGGCAGTAAGGAACCCTAGGAAGAAGATTAAGACATTTATATAGGCCCCAAGTCCCAAATTTAGGGTTTTCCACGCACAGACCAGACTCACCGAGTCACCCTGGTCGACTCGCCGAGTCGGTCACTTACTCCCCGACCCGGATCCCGCTCGGACTCGCCGAGTCGGCCCTTAATTTGGGGCTTTTCTTTCCCTTCTTAGTCTTCGAAACTTTGGGTGTTACACTATCTAAAGCAAAGGTGTATAAGCTTAAGAGGCCTTGATAAAAGATTATCAAAGCATTAAGTATTAGAAACATGGACTTAAGAAATTCAATAGGTATTGTTTTTCTGAAAGTTAAGATGTTTATGAATACATGTCGAAGCTAGTGGGAGCATAAGTGTTATGTTTTTATAATAATCATCATGATAGTGGGAGCATAAATGTTATGATTGTATGATTATTAAGGCACGTATTGCAAGTTGGCAATATTAATTATAGAAAACAAGAGTTATACCTTGCAAAGTCGTAAAGGTTGTAAAGTTGTTTTGCTATAATTAAGGGAGAGAATATTATGCTTCATTTCAAATCTAAAGGCTTAGGTTGAGAAATGTTAATAAATTTAGTCAAAGGTACATAGTGTGTTCTTAAAATTTCGATTATGATTATGGAATTCCTTTTCACAATTCGAATTTTGAGAACATAGCAAATAAAACATTATGCATCGTGTTCCATACGCTGCGGGTAAAGGATCGATTGCAAGTGCTTTAATATTTGACCATTCTATAATTTTCCAAATGTCTAGCGCATTTAGAGGGAAAAGGGAGTAGAATCGGTTTTGACTAAAATAATTAAACAACTATCAAAGGACAATCCAAAGTTCGACGAGGATTGGTTGCTTGTGAGTAGTTGGAAGCATGGTATTGAATGGACCATATCGACATTATTATGAATAGATAAGATTCTATTAAGAATAAGTTGTCATATGGAAAATATGGAAGCGTGTCCATATTGGGAATTGAATATTGAAAATCTATGTCTAGATTAGAAACTTTTATGCAAAAGGATGTTCAAAGGAATGTACTTTGAGTGAGAGACATCATATCTAAGGAATTGTATTGTAACAATCTCCGTTAGAGGACTTTGTAATATCATTGGCAATAGTCTTTGTGACTTTCGTGCAGTGACATTATGAAAGGATCGTTGCATAAAGTGTTAAGATCTAGCATATTCTGTAAGTAGCGAGAATTTGATATTCTTACACTTATGAAAATGGATTTGGAGTTGTGAAATGAGAATGATTGGAAATGTGTGAAACTTGTCTATTCCACAAAGTAAGAACCATAGGTAAACATTGTGTGCATGCTATGAGCATGGGACAAGTGTAATAATTCAAGTAAGAAGTTGATTACCCGAAACGACAAATAATGAGTAATCGATATGGTGATAAATAAAAGGAGTTTTATTTATACTCAAAGGGTTGAGGCCATATGGGATTAGTATTATTCTTGTGTTTCACTTTGCATGTTTTGACTTCCAGAATAATTGAGTTTATTAAGAATAATCGAATTATTCAAACGGGCCACAGTTGTTCATATGTTGGAAGTAGATATGAATGAAGACTATCGTGAATTGGTGTGTGGATTGTCTAAGAAGAGTATTAGACATAAGCAAATGTTTGCTGCAACGTTCATGAGTGCTTATGAATATGATTTGAGCATTGGATTAAACCCATGCTCACTTGGATCACTCCATGAATTATATCACGAGTGATTGGTGGGACGATAACATCTTATATTCTTGAAACCGAGATGTGTGAGTTGTATCTTGCTAATTGGTTGCACATTGATAATATGAAAACGCACTAGTAACTTGGTGTTATAAAACATATTGTTGTGTGTGATTCGGTGAGTAAGTGCAAGCGAGCATTGTATCAAAGTTTATCCGTTCCTTTTATCCAAAGTAGGATAAAAGCGATATCTTTGGGCCCCTCGATGGTTTAGTGATGACATACGTAAATGCTCGGCCGGGCTAGGACTAATTTGATTTGTTCAGTTAGTCTGTCGTCATAAATCAGAAATCGAGAAGTAGTACAAAGAGAATGATTAAAAATCATATCTCAAACGATATCTAGAATGGAGGAATATATGATCCCTTATCTAAGGACACGCGTATCTGATAGGATCAGAGTTGACAGCGGCTTTGGAAAGCTACGATTGCATATCGGGATCTGAAGTCATACGCATAATAGTTATTAGACTTATCCAAGTGGGAGACTGTTGGATTAGTGTCTAAGTCCATAACTATTTTGGTATGTACTTAACCCGATGGTGCATGGTCCTTTTGGGTTGCCTTCACCAAAGCAACTTGATAGGATGAATTATGGAGAGAAAGGATTAAATATGATTTATTAATATATTATGGGAATAATATATTAAAGGAGAAATCATATTGTTTAATTAATATTAGTCAATAATTAATTGGTAATTAGTTTTGTGACTAAAAGAGATTAATTAAACTTAAGGGACTGGAATTGTAATTATAAGATAATTGCAATTTGGGCCATGGATTGCCTTGTATTAAGGGATGGACGAATTCTAATGGGAAACCCATAACGAAATCGTCCATGGGCTTGATAAAAGGAGTCTATGGGTTACTTAGGGCTTAAGCATCCAAATTAGGGTTTCCTTGTTAGATAACCCTAATAGCCCAAGTATATAAAGACCCCTTAAGGCTAAAAAACGTGGCTAAGCTTCTTGTTAGGGTTTCTACACATTTTTGGTAGCCTCCATCCTCTCTCCTCTTCATCCTCTTGCTTATGGTGTTTGTAAGCCATTAGAGGAGTGACACTTGTGACTCTAAGCATTCCAAAGTCAATACAAGGAGATTTGGGATTGTTATTGCTACATAACAATCAAGGTAATATTATAAACCTATTCTTATGTTAATATGATTACTTATATGCTAGTATTAGGGTTTCTTTATGTTTTCATAATGTTGTGTATCTTATAGTGAAAACATAGATCCAGTTCTAGGGTTGCATGCACACATAGGATTGTTTGTACAAAACCCAACACATTTTTCATTTGATCAGTCACCTCATATCTGCTTTGATCAATATGGTATACCCGAAAAGCATAGGATTTGTTGATCCTCCTATCGACGACCTTCTCAGCATACTCAGTAACATCTTTTTTGCTTTCAGCTATAACAAACATTCATGTATACATTGTCATGCACTGTAAATTACTCTATAATTATCACTAAACTATTACAATATAGGAAAACACTTACCTCCAGCATTAGGTCGCTAGCACCACCATTGTTGCATAGTTGCTCAAAAGAAATCGATCAACATTGTTATTGGTAGTTTCCTTGCGTCTCTTGATAATGCATTAACAAACTCGACACTGTTTGATGTCATAATATTGTACCGAACTACAGGGAAACACGACCTTGCCCATTTCTCAATACCAATTCTATCGAGCAATGTCTGACAATCATCATTTAGTGCACAACGTAACCTACTCAAGCTTTCTTTGAAATCAGAATATCGATATTCCTTTTCAGCCTCCCAAAACAAAATATATATTCTCTCTTGCTTGCCGATCTTTTCTCTCATATTCATCAAAAAAAATGGTAACAATAGAGTCTGTGATATGCATTCGGGAAAACAGATTGAATGGTTATTTCAATTGAATTGGCTCTATATGGTATGATAGCCAAATATGGCATGCCCCCAATACATTCTATGAGTCTTGATAAAAACCAAGTCCATGACTCTCCACTTTCAGTTTTCCCAACACAAAGTGTAATAGGGAGGATTTGGTTATTACCATCCATGCTTACTGCTAGGAACATGATGTCCAAGTATTTCTGTTTAAGGTGCACTGCCAATGATAATAATAGGATGCAAACATCTTTGAAACACTTGAACCTAAAAAGTAATTAATAATCTAACTAAAGCGAACGCATGTGTATGGGTATTAAATATAAATAAGTAGGTATATAAAGTGTATCACCTCGCAATAGACACCCATGAAAAAGTATTCAAATTTGTTGTCATCACTCGTCTTTATATGTGTAACCGCCCTGGATTCTTCTTCTCCAAGTTGTAAAAGTATAAAGGTAGTCTTTGAAAGCTTTCTTCATGGGTCCATCGCAATAGATTTAGGGCATAAATTTTAGCATTCCATACTTGCCAGTATGAAATATGTACACAAAGATGGTCATTTAAAGTTCGTTGTATTTATTGCCCCCGCAACATATTTGATGGGTTATGAGCACTACATCAGTCCTATGTTGCACATGCAAAACCCTAAACTTTGGATCTAGGTTTATCTAATTATACATGCAATAATCATCCAAAGCTCTCAAACCGTATATCTAGCATACTATGAACGGAATTAGGGTTTAGATATTACCTTTGATTATTATGTAAAAATTACAATCTATTCCTTCTTGTAATTGGCTTCAGAAAGCTTAGTGCCTCAAGTGTTACACCTCTAATGGAGTCACAAACACCACTAAGCAACTGGATGAAGAAGAGAAGAAGAAAAGCACCCAAAAGACGTCCAGAAACCCTCTCTAAAGGATAGCCACATTTTTGGGGCTTAGGGGTTCTTTATATACTTAGGCTATTAGGGTTTTGAACTTAGGAAACCCTAATCTGACTACTTAGGCCCTAAGCAGCCCATGGACCGCTTTAGAATATCCCTTGGACGAATTCCTAATGGGCTTCCCATAGGATTCGTCCAACCTATTATTCTTAGGTGATCCATAGCCCAATTGCAATTATCTTATAAGTACAACTCCAGTCCCCTAATTTTAATCAATCTCTTTTAACCACTAAATTAATTCTTAATTAATTTTTGACTAATATTAATTAAAAAATATGATTTCTCCTTTAATATAGTATTCTCATAATATATTAATAAATCATAATCAAACCTTTCTCTTCTTAATTCATCCTACATATTGCTATGGTGAAGGCAACCCAAAAGGACCATGCTCATAATCGGGTCAAGTACATACCAAAATAGTTATGGACTTAGACACTAATCCAACAGTCTCCCACTTGGATAAGTCTAATAACTATTTTGCATAACTTCAGAACCTAATCAGCAATCGTAGCTTTCAAAAGCTGTTGTCAACTCTGATCTTATCAGATATGTGTGTCCTTTAGATGAGGGATCACATATTCCTCCATTTTCAAGATATCATATAAACACGAGACATGGATTTTAATCATTCTCTCTATATTGTTTCCCGACATCTGATTTATGATGACTGACAACAGACTACAATTGAACACATCAAATTAGTCCCGGCTTGGCCAAGCGCTTAGGTGTCATCACTAAATCATCGAGGGGCCCAAAGATATCGCTTTTATCCCACTTTGGGTAAAAGGAATGGATAAACTTTGACTCAAACGCTCTCTTGCACCTACTGATCGAATCACATACAACAATAAGTTTTATAACACCAAGTTACTGGTGCGTTTACTTATCATCAATGTGCAACTGACCAGCAAATAACAACTCACACGTCTCGGTTTCAAGAATATTCAGTATTATCGTCTCACAATCACTTGCAATAAAATCCATGAAGCGATTCAAGTGAGTGTGGGTTTAATCCAATACTTTAATCTAATTAAAGCACTCATGAACTCTGCAGCAAGCTTGTGCTATGTCTAAACACTTTAAACAATCTTCAGACATATTCATGACAGTCTTCCTTCATACCTACTTCCAACGTATGACTGACTGTGGAGGTTCGAATAACCCAGTTATTCTGGAAGTCAAAACATGCAAAATTTAAACACAATAATAATACTTAATCATATATGGCCCCAAAAATTTTGAGTGTAAAGAAAACATTTTTATTTAACCGCCGTATTGATTACTTATTATTTATTGTTTACTGTTTCAGAAAATCAACTTATTACTTGAATTACAACAATAGTTGTCCCATGCACCAAGCATGCACACTATGTTTCCTATGGACCATGCTTTGTCAAATAGATCAATTGAAAACTTTTTCAATGATGCTCATTTCACAATTCCTAATCCTCATCGTTAGTGTAAGAACGCAAGGTCTTTGCCACTACTAGAATATGTTAGATTCAAACATTTTATGCAACGACCCTTTCGTAAAGTCATGGCACAAAAGTCACCAAGACTTGGTCAATGAAATTACAAGGTTCTCTATCATAAATTATTACAAAACAATTCTATAGATGTGATGTCTCTCACTCAAAGTACATTCCTTTAAACATCCTTTTGCATAAAATTTTCTAATCTAGACATAAATTCTTAATTTCCAACTCCCAATATGGAAACATTTCCATATTTGCCATATGACAACTCATTCTTAATAGAATCTTATCTATTCATAATAATGTCAATATGATCCATCCAGTACTATACTTCCAACTACTCACAAGCGACCAATCATTAGCGAACTTTCAATCGTCCTTTGATAGTTGTTTAATTATTTTAGTCAAAACTGATTCTAGTCCCTTTTCCCTCTTAATGCACTAGGCATTTGGAAAAATTTTAGAACGGTCAAATATTATAGCATACGCAATCGAGCCTATACTCGAAATGTATGGAACATAATGCATAATGTCTTACATAAAGACGTGATACTTTACCAGTCTTTTGCCATAATATTTTGTTAGTCATGTTCTCACAATTCAAACTATGGAGAGAGGTGTCATAATCATAATCAAATTTGAGAACGTGCTATGTATCCTTGACTAAATTTTGTTAACATTTCTCGATCTAAGCTTTAGATTTTTGAAACGAAGTATAATATTCTCTCCCTTAATTATAGGAAAACAACTTTTCAACCCTTGCAACTTTTCAAATTGAATCTTTGTTTTTCTATAATTAATATTGCTAACTTGCAATACTTAAAATAATAATCATGCACCCACTAAGACAATGATTATTTCCTTATTAGCATAACACTTATCCTCCCACTAGCTTTGACATGTATTCAGAAAACAATTGAACTTCCAGAAGACAATGCTTATTGAATTCCGTAAGTTCATATTTGTGACAATCTAAAAATTTGTGCGTTGAAAGCTCAGTCAGTTAACTCAACTCACTGACAGACTCACTCCTACTATCATTTAGCACAATTTGGAGCCTGTTTGAGTGTTCTGAGCCTAGTACACTTAAGGAATAAGTGTTAGAAAGTACCTGCTAGAACCATTGGACATCATACAAGCCTTAACCATCACCACCATGAGTTCATGGCCACAACACTTAGAGTTTACGACCGTAAACTCACTCTTATATATGTAATTCTTGGCCATTTTTCGCATTCCTTCTTTCCTTGGCCGATTTTTCTCCATTCTCTCTCAAGTATCATCCAACATTTCATCTTAGATCTTCAAAAGTTGTAAGTATTCTTCCTTGATTTTTTGATACATCTCATTATCTAGTGTCAATACATGATTCCATCCATGAAATCGTCCCATTTTCTAGATCTTCAAGTTTCACCAAGAACACCAAGAACACACACTAGTGTTCTTGGCCAAGATCTATCATTTCAAGCCTCTTTATCGTAAGTACTTTTCCTTACACTTGATATCTAGTTAGGAATCATGCTTAGAGCCTTGAAAACATCACCAAACCCATCATTTAGATAGTTTACGGCCCAAGAGTAAACACCCTTGGCCGTAAACTCCAAATATGGTCAAGTTGTGGACCTTAAACACATCTAGGCTCTTGCCTAACCTTAGAACACTTAAAACCTCGAGACACCTTACCTTTAAGACCCAAAAAGTGACCAATTAGAGAGTTTATGGCCAAGAGTAAACTCCCTTGGGCCGTAAACACCTCAACACTCTCCTATGAGTGGATCTTTCTCATCCTTGTGTAGATCAAAAGTCCCTCAAGCTTCCCTAACCTTTAAAAAACCACTTATGCATGTTTGACCATAAGTTTACGGCCGTAAAATCCCTTTGGCCATAAACCCATGGTATTAAACTCATGTTAGTGCCATTCCACACTCCTTAGTCCAATCACATATGATTCCAACACTTGGTCAAAGTGTTTCCTAGTCCCGTGAGGTGTTTCCTTGCCTTTGGTTACCTCCAAACCCTATATTTATGTCAATATATGTCATTTAGGACTTCTTAAGTCTCGGGAAATCATTCGTGGAGCTTCTCATCCTTACACGCATACCAGTTTGAATCACCCACATCAGGTGAGTTCATACCCCATAATCAACCTTTTAAACTGTTTAAATGCTTTTAAGGGGGGAATACAAGTTGAACACAATTGATAATTGTGTAATTATTTGTTATAAACATCTTTCAAAAGGTTTCTTATGTCTTTATAAGTGATCAAAACATTTCAAAAAAAAATTTAAGTTATGTTACTTTTTAGTTTAGCAAAACTCCATTTTTAAAGTACAAGCATAACTTAGTAGTAAAACAAGTCTTTTCAACAACAGTTCAAGTTTAACACTAGTAAACTATAATGGGTATAGTATAGAGAGTCAGTTCATACTAGATACAATACACGATGACATAAGGGAATACACAATAAAGAGAAACATGGAGGAAGATACAATACACGATAACAGAAAGAACATACTAGGATACGATAACAGAACATACTAAGATGCTATAGCATGGAACACTTATAGGATCTAACTATACTAATGAATCACTAACGCATTGTTCTAAAAAAAAGGTGATAGTTATATTGGGTATACATGATCATATAATTTTAATGTGGATGTTCACGGCTTGCAATTGATTGCAGAGGTCGCGTTTGGTTCCCAGAATCTTTTGACACGTAGAGCGTTTAGTATGGGAACTAGCCATCACATTATACCTTAATAACCAATTTAAGGCAATCAGTACAGCAATAGTACCATTTATAATACTACAGTACTTACATTTTCTCAGTTCTTTCATAAAGTGACATTACTACTTGAAAGTCAAAATACAAACTATTTTCGAGTTAAGATAGTTATAAACTAGGGAAAACTTACATTTTTACACACATACATCACATTTGATGCCTTAGTAGAAGGATATGTTTAGTAGAAGGGGACCATAATGCTAACCTTATGATTCCTTAATATATACATCAAAGGATATATATATATATATATATATATATATATATATATATATATATATATATATATATATATATATATATGTGTGTCAATAGGATCCGACAGATAATAGGATGTATGCTCTCCGCTTCACTTCCTGTTCCTTGTTTGGTTGTGGGCTTGGAACGGATTCACCCAGTCTATCATCTATTCAATTTTAGATATATATATATATATATATATATATATATATATATATATATATATATATATATATATATATATATGTTTCATATACATTAAGTCATCGTAAGGGTACCATGTATGGGTCAATTCATAGGACACAAAGTCAATGCACAATTTTCTAGTTCAAATCATACTTTTCAAATCAGAACTTTTGGTATTCAAAACTAGAAACCTCCCAGTAAAGGGTTTAATCCATTTTATTGAACCAGTATAAACTTAAAGGACCTTAGGTGATTAACTCTATAATACCTTCGTTTATACATCATGGTTATATATCATTAATACCTAATAGGTAGTTGGATGTATGCTTTCCGCCTTACTTCCTGTTCCTTCTTTGGTTGTGGGCTTAGGGCAGATTCATACAATTAACTATCTATTCGATATTAGATTATATATATCTAGTATAAACTAAGTGATTATAGAATTAATCACTGTGGTCACTATTTTATTATAAGAAATAAGGGTTTTCTTAAAGAATATTTTTATCAAATATAAAGGAACTATTACAATTAACTCCATGAGTAACAAGTGAATACACCATGGTTATATACAACAATGATCAAACAGACAATGGGATATGTGCCTTCCGCCTTAGGGAAGTTGCGCACAATCGATTGTTTGTTTACTCTAAGTCTTATATAACTTGTATCCATTTAGTCCTCATAGAAAGGATTGTAGAGCCACTTTTAATTACCTTTTATTAAAGTATGAAATATAGGATTTTCTAACGGAACAGGCGAACTTTTCTAAATAGAACTTACAACTTACTACATTTTCTACTACATTTTACAACAACTTTCTACAACTTACTTACATCACTAAAATCTTATGAACTCACCAGCTTAATTGCTGATAAACTCTTTCAAATAACTTGTATTCTCAAGGAACTAGTGACAGATACTCGCGCTGGGAATTCAGAAGATGGAGCAGTATAGCTCCAAGTCTTGTTTTGTTACTTGATTATGTATTCTATGTTTGTAAACACACACATTGTAAACACTTTCTTTCTAATGAAATGTTGTTCATTACTTTGCTTACTATGATGCATGTCTTGTGATACTAAACATGATGTCCTCCACCCCCGAACATTTCCACCGTTCCGGTTTTGGGGTGTGACAATATTTCTAATACCTGATGCTTTGATAAGCCTTTATCTAAGCTTCTTAAACTCATACACCTTTTTCTTAGAAAACTCACATGTGTGTCTAAACAAATTCAGAACTTATGTTTCTAAGTCCCAAATGTTCAGACTAATTGCCAAATCTCATAATTCGAACTATGAATAGGGATGTCGTAATCATAATCGAATTTGAGAATACAATTTACACAACTGCTATCTCCTTAAAATCTCTCTTAGTGAAAGCATTTCCTCACAACCATTTTCATGAAGGAGGAAAACCTTATGTCACTTAGATTTTATATTGTATGTCTTCCTATCCATATGAATTTTGCCAAAACCAAGGTTTGCGACAAATTCAAGCTCATATGGACTGAACTTGTTCAATTTTGATTCCTTGCCTCATGGTAGCATGAATGCCCACTATGTCTTCCAAGCAACTCACCCCTACATATCAATGTACTTTCCTTAGATCAAGGTGCATTGTCTTTATGCCTTCAAATGAGAACTCATAGAACTCACATGCATAATTAACTCAACTGGAATGGCACAGAAATAAGAGTATGACAGGTTATAAACCTCAAGTCACATGCTAGTGATGATCAACTAGGTTTACTCTTGATTTGTTCCTGAGCCTTTTCAAGACCATTAAGACTCCCACTGACTCCTTGACATATAAGATTCTCTTGTCAAGAAACATTCCTTAACAAAACAAATATTCAAGAGTTAGTGTAGCTTCTTATCAAGTTTAACACTTCACTCAATTGGTCTTAGTTGGTCTTTGTCTTATCCAATACATCACAACTTACCAATTTCAAATGTACAAGAATAAGAAACTTTCTTATTCTAAATTTGATAAGTGTTACAAACCTACTTAAGACTTGTCACTCAAGTCAAAATCTTGGAGTATGACTCTAAGACTTGATTTTGGAACGAAGTATGATTGACTTCTTGATTTAACCATTTCCATAATTCTAGATTCCTCTTCTTAGACATACAAATGCACTAAGACTTACTTAGAGGATCAATCGTGATATGGTTCTCAATCATTAAGACGGTCATAAAACACAATAAAAGGTACTCTCCCTTCTTCTTAGAATAGAGAAACTTTTATCTTTCTACCTACTTGATTCTTCTTATTCGTTCTGTTATTCATTGAAACTCTTCCAATCAACTCATAATTACACTTATTCTTATAAGTATAATCATATTTACTAAACTTTAGTAAATAACGACGAATATCTTTATCACTCTTGTGGTGAACTTGATCAACGCACAACCTAGTGTACTTGATCTCCTAGTCCTTCACTTGACACTTTGTCAAAGAATTAGTCTAATTTCCAAATATGAAAGTTTTTCATTCATCATACAATACATGTTGCATGATTCCAAGTTTCTGTCCAATTGAAACTCGGGCGATGAGAATATTTCCTTATTTGGTAGTTCTCGACATTTCCATAAATAGCAAAACAAGAATCATATCCAACTCAACATTGCTAAAATACAAACATCTATTTTCACACATGCCATTGCGAGGATAAATAAATAAGATAAAACTAAAAATTTATTTTATTGCAGAAAAACTTGTCCTTATAATGCAATTCAACTGAAAACTATGCTATTACACATTCTTAAGCAATTTATTCTAACTCTAAAGTAGCAGCTCAAGAATCTGATCTTTGAATCTATGCTATTGAAATCCATTTCTTCATGATCATATTAAGCACACTTCTTCCTTAAGCTTACTTTCTTTTCTTTGATCCTGAAGTAGAGCCATATGCCATGACTCTCCCATCTCTTAGATCTCTCAGGTAGTTTGGGCAGCTTCGTCTCCAATGCCCCTTCTCTTGGCAATAAAAGCAAATGGACTCCTTTAGCACATTACATGGGACAATCTCATACTTAGTCCTTTCTGGAATTCCAATGTTGTCAGTGTCCATTGAATCTTGGGAGTTTGATTCACCAGACAAATTTACTTGACCAGCACGCCAAATCATTGATGATTCAGCAGCTATAAACAAATAGGTGAGATCAATTAGGGTCACGTCGTGTTCCATCATATAGTACTCTCTTACGAACTCACTATTTGATTCAAGAATTGACTGAAGAACCCAGTCAACAGCCAGCTCACCTGAAATCTCGACACCCAACATCCTTAACCTGTCAATGTGTGACTTCATCTCTAAGACGTGTGCACACACAGGTCTCCTATCTGCATGTTTACTTGCCAAAAGGGCTTGAGTGAGCTTAAATTTTTCAAGCCTTCAAACTTGTGGGTTAGGGAGAATAATTGGAGGAGGTGGAGGAAGTGAAGCTTGATCTCTTATTCCTCGATCATATCGTGGAATATCATCTTCAAAGAATTCAGGAAGACCATGATTGTCAGAACTAGACATCTACAAAACGGGAGAAAAATCAAGTTAAATTGATTGACTCCTTAATAAAACACCCAAATGAGTTATTAAGGCTAGGATCCAACACAATACTCTACAACCTAGAAGAGGGATGTCGTAATCTAGTTGCAGAATATTTCAAGGTAGGTAAATGACGATTTACCAATTTCCACCATGAAAAACAAAAAAAAAAATGAGGTTTAAGTTTTTAATGAATTGAAACTCCTAGATCTTTTGAGATTCATTGAACTTTTCAATGGCATGTTTAAATCTCGATTATGCCCTTCAGGTTTGCGACTGGGATGTCGAGGATCACAAACAAGGTGTGAAATAACCATGTGAATCATGGGGTGCACCCAATGCTACTATCACCTAATCAATGTGTCGGTTAGCCACACACGCTTCATTGATCTATGATAAACATCGATCCACCCTTCACCACCAATCTTAACCCCAAATTAGTGTGTCGGTTAACCACACACGCTCCACTAACGTTTGACAAGGGTATGAAGTGTAATTCCATGGATTAGCATACAATTTCACATTTTGCCTAAAGTAACTATGATTCGGATATTTGTAAAAGAATTTAGTTACTTTGTACTTCATTATACTTATAATGGAAGGTTTCGTCCTATCCAACCTGTTCGGCTAACGACCCTCCACTAGTCAAGAGTGCGGTGGGTAAGAGTTGATACCCATTCAATCGTCATTTTATAGGCAATTTCCTTAAACACCCCTTATAGACCAGCTTCGTGAATGAGGCCTACTAACGGTATATATATATATATATATATATATATATATATATATATATATATATATATATATAATATTAGAGTTTTAATGTTATATATAGTATAGGGTGTATTTTACACCATTAAAATACTAGGTGGTCTAATTTAATAAATTATACTTTTAATTTAATTAAATGTAAACCAAAACTTTATGGGTTTATTAAATCTCTTTTGATTATACACCTTAATTAATTAATAAAATCATAAGGGTATAATTTGAACTTTTCAAAGTACTAGGGTTTTAGAATTTAATATTTAAAAATCAATCTTTTAATCAAATTTTAAATTCCAAAACTTGGGGGCAAGTTTTAAAGTTTTTCAAAACATTAGGATTTAGAATTTAAATATTTCAAAATTTAAATTTCAAAACTTGAGCGCAAGTTTTGAAACTTTTCAAAACTATCTAGATCAAATTACAAATAATTAAATTAATCAAATAATTTGAATTATCTAAATTTGACCTAATTTAATTTTTCACAAGATAATTCAAATCAAAATTACAAATAATCAATCTTTATCTAATAAAACAAATAATTATCTTAATTTTGACAATTATCCATTAATTTGATTAGGATATCAATTACCATAACAAAAAAATCTGATTTTTATGTGAATAAAGCAATTTATGGTAATTATCCAAAGCTAATTAAGGCAAGATTTTCGAAATCATGTTGTCAGACTGGGTTCACGACATGAACAGCATGTTCATGACATGAAACTGGTTAAATTCGAAAAAACAAAAATTTTCAGCTATAAGCGAAAAAACTTTGCACCAAATACATTAGAATAAACCATCCTAGGCTCTGATATCACTGATGGGTTATGAGCACTACATCATTCCTATGGTGCACATGCAAAACCCTAAACTTTGGATCTAGGTTTATCTAATTGTACATGCAATAATCATCCAAAGCTCTCAAACCCTAGATCTAGCATACTATGAACGGAATTAGGGTTTAGATATTACCTTTGATTGTTATGTAAAAATTACAATCTATTCCTTCTTGTAATTGGCTTCAGAAAGCTTAATGCCTCAAGTGTTACACCTCTAATGGAGTCACAAACACCACTAAGCAACTGGATGAAGAAGAGAAGAAGAAAAGCACCCAAAAGACGTCCAGAAACCCTCTCTAAAGGATAGCCACGTTTTGGGGGCTTAAGGGTTCTTTATATACTTAGGCTATTAGGGTTTTGAACTTAGGAAACCCTAATCTGACTACTTAGGCCCTAAGCAGCCCATGGACCCCTTTAGAATATCCCTTGGACGAATTCCTAATGGGCTCCCCATAGGATTCGTCCAACCTATTATTCTTAGGTGATCCATAGCCCAATTGCAATTATCTTATAAGTACAACTCCAGTCCCCTAAGTTTAATCAATCTCTTTTAGTCACTAAATTAATTCTTAATTAATTCTTGACTAATATTAATTAAACAATATGATTTCTCCTTTAATATATTATTCTCATAATATATTAATAAATCATAATCAAACCTTTCTCTTCTTAATTCATCCTACAGATTGCTATGGTGAAGGCAACCCAAAAGGATCATGCTTATAATCGGGTCAAGTACATACCAAAATAGCTATGGACTTAGACACTAATCCAACAATATTATCGATAGTATCAACTAATATGTCCTTCAAGAAGTAACCCAATACGTTTTTATTGGCTTATTGGTGATGGGAACGTAACTGTTTATTTGAGCAAGTGTGTTTCTCCGACAGTTTAATCACTTGAAATGTATCAGTAGTACTATGTTTTGTTGTCCTAATCCGCCAGTCACAATTATCCATATAGCAAACAACTTCAAACCTGCCTTTTGTAGACTTTTCCACTTTATATTGTAAACCTTCACTAACACTTTTCATTCTTAATTTAAGCTTAAGTGTTTCTTTGTTTTTAAAGAGTTGGAATAACTTCATATGGGAATTACAGTTGTGCATTGCGGCCCCTTTCCGATTTTGTTTAACAAATTCGGGCAGTGGTAAAGGTTCAGGCATACCCCAATGGGTGGGTTGTGTTTCTTCAAAATCAGAAAAATAAAAAGGAAACTTTTCCTGTTATGATTTCCGGGGTTGTAATGGATCGATTTCATCCTCTCCATCGTTATGATCATCCCTATTAAATTCAGTGTAACTCTGAAAATGTTCAACTAGTTCTCCATCTGGAATTATATTACCATAATCAACCAACATCATTAGTTTTGCCTCATCATTTGTAGATTCATCAACATCAACACTAAGGTCAGTGTGAACAACAACCTTACCTTTAGACCTATAATCACCCCCATGTATAACGTCATTGTAAAAAGGAACATGGTTGGTTGTCATAGGTAATAAATTATAATTTTGGTTACTTCCAACACCGGAAGAACTATTTCTAGAATGATTTTCCCCGGGAAATCGATTGGTACCACTTTCTATTACATTATTAACAACAAACAATTGTACTGTGTTGGGAGGCATAGTAGTAAACTAAGAAAATATCTAACATCACTATCGTCAAGAATCTGCATAACTATATTTGATCCAGAACATTTAAAAGATAGACAAATTTGATTAGTGTGTGAGCTGGACTTGGAAGCAACCAGTGCAACTAACCCAACGAAGTTGATATCATTGCTTATATCTACACCAAAGCATGTGTAATCTGGAGCAAGATACTGCATACATCCATCGATACGCTCTCCACTAGAAACTGGAACTCGGGAAAAAAAAAAAAAAAAAAAAAAAAAAAAAAAAAAACGTATACGTACTCATTTCGGAACATTTATGGAAAGTATTGAACACACAAATATATTAAAAACACAAATGTATTGCATATTTGGAAGAAAAACATAGAGAACCCTTAATTCTATCTCTCCGGATCACCACTCCGGAATGTACGGTCGTTCCAGACGTCATTCCGGAATACACTTTTCCAGTCTGGAAGGTACGGAGAGTGAGATTCTGGACCTCATCCCCACCAATCGATATCTACTTTGGAACAAGATCATAAATACTCCGGAATATCGTATTCCATAGCACACCTCCGAAACAAAACATCGTTCAGAATATGGTATTCTGAATCAATTGGTCGTTTTCCAAAAAAAATTGTTGGTTATTTTTATTAAAATGTTTGTTTATAAGGGCTAGATTACTCAATTTCCTTTTGAAAAAATATTGGTACATAATTACATTCATTTTTATGTTTTAAAAAAGGCATAATAAAATAAGTTCAAATATTTAAGGAATACTATATTTCAGAAAATTAGTTGTTAGATTGTTTACATTCAAATGAGGTGGAGTACTAAATCACCAACACTTTTAATCATTAGGTTTGTAAATATGTGATGGATGTGTCTCTTTAGAAATAGCAACATAAAATGCACTAATAACCTGGAAATGGTCCGAGAATATACCAAAATTATTTTATTTGTAAATGTATGGTACAACGATCTCCCATGATGAGAGTCTAGTGATTGAGGTGCGAAATTCCACACGTGAGGTAGGATGTACACTGATCCGTCTGAACCGTACCAGAACTGAAAACCAAATTTGAACAAATATAGGAACAGAAAACGGGATAGGTAATACCAGGACCGGTTCCGGTTCGGGTATTAACCGGAAGGACCGAACAGCATGTACAATTTACTTTGGGACCAAAAAGAACCGGTTTAGTACCAAAAAAAAAAAAAATCAGGTTGTTTTGATTAAAAAAAAATGAATTTAGGGGCTGTTTGGTACTCTATGTAAAATCGGAGTCTTTTTGGTACTTTTTCTAAACCTGTTTGCATTATTGCATAATCACGTTGGTGATGTACACAACGATTGACCACAAAATTAATGGACAAGTTCAAGATTATATTTCATAAACACAGTCATACTATAATAATGATAATATAAAAAGGTTCAACGATTGCCAAAAAAAACTCGTCCTAAATCCTAATGATTTGGAGCAATTAAAAAAGAATGGATTTAATTACATTTAATATAATTATAATGTTACATGATTTTCTAAGTTAAAAAACTCACTAATCACCTCATTGGCATTCACAATAAATGAGATATATATTATTTTTAACAATGGTTAATGTATATTCTTTTTTTAATTTAGAATATCACGGAACATTAGAAGGTTAAAAAAGAGGGGATCATGGCCTCCCATGGTGTATAATCACTCTGGCTTTCAATTCCTATGTTCGTTAAAATTCGGTTTTTGGTTCTGGTCCGGACCAATTTACACCCATTGTCAACGTCTAATGGGATAATGACTTGAAAGGGTAACGAACTTTTGATTTTGTTTACATTTAGTCACTAAACTTTTTTTCGTTATCTATTTGTCATTGAACTATTGAAACTGTTCACATTTTACCCTTATGACCGGTAACAACCGGTCATAAGGGTAAAATGTGAACAATTTCAATAGTTCAGTGGCAAATAGCTAACGAAAAAAAGTTTAGTGACTAAATGTAAACGAAATCGAAAGTTTGTTTCCCTTTAAAAAAGTTCAATGACTAAATGTGAACAAACTTCCTCTTATATTATGTTTTAGCAAATTATTTATTTTTGTTAAATTGTAACAACATTTGTCGATGAAGAAATCTATGAAATAAATAATAATAATAATAATAATAATAATAATAATAATAATAATAAACGAAAAACCGAAACCGAAATTAAAAATCAATAACTTGGTATTTTCCAAAATAATGATAATGATAATACATAATATAAGAAGGTTCAGCGATTGCCCAAAAAAAGATCGTCCTAAATCCTAATGACTTGGAGCAATTAAAAAGAATGGATTTAATTACATTTAATATAATTATAATGTTATATGTTAAAAAAAAATCACTAATCACCTGATTGGCATTCACAAATCACAATAAATGAGATATATTATTTCTAACAATGGTTAATGTGTATTTTTTTTTAACTTAGAATGTCACGTGACATTAGAAGGTTAAAAAAGAGGGGATCATGGTCTCCCATGGCCCATAATCGATTTAATCAGTTCAGTTTTTAATTCCTATGTTTGTTAAAATTCGGTTTTTGGTTTTTGGTTCTGGTCCGGACCGATTTACATTCATTGTCAACACCTAATTTATATTTTTTCTATCAAACATAACGCAACTATTAAAATTAATAATAATTTAACATAAGTAAATTATCTGTAATTTAAATATAGTATATATTTTAGAATATATAATAAAACAGTAGTAATAAATTAATTTAATTTAATTCAACCATTCAAAAAGTTTATAAATTATATAGCATATGAAATACAAAACAAACATTACACATGAAATCCATGTGTAATTGATGACTTATGGGTCAGTTTATATATCCTTCCATGACAGAAAGAAAAAATCAAAAAAAATGGTGATCAAATTGATTGGAAATGAATCCATCAACAATGACAGAGCAACGAAACAATATGGAGAGCATCAAGTCCTCCACATTTTCATGCTATAAATAAGGGAGATATATGGTTTCCAATTACACATAGCTAAACAGAAAAAATGAAACCTCATCAAACACAAAGACAAACGAAACGATCAAGGAGAAAGGAGAAAGCTTCTTTCAAACCACCCAATTTTCCTATCTTCATTTCTCCTTTTTTTTCTTCACCAAAAAAAAAAAAATAAAGAAAAAAAAAAATTGGGTGTGCTTTTTCCTATTAACAAATTCTAAAAAATGAACTCGATGGGGTCAGATAGGTTTAGAAAAGCAATCGGAAAAGTAAAGGATCACACTAGGATTAGCCTCGCCAGAGTTAGCAGCAGCACCGACTTACCGGAACTCGAGGTCGCAATCGTGAAAGCGACCCGTCACGCGGAGTATCCGGCGGAAGACCGCCACATACGAGAAATCATAACCCTAACAAACGACTCACAAATCCACGTCGCCTTATGTGTCAGCTTGATCTCAGGTCGACTCGAAAAGACCCGAAACTGGATCGTAGCCCTAAAAGTACTCATCCTCATTCAACGCCTTCTTCAAGATGGAGATCGGGCGTACGAACGAGAGATTTTCTACGCCACGAGACGCGGCACGCGGTTGTTAAACATGTCGGATTTCCGAGACATGTCGAGAACCAATTCTTGGGATTTCTCAGCGTTTATTCGGACCTACTCGTTGTATCTCGATGAATATCTCGAGTATCGGATGCAAGGGGGCCGAGAAAAGCATGACGATGAGCCGGAGCCGGAGCCGGTGACTCTAAAATCTCCGGTACATGGAAAGATGAAGGATAACCTATTTTCTCGACTACAACATCTGATGCAACTCCTTGAGCGATTTCTCGCTTGTCGCCCTACAGGTTGCGGAATAATTAATATTATTTCTTCTCCTCCATATGAATCACCATTCACCATGACAGAAAACTTTGAATCATTCAGGTCCCGCGAGGAATCACAGGATTGTGATGGTGGCTTTGTACCCGATTGTGAAACAGAGCATTTATATGTATTACGACATGACCGATGCCCTGAGTATTCTGATAAGTCAGTTTAGAGAGCTTGAGATTTCAGATTCCGTCAAGGTTTACGAGTTTTTGAGACGAGTAAGAAAGCAGTTCGACGAGCTTGACAACTTTTACGATTATTGCAAATCTATCGGCCTTGCAAGGACGTCGGAGTATCCAGAAGTCGCTAAAATTTCACAAAAGCGATTAGATATCATGGATAAGTTCATCAGAGAAAAATCCGGAACGAGTCAGTACCAGACGGAAGAAGAATCAGAATCTGAGGAAGAAGAAGCTAGGTCGCCGGAGCCGGACAAGAAAGAAGGGAAACTGAGTCAGGACGATGTGTTGAACTTGGGAGACGGTGGTCAGACGGTGGAAGAGTACGCTGATAAAGTTGGATTAGCTTTCTATGACGGTGGTCCGGCGAACCACCAGCCATCTCAACCTGGCGGTTTCAGTCCAGAGGTTATCGATGATATGTATCAACAAGCAAGGCAAAAGTCCGGGAACATAGCTGCCGGAAATGCCAGTAGTGTCGCCGGATAGCCATTGATTGGCGGAGATGACCCGTTCTCAGCCTCGATTCCGGTGGCGGCACCACTGTAGATGGCGGAGATGGAGAAGAAGCAGATGATGTGGCAGCAATATCAAAAAGATGGATTGCAAGAACGTAGGTAACACAAACACACACACAAACACAAACACACCTTTAAGTGAAGTAGGTTTGATACACAGTGTAGTGAAAAAGGTTATACATTTTTAAGCGCCTAAAACACAGTTGTTGATATCTGGCAATGGAAGCTCGGTGTGTTTCTTTATGGAAACCCCTAATTGCATTCCAACTGTAACTAGGGTTTCCAGAGATCTTGCACTATTACCCAAAAGGTCCTCATCTAGTGCTATTGAATCCTGAAAATTCATTTCAATCTTAAAATTAGATATATTAGTTTTTAGAATGTAAGGGTAAAATGTTCATTTATGCTAACCTTTTGGAAGACACAGATGACAGTGCTTCCACCAAAAGAGAAATAACCAAACTGTAATAAATATAAATGGAAGAAAAGTAAGAGTAAGTAAATGAAAATAAGAAGGAAGTGAGTAGTGATTAGTGATTAGTGATATATTTTTTTTAACCTCATCTCCTTTTTGCACATAATCTCCTTTCTTTTTAGTGAAAGAGATGCTTCCCACCATTGTTGCTCCAATTGCCACAAATGCTACCTGAAATCAAGTTTCAAGAATGATGAAAACTGTTTTTTTTTTTTTAATTGAACTCTATGTATAATTATTGGTTTACTTTGCCAAAATCTGAAGTTGATATAATAGATACAGCCCGTTTGTTCTCTGTGAAAACATTGCAATATTTGCTATTCACAGCAATGGGATTAACCTACAGATTAATCAACACGTCAAGTTTCAGTAATATATAGAAAATGTAAATTTGTAAAACATTTACATTTACAAAAATTAAATAAATAAAATCTTTTGTACATACTGTGTATAAGCATCCAGGTATATCAACAATCTGCTCAATAGTTCCAGAAACTGGAAAGTGGAAACGATGGTAATCCTGCCAAATTTTGTACAACATATTTAGCTTTCTATTTTCTTATTAGGGTTAAATGCAAAAGTTTTAATGGGGTAAATTTTTCAAATGTTTTATAAAAATAGAATACAAAGGAAGAATCACCTGTGGTGCCAAGCGAAATATCACAAGGGTGCCATCAATGAAATCATTGGAGCATGGTAAATTACCAAGAAGCCCTTGGAGAGAAAACTTTTTACCCTTTAAGAACAAATGTTAACTAAAGTCATGTAATGTCCAAGTTTTTTGATATCATACTGTGAATTAAAAATGAAGTAAAAATACCTTGATCCAGAATCTAAGACTGTCTTCAGCTGTTGTAAATGCCATTAAACGAGAATCAGCAGCACAGACAGCCACGTCATCATGTTCCACACAAGCAATTGGTCGTGCCCCAATTTTCAGTTCTCTTATGAAAAATTCATTAAATGTCTGCATATAAAAACTCCTGAAACTTATAAAACTGATAGTAGAAAATAACAAAAGAGAGAGAGAGAGAGAGAGAGAGAGAGAGAGAGAGAGAGAGAGAGAGATTATATATTTATAACATATTTATCAGGTGGCTTACCTTAAAATGATCTATTGGGTACTTGACTTCAGCCAAATTGATTTGATCCTAAAGTACAAACAAGTCAGTTGAGAAATTAGTTAAAAAAATTATCATTTTTATAAGGGAAATCTCAATAAAAGTCCTTGTATTTTGGTCTTATAATCAATTTAGTCCTTATATTTTTTTTTATTCAATTACCAAAAACCGACAATCGTAATCATTTTAAGCCTTTTACCTAGTCAATAGGTCATTCGTCATCGCACTTTCAAAATTTTCACTTTTGGCCCAGATTTTAAGTTTTATTCCAAATTTGGTCCAAATTTTAAAATTTTGTTAAAAATTCATCTTAAATTTAAATTTTTAAAAAAAAAAAAACAAAACAAAACAAAACAAATTTATGATGAATTTGTAACAAAATTTTGAAATCTAGGTCAGAAGTGTAAATCTTGGACTAAATTTGGAATAAAATTTAAAATCTGGACCAAAAGTGTAAATTTTGAAAGTGGGATGAAAGGTAAAAGGGTCAAAATGATTACAATTGCTGGTTTTGGGGATCTAAGTGAATTATATATATATATATATATATATATATATATATATATATATATATAGGACTTAATCAATTATGAGGTCAAAATATAAGGACTTTTATGGAGTTTTACAATAAAAAGTAAAAATCATCTTGCCTTAAAGAATTCAAGAAATGTTGGTATGTCTTTAGCAGATTCAATTAAATTCATTTTCTTTCCTTGCTTTTCTGATAAACTCTGCAATATTTCTTTTGCACCTGCATCCTTACTGAGAGTGTCAATATATAAAATAGTAAAATACAATAAAATATATAATATTATATAAAGAAAAAAAAATACCTTTGTCCAAAATTCCAAGGCCTATTTTAGATTGATAAATAGCTCTCATTGATAAAACAATTTTTCCATCTATTATTTCTTCCACAAGCCTCTTTTTTTTACGATCATAAACCTAAATGCCAAAATGAATATTTTAAGTGTGAATATGTACAATAACATAATGCTGTTTTTTTTAAGGTTAAAAGGTTTGATTTTGAAATAAATAAAATGAGAGAGAAAGAAAGCATACCACAATATGTGAAGCACTTGAACCAGAGTTCAAGCCTACATCATAGGATGACACGTGGGCCCATTCAGATAGTTTGAACATCCACCTTTAAAAAAAATTGTAACATGTTGAAAGTAATTATTATTATTATAATAATAAAACAAGTTTTTATATTTTTATAATAAAGAAAAAAAAATGTCACCCATAGGAAGCCTGTTTATCAGTCAAGAATCCTCCAGTCATAACTTGGTTTCCAGTGCCTTCATCAAAACAGAGTGACATATGAATCATTGAATTCAATTTATCAGAGATTTCAAGAATCTCCCCACAAACAGGGCAACAATTCATAAGTGGCTCCCTACAATAAACAAACAATTTAATACATACATCATATTCAATTTTTCATATGTTCTAAAATCAATTTATTCAAAAGTGAAATGTGTAATAAAAATATAATAACAACATACTTTTCTTGTTGCATAGCAAGAAGTGTAGCCAATTCATCCATGTCAACAACCCCATCTCCATTTACATCAGCTGCCTTAAACAGCTCCTCTTTCTAGTAAAAAAAAAACATAAAGTATTTACAAAAAAGTAAAAACCAATTATTAATTGAAAAGTATTAAAATCAACTGAAAAATCGATATCAAGCACTTTATTAACATAATTTTGGGATTAATGGAATGTTTCTTGAATGGATAAAGTGATGTGCAGTTGTACATATGAAGTCTGTTTCTTTTGTTGTTTTCTAGACTGAATGAATCGTTTGAATATGATTAAATGACCATTTTACCCTTACATTTCTAAAAACAAATTTCACAATCTTTATCAATCTTAACAGTATTATCAAAAGTTGGAGGAAAAAAGAAGGACAAATAGGCAAAGGGTTGGTGTGAATAAACTGTTTGAATAAGATTAAATGACCATTTTACCCTTATATTTCAAAAAATAAATTTCACAATCTTTATCAATCTTAACAGTATTTATCAAAAGTTGAAGGAAAATAGAAGGACAAATAGGCAAAGGGTTAGTGTGAATAAATCATTTGAATAAGATTAAATGACCATTTTACCCTTACATTTCAAAAAACAAATTTCACAATCTTTATCAATCTCAACATTATTTATCAAAAGTTGGAAGAAAAAATAAGGACAAATAGGCAAAGGGTTAGTGTGAATAAATCATTTGAATAAGATTAAATTACCATTTTACCCTTACATTTCAAAAAACAAATTTCACAATCTTTATCAATCTCAACAGTATTTATCAAAAGTTGAAGGAAAAAAGGACAAATAGGCAAAGGGTTAGTGTGAATAAATCATTTGAATAAGATTAAATTTACCATTTTACCCTTACATTTCAAAAAACAAATTTCACAATCTTTATCAATCTTGACAATATTTATCAAAAGTTGGAGGAAAAAAGGACAAATAGATTAAGTGTTTAATACAATATCCTTTAGGCTCATTAAGTCAAAGAGAAATGGTCACTAAGTCAATAATATGAAAGAGAAAGATCATAAGTTGAAACCTTTTTTGCTGCAAGTTGATTACCAAATGCATTTATTAATTCTGAAAACTCAGAAAATGACAATTTTCCATCACCATTGTAATCCTGCACAATTATTAATTTCAAAGTAGTAAAGTATTAAAAAATTGATGTGAACAAAATTGACATAAGAGAAATTAGCAAAGCATACATACAACAATAGACAAAATCCTCCTTGCAAAACTTTTCTCTGTTTCAATTGGATCCTGTAAATTAAAAAGTTATATGTTACATAAAAACCATTAATAAAATTGAAAATGTGTTATATTATATTTAATATTTACAGCTCACCTCGATAGAACATGAAATAGATATTTTTCCAACTACTACATTTGATGATGATGGATCAAATAAATCAAACACTTCAGTGTCACTATCTGATACCTACATTAAATGATTAAATCAACACCAATAATTATTATAATGTTTCATATGAAAAATAAAATATTGTTTTTTAAAGAAACTTACTTGACTGAGAAATTCAAAAAGATCAATCTCACAATACCCAACCAGGTTGTTCTTTGAGAGTCTATTGGTCTAAATCATAACAAAAGGTGATTAATAATGAATTCCAAAAAGATTATTAACATAAATAAAGTTTAATCTTAACACAAACCTCAAAAACTGATATTTTTGCCATGTGTGGGCCATTTAATTCCAAAACAAACTTTTTCTCCTGCAGAAAAACAATAAACATGATGCCATTTCCCATATCAAGACTAATTTTTTAGTGTATCCATAGCTTAAGTTATCTTCTTTTTTTTTTTTTTTGAGTGATACTAAGATTCTTAGATTCTCATCAAGGGTAGAGAAGATCTAATATGGAGAAATAAACACTAAATCACTCAACCATTCTTTGCTATGCATAAAGAAATAACAACTCTAAAGATAAGGAAAAGAATTTAGAAATTAGATCTCTGGTGAAGATGCCTAGGGTTGAAAACATCAGACTATTTACATTTTACCCTATAGATATTCCTAGATGGTTGTTTCTTATGTACAAATGACGCATAAAGAAACTTTGGATATTGATGAACAGACTAAAGAGATTCACTCACTGAATTCCATGTAGGCATGTTGGTCCTGCATGTTAATCAAAAGTAGAATTAAAAGATAATAAGATATATTGGTATGAATTGTGATATAACTACTTTTGACTTTTAGAAAAACATTATCCCACTGAAAAATCAATAAAATAATCTTCATCCATGGATGTTCTGTAGCAGGTCAAGGTCTTTGATTGCTTCATGATGATAGGACAACGACACAGATTAGAAATAGTGTTTAGCATCCTTCATACTGAAGCCTCATGGTGTAAAACTTTCTCGATTAGATCTTGTAATTCATTTTTAGGTTAAATTTCTACAACAGCTCTTCATAAATAAACCCCCAAAACATGAAATTGGCTTCAAATAATTACACAGCGTATTCAGTTTGGGAAATTTCTGTGAGCATGACAACAATTTATATAGACTATGGTTATACTTAACTGGTCAGAAACATCAGTGCGAAACGTCTGTTCTCCAATTGATATACAAGCAAGCCACTTGTCCTTGAATTCCATTTCCGCCTAAATTATGATAACGAAGTGTGATTAAAATTCTCCTTCACACCAGTTACACTGTGTAGAGAATCAAAACTCAAAACCTTACATTTATAAGAGTAACCAAAGCGATGCCAACGAAATTCTCGTGACTGTTGAGTTTAGCATGCTGTGAAGCGGCCGGACGACGGTGGAGGTGTAATTTCTGCTTGATTCTTCCGCGAAACGACGGTGGTTGTTTTGAATTTGTGCCACCGGATGAGTATGAGTCTGCAGACTCTTCCACTGAACTTGATTTCGAACTTCCATGGCCCATTTTCTGCTTTCTCTTTGGATGTACGACTTTATGGCGTGAAGATCGTAAAGAAAATTTGTTCGGTTTTCAGATTCGTAAAAGTGGTTGAAAGAATGTGCTTAGAAAATGTCAGAAAATGCCAAAGGAGAGATTACGTTGACTCGATGATAGGCGCTTGGTTACTGGTTAGTACGAAAGGCTTTTGTTTAGTATAAATAAAATAGTGAATTACAAGTTTGGTCCCTTTGTTATAACATTTTGTGCATGTTTGTTTGGAAAGTTTTATTGTTGTTAATTTGTCGGTATGATGACACTTTGTTGCTGATTTGGTCCCAGCCAACCTCACACCCTGCTTCCGAGTTGTGGCAAAGAAAAGAAAGTAAGAAGAAAAAAGAAGAGAGAAGAAAGGAAAATAAATTTGTCTTTTGTGCTTCCGAGTTTGAGAGAAACAGAATGAAGGTTAAACATTTTGTTCCTTTCTTTCCAAATCGGAATAAAAGTTAGGAGGAAAAAGTGATCATTCAATTTTCATCTACTTCTTTCCTTTAATGAAACTCACGAGCACAATTTCTCTTACTTTCCTCTCACTTCCACTCAATTTCCTTTCGTTTCTCATTCAAATTTCATCTACTTATTTCCTTTAATGAAACTCGGGATCACAATTTCTCTTACTTTCCTCTCACTTCCACTCATTTCCTTTCTTTTCTCTCCTTAAGTTGAACTCGGAGTGGGGCGTAAAATTGTCTTTCAATATTTTATATGATATTTTACTAACTTAATTTATTTATCTATTTAGTATCTATATTATTATTATATAAACATATACATTGACCCACCGCTACCCACTTCGTTTCCTTATCCTTTTATGTGTGACAAAACATATTGTTCTAGTGGAGTTTTTATTTAGACCTAAAGAATGGGCGGTTAGAATCCATTTAGAAAGGGACCATATAACCAACTTCATGAAAGCTCACATTAATGCTAGTCCAACACTAAAAGCACATTAATTACCATATGTCATCGGCCATTTTTGCCATGAGCGTTATCGCACATAAATTCTCAATTATGCTCAATCTAATGATGTTTGGAGCCCAAGCCACTCGCTCTTATTACTTACTCATAATATGTAATTAATGTGACATACATGTGATTTATACCTTACATGGTATGTGCAATTTGTTTCGTAAATCCATTTCGCATGGCACATTACGACTGTTGGGTGTTCTACTTCCAGACTTATATATATTGCACAAAAAATAGAGATTTATATCGTATATTATATCACATTATTAAGCATAATGAAATCGCAATACATATTTAGGTATTATATACGATTACAAATAATAACATATTAGACAAATTTGAGATTCACCAAAAAGATATTTTGTAATGACCCAAATTTTTCACATCTAAAGACATGGGAATTATCAGAGATTTCTACTGAAAATGTGAAATTATATACTTTCAAAAACACCTTACATCCCAGTATATTTTCAGGTTTACAATAAACAGAGCCGGCCCAAGCCCAGGGCGAGCTGGGCAATGGCCCAGGGCATCAAATTATTATGGGGTAGCAATTTTTCAAAGTGTTTATAGGTATATTTGGGCCAAGTCCAGCAAAATCAACCAGTTCAAGGGTAAGGAGGGCAGCGGATTCTTGGAGCGTACATCCGACAGATCGAAGAGCGGACACAAGGCGTCTTTTCAATGGTAAAGAGGGCAGCGGATTCTTGGAGCGTACATCCGACTCTTCGATCTAAACCTCCAGTAATTGAAGATGAAGAACACGAGGCGTCTTTTCTTGAGAATGAAGATGAAGAACACGGCCATTGCCTTCGCCCTTCGCTGCCCTGTCTGGCTGTCTCTCTCTCTCGCCAATCGCAATCCGGGCGACGATCGTCTACTTCTTTGAGTTCTTTCTTTGATTCTTTCTTTCTAATTTCCTGAATCGTCCTCTATTTAATTCAAAGGTGTATACAGATTACAAGCTATTGATGAACCGACACTGTGATGATTGATGAATTCGTCCTCATAAGCTCTACAGGTAATTTTTTTCTTTCTTTTTCTTCTACTGCTCTTGCTTTATGAAATTATGATCAAGTTATGTTTTTGATTTTGATTGTTTTTATATAATCTGTAAAGCTAATAAGTTATGTATATGTCTATTATTGAATCTGATATAGTATGTCTATTGTTGAATCTGTTATCTGTATATGAATTCTGTTTTTGATTTTTATGAGATGCCATATGAATTCTGATTTTGATTTTGCTGAGATGTTAATTAAGAATTCTTAATAATTGGATGAATATAATCTATTGATTTTTTTAAATTCTGATTTTTGAATAATCTGATTGTGTTTTTGATTTATGAATAGTATGTTAATTTAATTTCTGAAAATCTAAAAGATACTATTTTTTTGTTTAGGTTGTGGATACATTGTTAACTTCAGGTTGTGGATACGGATTGCTAATCTCACGGATTACTAATCTCAGGTTGTATCCTTCTTTGTTATTAATACATCTTTTTTATTACAATTTCTGTTGTGAAGTTTAAATATGTTTCCTAGAAAACAACCATCTGGTGCTCAAAATAGGAAACGAAAACGAAAAGAACAGGATCTTACTAATAAATTACAAGGATCTTTAAATAAGTATTTTGTTAGAAATGAAAATAATGATGAAAATACTAATGATGTTGAAACTAATGATTTTGTTGATAATTCTAAAGGTCCAATTGAAACTTCTAATGAACCTATTGAAAATTCTAATGATCATGAAAATAATGATTTTGTTGATAAATCTAGTGAGATTAATATTTTTGATCCAAGGGTATGGGATAAGTTAGATTTTAAAATGAAAGATTTGCTTGTTGAAAAATGGCCAATTAGGGAAATTGAAAATAACATAATTTTTCCAAAAGATGCACTAGGTAGATATTTTTCTTGTGAATTTTATATTCGTAAATTAAAGAATGGTGATTCTTATGATAGAAAGTGGTTGGTGTATTCAAAAGAACTTGATAAAGTGTTTTGTTTTTGTTGTAAGTTATTTAAAACAGCTAGATCTAGAAGTAATTTGGCAACCGAAGGAATTAATGATTGGAAACATCTTAGTGAAAAATTAAATGAACATGAACATAGTTCTGAACACATGATTAATTTAAAAACTTGGACACAAACACGACTTAGGTTAAGGAAAAATGAAACAATTGATAAAGAGTTACAAGAAAGAATAAAAAAAGATACTCAACATTGGAAAGAAGTTTTGGTAAGAATTATTGCTGTTGTAAAATGTTTAGCTGAATATAATTTGGCTTTTCGTGGAACTAATGAAAAAATATATGAGAAATCTAATGGTAACTTTTTAGGTGTACTTCAAATGATTGCTGAGTTTGATCCAATAATGAAACACCATTTTCAACTTATTCAAGATAAAAAAAAAGTCACTTTCATTACCTTAGTCATAAAATTCAAAATGAATTAATTGAATTGTTGGCATCCGAAGTTAAAAGTGTAATTATTAGAAAAATAAAAAAAGAAAAATATTTTTCGGTAATTCTTGATTGCACTCCGGATGCAAGTCGTAAAGAGCAAATGACTTTGATTATTAGATGTGTTGATGTTGCAAATGTTCCAACAAAAGTAGAAGAGTTTTTTTTTGGGTTTTTAATGGTAGAAGATACATCCGGTTTAGGACTTTTTAATGTTTTACAAAATGCTTTAAAATCTCTTGACTTGGATATTAATTGTATTCGAGGACAAGGATATGATAATGGAGCAAATATGAAAGGCAAACATCAAGGTGTACAAAAAAGATTGCTTGATATAAACTCAAGAGCTTTTTATATACCTTGTGGATGTCATAGTTTAAATTTAGTTTTGTGTGATATGGCAAACTCTTGTCATAAAGCTAAAACATTTTTTGGTACTTGTCAAACAATATATAATGTTTTTTCTAGCTCCACACATAGATGGAGTGTTTTACTTGACCATGTAGATGAGTTAACCCTAAAATCATTGTCTACTACTCGTTGGGAAAGTCACATTGAAAGTGTTAAAGCAATAAAAACTCAACTTTTTCAAATAAAAGAAGCATTAACAAAATTAGCTCAAGTGAGTGATGATGGTAAGGTTTGTAGAGATGCGGAATCATTAGTAGATGGTGAATTTTCTAATTTTGAATTTATTTTAAGTTTAGTGATATGGCATGAAATTTTATTTAGAATTAATTTGGTAAGTAAAAAATTACAATCCAAAGATATGATTCTTGATGTTGCAATAAAAAATTTAGAAGGATTAGTTAATTATTTTGAAAAATATAGGGAAAATGGGTTTGACACTGCTATTAATGAGGCTAAAAACATAGCAGAAAATATTGGAGTTGAACCAAAATTTCCTATCAAACGTGTTTATAGTAGAAAAAAACAATTTGATGAAGTTCCAAATACCGAAAGAGAACAACAATCATCTCAAGAAAAATTTAGAACTGATTATTTTATTGTTATAGTAGATATGGCTCTAACTCAATTGAGAAGTAGATTTGAGCAAATGCAACATTTTGAATCTATTTTTGGATTTTTGTTTGATGGTTCAAAGTTAAAATCTTTACTTGATGATGAATTAAAAAAATGTTGTAAGAAACTTGAAACTAGTTTGACAAATGGTGAGGAACTTGATATTGATGGAAAAGATTTATTTATTGAGTTACAAGTTTTGCAGGAAATGTTGTCGGATGAAGCATATAAAGGTGAACTTCCTTGGACAGCTATTCAAATTATGGAGTTTGCAAAGGAGATGGACATGTTTCCCAATGTGTTGGTGGCATATAAAATTTTGTTGACGGTACCGGTCACAGTTGCTTCCGCGGAAAGAAGTTTTTCGAAATTGAAGTTATTGAAGTCATATCTTCGAAGTACCATGACTCAAGAAAGATTAAATGGATTAGCAATTTTGAGTATTGAAAGTCAATTCCTACGAAGTGTTGATTATGATAAAATAATAGATGTTTTTGCTTCAAAAAATGCAAGGAGGCATCGTTTTAGATGAATTTTATGTATACTTTTATTTGTATAACCTTGTTTTGGTTTGATTGTAAAATTTATTTCATTTTTACTATTTTTTAAATAAATAAAGGCATTAGTTTAGAATCTCGCCCCGGGCATTAAAAATCAATGGACCGGCCCTGACAATAAATCTAACCATAATATGTTATCTAACTAGTACTTTGTAGCATAAGAACTTCATAATATGCTAGTTAGGATTAAAGCCTTGGAAAGATCTTATTTTCATGTATAATAGAGAAAACATAGATCCAAGGTATTTATGATTGCATGTACACTTAGGAGTGTTAGAATGCTCAAAACTCAACAGTTATGGCATGTTTGAGATAATAATATGGGATATGAGCTAGATCTGAAGTTGTAACTTCAGATCTGGACCCTTCTTGGGTTCTAGAGTCAGAAAGTTATGAACTTGGTCATGTATGAAACCTTCCTTAAGTATAAAACCCCATGTAAGCTTGGATTTGACATTTAGAGCCTTTGTAGCCATGCATGCACATAAAGTTTGCAACTGTACGTGAAATACATGCCTTAGAAGCTTGGATCTGTAATTTGGAGCCACTACATGGCTTAAAAAGAGTCTGTATGGCTTATGGACTGAAGGAACTTGGCAAGTCGCAAGGTCGACTCGGCGAGTCATATGAAGATAGGCTTGGACTCGACAAGTTGGATGAACAAATCGGCGAATCCGATGAAGATTGCCAAGGAACTCGACGAGTGGCCTTAGAGTTCGATCGTAAACCAAAGGAACTTGACGAGTCACTCTGTGACTCGGCGAGTGGGCAAGTACTTCAAGGAACTCGGTGAGTAGCCGAGGGTACTCGGCGAGTTAGGGTCAACCTGGACTGTTGACCTTGACTGATGACCTTGATTTTAACCAGGGTTTGATTAGTGGCTTTTGGGGTACCTTGAAAGGTTGGGAAATTATGGGTATAATTTTATTATGGTAATAGGTGGTGGAGTTTTGTCAATGATCCGAGAGTTGGAGTTCATCTACCGAGTTGACATCTGCAAGGTGAGTTATCCTCACTATATCAGTAGGGTCTATGGCACCAAGGCCGACCCTCAAGTTGTTATTGTTATGATGTGCTACATATGGTTATGCTCTGTTAGATCGAAATCAGGATAGACAATATATTATGATCTTATGATTCGTAGGGATTGGTATGTTAGTGACCTGCTAGGTCGGTACTATAGTTAAGGAAAGATTTCTATGATTGAAGATCAATGAGATAGATATGTTTGATGTTTGTATATGCCAGTATATGATAGTTATGCGCACATGGTTATTTGCATGTTGGTTGGGTTGAGGCGGTCCTGCTTTATGCTGAAGGCCAACATACCCTATGAGCGGTCCGGGGAGATTGTAGGCCCATGAGGCGGTCCAGTCATGCCGAAGGCTCGGGATAGGATCAGATAGATTGAAGGCCCTGCAAGGCGGCCCAGTCATGGCGATGACCCAGTATGCATGTTATTGATGTCTATTACTGATATGATATTATCAACGTGATAATGATATTTTGGGCGTAGCTCACTAAGCTCTTGGGCTTACAGTTTTTTGTTTATTGTTTCAGGTACTTCAGGAGATCATGAGAAGGTGAAAGCGTGACCGTACCACTCCTCATCCTTCCAATCTAGTTATTGGGACACTCTGATGAATAATGATTTGAAAATATTTTGTAAAAAAATATTATTTGGTTTTATTTATGATTGAAAAAGTTTAAATTTCGCGTATAATTTTTGGATTTGACACACACATATAGCAAATAGTCCCTGGCCGACAGGGTCCCTCATTGACCCTTTCTGCACTTGTTGCAAGTACGGCCTCTTTGGCCTCTGCTCTCGAATTAGTGGGCTTGAACCGCTTGGTCTTTGATTGCGACTGCACTAGCCTCCTATCTCTCCCCTGAGCCTCCATCTCCTCTCTTACCTGGGTTTCCAACTTGATCTCCCTCCTCCTGGCACTGGTTTGCAGCTCATCCAATGCCCTTTCATGGAACACCCTGGTGATCTCAGTCACCGTCTCTATCTTCAGCTTGAGTGACAGGAACTCCTGGGATAACCGCTCTCTCTCAACCAATGTCACAAACTCATCTATGAACATCTCAGTAAATTTCTCCCAAGTCATTGTAGAATGCTCTACTGGAGAATAGTCAACTGTCACAAACTTCCACCAATCTTTCGCTCCCAAGTGAAGTACGTTCACGCAAGCGAACCTTCAGATTCTCTGGACAGGAGCAAGTGTAGAAGAAACCCTCCACATCAGAAATCCATCTTATCGCGACAATTGGGTCCTTGGTCCCGTCAAACTCCGGTGGCTTCGTGTTGTTGAACTCTTAACACCACAACAAAGCACCCCCTGCAGTCTCGCAATAGCAACAACTGCGGTAGTTGCGGAAATAGTAGACTCAACGACGACAACATAGCGGTCGTCAAAAGTCTCAATCGGCATGGTTTAGTGAGAATTTTCTGTCAAGTTAGATCCTATGTAATCTTCAAGTTTTAGGCCATTCTTTCTTGGTTTAGTGAGAATTTTCTGGCAAGTTACCAAGTTGGTTATGAGCTTTTCTACATCTTCCAACTACATATCACTTAACCATTAAGAACTGGCCTATAAAGTCGTAACACCCTGTTTCGAATCGTTTCCTAATTAGAGGTGGTGACATGAAGATCGGGTATCTGTAACAACCCGGAATCTCAAGTATTGTTAAAATTATATTTTTGGGGTGTTTTAAGGGGGGACTCGGCGAGTTGGAGCCAGACTCGCCGAGTAGGATCGCAGACCTGGTCGCGGGTTCGCGACTGGACTCGACGAGTCCAGATAGGGACTCGGCGAGTCTGCGCTGTTTAGCGAAAACCCTAGCCGTTCAGGTTTGGGACGTATAAAGGGGACTTATTGGCCGTCATTATTCGTTTTAGCCTTCTGAGAGGAACCCTAAACCGATTGTGTGCATCTGGAGCAAGGCTAAAGGCCATTGGTGATTTTGAAGGAGTTGTTGTGCAAGGAAGAGAAGGGCTTGGCTAAAGGAACAGCAAGGGAGTCACATTCTGAGGATTGGGGACACAGAGAGTACATTATCCAGGTAAGAATTCGAGTATACTCTGCTATGGTGATGTATTTAGAGGATTAGGGTTTATGGAACCCTTTTGTGGATAGATTGAATGTTACCCTAGTCCCCCAAACGATTGTAACCCCGTGTTGGGACCCTTGGAGGTCCAGAATATCCCATGTCTGTGCATTTCAGGAATTGGTGAAGGTTTTGGATTGAAATCCTTATGCCTTAGGTCAACATGTGAATTATAAATCTTGGAGTGTAGCATGAGCACCGAAATGAGGACCTTACGTAATGGACCAGTCTAGGAAGGCCAGACCTAGGAATGGTCGGAGCAGTTCTGACCTTAGGAAGCAGTTTGAGCGGCTGCATGGCATGGACTCGCCGAGTCAGATGAGCAGACTCGGCGAGTAGCTTTAAGAATAACTAGGACTCGTCGAGTTGTTCCTCAGACTCGGCGAGTGGAGTCGGGGTGGCCCCGCGATTCTTCCAAGAGTAACTCGTCGGGTCAAGGAGGATACTCGACGAGTAGAAGGGAAACCTTAGAGGATTGGAGGACGACTAGACTCGTCGAGTCGCTAGAGTACTCGCCGAGTCCGGTCGAGTTGACCGTGGACCGTTGACCAGAGTTGACCTATGTGTGATTTCTTAGGGTCAGTTAACTTGGAAGATAAAAGTGTTAATAAGAGATATATGATGTTATAGGGAGTTTGTAGCTCGGTGGATCAAGTACGAGTGATTTCAGGAGTTGCTAACTTTCAGTATCCACGAGGTGAGTCTTCTCACTATACCGTACCCGGAAGGGTTTGACTGTGTGACCGGAAGGTCGGATATGATATGTGATTTACGTGCTATATGTGGTAAGTTAATTGTTATGCGTGTTGTGTATGTTTATATGGGCCGGAAGGCAATATGTTATGGGCCGGAAGGCAATATGTTATGTGACCGGAAGGTCGGATATGATATGTGATATATGTGCTATATGTGGTAAGTTAATTGTTATGCGTGCTGTGTATGTTTATATGGGCCGGAAGGCGATGTGTTATGGGCCGGAAGGCAATGTGTTATGGGCCGGAAGGCAATACGTTATGGGCCGGAAGGTGATTATCTCATGGGCCGGAAGGCGTTGTGCTGTGGACCGGAAGGTCAAGGCCTGGAAAGGCGTATATGCGTAAGTTGTATATTGGGGAACTCACTAAGCTTCGTGCTTACAGTGTTTTGTGTTATGTTGTTTTTAGGTTCTTTCAGTAACACGGGACGACACCGGCTCGATTGTACACACCAGAGAGAGAGTCACATTTTGGAGGATCCTGGTTTTCTATTCAAGTGAAAATGAAACTATGTTTTGTAATTCAATTATGAATGAGATTTTAAACAAGCGTACTAATATAATGATTATTTTAAATGAAAAATTTGTCTTGAAAATTTCGGTGTTACAAATTGGTATCAGAGCCTTGGTTTGAGGGATTCGGATGTGCCTTCGGGTAAATCTGGACTCAAACTGAGGAAGTAAGAAAAAGTTTTCAAATAAATAGTTTTCTAAAAGTGAATAAGAGTTCAAAGAGAAAGCAAGAAAGAGCAGTGTGTACAATCAGCCAGGGCCAAACGGTGATTTCCCAAAATACCCTTACTTTTGTGTTATGAGATATCTATGATGCACTTTATGAGATATTATTGCATGCTAGAGACAGGCTAGGTATTTCATATCTTAGGACTAGAGTGGCCTGATTTGTGATGCCTTAGCCTAGGATTTGTTGTTATATGTGTTATGCTTTTGAGTATGTGATGAGTGAGAGTATCCAGTTAGAACGCACGTGGGGTAGAGTTACAAAGTTCAGTGGTACTTCCGAGGGTGAGCCGAGAAGGTGGAGTTATCACAGATAGGGAGTCCTATGTATTCTTCAATGCTCGAATGTTGCTTGCTTTGTGCTTTGTGGAACTCTCGATGATGGGAGTCAGCTACTAAGTGAGTATGACGATATTCAGGAGGTAGATGGTTGGCATCATTAGGAGCTCTTCAGCAGCTGATAGCAAAGAAGTGGGAGGACAACGGAAGAGACTAGGGAGTAAACCAAGCCAGATGAGTGCGCTGGTAGAGTAGAGGATTTCGCTGGGAAGCGAGCACGTGCGATGGGATTGGTGAAAGAGCAGGTCGAGCAGCTACTTAGGAGCTCTGGGATGGTCCGTGTGGAAAGTATGGGTAGATGTGGCAGGTAGTATGGGCCCGTACTACTGAAAGCAGAGGACCCATACTTGATACAGGGAGCATTCTGAAGGTCCTAAGGAATGGATTGAGGAGTGATGTTATGGTTCGAGTACCATACATCGGAACAGATGGAGGAGTGATGTTATGGTTCGAGTACCATACATCGGAACATATTAAGGAGTGATGTTATGGTTCGAGTACCATACATCGGAGCATATTGAGGAGTGATGCTATGGTTCGGGTACCATACACCGGAGCAGATTGAGAAGGGATGTCATGGGATAAGTACCATGGTTCATAGTGAATGTTGCTTGTGATTATCTTGTTATCCGGTCATGATCGATGAGGTAGAGATCGGACGCTATGGGTTTTAGGCCTGCATACCATGATTGAGTATGGAGAGGCGTCCCTCGAGAGGAAAGGCGAGTGCCTATCAGAGTATTTTGGTAAGGAGTTAAAGGGAGAGGAAAATTTCGGTCTGAGTTAAGAAATCAGTCGATAGAGGAGAGGTCATTTTCTAGGTGGGTGGTGCTATTTATGTTCGTGTGCAAGACACGAGAGGCCTGATGTTTCAGTTTTGGGTTTGGGGTACACCCTACAGGTCGTTATCGGTGATGATTTCCCCCAGAGTATCAGGTAGCATGGGTGCCGCGAGGCAGTGATTTATCGGGAGCAGACAGTCAGTTGGGACTGAGGTAATCGAGGACCACACCACACTTAATTGAGAATAGTAAGTTGTGTTATAGTGGTGGCAGTGGGGAGTTCAGTCGAGTTTTGCAGTGCAGAGAGTTTTCGTCTATGTTGGGAGTGGGTCCCTGTCCTTGGGACAATTCCGGTGTTGGAACATTGGTTGATGAGTTGGGGTGAGAGGAACGATGATTTTGCGGTGCAGTATATGAGCCAGGGATGTTATTGAGCAGTTAGGATGCTTAGTGTTAGATTGGTATGAAATTTGGAACGATTAGAGGCAGTCGTGATGAGAAGTTCTTGAGGAGTTCATCAGAGGTTCAGAGTATAGGGGGTTGATTGATTTCCTTAAGGGTGCGTAGCACTTTCCTGGGGCAGGTGCGATTTCGCTGGTGAAAAATAGTCGTGGGTTGGTTGTGTGCTAATTGGTGATGGTTCGAACCCTAAGTGGGGGAGAACCGGGTGCAGTATGTAAGAAAGCAAAGATTTGTCAAGAGTAGTTATAAGTGAAGTATAGAGATATGCTGTAAGAAATCATGAGACCAGAGATGTCGGTGATCGAGGAAAGGGGTCAGAGTGAGTTAATGCGGGAAATACTTGAGGAGGAGGACGAATGTATCCATGACAGGTGATTGGTGTTGTTGCAAGTAGATAGAGAATGATTGGGCAGCCAACTCCCGGGGTCGGTATGCGTATCCTTGTTTGGATTTTGAGCATCGGGAAAAAGGGGTTTCGGAGAATTATCAGCATATTTCGTAGCGTCAGCGTTTTCTCGTATTCCAATCAAGAAATTATATGCACCGAAGTTGTAATGTGGGAAAAATGTAGATCTAATTATGGGGTTCAGAGGAAATGTATTATTGTGCCTATATGATGCTTGGGGCAGGAGATCAGTGGTTGTGGCAGGATCTTGTGATGTTCTGTTGGAGTATTCGGAGATATCCGGGTATGATATCTTTCTTTCGGAGTTACTCGTGAATCCTGAATTGAATCGACGTGTGGCATATCAAGTATCCGTGGATCTAGTGGGAGCCCTTCGAGTATGGGCATCCAGGGAGATTATTTGAGAGAGTGGATTTTCGCAAAGATGGGCATTTGTTATGTTGATTGCCTCCAGAGCCTGTGATGGATATTCGAGCCGTAGTACTCCCTACTTAGAGGGTGTTGTGATACTGCGTGGAGTTGCAGTACTCACTAGATGGCAAGAGAATTTCGATGTTGGAATGTTTTTCGAGCAGTGTATGATGTGGAAGAGTTGGGTTTGAGTAGCCCTCGTATTGCGTCTTTGGAGCTTGGGTGTTGAGTCGGGGGCGAGACGGAGGTCTCCGCCTCTGTCAGGAGATGCGGGGAGATACGCAAGGAATATGCGCAGTAGAAACCAGAGATTTGAGTTGAGACGATCCTCGGTTGGATTATATTTTTCTCGCATGAGGAAAAGAGGATTTCGGGACTTGCGTGTCACTGGGCCGGGATAGTGGTCATGGGGAGGAAATTAGTGGGATATTTGGATCATGATATGGGTGACCGTTGGGGGCTCAGCTGTGGAGCCAAAAGCTGACCTCGTACTTAGTCTCGAAGAGGAATATGAGAAATGAGCTTATCATGATGACATCTGAGGACACTTTAGAGAGAGTGAACGATTCAGACGCTCGAAGACATGCTTCGGGCATGAGTATTAGATTTCGGAGGAAGCCGCGGCACGTATTTATCCTTGGTTGAGTTGTCCCATATCAACAACCATCATTAGTGCATTGGTATGCCGCCCTTTGAGCTGTTGCATAGGAGGGGGTGTCGGACCCTCATTTGCTGAGGAGAGGTAACGCATGGACCCGAGAGTCCTTGCGAGCAGACCCAGAGCATGTGCGATACATGGAGTAGTGGCAAGGTCGTCAAGCGGATTTCCCTAGGTAAGGGAAGAGAAAGGTATGTTGGGGCTAGTGCAGCATGTGTATGCGATTGCAAGAGGAGAACTCGTGAGAGTTGCTCTGAGAGTGAGAATGGATCTCTCAGTCGTTCCAAAATGGATAAAGTGGGCTTTGGATCGGGGATCCGGTGATTCAGGGTTTCCTAACCCTTATGGGCCGAGTGATCGTGGAGATTTAGAGCAGAGTTGCATCTTGGATAATTCTCGGTTACATGGAGTGGTGGGCAGTACAGAGATCGTGCTTCAGTCGACAGAGCAAATTCAGCAGGTTAAACAGAGGTTATTGACCGCCTAGAGCCGACAGAAAAGTTATGCAGACAGACGCCGGTCCGAGCTTGAGTTTCAGGTCGGCGACTTCGTATTCCTGAAGGTCTCTCCTGGGAAAGGAGTGATTCGATTCAGGAAGAGGGGCAAGTTGGGGCCCCGGTATATTGGGCCTTTTCGTGAGATTGTGAGAGTAGGACGGGTGGCCTACCGTTTGGAGTTGCCAACGGAATTGAGATAGATCCACGACACTTTTCATGTGTCGCAATTGAAGAAGTATATAGCCGATGAGTCAGCAGTGGTTCCACTAGAGAACATTTAGGTGGATGCGAGCCTGAATTATGCTGAGAGACCAGTGGCCATCAGGGATCGGAAGATCAAGGTTCTGAGGAACAAGGAGGTACCTCTGGTGTTGTTTCAGTGGCAACCCCGGAAGGGATCGGAAATGACTTGGGAGCCGGAATGTGAGAGGCGGGAGCAGCATCCGGAACTATTTTCAGAGTAAGACTTCGAGGGCGAAGTCTGATTCTAGTGGGGGAGAATTGTAACAGCCCGGAATCTCAAGTATTGTTAAAATTATATTTTTGGGGTGTTTTAAGGGGGGACTCGGCGAGTTGGAGCCAGACTCGCCGAGTAGGATCGCAGACCTGGTCGCGGGTTCGCGACTGGACTCGACGAGTCCAGATAGGGACTCGGCGAGTCTGCGCTGTTTAGCGAAAACCCTAGCCGTTCAGGTTTGGGACGTATAAAGGGGACTTATTGGCCGTCATTGTTCGTTTTAGCCTTCTGAGAGGAACCCTAAACCGATTGTGTGCATCTGGAGCAAGGCTAAAGGCCATTGGTGATTTTGAAGGAATTGTTGTGCAAGGAAGAGAAGGGCTTGGCTAAAGGAACAGCAAGGGAGTCACATTCTGAGGATTGGGGACACAGAGAGTACATTATCCAGGTAAGAATTCGAGTATACTCTGCTATGGTGATGTATTTAGAGGATTAGGGTTTATGGAACCCTTTTGTGGATAGATTGGATGTTACCCTAGTCCCCCAAACGATTGTAACCCCGTGTTGGGACCCTTGGAGGTCCAGAATATCCCATGTCTGTGCATTTCAGGAATTGGTGAAGGTTTTGGATTGAAATCCTTATGCCTTAGGTCAACATGTGAATTATAAATCTTGGAGTGTAGCATGAGCACCGAAATGAGGACCTTACGTAATGGACCAGTCTAGGAAGGCCAGACCTAGGAATGGTCGGAGCAGTTCTGACCTTAGGAAGCAGTTTGAGCGGCTGCATGGCATGGACTCGCCGAGTCAGATGAGCAGACTCGGCGAGTAGCTTGAAGAATAACTGGGACTCGTAGAGTTGTTCCTCAGACTCGGCGAGTGGAGTCGGGGTGGCCCCGCGATTCTTCCAGGAGTAACTCGTCGTGAAACGACCCAAAAATACGACCCAAAATTTTTTGTTTTTAATATAATCAAAATTGTAATCAGAGTATCATATAATAAAACCATGCGTGATGTATTCCAAAACATAATAAAATACTGAGCGGAAAACTGTATCATGTTACATCAAATCAAACAACTAAATCAATCCCAGGCTAAAGCTGAGGCGGTGGTGTGTGCGATGCCGTCATCCCGAGCTCTTCCCTTTGCTTGCGGAAGTACCTGAAACCAAAACTGAAACTGTAAGCACGAAGCTTAGTGAGCTCCCCCAAAATACCACATACCATACATAACAATATCATATAAACACATATCGGGCCTTGCCCACTGCATCGGGACGAAGCCCGGAAACTGCATCGGACCAAAGTCCAGAACTGACTGGGACCTTGTCCCCTGCATCGGACCAAGGTCTGGAACTAACTGCATCGGACCGAAGTCCGGAACTGACTGCATCGGACCGAAGTCCGGAACTGAGCATAGCATAGCATATCATAACAACTAGCATGAACACATATACTGCATACTACATTGGGCCGTAGCCCGGAACACATAATACATAACACATAAAACATAGCTCACAATTCCTGTCTGAGCCACGAAGGCATCAAACATACTAACTACTGCATCGGATCAAGTCCGGAAACTACTGCCAACTGGACGGGCCGGCATTGTGGCCTTAGACCCGTCCCTACTGGAAGGAAACTCACCTCGTAAACTGGCGGCTGAGTGTGTGTCTCTGAAAAGCTAACAGCTGCTACTCCTGAATCTCCTCGGCTACAAGTCCATGAACACACTCAATCAAATACTAAACACTGCACTTGGGGTAAAATGACTCTTTTACCCTTGGTCAAAGTCAACTTACTTTTGGGGCTGACTCGCCGAGTTGGGCCGCCCAACTCGCCGAGTCTCACTCTCACTTCCAACTCATACTCACTGCGACTCGTCGAGTGTGGCATCGACTCAACGAGTACCCTCTTGATCCAAGAACTCAGACAATCTTCATCCGACTCGCCGAGTCGTATGAACAGACTCGACGAGTTGTTCTTGATCCTAAGGAGATTGCCTTGGACTCGCCGAATTGTATGAACAACTCGTCGAGTCCCTCCATCACTGGGTCTACCCTCAACTCGCTGAGTCCACTCTCTAACTCACTGGGTGCACTCGGCACTGCTAAAAACGAAGGAATCGGGGACTCGCGACCCGACTCGCCGAGTCGCTCATCCCGACTCGCCGAGTCGCTGCCATGCAGCTAGTTTTTACTCGATTTCTCTTGAATCCAACACATGCAAATGATAGATCTGGGTCCAATAAGCTGTTTTACCACGTAAAGTTTCCAACTTTACGTGCGCAACCTCATGAATAAGGGAAGTAAGGCTAAAAGATGCACAAAATGAGTAGATCCATGGCTAATATGCAATGTAACTCCAAAAAGACAGTAGATCTGGGCTCTACAACACCCCAACATTCAGATCCAAAGGTATTTCGACTTATTAAGACATTCATGCAAACATAAGGCTTGGAACAAACATCAAATAGCTCTTAGAAGAGCTCTAATGGAAGTTTAAAGCATATAACAAGAAGGGAACTCCGAAAATACCTCAATAAACTCAGATTTGCCCTTGGATCTTTGCACTACAACTCGTTTCCTTGCTTCTTTCTTCTTCTCCTTCTTCACAGCTTCACAAAAATGGCACCAAATCACTTATAAGCTCTCAAGGGAGGATTAGGGTTCTCTCACTGTGTTCTCAGGGTGAAAGTGGCGAGAATGAGGCTATAATGTGGTTTAAATAGTGGGCAAACCCGGGGATTTAGGGTTTCACCCAGACGGACGGACTCGCCGAGTCCGGGATATGGACTCGTCGAGTCCCCGGCTCCCGCGTGCACAAAATACGCGACCCAACTTGGCGATTCAGGCTAGAACTCGCCGAGTCCTTCTTGAAAACTTAGACAATTAACAATTAATTAACATACCGGGAACGGGTCGTTACAATTCTCCCCCACTTGTCTCAGACTTCGTCCTCGAAGTTTGCTACGGCTGGATCTGCGAATAACTCCGGGTAGTGCATTCTCATCTCTTCCTCAGCCTCCCACGTCCATTCAGATCCCTTCCGGTGCTGCCACTGCACCTTCACTAGCTGAATGACCTTGTTCCTTAAGGTCTTGATCTTCCGATCCAGAATCGCGACCGGCCTCTGAATATAATTCAGGCTGCTATCAACCTGAATATCCTCTAGGGGAACGACTGCTGACTCATCCACCAAACACTTTCTCAACTGCGACACGTGGAAAGTGTTGTGGATCTGACTAAGCTCCTCAGGAAGATCTAACCGATAAGCAACCCGACCCACCCGGGCCATAACCCTGAAAGGACCAATAAATCTGGGGCCCAGCTTGCCCCTCTTCCGGAACCTGATGACACCTTTCCAAGGTGAGACTTTCAGAAGAACCATATCTCCCACCTGGAACTCCAAGTCCGAACGCCTCCTGTCAGCGTAGCTCTTCTGCCGACTCTGCGCAGTCTGCAGCCTACTACGGACCTGCTGGATCAACTCAGTCGTCTTGAGCACCACTTCGGTGCTCCCGATGACTCGCTGACTGACCTCGCCCCAGCAAATCGGGGTCCTACACTTCCTACCATACAGCATCTCAAAAGGAGGTCGATCAATACTCGCATGGTAACTGTTGTTATACGAGAATTCCGCTAACGGAAGATACATATCCCAACTGCCCCCAAAATCTAGAACACATGCCCTAAGCATGTCCTCAAGAGTCTGAATCGTCCTCTCGCTCTGCCCGTCAGTCTGAGGGTGGAAAGCGGTGCTAAAATGAAGACGAGTACCCATCTCGTCGTGGAACCGCTTCCAGAATCTGGAGGTGAAACGAACATCTCGGTCTGACACCACCGATACCGGCACTCCATGACGTGCCACTATCTCTCGCACATAGATATCGGCTAACTTTTCCGCCGATATACTCTCCTGGATCGGGATAAAATGGGCACTCTTCGTCAACCGATCCACCACTACCCATATCGAATCCACTCCACGTGCGGTCCTGGGAAGTTTGGTGATAAAATCCATGGTGATATCCTCCCATTTCCACACGGGAATGTCCAATGGCTGCATCTTGCCATGAGGTCTCTGGTGCTCTGCCTTGACCTTCCGGCAGGTCAAGCATCTCTCAACGTACCAAGCGACGTCCCGCTTCATGCAGGGCCACCAATAATCAGGTCAAAGATCTCGATACATCTTCGTCGCCCCTGGGTGGATAGAAAATCGAGACTTATGAGCCTCGTCCATCAATACCTGCCGTACTCCACCCCAGTACGGTACCCACACCCTACCATGAAGCGTCAACAAACCCCGACTATCGTAATCAAACGATGCTACTCGACCCACTAACCTCTCACATTTATGCCTCTCCTCCTTGAGGCCCTCCACCTGAGCCTCCTTGATCCGCTCCAACAGCGGAGTGATCACTGTCATCCTCATGCACAGATCCCTGATAGGGGCCGCCGACACTTTGCGGCTTAGGGCGTCGGCCACCACGTTGGCCTTCCCTGGATGATAAAGGATCTCACAATCATAATCCTTTAGTACGTCCAACCACCTCCTCTGCCTCATGTTCAGACTCGGCTGATCCATAAGATACCGCAAACTCTTGTGATCCGTGTATATAGTACAACGGACCCCATACAGGTAATGTCTCCAAATCTTGAGGGCAAACACAACTGCCCCCAGCTCCAAATCGTGGGTAGGATAGTTAGCCTCGTGAGGCTTCAACTATCTCGAGGCATAAGCTACCACATGGCCTCGCTGCATCAATACTGATCCCATACCTGTGATTGAAGCATCACAGTAGACTACGAAGTCCTCTACTCCTTCCGGCAAGATAAGGATCGGTGCCTCGCACAATTTCTGTCTGAGAGTCTCGAACACCGCCTGCTGCTCAGGCCCCCAACGGAATACCACCGACTTCTTGGTTAGTCGGGTGAGTGGCACTGCTATCTTGGAGAAGTCCTGAATAAATCTCCGATAATACCCTGCCAACCCTAGGAAGCTCCGAATCTCAGATGGAGACCTCGGGACCTCCCACTGCATCACGGCCTCAATCTTGGCCGGATCTACCAAAATACCCTTCTGGTTGACGAGATGGCCAAGAAACTGCACCTCGCGCAACCAGAACTCACACTTGGAGAACTTTGCGAAAAGTCTCTCCCTCCTCAAAGTCTCCAACACCTCCCGCAGGTGCTCCTCGTGCTGCCCCTGAGTCTTGGAATATACCAAGATGTCATCTATGAATACTATCACCGACCGATCCAACATCGGTCTGCACACGCAGTTCATGAGATCCATGAACGCGGCTGGGGCATTGGTGAGCCCAAATGGCATCACCACGAACTCATAATGACCATACCGGGTCCTGAAAGCAGTCTTCTGTACATCCTCATCTCTAACCCTCATCTGATGATATCCAGAGCGTAGATCGATCTTGGAGAACCAAGACGCTCCCTGAAGCTGATCAAACAAATCATCTATCCTCGGAAGTGGGTAACGGTTCTTCACCGTTACTTTGTTCAACTCCCGATAGTCAATGCACATCCGATGCGACCCATCCTTCTTCCTCACAAATAAGATCGGCGCTCCCCAAGGCGAACTGCTCGGCCGAATGAAACCCTTGTCTAACAGCTCCTGAAGCTGTGTAGACAACTCCTGCATCTCAGGGGGAGCTAGCCGATATGGTGCTTTGGCTATCGGAGCCGCACCAGGAACTAGATCGATCCTGAACTCAACCTGTCTCTCTGGAGGTATCCCCAGCAAATCCTCGGGAAACACATCCGGGTAATCTCGAACAATAGGAACATCATCAATCGTCGTCTTGCCCTTCTCCTGGGCATCCAAGACGTATGCGATAAAACCGGCGCAACCCTGCTGAACATAGCGCCTCGCCCTTGCGGCGGAACAAAAGATCGGACCACGTTGTGGCCTCTCGCCCTGAATCACTAACTCTCCCCCACTGGGAGTGCGAACCCTCACTAGCTGAAGTTCACAATCAATCACCGCCCCATTGGGTCTTAGCCAATCCATGCCCACGATAACTTTATTCCCTCGCAGGGGAATAGGAACCAGGTCCACTGAAAACTGCTCATCGAATATCTGAAGAGAACACCCTCTATGCACTCTGTCGACCCTCACGGTCCTATCATCTGCTATCTCAACCTCTAGTGGACAATCCAGCTCCCCTGGAGCTCTGCTAAATCTCTTGCTAAGCGCAAGCAATACAAATGATCGGGTAGCTCCCGAATCGAACAATACCAAAGCAGAAATGCCGTTCACCGAGAACGACCCTAAATAAAGCATATCATCAAGAAATATACAAACGATAACAATAATAATCAAAAGGTGAAGGAAAGATACATACCCGTCACCACATCAGGCGTCGCTCGCGCCTCCTCTGCTGTCATCTGAAACGCCCGACTCTTCGTTGCTGGTGCATCAGATCGGCCCTGCCGGCCATCTGTAATCCTCAAGGTGGCAGGGGCAGGTGCAACCACCTTCCCTGCTGCAGCTAGACTGGGACACTGGGACTTTTTATGTCCCTTTTGATTGCACTGAAAGCAAATCAGGTCTGATGCTGAAACCGCAGTAGCAGGGGCCGTACAATCCCTGCTCATATGCCCAATCCGAACGCACTTGTAGCAGCTGGAACTCCCTGCCTTGCACGCCCCCTCGTGCATCCTCCCACACTTGCCACACCGACCGTGGCTCTGCTGACTCCTGGACCTGTGATCTGAAACCTTGGGCTTTTTGCCCGCACTACCTGAACCCAAACCGCCTCCGGTTTCCTCTTCCTCTCCATCTCGAGATCAATCTCCCTCTCCCTGGCTCTAGCAATCATGTCGTCCAGCGTTTTACAACTGGACCGGCTCACAAACATGCGGATATCACTCCGCAACATCTCATGATAACGGGCCTTCTTCATCTCCTCATCGGCTGCATACTGAGGAACAAGAAGAGCCCTCTCCCTGAACTTGGCGGTGATCTCCGCCACTGACTCGGTAGTCTGAGTAAGATCCTGGAACTCCCTGGCTAGCTGCTGCACCTCAATGACCGGTGCAAACTCTGCCCTGAACCTGGTAGAGAAATCAGTCCAGGTCATAGCATCCAACGCCGCATCATCCCCGATGGCGTGTCCGACCTCCTCCCACCAATCCCGTGCCCTGTCCTTCAGTAGACAGGACGCTAATCTGACCTTGTCCCCCTCGGGACAACTGCTAGTGCGGAAGGCGTTGGCCACATCCGCCAACCATCTAGTACTCGCTATGGGGTCCCGCGCCCCATGATAGTCTGGAGCTCCGCACGCCCTGAACTCCCTGAATGTAAGAGTGCGCGACCCCATCACGGCCGCCATCTCAGCCCGGAAAGTACTCAGTCTCTCATCCATCATCTCCAAAATACCCTCCTTGATCGAACCGAAGATCACAGGAGTCTGCTCCAATATAATGCGGGTAACCTCAGAAGAAAGGAACTCTCTGGTCTGCTCATCCATCTGCCCGACCTCCGGGCCTGATCCCGATCCTGATCCCCCTCCGGCATCTGAGCTGCCGCCTGCTGGTCTCGGGCGCAAAACTACCATTCTGAAACATATCATAACAACATCAGAACATTGAAATATCTCAAGGGATCATGACACTGCTACTAGCTTCCTGGTCTTGTCTTGGCCTTCCTTGATTCGAGTACGGATCCTCTGCTTTCAGTAGTATGGGCCCCTACTACCTTCCACATCTATCCGTACTTTCCTCAAGAACTACCTTGACTCCACCAAGTCACTTCTACTACTGCCATTCTCTGCTAGTCTCATCCTAGGCTTGCCCTAGGGAAACTTCAAGCTCAACGCGACTGGTCCTCAGTTGCTGTAGGTCTCCTCATAATGCCAGTTAGCCACCACCTAAACACCATCACATGTGATGAGGATCAGATAATCCTTTTAAGTAAAAGATCCGTCCCTACAACGGTTGGACTCAAACAAGAGCTGCGCAATAGGGCCAGTTCCAGTATTCTGAGATTATTCAATCCTAGTCACATGTGGTGTGACGTGTTCACCTAATGGCTAACTCCCATCACTCGGAACCCCACTAAGCACAAAGCAAGCAGCATTCGGATACGGAAAACAGACTCAAGCAAACTATTCTCATAACAAGAAACTGCACTAGCATAAGATGCTAAGCTCCTGCTATCAGGCATAACCTAATCAAGCTATCCTACTGCTGTCTACTCAGTACTAGCATGCGATACTCATAAAGCTGTAACACATAAGCAGGCACATAAGGCATTCTCCTAAATCCTTAGTCCTATACTAGCATGCTGTTCTACTAAAACTGAAATTGAACAAATAACTTGTATGGGTAATTTGGGAGTACTTACTTGAGCTCGGCTGACCGCATGCACACACCTCTATCTTGTTTAAAAAAATTCTTCCTTTCTAAGTACTTTCAAAATTCTTTCTATAAAACGTTTTTATTTTAATAAGATCTTTCATTTCCCTTAGTTTGAGTTCAGATACACCCGGAAGTGTATCCGAATCCCTCAAACCAGGGCTCTGATACCAACTTGAAACGACCCAAAAATTTTTGTTTTTAATATAATCAAAACTGTAATCAGAGTATCATATAATAAAACCATGCGTGATGTATTCCAAAACATAATAAAATACTAAGCGGAAAACTGTATCATGCTACATCAAATCAAACAACTAAATCAATCCCAGGCTAAAGCTGAGGCGGTGGTATGTGCGATGCCGTCATCCCGAGCTCTTCCCTTTGCTTGCGGAAGTACCTGAAACCAAAACTGAAACTGTAAGCACGAAGCTTAGTGAGATCCCCCAAAATACCACATACCATACATAACAATATCATATAAACACATATCGGGCCTTGCCCACTGCATCGGGACGAAGCCTGGAAACTGCATCGGACCGAAGTCCGGAACTGACTGGGACCTTGTCCCCTGCATCGGACCAAGGTCCGGAACTAACTGCATCGGACCGAAGTCCGGAACTGACTGCATCGGACCGAAGTCCGGAACTGACTGCATCGGACCGAAGTCCGGAACTGAGCATAGCATAGCATATCATAACAACTAGCATGAACACATATACTGCATACTACATCGGGTCGTAGCCCGGAACACATAATACATAACACATAAAACATAGCTCACAATTCCTGTCTGAGCCACGAAGGCATCAAACATACTAACTACTGCATCGGATCAAGTCCGGAAACTACTGCCAACTGGACGGGCCGGCATTGTGGCCTTAGACCCGTCCCTACTGGAAGGAAACTCACCTCGTAAACTGGTGGCTGAGTGTGTGTCTCTGAAAGCTAACGGCTGCTGCTCCTGAATCTCCTCGGCTACAAGTCCATGAACACACTCAATCAAATACTAAACACTGCACTTGGGGTAAAATGACTCTTTTACCCTTGGTCAAAGTCAACTTACTTTTGGGGCTGACTCGCCGAGTTGGGCCGCCCAACTCGCCGAGTCTCACTCTCACTTCCAACTCATACTCACTGCGACTCGTCGAGTGTGGCATCGACTCGACGAGTACCCTCTTGATCCAAGAACTCAGGCAATCTTCATCCGACTCGCCGAGTCGTATGAACAGACTCGACGAGTTGTTCTTGATCCTAAGGAGATGCCTTGGACTCTCCGAGTTGTATGAACAAATCTTCAAGTCCCTCCATCACTGGGTCTACCCTCAACTCGCTGAGTCCACTCTCTAACTCACTGGGTGCACTCGGCACTGCTAAAAACGAAGGAATCGGGGACTCGCGACCCGACTCGCCGAGTCGCTGCCATGCAGCTAGTTTTTACTCGATTTCTCTTGAATTCAACATATGCAAATGATAGATCTGGGTCCAATAAGCTGTTTTACCACGTAAAGTTTCCAACTTTACGTGCACAACCTCATGAATAAGGGAAGTAAGGCTAAAAGATGCACAAAATGAGTAGATCCATGGCTAATATGCAATGTAACTCCAAAAAGACAGTAGATCTGGGCTCTACAACACCCCAACATTCAGATCCAAAGGTATTTCGACTTATTAAGACATTCATGCAAACATAAGGCTTGGAACAAACATCAAATAGCTCTTAGAAGAGCTCTAATGGAAGTTTAAAGCATATAACAAGAAGGGAACTCCGAAAATACCTCAATAAACTCAGATTTGCCCTTGGATCTTTGCACTACAACTCGTTTCCTTGCTTCTTTCTTCTTCTCCTTCTTCACAGCTTCACAAAAATGGCACCAAATCACTTATAAGCTCTCAAGGGAGGATTAGGGTTCTCTCACTGTGTTCTCAGGGTGAAAGTGGCGAGAATGAGGCTATAATGTGGTTTAAATAGTGGGCAAACCCGGGGATTTAGGGTTTCACCCAGACGGACGGACTCGCCGAGTCCGGGATATGGACTCGTCGAGTCCCCGGCTCCCGCGTGCACAAAATACGCGACCCAACTCGGCGAGTCAGGCTAGAACTCGCCGAGTCCCTCTTGAAAACTTAGACAATTAATAATTAATTAACATACCGGGAACGGGTCGTTACACGTCGGGTCAAGGAGGATACTCGACGAGTAGAAGGGAAACCTTAGAGGATTGGAGGACGACTAGACTCGCCGAGTCGCCAGAGTACTCACCGAGTCCGGTCGAGTTGACCGTGGACCGTTGACCAGAGTTGACCTATGTGTGATTTCTTAGGGTCAGTTAACTAGGAAGATAAAAGTGTTAATAAGAGATATATGATGTTATAGGGAGTTTGTAGCTCGGCGGATCAAGTACGAGTGATTTCAAGAGTTGCTAACTTTCAGTATCCACGAGGTGAGTCTTCTCACTATACCGTACCCGGAAGGGTTTGACTGTGTGACCGGAAGGTCGGATATGATATGTGATTTACGTGCTATATGTGGTAAGTTAATTGTTATGCGTGCTGTGTATGTTTATATGGACCGGAAGGCAATATGTTATGGGCCGGAAGGCAATATGTTATGTGACCGGAAGGTCGGATATGATATGTGATATATGTGGTAAGTTAATTGTTATGCGTGCTGTGTATGTTTATATGGGCCGGAAGGCGATGTGTTATGGGCCGGAAGGCAATGTGTTATGGGCCGGAAGGCAATACGTTATGGGCCGGAAGGCGATTATCTCATGGGCCGGAAGGCGTTGTGCTGTGGACCGGAAGGTCAGGGCCTGGAAAGGCATATATGCGTAAGTTGTATATTGGGGAACTCACTAAGCTTCGTGCTTACAGTGTTTTGTGTTATGTTGTTTTCAGGTTCTTTCAGTAACACGGGACGGCACCGGCTCGATTGTACACACCAGAGAGAGAGTCACATTTTGGAGGATCCTGGTTTTCTATTCAAGTGAAAATGAAACTATGTTTTGTAATTCAATTATGAATGAGATTTTAAACAAGCGTACTAATATAATGATTATTTTAAATGAAAAATTTGTCTTGAAAATTTCGGTGTTACAGTATCATAAGGCTTAAGGCCTTTGTAAAAGAGGGATTTAGACCCATTTGGGTGTGGGTAGTGTAATCCGGATGATCTGGGAGTTCAGTTAGTGTTTTGGAGCCCAAGGGTATAATCGTAAATTGTTAGTTTCGGATTTTATAGATATTGGATTTTAGTTTGGGAAGTTTTAAAGCAATTTTGAGTTGATAGAAGCGTAGAGCTTCTTGTTACCTTTCTGTGGATATAAGGATCGTCGAAAACGGGCTTATAACGAAGAAGTTATGGCCTTCAGAAGATGGTAGGGTTTAAGGCTAACCCTACTATACGGGGGTAGATAAGGAGTACGCAGTGCGTACCAGGGAGAAGGATCGCGACACCTTTGGGGAGTACGCTGAGCGTAATGGGAGTACGTAAGGTGTACTCTAGTTTCATGCAAACCCTAATTTAGGGTCGTGGACCCTATTTACGTTCCTTAACTCAACACCAAACCCTATTATCCCCAACCTTTATCCATTTAAACCCTAAATTACACACCCTAATAGCTTGTGGTGATTTTTGAGTTTGAAAAGTGATTTGTGGTCAAGAAGAAGAATAGGAACACTTGGAGGAGTGGCTTGAGCTTCTAAATCTAGGATTATCTTCTCATTTGGCAAGCTTTTTAAGGTAAAAAGCTCATACCTTGATGATTATTTATGTTAGATCTACTTTTATGGTGTTTCTTGTGCATTTTGAGTCTTTTGAAATAAAAATGAGCTTTTGCTCTACTCCAGAAGTAATGGATGCTAGATCTTGGCTCCATTTGGTCCCAATGTTCATAAAAATGTCAACTTTATGGAAGGTGTTGGTCCATGCAAGCTTTAAGACTCTTATTAAGCTCCTTTTTAGGTGTTGAGTCCCATTAAGGCATGTAAGAGAGTAAAGTTGGCAACTTTATTGGTTAAGACCTTGCTTAGGGGTCAGATATATGTTTTGGATAACTTGACTTAACCTAATAAGAGCTTAATGTTGGTTTTGGGCTTCTGACGAGTACGCTGGCGTACGTGGGGGTACGCTTAGCCTAATGCTGGATTTATACATCAACTAATTGTACATCGTGCTTCAAGGTTGAGTATGCAGAGCGTACGTCTTGAGTATGCATGGCGTACTTCGCAGGATGACTTTTGGGCTTTTTTGGATTTAGGCCTTGTTGGGCCATTGGACTTTTGACTCCGAGCCATGGTTAGACTATGGATTTCTTGGTATTGGTCTCATGATAGTTTTTGGGCTCGATTAGGAAGTTGGGCCATATTGGGCTTTGGGTTGCCATTTTGGGCTTTTGTGCATTTGGGATGAACCTTGGTTATGAAACAAGTAAGAAAATGGTAAAATGGTCTTTTACCCTTTAGGAAGTTGGTTTATGGAGTGGGCCTCAAAATTTGGGTTATTGGGATAATTATTGATTAAGATTGTATTTATTGTTAGTTAACTCGAGGTTATTCGATTCAGCGAACTGAGCACTTATTTGATTATCAGTGGATTGAGGTGAGTTTCCTCACGGTAATTGTGGGTCTAAGGCACCAATGCCGACCCACTAGGTTCTGTTATGCTAGTTGTCTTTGTGACTCTTGCATGGTATGTTAGGCTAGACCCATTTGTATGTTGGGCTAGGCCCATTGTATGTCGGACTAGACCCATTTGTATGTTATGTAGGTGCTAACTGTCTTTGTGACTTTGCATTTGTATGATCGGGCTAGACCCATTAGAGTGGCAGAACTAGGTTCATTATGGCCGGTTAGGCCTAATATGCATGTTGGGCCCAATGTGAGAGCTAGGCCTAATAGTATGTATGTTATGCGATATTTTGAGGAACTCACTAAGCTTTGTGCTTATGATTTTTATGGTTATTGTTTCAGGTACTTCCGGTTTGAAAGGAAAGAGTCCGACTTGATCACAGCGCATCCATCAATGTTTCCGCATTATGATAATTTTGGAATTGTACTCTGATAACTATTTTCTTATAAAATACTTTTGAATATCTAGCAGAATGATAATGAATGTTGATTAAAGATGATTAATGTTTTGGCTGAATTAAAAATGAATTTTTTACCTTATAATTTTTCTAACGTTACAATTTTTTTTTTTTTAGGATTTCATGTTTTGGGCTATCGATAATCTAACACCCATATAACCTTTTTTTACCGAATAGAAACTCTTGGTTTGATACAAATTGTACAAATTTACTTTTAATCACTCCATATTTTTATATTGCAAATTTATATGTAATATGAAATATGGTTATATGACATTTGTTTATATATTGTTCTCCACGGCATTTAGGAAATTTGGAACAAATTATTTAACTTCAACCACAAAAAAAAAACAACACAAATAAATAGGCACAAACCTAATTTGATGTTCGAAATTTTTTTGTCATGTTTAAATTTTCAAACTTAACTTCTGTTAGAAAAAATAAATTTATTCTTCATAATAACCATTATCAAATTTATTTGAACATGTTACTATAAAGTTTGTTTTTATCATGAAAGGGAGCAGATTATATTATTTAAGAAATTGATTTATTCATATAAATTTTTTATATGTATTTTACTTATATATAATGACTATAAATATACATTATATTTATATAAATCAATCAATTTATTAAATGAAAGAGTTATGGTTCGTTGTAAAATAGTGAAATCCAAACAAAAGTATATGTTTTTTTATTCTAAAAAAATTAAACTAAACACAGAACTAATATAATTTCTGTTATAAAATATGATCAAATTACAATATAAATTATAAAGTAAAGAAAGAAATAAGAGTAGAGAGAACTTTTATTCCAATACTTGTGATGAAATCATCAAGTGCCTAATACATATGGCTCACTATTTATATTATCCAAATAAGATGAAAGATGAGCTATAATATGAATGCACATTATAATGGTGTATTATTACATTCATAAAACACATTGAAATGGTTGTTACTAATGCTAAATAATGATGGGGAGTTATGGGAGAAATGGAGAATCCAATGGTCATTCACAAACTAATATTATATAACACTCCCCCTTGAATGACGATTGTATCATGCCTCGTTAAAACCTTAATAGGTAAAACCTCATGGGAAAAACCATTTATTAAGGAAAAAGAGTACATGATTAATAATAGATATTTGGAATAATTGCCTCGTTAAAAACCTTGCTAAGAAAACCCAGTGGGAAAAACATAGCTAAGGAAAAGAGTACAATATGTTTCCAACTCCCCCTGATCATCACATCACTTGATTTCCTTAAAGCGTCGCATTCCAATATTTCGTACCATGTTTTCAAATTTGGATGTAGGGAGTGCTTTAGTGAACAAATCTGCCAAGTTGTTACTTGATTGAATTTTCTGGATGTTGATGCCACGTTCTTTTTGAAGATCACGAGTAAAAAAAAAACTTTGGTGATATATATTTGGTTCTGTCTCCTTTGATAAAACCTTCCTTGAATTGGGCTATACAAGCCGCATTATCTTCATATAGTATGGTTGGAGCGTCCCTGTTAGAAGTTAGACCACAACTCTCACGAATGTGATGAGTTAAATTTCTTAACCAAATACATTCACGGCTTGCCTCATGAATGGATATAATCTCTGCATGGTTAGAAGAAGAAGCAACTAAAGTTTGTTTAACAGAACGCCAAGAGATTGCGGTACCTCCACAAGTGAATAAATAACCTGTTTGGGATCAAGCTTTGTGTGGATCAGACAAATATCCAGCATCTGCATAACCAATTAACTCCGCATTTGATGAATTTGAATAATATAAGCCCATATCCATTGTACCTCGAAGATATCGAAGAATGTGTTTGACTCCATTCCAATGTCTTCTTGTTGGGCAAGAACTATATCTTGCTAATAAATTTACAGCAAAAGATATATCAGGTCTCGTATTATTAGCAAGATACATCAGTGCACCAATAGCACTAAGATATGGTACTTCGGGACCAAGAAGTTTTTCATTTTTTTCACAAGGCCGAAACTGGTCCTTTTTGGCATCTAAATGCCTTACTACCATCGGGGTACTTAATGGATGTGAGTTATCCATATAAAACTTTTTAAGCACCTTTTCTAGATAACTAGATTGATGTACAAAAACTCCATTTTTGGTGTGCTCAATTTGAAGACCCAAACAAAATTTCGTTTTACCAAGATCTTTCATTTCAAATTTTTCTTTCAAACAAGAAGTGACATTTTCCAATTCTCCAGAAGTTCCAATTATGTTCAAATCATCTACGTAAACAGCAATTATCACAAATTCTGATCCGGATCTTTTTATGAATACACATGGGCTTAATGGATCATTTTTATAGCCCTCTTTTAAAAGAAATGTACTTAAACAATTGAACCACATCCGGCCAGATTGTTTCAATCCATACAAAGATTTATTTAATTTTACCGAATATACTTCACGAGAATTAGGAGTTTGTGCTTCTGGCACCTTAAACCCTTCTGGGATTTTCATATAAATATCATTCTCAAGTGAACCATATAAATAGGCGGTAACTACATCCATCAGACGCATCTCCAATTTTTCATGTGTTGCCAAACTTATTAGATAACGGAATGCAATTTCATCAACCACAGGAGAGTATGTTTCTTCATAATCAATTCTGGGCCTTTGGGTAAAACCTTGTGCAACAAGTCTTGCTTTATATCCCACAACTTCATTCTTCTCATTTCTTTTGCGCACAAATACCCATTTGTATCCCACTGGTCTTACTCCGTTTGGTGTACGGACTACAGGTCCAAAAACTTTTCGTTGAGTAAGAGAATTAAGCTCTTTGTTTATTGCATCTTTCCATTTTGGCCAATCTTTTCTATTTCTACATTCATCTATAGATTTAGGTTCAACATCCTCATTTTCTTCCATAATCTCGCATGCAACATGATATGAAAAATTATTGTCGACGTCTATCTTATTTCGGTTCCATCTTATTCCTGTCATGACATAATTTATTGAGATCTCTTCATTTTCATAATTTTCAGGTACCTCAGTTTCTTTTGTTATGTCATTGGGCTCTTCTGGAGCTTCATTAATCTTTTCAAAAGATTCTATTTTCTCCTTTGGACCATCAATTATATTTGCTCCCTTTCGTTTTCGAGGATTTTTATCTTTGGAACCGGTTGGTCTTCCACGCTTCAGGCGTGCCTTTGATTCATTTGTAGTTGTATTTTTTCCTTCTGGGATATCAATTCTAACTTGAGCATTTACAGCTGGTAAATGAGACTTTGTTACTCTCTTAGGGTCAGTAAATGCATCTGGCAATTAATTTGCTATATTTTGTAAATGAATTATCTTTTTCACTTCAAGTTCACATTGACTTGAACGAGGATCTAACACTGAAAGTGATAATTCATTCCAAGAGATTTTATTCTCCGGCTTCTTTATTTCTCCCCCTAATGTTGGAAAAACTGATTCATCAAAATGACAATCGTCAAATCTAGCTGTAAATAAATCTCCAATTGATGGTTCTAAATATTTTACTATAGATGGAGATTCGTATCCAACATAAATTCCCATTCTTCTTTGAGGACCCATTTTTATGCGGTGAGGTGGAGAAATTGGTACATAAATTGCACATCCGAACGTCCTTAGAGGGGAAATATTTGGTACATGGCCTCAAACCAGTTGAATAGGGGAGAACTTATGATAACTAGTTGGCCTGATGCGTATAAATGATGCCGCATGTAAAATTGCATGTCCCCATGTCGATGTAGGAAGTTTAGAATGCATTAGTAATGGTCTTGCAATTAATTGAAGGCGTTTGATTAACGACTCAACTAAACCATTTTGTGTATGAACATATGCAACAGGATGTTCAATAGTTATCCCAATCGACATGCAATAGTCATTAAAAGCTTGTGATGTAAATTCTCCAGCATTGTCAAGTCGAATTTTCTTAATTGGGTAATCGGGAAAATGTGCCCTTAGGCGGATTATTTGTGCTAGTAATCTTGCAAAAGCGAGATTACGGCTAGATAATAAGCACACATGTGACCATCTAGTTGACGCGTCAATTAAGACCATAAAATATCTAAATGGTCCACATGGTGGATGAATTGGTCCACATATATCCCCTTGAATTCTTTCTAAAAAACTAGGACTTTCATACCCAACTTTATTCAATGATGGACGGGAAATTAATTTTCCTTGAGAACATGCAACACAAGACAATTCATTAGCTTGAAAAATCTTCTGGTTTTTCAAGGAATGTCCACTTGAACTTTCAATTATTTTGCGCATCATAACTGATCCGGGATGGCCCAACCGGTCATGCCAAACTTTGTAGATGTTATCATACCTTTTATTTTCAATAGCATGAGATTCAATCATTCTAATATTTGTATAATACAATCCGGAGGACGATACGGGTAATTTTTCCAAAAGACTTTTCTTACCCGATATCATTTTCGTAATATTGAGATACTCTTCATCACCATCATTGGTTGTTTCAACATAATATCCGTTGGACCGAATATCCTTAAAACTTAATAAATTTCTTGGTGATTTTGATGAAAATAATGCATCTCCAATTTTAATTATTGTCCCTTGTGGTAATATGATATTCGCTCTTCCGGAGCCTTCAATCATTTTTGCACTACCCGTTATTGTATTAACATTTGCTTCTCCAATTGATAAGTAAGCAAAATATTTTTCATTATTAAAAATGCTATGTGTTGTTGCACTATCTGCAAGACATATATCTTCCTCATTTCTAGTTGATCTTCGGAAAAATAATTTTGAACAAAATTTGTTTCCGCATTTTTTCCTTCTTTATATTTTAGAGAAGCTTGATAAAGATCAACAAAATGCTTTGGAGTGCGACATGTACGTGACCAATGACCGGTCATTCCACATCGGTGACAAACATTTTCAACTTTCTTCTTGCCTTGACCACTTTTATCATTAGGATGTGGGTTTTTGTTATTTTCCCACTTCTGGTGGTTACTTATATTATTATTATTATTGTTGGGACGATTATTATGACGGCCTCCACCACGTCCACGACCTCGACCACGACCACGGCTACGACCACGGTTAGACCCACGACCGTTATAATTAGATGATGTCGCATTCACTTCAGGGAATGGACTAGAACCGGTCGGACGTGATTGGTGATTTTTCATTAAGAGCTCATTATTTTGTTCAGCCACAAGAAGACATGAGATTAATTCACAATATTTTTTAAAACCTTTCTCACGATATTGCTGCTGCAGGAGCATGTTAGTGGCATGAAAAGTAGAGAAGGTTTTCTCTAGCATGTCTTCATCAGTTATAGTCTCACCACATAGTTTTAGTTGGGAAGTAATTTTGAACATGGCCGAATTATACTCACTCACAGATTTAAAATCTTGTAGCCGAAGGTGTAACCAATCAAAACGAGCTCTAGGAAGTATCACCGTTTTTTGATGATCATACCTCTCTTTCAGATTATTCCAAAGATCAGCTGGATCTTTGACAGTGAGGTATTCAGCTTTTAATCCTTCATCGAGATGGTGGCGAAGGAAAATCATCGCCTTAGCCTTTTCTTGGCTTGATGCTTCATTTAAAGGATTTACATCCTTTATGGTGTTTCCAAGACCCATAGCATCAAGGTGGATTTCAGCATCAATGATCCATGATAAATAATTTTTTCCACTAATGTCAAGAGCCATAAACTCAAGTTTGCTAATGTTGGCCATAGTGAAAGTACTAATCAAAATAAAGAGTTGTATATTAGAGGATTGTTAGTTAAGAAGTATCATAAGATTACTTGTGAGCATTATATAACTTGTGAGCATTATACATATGAACTTTGAAAACAAAAATTATATATATATATATATATATATATATATATATATATATATATATATACCTGACAACGACAAGAACGGCAAGAAGTTGGAACTCTATGGTAGAGCCTCGTGCTGATAACGTGTTATAAAATATGATCAAATTACAATATAAATTATAAAGTAAAGAAAGAAATAAGAGTAGAGAGAACTTTTATTCCAATACTTGTGATGAAATCATCAAGTGCCTAATACATATGGCTCACTATTTATATTATCCAAATAAGATGAAAGATGAGCTATAATATGAATGCACATTATAATGGTGTATTATTACATTCATAAAACACATTGAAATGGTTGTTACTAATGCTAAATAATGATGGGGGAGTTATAGAAGAAATGAAGAATGGAAAAAATGGAGAATCCAATGGTCATTTACAAACTAATACTTCATAACAATTTCCTAAATTTGGAATAAACATAAAAAATTGTGGAAGTTTATCTTGTCTTCTTGACCAACCAATAAATCTGAAGGGCGTGGAAATGGTTTCTTGAATGTCGAACTTAAGCCATCAAACGGTTTCCTCAATGCTCCTTCCCCAAATCCACCACAATGCTGTTGAACTTGAAACCCACCTTCAATCTCTCACCCTCCTTGCTGAAAACCCTCTTCATCACCAAAAAAACCTCATCTTTCTTACTCAATCGCTCTCGCTCCCTAAAACCCATAAACCCCATCACACAATTCGGTTTCCGGCCTCGCAAATGGTCTCAACACCTCTGCACCGCCGCTGCGGCAGCAAAATCGGCCGACGATGGAGCAATTCTGATTAGAAAACGGCGGTCTCACGTTACCAATCAACCGCAACAATTGCAAATGAGCGGCAAAGCGGAGAAAAGAGCCCGCCGTGAATCCCCATCTGGTATTCTTCTTTCCCACCTTTGCCGCTGCTCTAAAGAAAGCAACACCGAAGAAGCTCTTCGTCTATACGACGAAGCATTACTCAACAATGTTCCACTCAACGTCGAACATTACAACAAGCTGTTGTATTTATGTTCCTCAAGTAATACTAATCTAGGTTTAAAAAGGGGTTTCGAGATATACAAGCGAATGGAAAGCGGTAATAACGATACTAAAGTGGTTCCAAACGAAGCAACGTTTACAACCATGGCTAGATTAGCCGCAGCTAGAGAAGATCCTGAATTGGCTTTCGATTTGGTGAAAAAAATGAAAGAGGGATGTGGGATTTCGCCAAGATTACGATCTTACGTACCCGCTTTATCTGGATTCTGCAAAAAAGGAATGGCGGATAAAGCTTACGAGGTTGATTCTTACATGATTGACAACGGAGTTGCAGCTGAAGAAGATGAACTTTCAATGCTTTTACAGGTTAGTTTCGATACAAAAAGAGAAGATAAAGTCTATGAAATGTTACAGAGATTAAGGGCTACTGTAAGACAAGTAAGTGAAGATACAGCAACATTGGTAGAAGATTGGTTCAAGTCCGATTGTGCTAAGGGTGTTGGGAAGGTGAAATGGGATGCGGGGAAGGTGAAAGAGGCGGTGGTGAAGGGCGGCGGTGGGTGGCACGGCCAAGGGTGGCTGGGGAATGGGAGGTGGAAAGTGGTGAGGACAGAAATGGACGAAAAGGGTGTTTGTCAATGTTGTGGTGAAAAGCTTGTTAGTGTTGATATTGATCCTTTAGAAACCGAAAACTTTGCTACTTCTTTGAGTACTTTAGCTTGCCAAAGAGAAACAAGAGCCGATTTTTTGATGTTTCAGGTATGAATTATGATCAAAGATTTCTAATTTAAGGATTGAATGCAAGAAATTTCTTTATTATTATTATAAAATTAAAAATTAAAAATTAAAAATTAATCTAGGAATGGGTTCAAAAACATGGACCGTTTGATGCGGTTGTAGATGGTGCAAATCTTGGTCATATAAAGAAGAATTACTTCGACTTCAATGAGGTAAAACAAGTTCATATAAATAAATGTCACAAAATGTATATATATTTGATTTTACTTATAATATTTTTATAAAATGTTGCAGCTAAAATCTGCTGTAAACTCAGCAAGAAAACTGAGTCCTTCAAACAAACTACCACTTGTGATTCTACATAGTTGTAGAGTGAAAGGTAGAGACAATGGGAATTCAAGGAATAAAACAACATTACAACATTGGAAAGAGTCTGGTGCACTTTATGTTACTCCACATGGATCAAATGATGATTGGTAAAAACTTAATTCTTTAGAATTGTTGACTAAATTACATTTTTGGTCCTTAAGTGTAGTTGGTTCTTGCAATTTTGGTCCCACAATGTTTTCTCTTGCAATTTTGGTCCTTATTTGAGTTTCTTGGTCTTGTTCCAAGTAAAATGATAATTTTTGGTTGTTAAGTATAGTTGGTTTTTGCAATTGTGGTCCCCCAAAAAAAAATTCTTGCAATTTTGGTCCTTATTTGAGATTCTTGTAATGTTTTGGTCCTTGTTCCAAGTAAAATGACATTTTTTTTAATCTTTGAGTATAATTGGTTTTTGCAATTTTGGCCCTATGAAGTTTTTTTTTTTTTTTTGGTTCTTATTCGTGATTCTTGTAATCTTTTTGGTCCCTGCTCCAGGTAAAATGACTATTTTTGGTCCCCGAGTATAATTGTTTTTTGCAATTTTGGTCCTTATTTAAGATTCTTGTAATGTTTTGGTCCCTGTTCCACGTAAAATTACTATTTTTGATCTTTGGGTATAACTGGTTTTTGCAATTTTAGCCCTCAATTTTTTTTGCAGTTTTGGTCCTTATTTGAGATTCTTATGATGTTTTTGGTCCCTGCTCCAAGTAAAATGACTATTTTTGGACTTTGAGCATAATTGTTTTTTTGCAATTTTGGTTTTTATTTGAGATTCTTGGAATCTTTTTGGTCTCTATTCCAAGTGAAATTTTGTTATTTTACTTGGAACCCGAAAAATGTAACCACTTATAAATTTAAAAGCAAAACATTGGAAATAAATTATTTTTGAAGTTATAAGTTGTATGATTTTTTTAAGGTATTGGTTATATGCTGCAATAAGTAGCAAGTGTTTGGTGGTGACAAATGATGAGATGAGAGATCATTTGTTTGCATTGTTGGGTACGAGTTTTTTTCCAAGGTGGAAAGAAAAGCATCAGGTATTATTTTTATGGGAGAATAGTGATAAAATTTAGATGGAAATTATTATTTTTGAAGTGAATTGTAATGATATGACATTTATTGTTTTTCTTAATTTGTTGGATTTTAGGTTCGAGTGTCGGTTTCAAGAGAAGGACTTAAATTTCACATGCCTCCACCATACTCGATTGTAATTCAGGTGTTAAAATTACTCAAATACCCTTTTAACCTTATAATTTCACATGACAAAATTCATTTACTTCAAATTCCAATTCTTTCACAAATTTACATAAATGATAAACCACAAATATATAAAAGATTGAACAACTTTTGAAACAATCAAGTTGTTGACTTTAATGGTATTTGACTTTGACTTTGACTTTGACCTGTAATTTCAGGAATCTGAACAAGGCAGCTGGCATGTGCCAACTGTGACAGGAGATGACTTTGAGACACGTAGGCAGTGGGTTTGTGCCACCCGTACAAACAGCTAATTAATTGTGCCATGTCAGCGTATCATTCCCTAAAACCATTGACAACATCCTTGGATTTTCTTCCATTCCATGTTGCAAAATCATTCTTTAATATAGAGGAAAGGGTAGTAAGGCTAAAATGACTTTTTTGCCCATTTGAAAGAAATTATGACCGAGAGAATGTGTCCATTGAGAAGAGAGAGGAAGATGGTTTGAATTTTTTATATTATGATTTGTAATTGTAACCTTTAATGCTGAAAATAAGCATTTGAGATTAATATTAAATGAGAAAATCGAGTTAAATAATGATACTCTTTGAGAAAGGTATTCGATTATAGAAATGTCATCCAAATACAAAATATTTTCATAGTTATGATTTGATAGATTTTTCAAGTTAATCTTCAAATACTAAGGAAATAGTCGAAAGTATAGTTTCAAAGTACAATGCCTTAATAAGAAAAATATTAGTTAAACTAGAATGCTATAATACATTGATGAAAGTATATTGTCATCTTGCACTTGATCCTTTTCTGTAATAGAGATAAAGGTTCTAAAGTTTGACTTACTTCAGTAATGTTGTCAACATTTTGTTAAATCTAACTATATTTTACCATTTGTTGACTTACTATTTGCAAACACCGAGTAACAAGTTCTTCAACTCTAGACTAATGCAAGTCTTCTTGAAGTTTGAATAAATATGTATAGCACACTACATGTGTTAAACTTGTGATGGGATGTCTTTCACCATTTCTAACACCCTAAAACATACAAGACAAAGTGAATATATTTATTATATTTATTAGTATGCTTAATGGAATTGTTAACAAAAAGGTAAATTACTTATCCTTGCATTATGTTGGTATGCAATGAAAATTAGACCCCTTCCACCCCAACATTCAAGTTAGCAACCGGAAGCTTTAATGTTAGGATCTCTTCACATATCAATCAAAAGCTCACCTTTTGATTTGAACCTTTAAGAAACATCCATCTAATGCTACAGTACACCTATGACCCTTATTACATCCATACTTTAATGCTTTGAAACTGGAATACCAAGTAGTTTAAGGGCGTGTTTGACACGGAGTTTTTGGGAGCGTTTGAAAGCTTCTAGCTTCCAGCGTTTGACAAAACGCTCCGTTTTGAACAGAAAACCTTGTTTGATACCACAAGCCCGCTACCAGTTAATTTTATCGAACACGCCCTAAAATAACATTTTTAAATATTTGTTTAAATTCCAAAAGTTTTAGAGTTTGAATTTGCAGAAAATAAATGAAATGCCTCTCTTCGGGTTATGATTTATAACTCATTTGAAATAGCTTTAAAAATAATAAAATGTCTCTTTGTGAAATTTGGTTCCACTACATAACTCATTTTAAGGGAGGTTTTAGAGTAAGGTCGTCAATTTAGAATATCATTACATAAGATAAGCTACAACCACATAACAGTGGCCTTCAAAATACTCTGAATCCTTTCATTACTTACACTTGAATACATATCAAAATAGTAGGTTAGACATTGAAAATTCATAATGAGTAATATCGGGATTCTATCATGTCTATAGTTACGCGATAACTTATTCATTGACCTATGATGAATCCCTAAATTTTTTCGAAAAACTCTTTAGCATTATATAACTATTTCCAATAGTCCATTTGTTTTAATAAATACTTAAATCGTTACTATTTTTAAACACACTTTGAAATCTTATGAATCTTTTAATAAACATTGTCTCAAATCTTATTTCTTCTAATTAAACTCTTTTCATCATTTCTCTTTAAAAGCACTCTGAAATCTTAAAACTTACTATTTTCTTTTTGAGACGCTTAAAATGTAGAAAACTCTTCGGTTAAACTCTTTATCTTTTCTCTTTGAAACACTTAAAATGTATAAATATTCAATACAATATAAATGAAAATAATTTAATACAATATGAAACTACGCCTATCCCTATTCTCTATTTGTTCCACTCGGTTTTTCGTTTTGATAACAATAGAGATTATGACATAGTTAGCATAAAGCACCCTACATCACGACTCCTCCCATTTATATTTAGTATCTTTATAGGTACGTGTAAGCTATCCAATCACTGGTCCTGTACATGAAGTAACTAGCCTACACATGCATGTGAGTCATTTCTAGAATACCACACTACTCTTTGGTCTCTTTAGTCTCGTTTTCCATGGACTTTGGAGGGACATACAAGTCTTTTTCCCAATCTTACATGAATGCATATATATATATATATATATATATATATATATATATATATATATATATATATTCATGGTAAACTCTTTGAAATCAGTTAAACACTTTACTCTTTATCAAAATTCTTTTGTATAAGTCATTTTTATGAAATACATACATAGTAAAACACATAACAAGTAATTCATGAACAAATAAATAATGTTAAACACTTTTACATTTTGAATACATCTTATTTTTGTTTTATGGGACATGTATTCGATAGTACTCAACTTAATGTAAGCCAATTTATTCTCCATTTGTAACATCCCAAAAATCAAGGTAAAATTTTCATTTTTCAAAACCAAACCACAAACCATAAATGTTTACAAAATTTAGTTTCCAAAAGTCAAAATCACAAATCAGAGTATCCCAAAATCAAATCTCATAAAATCTGAAGGATGTGCACGATCAAACCTTCATCTTGCCCCGATCATCTGAAGTACCTGAAACATAAAACTTAACCTATAAACCAAAGCTTAGTGAGTTCCCCCAAAGTACCATACATAACCGAACAGATAACAACATGAGCCTTCAACATGACTGGATCGCCTCGCAGGGCGTACAACCTATCTGGATCGCTCTCCGGGCCTTTGGCCCGACTAATCCGCCTCTCGGGCCTTCAAACTATCCGGACTGCCCCGAGTATCTTGGCATTCAGCTTAAAGCAGGACCGTTCAACCCAACAAACCATAACATGTCGACATATATAATAACAATCAATAACCAGCAAGTATAGATAATCAGACTGATCTACCAATCTAACACATACTTAGTGAACCCATGTAATCATATAGATCTACTAGTCTATTGTATAACCAACACAACATCAATCCAATATACTAGGATACATAATCCAGTGGGCTGATATTGGTACCTTCGACCGACAGATACAATGAGGAAGACTCATTCACATTCTAAAAAGATAGCTGAACAGATCACAACTCCAAATGCTGACTCTACAGGTCACCTATGCAACAAAAAATAACCTAGTCTCAAAATAATGCTCAAAATACCCAAAATACCCCTAAGTCAAACTTGGTCAAAATCCTGGTCAAAGTCAAGTAACAATGTCAAAATGATTGAGTACGCCCTACATACTTAGTCCCTACGCTGGGCGTAGTCATGACTCACCCAAACCATGGGGTTCTAACCCAGTACGTGCAACGTACCTCTTGGTATGCCCAACATACTCTGCCTGAGTCCAAATCTTCTCATTAAGTGATTATTCCTTAAAGACTTTTCATCCAAATTCAGATCTAGACCCAAAATATCATTGTAAGTCATAAAGTTTCCACCTATATGACTTTCCATGGCTATAATGTTGAATCTATATGCCCAAGAATCATTATGGAGTGATATTGCTAATAATATATGATCCTATAGGGTTACACCTTTATCAAGTTGGCACATTTTGTATATTTGTTATTAATATGATTATTACAAAATAATATCAATTATTGTATTTTAATTAGGGAATAATTATTGTTTTGAAAATAATAATTATATGATAGTATAACTCGTTATTATTTCATATGGTATGAGTTAATAAGTCATGCACAACAGTTTGGACTAGTTGGATTCTTTTGTCTTTTACCTAAAGACAAAGTTTATATTTTATAAACTTAGAGTTTATAAAAATTAAAGAATCCTCCCCTTTTCAAGAGGTATGAACAAGAATATTAAAATATGGGGGTTGCTTGTCAACCTCCATGCTTTGTATCACATGCTTCTAAAGGCTAGAAATACTTTAGAGTATTTTAATCAAATGGCCTTACCTTTCATGGAATACTAATCCGGTGTCTTCAGTAGTATGGGCCGTATACTACCGTCCATACCGCATCAGCATTCACCCCAAGTCCTCCTCCTAGGATCCCATATCACAAGTACTCTAATCTCGCTATGCGTAGGCTACTCTCCAGCAGACCTCTCGTAAGCTCCTTACTGCTACCTACTCACTCTCAAGCACTTCATAGCAGTAGTGATCTCCTAGGCTAAGGCATCACAAATCAGGCCACTCTAGTCCTAATATGAATACCTAGCCTACTCTAGCATGCATAGCATATCATATCATATCTCATAACACATAACGTAAGGGTATTTTGGGAAATCACCGTTCGGGCGCTGGCTGATCATACACAGTTGCTTTGTTCTACTTGTTTCAAAACATTTTACTCTTTTAGAAAAATTGTTTTATTGTGAAAAATTTCTCAAATCCTCAATTTGAGTTCAGATACGCCCGAAGGTGCATCTGAATCCCTCAAACCAAGGCTCTGATACCAACTTGTAACAACATGAATTTTCAAAACAATTTTTCATTTTTAAACACATAATTCATTCATTAAGAAATTCCAAAATTCAATGTTTACATATCATCTGATAAAAACAAATCCCAAGATCTTAATACATAAAATCCCTCAGTGTGTACAACTCATGCCGACGCCTTCTCGCGATCCTCGCTGGTACCTAAAACACATATCACATAACACGGTAAGCATAAATGCTTAGTGAGCTCCCCAAAATACCACATACAACACATACGCCACTCGAGGCTACAACATGACCCTTCGGTCGATGTGTCTCAGCGGGACCCTCCAGTCCCGTAGCTCATTGGACCCTCTGGTCCGGTCTATATCGTTGGACCTTTCGGTCTGGTCTATATCGTTGGACCCTCCGATCTGGTCTGTACAAAACATAGCATACATATATCACAATGCACATAATCTCATACATACACATTGCACACAAGACCCGTCGGTCCACACATAGTTACCACTCTAGGTAATGTATAGTGAGAAGACTCACCTCGAATAAAGTCAGATAAACTCTCGTGCTCGACGTCCCAACCTAGCCTCCTCCTATCATCCGAATAACAATCCTGATCAATACCGTCTCATAGTCTCATCTTTAAAGATTGGGTAGAAGGCCATTCTACCCCTCCATGAACTCTCTTTAATCAGCCTGACCAAGACCCTAAGGTCAACTGAAGGCAACGATCAACCTTTAACTCGACTCATCGAGTGCACATGGGCGACTCGGCGAGTCCATGCGGGTCCTATGAATCCTTCTAGTCTCACTTGACACGTCGAGTCATCCCTTCACTCGACATGTTACTCCTGTCACGAATCGTCGGGCAACCCCGACTCGACTTGTCGAGTCCTCTTATGGACTCGACGGGCGGCTTCCATGTTCACACTCAAATGAACTTCTGAGGTCAGATTTGCTTCTCTAACCTATAGATCTGCCTTTCCCATACACAATAATCACGTAAAGGTCCAGTCTTGACGTTCATGCAACGCACACAAGACTTTCCTTGGTGAAATGGCTTCTAAAATGGCAACATAGTCTCTTTTCCTCCATGAACCAACATAAAGCAGAATGGATAAGGCCTCTGGACCTCTAAAGGTCCAGATCCAGGGTCTAACACTCAAAGGGACAACATACTCAACAATTCAAGCCAATAAAGGGTATAGAAAACCCTAAAATTTAAGGATCTTAAACAAAATAGAGAAAGGATCGATTTGCTACCTCAACAAAGTAGATCTAAGCTTGGAAACCACGGAATAGCAACCCTCTTGACCTTCTCTTGCTGGAAACACCTTCTTCTTTGCAAAACCACAACAAAAAGGGATCAAAAAGCTCTTTCTCTCACACAACTCGCTCAGGCTCTCAAGGGGTTCTCTCTCTGGACTGGTAGCCGCAAATGAGGGCTATAAGGTCCCTTAAATAGGGCACATACCCAGAGATTTAGGGTTTCTGACATCAGCGAGGACTCGTCGACTCCACCCATCGACTCGTCGAGTCTGTTCATTAATCCAGTTAGTAATCACGATCCTACTCGGCGAGTCTAAGCGTCAACTTGCCGAGTCCCTCCTCATAACTTTAAATTAAACAATTAAAATATGATACTTGGAAATCTGGATGTTACAAGAAATCTAAACTTTGGTAAGAAAGTCAATAGGTATTGATTTCTAGAAGTCCAGCTGATTTCTGGGTACATGTCAAAGCTAGTGGGAGCATAATTGTTATGCTACTAAGAGTATAGTTGTTATGCTAGTGGGAGCATACTTGTTATACTAAGTGTTGCAAGTAGGCAATGCTAGTTGTAGGAAACAAAGGTTACAAATTTGCAAGTTGCAAAGTTTGGAAGTTGTTTTGCTATAGAAAGTTAGAAGGAGAGAGCACTTATACTTCATTTCAAATCTAAAAGTTTAGATTGAAGGATCTAATAGAACTTAGTCATGATCATATATGAATATCATGTTGAAGTGATTCAACATAGGGAAATTTTATATATGGAAATATTATACCAAGAGACTGATCAAGTATCATGTCTTTATGTACAACATTATGTATCGAATCCCATATGTTTCAAATATAGGATTGACTACATATGTTATAATATTCGCTCGTTCTGATTTTCCAAATGCCTAGGGCATTAAGAGGGAAAAGGACTAGAACTAGATATGAGTAAAGTTGTTAAACATCTGTCAAGAACAATATGAGATTTACCAAAGATTGGTTGCTTGTGGACAGTTGGAAGTATAGTATAATTTTGGAAGGACCATATTGACATGTTTTGAGTAGAGGTAACCTTTTTAAGAATTAATAGTCATATGGGAATATGGAAATGTTTCCATATTGGGAGTTGGCTTATGAAATCTGTGTAAGATTAATAACTTTAATGCAAGAAGGATGTTCAAGGAATGCTCTTTGAATGTGAGACTTCATTTCCATTGAATTGTTTTTGTAACCAATCTCCAATGAAATGCTTTGTAATATCATTGGCAAAGTCTTTGTGACTTTGGTGCATTGACATTACAAAAGGATTATTGCATGTAAGTTTAGACTTTAACGGATTCTAGTAGTGGCAAAAATTTGGTATTCTTACACTTGTGATATGGATTTGGAATTGTGAAATTAGCATCATTGGAAATGTGTTCAATTGATCTGTTTCACAAAGGAAGGACAATAAATAAACATAGTGTGCGTGCTGGGAGCATGACATGACTATTATTTTAATTCAAGTATTAAGTTGATTACTCGATACATTATACAATGAATAAAGTCTAATTAATATGGTGATTAAGTAATAAGTGTTTTATTTATATTCAAAGTTTTGAGACCATAGTTAATCAGATTATTCTTGTGTTTCACTTTGCATGTTTTACTTCCCGAATAACTAGGTTATTCAAACATCCACAGTCGATCATACTTTTGGAAGTAAGTAGTGAATTAAGACTATTATGAATCCGACTGTAGATTGTCTAAGAGCTTAAACATGGAAAATGTTTGCTGTAATGTTCATGAGTACTCCTGAAATAGGAATTTGAGTATTGGATAAACCCGCGCTTAGAGAATTACTTCATGGATTTTATCACGAGTAATTATGAGACGATAATATCTTATATTCTTGAAACGGAGACATATGAGTTGTTGTTTACGAGTCAATTGTGCATTGATAATACGTAAACGCATAAGTAACTTGATGTTATAAAACGTATTGTTGTGTGTGATTTGATGAGTAAATAGTACAAGTATATGAGTCGAAGTTTATTCGTTTCTTTTACCCTAAATAGGATAAAAGCGATATCTGTGGCCCCCTCGATGATTTAGTGATGACATCTAAAGCGCTTGGCTAAGCCTGGACTAAGTTGATGTGTTCAACTGTAGTCTGAGTCAGTTGTCATAAATCGGAAATCGGGAAACAACTCTTGGACAGAGATTGATTATAATCCATGTATCATGTCCATACGATATATTGTAGAATGGAGGAATATTTGATCCCTTATCTAAAGGACGTGTCATTGATTAGATTAGAGTTCGACAATGGCTTTTGAAAGCTACGATTGTTGGTCAAATTTTGAAGTCATACTTGCAATCATAGTTATTAGACTTATCCAAGTGGAAGACTATTGGATTAGGTGTCTAAGCCAATAACTATAATTGGTATGTACTGGATTTGATAATACCATGCTTCTTTTGGGCCGCCTTCACTCACGCAACTTAACATGATGACTAGTGGAGAGAGAGTATAATTTATTATGTGAAATAATAAATTGGTAGTCAAAATGATTTTATTAATATATTATAATATTAATATATTATTTGGAAATCATATTATTAATTAGTGATTAATCAGAAATTAATCTGAGATTTATTTTGGGATTAAAGGAACTGATTAATAATGGAGGGGCTGTTTTGCAAATCATTGATAGTTGTGAAACTGGGCTATTAGACTCCTGAATTAGGAGTGGACGAAATCCTATAAGGAGGTCCGATAGATTTCGTCCAATGCTTGCTAAATAAGAGTCCATGGGTTTCTTAAGCCTTAAGCAGGAATTAGGGTTTCCTCCAGAAACCCTAGCAGCCCACAATTATATAAAGAGCCCCACCACATGGAATTTTCGGTGAATGCTTGTATATTAGATACCCTAGCCGAATTTTCTTGTCTCTCCTCTCATCTTGTTGAATTGGGTGTTTGTGAACCATTAGATGTGCAACATTTGGGGCACTAACCTTTCAAGAGTCAAGGATCTTCAAGTTTGGTCTTGTTATTACTACATAACAAGTAAATGTAATCCTCTAGCCCTAATTTCATATGGATTTCGAAAATTGTATGCTAGATCTAGGGTTATTGCTTTGGTATTCTATATGCATGTTCAATTAGTGAAAAACTTAGATTCAAAGCAATTAGGGTTGCATGATCACATAGGAATGTAGATATTCTCATAACCCATCACTGCCTTCATTTTCTGCAACTATAGTTGCGATGAGGTGGTTATATAATGTAATAGAGCTTTCCATAAAAGAGAATCGATAAAACGCGTTATTTTTCCAGCAACTGTGTTAAGGGTTTGATGACGATCAATGTTTTGGCAGCCGAGTTGATTGAATCAACATATATCGAAAGGTGATCAAGTCAACATGGGTATTTTTGGAAAGTAGACAATTGGTGTTTGAAGATTTACCCCCAAACTAATCAACCCCTAATGTCTCGAGGTTAGGATTGATTTGGAGTTCATTTATAAGATTTGGGATAAGTTCCAACTCACGGAAGATTCATTGATTCTTAAAGATTTTTTTGACAACCTAATCTAGTATTTATGTAATGTTAAGGTTCACTATTATGTATTTTAATGAACGTAGCAGAGTTTTCTTTGTGAATGGTGTTGAGAGTTTGTTCAAAAATCAAAATACATTTATGACTATTCTCTTGTATTTACTAAGCCATGTTCAATACAAAAGTCAGTTTCAAAGTATTCTTTGTGTCGGTATTAATTGATTACATACCACGAGACCAACAAATTGTGGTTGCGATGTGGTGGTTATACGAGGGAAGAGATGCTTTCCGACCAAGGGAACCAGGTCAAACACCTTATTTTCTAGCAACTTGGTTACGATGGGGGTGACTATATGTGGGAAGAGAGCTTTATGTGAGAGAGAACCGATCAAACTCCTTTTTTCTGGAGGCTATGGTTGCGATGTGGTGGTTATACATAGGATGAGAGCTTTCCGGATCAAACGTCTTCTTTTCCGGCAACTGTAGTTGTTATGTGGTGATTGTAGATATGTTTTGCGTTAAAAAAAAATTGAAGGACCAAATATATATACCCTAAACCGTAAGGATCATTCATAGTAATATACTCTTTATGTAATTAACCCCTCTTTAAACCCTTTTTGCCCAGAGTCAAGTTCCAGAGTCAAAATCATATCATTTCCATTAGCGCGCTCCTGTTCTTTGTTCTTCTCACGTTTCTTTCTTGTTTCTGATGGAAGACTTCATAAAGAATCAGACATTTGCAATCCACGCAGTAGCAGGTGCCGGAGCTGTAACATTAGGCACTGCTGCAACGTACCCTTTTGAGACAATCAAAACCCTTGTTCAGGTTAGGGTTAAAACTTAATCGATAAATCCTTGGTTGTTTACCTTCTCGATTTACACCTTTCTCTTTAATTTATCAGTCGTTGCACCAATATATGATTCATGATCATTATTTGATCTTATTATGACAACGAATCGCTGGATTTTTTGTTCCATTCCTAATGAGGTTACCAACAGGTTGGATCAGGTCCGGACAAGCAGCTTAGTGCAGCTCAGGTGTTTGATAGAGTTCGCAAATTATCTGGCAACTCTGGTAATTTTGTCTAAAGCTTGTCAATTAGGGTATAGAGTCTTAACTATTTTAATCATCCGAGTTCGATAAATGCTTTTACTTATACAATCATCAAAAGCGATAGTAATTCCTAATTTCCTATGTACATTATCTATACGTTTGACGATTGACACATAGAACTTAGTTAAATTCCAGAAATGTAGCGTTCTTGAGACTTGAATTCAAAGCTTCAACATTATTGCAGGGTTGTACAATGGTTTTGGTTGGTTGGCTTTAGGAAGAATCTTGGGAGTGGGAGCACGCTTTGGAACCTATGAACTGTTAACCGCTTTCTATAAAGGTGGATTGTTCATCTCTTTGACATTATACTTATTGGTTAGTAGAAATAATAACTTCATCTCTTTGACATTATACATATCACATTTTGATTATATGTATACATCTTCTTCTTCTTCTTCTTCTTCATTCAGATGGGCGAAAAGACAACTATGTATACGTCTCAGAGGCTCTACTTGCAGGAATTGCATCAGGTGCAATGGAATCACTGATTACATCTCCATTTGAGCTTTTCACAATTCGTGCACAAGTGACAACTGCTTCACGTATTCCAAACTTAGAAAAAACCGTTGCCTCATCTTCAATTGCAAAATTACTTCGTGGGTATTCTCCAGACATGAAGGCTTTCAACCATTCTGTTGGTCTCTTGTCCACCTTGAACCCTAATCATGCAAACTTGACTGGCTCTTTGAAAGAGTACCCGTGGATGATGACTGGGACTGGAAGGGCCCCACCTGTGTATCATGTTACAAAGCCTGTAGATGTTGTATCTTTAGAAGGTTGGGGTGCTTTGTGGAGGGGTATTAGATCAGGTGTATTTCGTGATTCCATCTTTGGTGGTGTATTCTTTTCTTCCTGGCAGTTTTTAGATCGGGCAATGCTGGATTGGAAAGCTGTGGGGATGAACCCAATTCCAAGGTTCAAACTTATTATTTTTTTTTTGTTTATTGGTTCTTTGATTCCATTCCGGTGTTTGGCTGGAATTGGAATTCAGTATGATTCTGATTCCATTCTGGTTTTTGGTTACAAATGAGTATCGAATTGAATTCTGTTAAGGGAGTCAACTTTCTTTCCATGAAGTTAAGGAATTCAATTCCAATCCTCCGTCATTTTTGTAAATGACCGAAATACCCTTTATGGTTTTCAGCTCTGATGAAGATATTGGCCCATTGCATCCTTTAGCAGTTAGTCTTGCAGCTGGATTTTCAGGCTCAATTGCTGCAGCAGCTTCCCATTCTTTTGACACTGCCAAATGTCGATCACAGTGTCTTGTGCTGCCAAAGGTATTTTCTAGGGGCAAAATGGTAATTTTTGTACAAATTTAACGAATGGGATATTAACTCATGGATGGTAAACAGTAAAAAGTTAAGAAAGAAACAGTAAAATAAGGATTATGGACGAAAATGCAAAAAATATATTTCTTGGATCATATCCGAAAAGTTGCTATAACACAGGGACTAAAACTGTAATTTTCCTCTAAAAATACTTCACTCTATATGAATGCAGTATATTACAATGGAGAGGAAGTTTCTCAAGTGGAGTTTACCAGGAAAGAGGTTTGAGAGACTTACAGGAATCCATCCGCGAGATAGGAATATACTTTTTCGTGGGATTTGGTTGCGAATGGGTCGCAGTGGAATTGCATCTTTTATTTTTGTAGGAAGTTACTTTTTTGCCCTTGATCACTTAGTTTCAAGATGAATATCGTTCATTATAAAAAAATAATAATTCAATAAGGGTTTTATGAGTTCTTCTAAGGCCTATTATGGAACCACATGATATGTAACATGCTCACGTTTGGTACTCGGACCTAATTTATGGATTCTCACATTCTTACTGCTAAGATGAAAATACTGATAAGTTGGTAAGTTGATAGCTATTTTTTTTTATTTAATAATATCCATAACTATAGATATAAAAGTTATCCATAATTGTTGTTTTTATCGGAATTTAGTTTATGCAATATGCATAAAGTTATTATTCTAGCAAAGCAAACATTGTGTTGGTTCGCACAAGATCATGTGAGAAGTAAATTAAGTTTACATCAGACTGTTAGACGTCTGTTGAATCTTATATTGGAATTGAAACTCATACTATTGTTAATTTGTTAAGACTCAAACTCTTGACCTATTATGCAAGTATACTACACTCGATCCAATAGTTTTATCCATGGTTGTCAAAATCGCGATCCTGATCGTAGGATCGTATGATCCTAGATATGAAAAACAATCCGGATCGTAAAAGGATCGTATTTGGGGTAGGATCACAGATAGGATTGTAAGATCGTAGGATCAAGATCCGATTCGATCCTACATTCCTTTTTTTTTTTTTTTTTTTTTTTTTTTTTTGCAAATGAATTTTTTTACCACTTTATGTTTTTTACCCTTTACCAGTTTATCATTTATCATTTTGTATTGTACCGTGTGGTTAATATTTTGAAGTTTTTATAATTCTTGAACGAAAAATTGAATGTTTGAAATATTTTTTATGATTAAAAATTATAAATTAAAATTATATTTTATTTGTGGGATTTTAGGATACCAATCTTGATCTTATGATCCCGATCTTGCAAACCAAAAAACAATTCTAGGTAAGATCCCGATCTTGACAACCTTGGTTTTATCTTATGCATCAAATAGGGATTAGGGTTTGAAACATGTGTAAAGTGTTGTGATTTTATGGGATTGAAAAAAAAATACATGATTTAATAGTTTTATCTTATGCATCAAATAGGGATTAGGGTTTGAAACATGTGTAAAGTGTTGTGGTTTTATGGGATTGAAAAAAATACATGATTTGTATGGAACATCGAAAAATGTGAAATATGGTTTATAAAGGGGGAGTTTCGGGTATCTTTTCAGAAGATAAAAAAACTTTTGGGAAAAGTTCTAAAAAATCAGATTTTCTTGATTTTTCCAAAAAGTTAGTTTTCATTCTATAAAAAATCCAAAAGGAGCTTTTACCAAACATCTTTTCTTTGTTATCTTTTCTCAAAAGTCATTTTGCCATCTCAAAAGATATCCCAAACACCCCAAAGACTTGTAGTAATTTAAAAATCACAAAATTACCAAAATGGGAGTGTTTTATTTTTAACAAAATTGGCGTTTCTTTCACTTTTTACACGAGATCACCACTAATTTTATAGTTCCGCTGAAATGTTATGACCTTCTAAGGGTTTTTTTACCCTATTTAAAGCGTTTACTTAAATATTCTTTCATTTTTTGCATTTAAAATCCATTTTGAATGTCAATCTGAATATTCAATGCTCCATTTCCCACAATGAGATTTTTTCACTGTGAAGTTGCTTTTTTTTAAGGTCCCAAACAATGAAAATATAAAAAAAAAACAAAAATTGAATTAAATTTCATAATTAATTTTGGGATGATGTGAACAATTTCGCAATGCTATGAACAATTCTGAAATATTGTCAGCAATTTCACCATGCTTAAAAAATTAGGAAAAAAAGGTCTTTTAAGTTTATCTTTGGAAGAATTTAAAAACAAAATTCATATATGATATTTTATGTGAAAAGTAAAAAAGGCTTTCATTTTGTTAAAATCATTCTTCCATTGCCGCCATTTCTGTGATTTTGTCTATAATTATACTGTTTTTTTTAAAAGTATTTGACTCAAATTGCACAAGTGGTGTTGACTTAGAAGAGGCTTTTCGTTTGACTTGTTTCTAGTATAATTAGGTTCACTTAAAAGCTACATGCTTGCTACTCAAACCATCATTCCTTTTTGTTTCTTTCACAAAGTAATTTAATATATGCATTTGTGGGACTCATCATATCTAGTGCTTTCTAAATCACTTATTTCGTACACAATTCTACATTTCTCTCATCCACACAAATTCTTTTAGGTTTAGACATTAATTATTTATGTCTTCAAATAATAATATTTTAATAAGAAAAGTTTTATTCATACACAAAATTCCTTTTGAACTAGGTTATATTCTACAATTTAGACTAAAAATATAACACCCCATAATTCAACATAAAATACACCATTTAAAAAAAACGACAAACATTGGGTATACTTGTACTTGAGATATAATGGCCACCAAGGCTATCTCAAAATACCAAATGATCCCAATCGTAATATTACAACCATCGAAGCTGTTAGGTTCGATTTTCCATCACAGTCACAATATAATTAATATACAAACCATCTTATGTAACCTTATCGCCAATTGATTGTTGGAAGTTCCAACACCAAGCCTTTGTCCTTAGCCTTGTCCTCCAACACCGTTACAACAATAACCATTCTTACGCTACCACAACTCTAATTTTAACATATTTCTTACTACAACACACGGATTATAACTTATTAAGCCATGTTATCCTATCACACCATAATTAATCATACTCTATAGGTTAGTAAAATGCTTGTCTTAACTCATTAAGACATAATTTTGATAGTTTCATTTCTTCCAAGTTCACAATTTAAGTACCTCAAAATAAGGTACAAACTGCTTATGCACAGTTATCTTCCATAACCAAATTCTCATATCAATTAAGTTATATTCTTTGCAATAACAATCAATATATCTTGATCAATTAGGACATGCACTTTCATATCGTAATTGCATAACTTCCATGGTTAGGGTTTACCATGATCCTTATTCAATTCCATGTTTTAACCATCAATTCAACATCAAAAGCACATAACTAAGTCACGTACAACCTTAAATATCTTATTACACCTTAATTCTTAGCATAAGCACCATGATTTCAAATTAGAGTTTCCAACCCTCAACCTAAATTTCTGTAATTACAAAAGGATTTCTAGTGATTAAACTTATTAGCTTCCACTCAGGTGTGAAGATGATGTTTTATGCTATTCCCATCAAATTCTTTTTAACTTTTAGTAATTAACTAAAAGATTGCTCCAAAATCTCCCTTGTTGTCCCCATTTCTGTTTTTGGGTGTTTTTGGCGAAAATTGTGACATCCGTCAAATTTTGGTCAACAAAGGTCAACAAAGTCAATTGTGTGTATATTAGGTCAAAAATGCGAAATGTTATTTTCAAAACATCCCTAATGTATTATTGAATATTATAATGCTATGTACGCTATTTTGAATCCATTATTGAGTAAACGCTTTTATTGCGTATCAATAAACTACAGTAATGTAGTAATTCGATAAAACACACAAAGGTTACCGGGAATTGGGTAATGTTCATAACACAAGGTTTATGTGTTCACAAATCTATAAACACGTTTTAAACATCATATGAAACAGTATTTAGTTGATACTCTCGTGATTGTTCTGGAAAAAAGTCATACATCAAAAAAACGAAAGTTATCACAATTTAACACTCATATTTTATATAACGAATTAGGAAATAGTCAAATTATAAGATTTTAATAATATTATTATTAATAATATTAAATAACATCATTTTTATTAGTTATTAAACTTTACAAATTTCTCAAAGTCCACCACACTTTTTATAAAAATGACAAACATTTATAAAAAGGGCTAGGTTTTTTTTTTATAAAAACTATATGAGACAAATTATGTCTCTCCTTTTCCGACATATCTTACCATATCCCAATATAATCATATCATCTTTATATTTTATAATAAAAAAAAATCTTACTTTATATATTATATTCCAAAGAACCTACTTTGAATATAATAATCCAAAAGACTTAACCCTAAAATTTTATATTCAAAAGAAAGAGCTGCTACTTTCCCATGCAAACCATCTCACCTCTCCCCCCTCCCCTTATAAATTTCGGCCAAAAGGCCCTCCCATTCCATCAATTCATCTCCAAACTCACTCTCATTCTCTCTAAACTCTCCAAACACTATCTAGTTGATTCCAAGCTTTTTGGAAAATGTTTAGAAATGATTTTTGGTAAGTTCTCTTCATATATTCGAGATTTCTATCTTATCCCTACCATAATTTTTTGGTTGTCTCATTTTCACTCTTGAAACCAAAAACCCTAGGCAAGATCCTGAAGTTCAAGAAGGTGTTGTCTTTCAAAGCTTGCCATCTTCTAGGGAAAGCACAAAAGGTGAATTCATACCCCCATTTTCTACTAGTTTTCACTCATTTTACACATTCGGGAAGATTACATGCCATGAAAACAAAATACATTTTGGATAATGACTTTACACAAAAGTCCTAGATCTAGAAAATGTTGGATAAAACTTTTAACATTTGGGTAATACTATTACATGCATGTTCATGTTCTATTTATGAAAATATATACATATACTCATGTTTTCAAAGAAAGCACACAAGTCTTATTCTTTCATATGCACAAACTTCTAATATTAGATCTATTGTATGGTGGATAATACCTTTATCCGTTGGATAATTTTATTACACATTGAATAAACACAACTAACATTTTTACCAAAAGTCTAGTTTTAAAAGATTAAAACTTTGTGTTTACACATTGGATAAAACCATTACCCCTTGGATAATACCATTATCCATTGGGTAATACTATTATACACTGGGTAACTGACATACATGTAGAACAACACTTTGAACATGGGAAAGATTCGATTTCATTTACAACCTAAAATAACATACTTTTGACGAGTTATGTGAGACGTTTCTTTAACCATTACGCTAAGTCCCAGACCTTATAATCGTTAAATATTAAGTGAGCATGAGAATTGTGTATAGATCTATATGGGATTGACAACCCCACTTATGGTTGCTAGCTACAATCACTAATGACGGGTCAAGGGTGACAATTGTCTTAACATTTAACGACGTCCAAAGAAGCATCGTGGCAGGCAACATTACAGTCGATAACTCAAATAAAAGGGCTCGCTATAACATCGAATAGTAAAATTCTAGTGCAAAACACATTTATAAGTATGATTATTTACTTATACATCACATTTATAAGTATGGTTATTTACGTACACACTACATTTATAAGTATGGTTATTTACTTATACACTACATTTATAAGTGATGAGGATTAATCTTTAGATTGTTTAGATCTTTCACAGGTATGTTGATAAAGAACAGACAATTCAAACAAAATACGATTAAGAACACAATATGGAATCAAAATGAAGCTTATGATTCAAATATAGTCACGCCTCAGCAGAGCTCGATAAAGAACTTCTACTGTAGAGGCGAGCTAGGGTTTACAATACTTTGATAAGAAAATAATCTAAGCGTTACCAACAAAGGATGCATGCATGCACCTTAAATACTAAAACCCTAGAATAATAAAATGCACGGTTGGACAAGCCCAAAGCGGCTGCAAAACTGGGCTAAGGACCGAGCCCATGATGCAACACTATACAACCCAACAACCCCCCCCCCCTTTGCGTCAAATGAGGCGAGAGATTATTTCTGTTGAGTAGCCTTCACAGTCTTCACAACCTTGAACAGCCGAGGAATGATAGCAAGAAGAGTTTGCTGAAATTGTATATACCATCTCAGCATGTCAATAAACAACTTCTTGTCACCTGCAGACCTCTGATTACACCTATGAATGATCTCCAAAATATGCTCTAAGCAAGCAGTTGAGAACAGGTGTTTGTCAATAAGAGCGAATAGGCATTTTTGACCTTTGCCCTTAATGAACATCACAGTGTGATACTGTGTGTCAATCTTGCCCTTGATCATTATGTTTATATCGCCAACTCTTCCCATTGGTTTGATCGTTGGTTGCTTGTGAATGGAAGATGAGATTTCTTGATCCATTTTTGCCACTTCATGAATGTAGCAAACAAGCATTCGCTTGATGTGGTCGATGATCGGCTGATAATCCTGTGGATTGCATAGCAAAATATTGTTGAGGAGTATCCAGTCGTGAGGGTTAAGGTTCGGAAGATCAGCAAGGGGAATGGTATGAACCGAGCTATCTGAGCCTCGAGTTACTTTGAATTTGACGTTGACAAATTTCCCAGCTGAATAAGGCTTAAGTACCTTGACAATAGTAATCTTCTATGAGCTCCACGTCAAGTACTATGACTGAGCGAATTTCAGATAGAATTCCAACAGATTCCGATCTACCTTCGGGTCCAGAGAAGGAATGACAACAGTTGAGTTGAAGCAATGAAATATAAATTCCTTTCGTGTGATTGGCATATCAAATTGAGCATCCTTCGAGTTTTCAAGACCGAATGACATGACAGGTTCGAGCCAAAGAGCACTCGGTTCATTTATAGCTTCTTTCTAGAGTGAATCAATGGTCCATTCTGGAAAGATGGATTTCTTTTTATCTAAGAGCTCCTTTTCTTTTAGATTTTTCTCCAACTCAGCCGTTTCCTTTGCAATCTTTTCTGCAAGCTCCTTGTCAGTGAGTTTTATTTTCTGAACGGGCTTTGAGGGATTTTCACCCAAGGTATCTTCAAAATCATCATCATCATCTATATCATCTTCACCAATTTTCTTCTTCTTCTTATCCGTTGTGCTGAACGAAGCTTCATTAACCTTCAGTGCAGCTGTTGATGTGGGTTCGGGTTCCTTTTCTCCCCTTGTTTTGGCTGGACAGAAGTCACTGAAACACCCTCTATCCGACTAAGGATGGCCAATGCAGGTTTGAGTTTCTCAGCTAAATGGCGTCTGATGGATATAGTCAAAATGGAGTCATGGGCATCAAGAAGATGTAACAGGATGGAATGAACATCACCCACGAAACTTCTAATTACTTCTCTTTCAGACTTTAAATCATTAAGCTCAGTTGTGACAAAACGAAGCTTAAGATTTTGAATTTTGAGCTGAGAAGTACGTCGGTCAAGCTCATCCATAATTCGATTTTCAACAGCCAGTTCGGCTTCCAGCTGAGTCAGACGGTCATTGACATTCGCATGAAGATTTGCATTGGCAGCTTCAATGGCCTTTCGAGCAACTGCAAGATTAGTTCTTTCGATTTCAAGAGAACGCTGGGGATTATCAACTGAAGCATTCACTATCTGAGAGTTCTTTTGTGCAACAGCTTGCAATGAATCAAGGAATAACCGAGCCTCAGAAATTAGTTTTTCGACTTTTGCGGTCGCTTTTGTAAAATCTTTTGTTGAGGCCTCAACAACAAGTGAGGCCTTCTGACATTGGGATGTAGAGGCGTCAATAGCCTTTGCTGCGGCAGAGAGGGATGCATCATGCTCTTTGACAACAAAAGAAAATAATGCCTATAGAGCAGTTTGGAGTAAGCACCAATGGATGTGGAAGAAAGTAGTTGATCGAGTTTGTCAGTAGCCGTCTTTAGATGGAGCTTGGTAACAGGAGCATCGTCATCATCATCACTTTGAACACGGCATGGATTGAATTAAGTGGAATCAAACTCCAAGTCCTCACCTCCAAGAATGGTGTTGGTATTGGTTAAATGGGTAGGTGATGGTCGTTTGGTTGTTACTGGAGGTTCGGTAGTGACTAGGGGTTCGGGTGCTGAAGAAGGGGCCCCCGTATCAGATATGTTGGTCCAAACTCCAGTAGTGGTAGTAGTAGTAGGAGCCTCAGTGAAGATTGGTGCAGAAATGGGAATAATAGAGGATGGTTGAGATGTTATGACAGGAAAAATAAGAGGGATGGAAACAAGTATAGAAATAGGTGGAGGAGAAGGTGCTTGGGATTGAACTGGTACCTCTGGTGTAGGAGAACAAGGCGGTGTATCACCACGCACCGAACCCTCATCGTTTGAACTTTCGATGTCAGATCCACTGGGAGGAGTTGTGGGTTGATTAGGCGGCACATATTCTGAGTCAGAATCACTTGAGGATTGAAGAATTAGTCGGCGAGCGGGTTTATTGACTTTCTTTAGCTTAGGTTGAGCCGGGGCTGCCTTCTCAGACTTTTGCTTCCTAGGGGTTTGAACTTTTGAGACTTGACCCCCCTTATCTCCCTTTTTCACTTCTGGATTTTTGCCTCTTTTGGTAGGTTTGTCTACGTCTTCAATTGATTTCACCATGTCGGCAGTGAGTTCCCTTGGACCAGAGGAGGGAAGCTTCTTGTATTCTTGAAGAACATTACTCGCCGCAGAATCACAGGTATACATGGCTTCTGGAATCGATCGGATGAAGTGAAACTTGGAAGGATCAGTAACGATAATCTTTGTTGTGTGAAATGTTGCGATAGATGAGAGAAGAGAGTCTGCCATGATTGGAACGTGAAAACGATCCATTGCCCACCTTGTGATAATAGACCAGTACCTGCCACGTAAACCTCAGAATGGCAAGTAAAAGAAGATAAACTCAGAACAACTTGTTGCCAGATGATCGCTTCAAAATCCATATTTACACCATGGTACAACCTATAAAGCATAGTCATAAAAGACTTGCTTGCACCATCAGATCCAACACTTCGCTCAGAAAGTCCTTTGAACAAGAGAGTAAAGAGGTCGTTCCATTGTGGGGGAAGGCAGGACTTCTTAAACTTTGTAACAGTGGTTAGGGTTTAGTGTACCCCATTTGGTAGAACATTGAGAATAGCTGACCAGTAGTGATGGAGTCAGGGTTTACCAAAGTTGGTTCGGAAGCAAGACCAAGTAGGGAGTAGAAACGATTCTTAGAAATCGAGGTCTTGTTGTTGTGAATGTCAAAGTGAAGTCTCTCATCAACCTTATCATAGCAAGCGGTTGAGTAGATGACAGAGATGTAAGACATAGGGACGATTTCCACCTTTGTAAGAGTAGCGACAAGTGGAGAATATTTGAGGCATTCGACCACGTACAACATATAGGATTCATAAACAAACGGTGTAAGGTCAATGATGAGGTTTTGTTGGGGCTTAATGGTTAGAAGGCTTGAGTGAATAGAGGTATCTTGAACAGAGGATGATTCAGCCATTGATGGAGCTTGAGAAGAAAATGATGAACAGTTAGAGAGATCGCCTTTTTCTTTTTAGAAGAGGTGTATGTGGTAAAAGAGTAAAGTTGATCATTAGAACCCCTTTTATACATGGTAGTAGGAGAGAGAAAGATCCGCCAGAAAACTTGTCCTTTTGTGAAACAACGCCTGATGCGACGGGGAGTAGACAGTTGGCAACCCTGAAGATGACGCAGGAGAGAGAACAAACGTTTCACTTTTTACACACCACTCCATAAAAAGTACCTTTTTCAAATCGACGCAACGATTGGATAATTGATGACTCATCCAAGTTCTTTATCCGAAACATCACCCACACAATCTACATGAAGCGTCGTCACCTTTATCGCATCGATCACCATAATACGTTTCGAACCCAAACTGTAAAAATTAGCTTATTTTAAATAGAAACAGACTTTTGGAAAATCAAAGATTTTCATGCATAGAGTGTGAATGATAAAGAAATAAATCAAAGAGTGTGGAATCTTGTGATGTCGAATAAGACATGAAACAGTAGACCCCGGGTACGAATATCTTCCTTTCAAGTCAAGAGAGAATTCAAAGTGTTTGTGTGTTTCTTGTTAGAATACAATCAAGTGCCTATTAAGAGTCAATAAAGGGCATCTTTTAGATATAAGGCTTGTAAGGGAGGCTTTCGCTTCAAATCAAGTTTCGGTACTTAATATAAGACCAAAAGTGAGTAAAGTACTTGTGAAACCAATGTGGTTTGTTAAACAAGTAGGTTGGATATAATTTATAGTGACTAAAGAAGTGATAGAAATCCAAAAAAAATAAATTGGATCCTTTTGGGAAGAAAGGCCTTGGTGTTAAACGATTTCATAAAGGACCACGCAAAAATAAAAGAGATTTCAATAGGTACTCAGTAAGATCTTGAATATAATAATTCACCGACAATTCAGTATATGTGTTGGATGAAGGGTCTCACTCAGCACGTGGTGTACGTATCTAAGATCATAAATACAGATTTTGTATAACCATAAACCTCAGTGGTAAGTGCTGAGAGTCTCAAGGGTTACATTAGTGAGATGAAGTGTAATGGAGAAATATGATTGAGGTGGTTGAAGAAGTGAATGTACCTCATCTATAGAAGAATGACCAAGCAGAAAACTCTAAACTCAATATGAGAAGAGTAAGGTAGCTCACGATTAGAGTGAATGTAACAACCTAGGTTGGGAAAAGATGATTTGTATATATATCACATTATTAAGGCTTCACTCAAAATCTGTGGAGGCTTTGGTCAACATGCAGCAGCATGCATCTAGGGACACTTAACTAATTCATAGAAAAGAATTTATACCTACTAGAGCTTCACAATCGAGAGTAGCATTTTCACAAATAAAATCATGAGAAAAAATGAAGTAAAATAAAATATATTTTTGTATTTTGTGATAAATTTGCAATGAAACAAAAAAAATATTTTTGGATTTTATGAAAAGAAAAAGAATAAAAGGAAAACATAAAAATGAATATGGAAAAGAGTGTACAAATGAATACGACCGAAATCCCTTTTAATGAAAAAGAAGCAAACGAGTTAAGAAGGACCAAACCCGAAATAGACCGAGCGTTCGCTGTATTTCGCTTCTTACCTTTAGTGAAGCGAAGGCGATTTTGGTACTGATTCTGCTTCCATAATTCCTAGGCCTTGTAAGAGCTTATTGAAATTTGCTTCAGGTAAAGCCTTAGTGAATATATCTGCTAATTGATCAGTGGTTCTAATGAAGTGAATTTCCACGTTACCATCTTCCACATGATCTTTGATGAAGTGATACCACAATGCTATGTGCTTTGTCTTCGAGTGTTGCACTGGGTTATGACAAATACTAATTGCACTTTCAGAGTCGCAATATAGTGGGATTTTCTTCATGTTCAGCCCATAGTCCCTAAGCTGATTCTGTACCCAAGCAACCTGAGATGTGCATGAGGCGGCGACTATGTATTCAGCTTCATCCGTGGATACAAAAACACATGTTTGTTTCTTTGATTGCCACCTAACCAATTTACCATCAAGAAATTGGCATCCTCCAGTAGTTATTTTACGATCCAATCCACAGCCACCTAAGTCAGCATTTGAGAAAGCTTTGACAAAGAAACTTGAGTTTTTTTGGATACCATAGACCGAGAGAGGAAGTTCGCTTCAGATAGCAAAAAATGTTTTTCACAGCTAGCATGTGAGGTTCGCGTGGGTTAGATTGGAATCGGGCGCAATAGCAGACTGAGAACATGATGTGTGGCCTGCTGGCTGTGAGATACATCAGTGACCCAATCATCTAACGATAAAGTGTCATGTCAGCTGCTGGCTTCTCTAATGATGGAGTAAGCTTAGTTCCAAAAGCCATTGGGACTTTCACTTTGGAGTCTCCTAATATCCCAAACTTGGAAAGTAACATCTTTGTATATGCCTCCTGATTGATAAAAATGCCTTCGGGTCCCTGTCTAATATTTAAGCCAAGGAAAAAGTTAATTGGACCCATTGAGCTCATCTCAAATTTAGTTTCCGTCAACTTCCTGAATTCAGATGTTAAACTAGGATTCGTGGAGTTGAAGATGATGTCATCAATATAAATTTGGACTATCATAAGGTGGTTACCCTTTCTCTTACGAAAGAAGGTTGGGTCAATCGAACCTTGTTTAAATTTGGACATTTTTAAGAATCGAGTGAGAGTTTCATACCATGCTCTGGGAGTCTGCTTCAAGCCATATACTGATTTGTCTAGAATGTAGCAGTGATCTGGATACTTCTCGTTCACGAACCCTGGCGGTTGCTCAACGTACACAGTTTCTTCAAGTTCTCCGTTGAGAAAGGCACACTTTACATCCATTTAGACTTCAAAGTTTTTGTGTGTAGCATAAGCAAGACAGATTCCAACTGACTCTAATATTGCAACTGGAGTGAAGGTCTCTTCATAATCTGTACCTTCCTCTTGACAATATCCTTTCACCACCAACCAAGCCTTGTTGTGAATCACATTCCCTTCCTTGTCCATCTTATTTCGGAATACCCATTTGAGACCAACAACCGAAGCATCCTTTGGAGTTGGAATTAGACACCATACTTTGTTTCTTTCAAACTCATTCAACTCGTCTTGCATGGCTTGAACCCAATCAGAATGATTAAGAGCTGAATTCATGGTCTTCAGTTTAACTTTGGAGACAAAAGAATTGAACATGCAAAATTTTACTTGAGAGAATAATGCAGCTTGTTTTGCTTTGATCTGTGAACGAGTTAATACTTTTTCTGAAGATTCCCAATGATTTGACTTTGAGGATGGTCTTTGCTCCATTTAATAAGAGGAGGGTAATTTGGATCATAAAAGGGATCCAGTTCAGCATTGACTTCTTCTTCTAATTCTGATTGTGTATCATCATCATTGACATTCGTATTCTCCCCCTCGAATGATGACACGGGTTCAATTTCTGGATTGGAACACTCCCCTTCGTTTGGACTTTCAGTTGATCTAGATGATTGTGACGATGAATTCTCCCTTTGAATTGATGAATCCTGATCATTTGGTAGAGACGAACCCTCCCCCTGGATAGAAGGACAATCACCAGAAGGTTCACTTGAGTCAGGTCTTTCGCTTGCCTTTGGTTGTTCAACTACCATCTTCAGTGCAACATCATTAATAATTTTCTTTTAACTGTTGACTTTGTTATCTTCAGCTTTGGATTCAGAATCGATAGATTTTTCAGGTTCATCAAAGAGAAGCATATATTGCTTAAAAAGATTTGAGATAGGCATAGTGACTTGACTAGACTTTGGAAAGATTTCCTGTATTACACCATCAGGTGTCTTCAACTTCTTGACATAATTTTCATCAAAAGTGACATAGTATGTATCTTCAATCTTCTTTGAGCATTTATTCAAAACTCTATACGCCTTAGAGTGCAAGTAGTAGCCCAAAAAGATTCCTTCATCGGCCTTAGCATCAAACTTTTTTCGATTTTCCTTTGAGTTGAAGACAAAGCATCTTGAATCGAACACATGAAAGAAATTCACATTAGGCTTGCGGTTGTTCAAGATCTCGTAAGGAGTGATTGAGAATTGCTTGTTTAGGTACGATCTGTTCTGAGTGTAACAAGCAGCAACAATAGCATCAGTCCAGAAATATAGGGGCAACAAAAGCGAAGCTTAGCATAGTTCGAGCCGCTTCGCACAGAGATCGGTTTCACCTTTCGACGATTCCATTCTGCTGTGGAGTATATGGAGCAAAAATATTGTGAGTCATTCCCTTCTCAACCAGAAAATCTTCGAAATCATTGTTCTTGAATTCCAAGCCATTGTCGCTTCTTACGTTACAAACCACTTTTCGCAGTTGAACCTTTACTTGCTTTATGAAGAGGTTGAGCTTAGGAGTTGCTTCTGATTTTTGCTTCAAGAAAAATACCCATGTGAAGCGAGAGAAGTCGTCAACTATGACAAAAATGTACTTGTTTCCACCGATGCTTTCAATAGAGGAAGGACCATATAGATCGATATGTAACAGTTCCAATGGTTCTATCAACTTTGTGTTGATAATACAATTATGACTTTGTCGGCTTTGCTTTCCCGTTTCACAAGCTGCACATAGAAGTTCTTTGTCGAATTTGAGAATTGGAAGACCTCTAACATGATCTCCCAGTACCAGCTTATTGATATCTTTGAAATTGAGATGAGAGAGCCTTGGATGCCATAACCAGCTTTCTTCTGAGTGTGCCTTCGTTAGCAAGCAAACTGCTGGTTTCCCTCGAATTGGATTGAGATTTAAAGGGTACATTTCCCCCTTTCTCTTCGACTTCAACAGTATGTTATTTGATTTCTTTTCGACAATCTCTAAGCCTTCATCATCAAAGGAAACCTTCAATCTGGTCCCAACTCCTAGCTGTGATACACTGATGAGATTGTGCTGCAATCCTTCGATGTATGCGACTTTTCTGATTGAGAATTCTCCATTCGTAATCATTCCATAGCCTTTGATAGTACCAAATGAATTGTTGTCGTACTTCACTGTTCCACCATCCTTGAGAGACCGAAACTCCTTCAATTCTTCCCTTCGTCCTGTCATGTGACGCGAGCAGCCACTATTGATGTACCATTCTTCGTCAAACTGCTCGTCATGTATAACCTACAAAATATCAAGCAGATTTAGGAACCCAAAGTTTCTTGGGTCCTTGTTAGCCTTTTACATGATAGGGGAATAGTAAGAGAAACATCAACCATATAATTTCTTTTAATTAGAGTTGTTTCATCTTTTCTTTTTATTGTAAAAACTTTGATTTTGTTTGACTCAGATTCACTTGATTTAGATGTAGGATTTGAAATTTTGACGTCTACATGCTTTTGGATCTCTTTCAAGCATCTGTTATCTTCTGGAAAGAGCTTTCCTTTCCCCTTTGAATCTTTTGAAGAATAAGAATTAGAATGAAAATGAGAAGAATAAGGTTTAAAAGCAATATTAGATCGTCTATTATTGTTCTTCCTTGGTTGAGAACAAGATCCTTCTTCCCTTCGGATCTTCTGATTGAACCTGGTACTGAACCCATCCTTTCGGCTGCTATTATGTTGAGGACCGAAACCTTTCTTTCGGTTGCTTACCATCTGAGGACCGAAACCCTCCTTTCGGTTGCTTACCTTCTGAGGACCGAAACCCTCTTTTCGGTTTCTTTCATATCGAGGACTGAAACCTTCCTTTCGGTTGCTTACCTGCTGAGTACCGAAACCTTCCTTTTGGTTGCTTTCATGTCGAGGACCGAAACCTTCCTTACGGTTGCTTCTTGGTTCCCCTCGTGAGTTACGTGTCTTTTCATACCTTACGTAATGAGGATTCTGAGATCGCCAAAATTGTTTTCTCTCTGAGAGATTCTTCTTGTATCTCAGGTTATGTTGGTATTTTCGTTCTGCTACCTGTTTTGGGTTTTTTTTATGAATATTGGCATTTTTCTTTAGTTCTTGAGCATGGATTTCGCTCTTTGACGAACATGTCTCACTGGACGTTATCACTGGTTTGCCCGAAGATGTTTTGGTACCACTTGTACTTGGTACATCATATCTTGTAGGTTCATTAAGTGGTTCTGGCACATATCTACCATTCACTCTCCATGAGGTTTTCTGAGATAAACCTTTTGTTTCATCAACATTATCTATAGGTGCTGACCAGAAAAATTCATCACAACCATTGGCATTATCTTCTTCCACCAATGCTGTCAGTTCAGCTGTTTGTTGTGATGTGACTCTTTGAACTGTGTACACTTGATTTGGAGTGGTTTGAACCTTTTGATATACAACAACTTTTTCCATGAGAACTTTGGTCTTGTCTGTTGATGAGCGTGCAAACTCAACGGAGTTTTCATAAATCAGATTTTTACAAGGTTTGGGTTCGCTTTCGACAAATTCAGAGCAGTCCACCACATCCTCCACAGAGATTTCATTCATGTCATCATCCTCATTGAGTTCAGATGCATTTTCAACATCAATTTTATTTTATGAACTTAATTTGGCATTCAACGAATCAAATTTCTGTACAGTTTCGGTTCTTATTTTCAATTTATCCATTTCATATAACAGATTTTTGAGCATGACCTTATGGTCTTTTGATTTGTGTAAGACTCTATTTTGTCAAGACCAATTTTGTAAGCAGGAGAGATTTTGTCAAAAGATACAACATTTTCACAGTTGTAAGCTTCGGCATCGACTTCATCATCCTTTAACTCAAGAAAGGGTAAAATCATGCGATGTATCTTCTTTCCTATTTCACAATCGAGATTTAATTGAGTGATATTAAAATATAATCTTTTCGCAATCAAACAAAAAAATGTTTCGTTGTTTTAAAAGCTTAAGATTGTCTCGTTGCAAATAGATTGAATCATCCCTAGACCTAATTAATTCTTTCTCCTTTTTCTCAATCCAGATCCTCCTCTCCTCACTCTTCGACGTTATCCTGCTAATTTGATCAGTCAAGTTAGAGTTTGTGACACGAGTTTGGGAAAGACTACTACTTAAACTAGAAAATTTAGATTTTAAGCTATTCAGTTCCTTCTTATAGTTAATAACAAGAATTTTTAGAGAAGTAAGAATATTTTGTACCTTCTTGATCAACTCACATTCGCTGATCTGTGCACTAACAGGTTTCGCAGCAAAACACCTGTCCTCTCACTCCTTCTCATCTTCCATCCCACCATCCGTTGTGTATCCTCGCATCTGTGATACACCTTCTATCACCATCAAACATCTTCCCGCAACATTTTATTCTTTCACTAGCATAGCCTTGCCATGATTTGGCTTTCTTATTTCTTCATCCTCTGAATCTGTGGACCATACCTGCACTCCACCAAATTCATCATTGTCACTTGTATCCTGTACAATCAAAGCATTCATGGTGTTATTGTTAGCAACTGATTTCCTTTTCTTGATATCCTCCAATCATCTCAGGAGGTTTGCTTCCTCATCATCTTCATCAATCTTTTCAGACTTTTTCTTCAACAAGCAGTCTTTGGCAAAGTGATTATTGCCTCCACAATAATGGCAATCAAAACCTGAGTCCCCACCAATCTTCATCTCCTTCTTGGATTCTTCTGAGTTTGAACCCAATTTTGGTTCCTCCTTCACCTTTTCGGAACTATAACTTCCCTGCCAGTTTCAGTTCTTGTTGGCTGGTGATTTTCTTTTGATAAACTTTCTTGGATTGGAAACCATCAGGGCATACTCTTCACCGGTCAGATCATAGTCTGCAAGATCCAGTTCTTCTTCTTCTTTAACAGCACCTTTACCTTTTGAATTAAGAGCTAATGACCCCAAACTAGAAACCACGTTCGTTTCCTTTGACACCACACTTTCATGGGACTTCAGAATTCCCACAAGTTTTGCCAGAGAGTATGATTTGAACTATTCGTGTGCCTTCACTGTGGACACAACTGCCATCCATTCGGGTCTATGACCGTTCATGAAGGTAACCTTCTTTTCATTAACCTTCCTTTTGGTTCCGTTCTTTATCATCTTACTGAGGAGATGATTAAACCGATCAAAAGCCTGAATGATTTTCTCTTCGGGCTTATGTTTGAAATAACCAAATTCAGAAAGCAGCAAGGTTTGAATCGAATGTTCCAGATCTTCATCAATAGAGTACAATTCCTTTAACCTATCCCATATCTCTTTTGCTATAGCACATGAACTCACCAATCGAAACGTGTCCGATTGTAAAGCAAACCTAATCATTCTTAAGGCTTTGATGTTGCATTGAAACTTCTCTTTCTCATCTTGAGGAATGTCTTTCACATTATTCACAAGCTGATTGTACTCTTTTTGAGTTTTTTCAATCTTTGAAGTGCTTGAGTGAGAAAATGAACCAACTGTGATTGCTTCCCAGATCAAGTACCCATTATCCTCTGAGCCGATTACATAATCTTCGAAGTGGTGCATCCATACTTCAAAGTCCTGAGTGTATAAGATTGGAATTCTTGTTTTTGATCCAATACTGTTGGAGATGTTGATTGGATTGGATTGAGAATCGTCCATAGACATTGTGATGTTTGATCGATAACCTGTTTAAGATCAGACTTGTAATTTATCGTTAGGGTAAGATCAATAATTAATGAGATGCGCCAATTTGGAATGACGGCTCAATTAATATCAATCAATGCGGAAAAACCCTAATAATTTCTTCAACAGAAGAGACGTGTATGAATTACACAACCTCCTGCTCTGATACCAATTGATGAGAATTAATCTCTGGACTGTTTAGATCTTTCACAGGTATGTTGATAAGGAACAAACAATTCAAACACAATACGATTAAGAACACAATATGGAATCAAAATGAAGCTTATGATTCAAATATAGTCACCCCTCAGCAGAGCTCGATAATGAGCTTCCACTGTAGAGGCGAGCTAGGGTTTACAATACTTTGATAAGAAAATAATCTAAGCTTTACCAAAAAAGGATGCATGCATGAACCTTAAATACTAAAACCCTAGAATAATAAAATGCACGGTTGGACAGGCCCAAACTGGCTGCAAAACTGGGCTAAGGACCGAGCCCATGATGCAACACTAGACAACCCAAAAATAAGTATGGTTATTTACTTATACACTTGATTTTTGGATAACGAGAATCACATGACAAGTCACACTTTTTATAAGTTTAGAAGTTATAGGAAATTATATTTTATAAATGCTTTTGGATACATACTACACGCATACATTCTTCTTTTATACCGAAGGTGTACAAATTAAAAACTTTTTACATGACAGAGATACGATTTTCACATACAGAAAAATATCAAATTTTCTACAGCTAAACTCTTATGAACTCACCAACTTTATGTTGACTTTAAAATGGCATGTAATCTCAGTAAACAATTAAGCTCGGGTCAGTGGAGCTACTTTTGAAGACAAGACACCAAATATCATTACGGGAACTACTTTATTTGATAACATGCAAATCTTGTAATGTATATTGATACTAAGTAACATTTGGGTCATGTAACTGATATAATCTTATGATATGATGGTTGTTTATGTACTAGCGTTCAATGTATACAATTATTGTGATACTGTGTTCTCGTTCCACCCTTGGATGTTTCTGCATCCGGTTTGGGGGTGTGACAAATTGAAACAAGACCAATTATCATAGTGAACTTAGTGTATTCTTCCATGTAAGAAATACAACTATAGATACAGGGACTAATACCTCTGGCTAAAATTCTAACTTACAACTATACTTTAGAATATAATAAAAATATTATACAAAAGTATACATATACAACCAAAGACAATGTCGCAATAAAACAAACCAAGAACATCGAAGTTCAGGTCGGCACTATGAATAGACTTAGTATAACATGTTGTTGAATCATGGGTAGGCGTAGTCTGATCAACTATGTTTGACTAGGGTTTGACCGACACGTAACTAAGTGTGGGCATAGTGGAAAGAAATATAAAAACTCGAGTAAATCTATGTAACAACATTTAATAATCCCGCTAAGAGTATGCACTAACAGATTAGTAGTCTTAGTTACTATATTAGGAATCACATAGTACACACACTTATACACCCTTTCTTTCTTAAACATGGCGGGATTCCACCCTGGAGACCCCTATTATCCTGCTATGGTAGCTAATGGTTGGATCGATGAAGAACCATAGGAGATTCATGAGGAAGACCCTATGGAGGATCCATAAGAGGATTCCGAGGAGGAGTCAGACAAAGAGATAGAAATCAGGGGGATCATCGCCAAGCCTTATTCCATCAGGGGCATAAATGAGCCCCTTTCACCTCCCTATTTTCAAGATGCAACTCCACAATGGGGCGACACAGCTACACTAATGGGTGAGCAGGTGGGCTATGACCCACGTACACTCCTTAGAGGAGAGGGTGGCCACCTTGGAGTGACTAGCCATAACAGTTGAGACTAGGGCAACGACCATAGAGCAAAGGGTAGAAGAAGCTACTCGTGAGATGAGCGAGATGGTTGGACATCTTGTACGCTACTTTGGTATCATATATATAGGGTAGCCTATTAAACTAATGCCAATTAGACGAAGCTCAAGAGTCCATACGGGACCAGTACGAACATCAATGCCAACACTAACATCCATGGACGCATCCGCAATCGAAGAAATGATTGCACAAAGGGTAGCAACCGCGGTAGCCAACTACCACGCAGATAGACATGAGGGGTCAGGACACATAAATAACAGTTCCCATAACGACAGCAGGGGAAATCCCCGAATTGGATTCTATGAAGACTTTTCAAACTGAAAACCCAAAATTTTTTATGGCAATGGAGGGGTAATCGAACTAACTAGCTGGATTGAAAATACTAAATCCGTATTCGAGATAAGCTCCTGTGCAAAAGACTACAAGGTGAAGTTTACTGCAATCACCTTCATGGATTTCGCCTGTCATGGTGGAAAGGCCATGTAAATACTATGGGCCTCCGTACTGCAAATTGCATGAGCTGGGAAGAGCTAAAACTCATGATAATGGAAGAATACTACCCGAGAAGCGAGATGCAAGGCCTAGAACAAGAATTATGGAATCTCACTGTGAAAGTTTCTGAGATAAGAACATACACTAATCGCTTCAACGACTTGGCGATCTTGTGCCTAAAAATGGTTACTTCTGAGTGTAAGAAGATAGAGAGGTTCATCTGGGGCCTAGTCCCACATATTCAAGGGATGGTTATTTCTTCTCGACCAACCACCTTTGACAGTGCGAAGCGCATTGCTCATCAACTTACCAAACAGGGCATCCAAAAAGGGACCATGGTTTCGAAATCCGACCCTCCAAAGGAGAAGGACAATAAGAGGAAGTTCTGGAATAAGAAGAAAGAAAGATCCCAACAAGGCCCCCAGAAGAAGCAAGGAATGGTACTACCACCCCTGTAACCACCAACCAACCAAAGCAATACGCTGGAAATCTTCTAAAATGCGACAAGCGCCCTTATCATCACATTGGCGCATGTAGGGAGATGTACTGCTTCAACTGCAAACAAAAGGGGAACACTGCCAAATTCAGTAAGACCCCGACCCATGGGAACAGTCATGCATCCAACTGAGGGATGACCTATGGCTATTATGGATGTGGCGAAATTGGACACTACAAGAGGGATTGTTTAAAGACAAAAACTTTAGGTGGAGGTGGACTGTAACATCCGGATTTTCAAGTACATTATTTAATTATTATTTTTGGAGATTTTGAGAGAGACTCGACGAGTTGATGCTTAGACTCGCCAAGTAGAGTCGCGAATTTTCATTCGGGTTAATGACCGGTGAGTCCGTGCTGTTTAATGAAACCCTAATTTCCGGGGTTTGAGACCTATTTAAAGGCCCTTATGGCCTTCATTTGCGGCTACCAGTTGATAAAGAGAGACCCCATAGTGTGTGAGTGTTTTGAGAGAGAAAGGAAGCCATTTTTCATCTTTGTGTGGGTGATTTTTCAAGAAGAAGGTGACCAAGGAAAGAGGAAGCTGAAGAGGGAGCTAATCTGTGGATTTCAGAGCTTAAGGACTCCATGTTGAGGTACATATTTGATCCTTCTTCAGTTAAGGGTGTTAATCCTTGAAAGTTAGGGTTTCTAGCCCATTTAGAGTATGATTGTTAGTGCATTTGGTCCCTTATTGTGTTGAGTTTTCGAAAGTGGATCCAAAGAGGTCCAGAGACCTTAAATCCTTGATCTTTATTTAGTATTTTGGAGAGATATGAGTTTTGGATGGCATAATGAGGCCATTTCTTCAAATAGAGCCATGGGGTCCTTGCATGGGCATCAAGATCCAAACTTTATGTGTTTTTATTGCTTTAGGAGGCCAGATCTATGAGTTGGAGGAACGAATCTGACCTCAGGAGCTCATTTGAGCTCGAGCATGGCATGAACTCACCGAGTCCCAAGAACAGACTCAACGAGTAGGGTTAGGGTTTCCCGTAAGTCACTCAGTGAGTAACTGATCGAGTTGGGGGGGGGGGGGGTGACTCAGTGAGTCAGAAGGGGGTAGAGGGTTATAGGTGGAACTTGCCGAGTTCATAATTAAACTCGACGAGTTAAGTCGGGGTGGCCCCGCTATTCATGCCAGGTGTAACCCGTCGAGTAGGGGGAAGGCTCGATGTGTCAAGGAGGCTAGAGAGTTAGTGGACACGTGTAGACTCGCTGAGTCGCCCAAGTGCACTCGACGAGTCAGGTCAAAGTTTGACCGTTGACTTTGTTTACTTTTAGGGATTGGTCAACAATGGTGTCTTTGAGTCAAGAGAGGGGTAAAATGGTTGTTTACCCATTTGAGGATGCTAAGAGAGGGTTGGGTCTAGTCTCGAGAGTTATATTTATGAGCGTATCTTACTTTATGTGATTAGGCGGAGGCTAGACTATACTGCTACCGAGTCAGGGATTTACCGAGACATCTGAGGTGAGTCTTCTCACTATACTTTACCTTGAGTGGTAATTAGAGATATGTGACAGAGTTATTGTATGCTATTTCTGTGATGTTTTGCACTGCATTATTTCTATGTGATTTATGCCATGTGTATATCAGAGTTAGAACCGGAAGGTTCATAGAGCTAGGACCAGAGGGTCCAAAGAGTTAGGGCCCAAGGGCCCACAGAGCTATAGCCTCGAGTGGCTGGTATGTATTATGTGTGGTATTTAGGGGAACTCACTAAGCTTTATGCTTACAGTGTTATGTGTTATGTGTTTCAGGTACTAGTGATGATCGCGGGAAGGCGCCGGCATGATCTGTACACACACCTGTGGTGTTTATTATGATTTGATCTTGGGAAATGTTTTGCGAACAATGATATGATACAATGAGATTTTATTAATGAATGTGTTTGGAAAGGTGTTTTAAAATGTGAAAAATTGTCTTAAATTTTACAGTGTTACATGGACAAGGCAGAGTCATGGCCATAGGAACAAGGGAATCAATGTAGGAGCCTACCTCCGTAACCGGTACATTCCTTATCAATAACTCTTATGTCCGCATAATTTTTGATAGTGGTGCCGGAAGAAGCTTCGTTAGTCATAAATTCAAAAAAATACTAAAACAGAACCCGCAACTACTTAAAGAAATCTATACAGTAGAAATGGCTAATGGAAGAACCGAAAATACCAAATAAATTTACCTAAACTGCACCCTAACGCTAAACAACCACATCTTCCAAATCAACCTCATTCCTATGACTATTGGGATTTTCTAGTTAATAGTCGGTATGGATTGGTTAGACCTTCATCGTTCCGACATCATGTGTTATGAGAAATCCGTCCGACTCAACCCACCGAACAACAAAACCCTCATTGTGTACAGTGACATACCAGGTAAGGGCCTTCGAATCATCTCTTGTATGAAAGATCAAAAGTATTCAAACAAAAGGTATTATGTATTTATATCCCACATTGTAGACAAGAAGAAATAGGTGAAGGAGATCATGGATATACCAGAAGTTCGTTACTTTCCCGATGTATTTCCAGAAGACCACCCGGGGTTACCACCTATACAAGAAGTCGAGTTCAGAATCGACTTAATCCTAGAAGCAGCCCTTGTGCCAAAGTCTCCGTCCATATTGGCCCCTACAGAAATGCAAGAATTGTCTAGTCAACTTCATGAATTATTAGATAAGGGATTCATTAGACCAAGCTTCTCACTGTGGAGAGTGCCGGTCTTAGTCGTGAAGAAGAAAAATGGATCCTTTAAAATGTGTATTAACTATCGGGAACTGAACAAGTTGACCCTCAAGAACTGGTACCCGCTTCCCAGGATCGATGATCTGTACAATCAATTACAGGGATACAACTACTTCTCAAAGATCAATTTGAGATCGGGGTACCGCCAAATTAGATTTTAGGAAGAAGATGTCCCGAAAACAACATTCAGAACACGATATGGCTACTACAAGTTTGTAGTAATGCTATTCAGATTGACCAATGCTCCAACAGTATTCATGGACCTCATGAATTGCAAATACAGACCACACCTAGAAAAATTCTTGATTGTATTCATGAATGATATATTGATATACTCACGAAGTGAGGAGGAGCATAGGCAACAGTTGCTTTCAATACTAGAATTACTATGAAAAGAGGAAACTTTATGCAAAATTCTCAAAGTGCAAGTTCTGGTTACAGAAGGTAGACTTCCTAGGGCATGTAGTCAACAAAGAAGGAATACATGTGAACCCATCCAAGATAAAGGTAGTAGAGAACTGGAAGGCACTAAGGACGCCGACAGAGATACGCCGGTTTTTGGGTGTTGCGGGTTACTATCATAGATTATCAAGAACTTCTCCAAGATAGCTAAACCCCTCACAACATTAACCCAGAAAGGGGTGAGTTTTGACTGCAGAGACAAACAAGAGGATGCCTTTCAGAAATTGAAGCAAGCATTGTGTAACGCACTAATGCTATCCCTTCTAGAAGGCAGGGAGGACTTCATCATGTAATTGTGGCGCCTCGAATCAAGGGTTGGGATGCGTACTCATGCAAGAAAGAAAGTTCATCACTTATGCTTCTAGGCGACTCAAAACACACGAAGTCAACTACACTACCTACAATCTTGAGCATGGAGCCGTAGTCTTCACCCTGAAGATTCGGAGACACCACCTATACGACACTAACTGTACGGTATTTACCGACCACAAGATCCTGCAGCACATCCTCAACCAGAAAGAGCTTAACATGAGGCAACGAAGATGGGTCAAATTTTTAAACGATTACGAATGCGATATTCGTTACCATCCGGGCAAGGAGAACATAGTGGTAGATGCCTTGAGTGGAAAGAGTACTCAGGATGTTGAGTAAAAACGTTAATAGTGACCATACACTCACATCTACCCGCACAAATCAAGAATGACCACATTGAGGCTCTGACAACGGAAAACGCCTCGAACAAAGTACTGCGGGGAATGGATAAGAACTTTGAGCTCAGAGATGACGGAATCCAGTATTTCATGAATCGAATCTGGACACAAAACTTTGGTGGCCTTAGTGAATTGAATATGAATGGGGCACATAATGTTGGATTAGGTGTCCAAGCTCATAACTATAATTGGTATGTACTTGACCCGATACAAGCATGGTCTATTTGGGTTGTAACACTCTTGAACTATTTGATAGAATGGAAATTTGAGAAGGAGGTTAATGTGCTTTATTAATATATTATAAGTATAATATATTAATTGATAAATCATATTATTTAATTAGTATTGATCAAGAATTAATTTGGAATTAATTTAGTGATCAAAAGAGACTAATTAAATTAACGGGGACTGATTATGTAAATCAATGATATATATAGTTTGGGCTAGTGATCCATATTGATTAGTAATTGACTAAGTTCATGTAAGACTCCATGAAGAGTTAGTCCAAAGGTCTTATCATATATATTGTTGGATTATGGCCCAAGGAAGTGGATTAGGGCTTAACTCTTGGATTCTACACTATATAAATGTAACCTCTAAGCCAAAAATCGTGTACTAGTGATTCCAAGAAGCTCTAGATGATTTTTGTGTCTTCAAACCTCTCTCTTAAGTTCCTCCTCTTCTTCTTGGTTTGTTATAAGACATTTAAGGCATCACACTTGAGGTGTTAGGCTCTTGAAAGACCAATTCCTACAAGCTACAATTAAGAGGCATTCTTCTAACTTACTTTTATGTTTCAATTACCAATATTGTATGCTAGTTGTAGGTTTCAAGCTTTGGAAATTATACTGCATGTATAACTAGAGCAAACTTAGATCCAAAGCTATTATGGTTGTATGTACACCATAGGAGTGTTATTGTACCTAAAACCAACAATGGTATCAGAGCCATGAGTGTTCTCTGTCATATAGATGCATAGATTAATTGTTCAAAGTTGAAAAACCTAAAAAACTGCCTTCTGACTGCTGTAATTGAGGATTCCATACATGAACTCGATGATTCCATGTTCATAAGTGATGAACTCGATGAGTCCTATCAGACTCGACGAGTTGGGTCATCTGTTGGCAGAATTTTCGAGTTTTCTTGGCCTGAATTGGATTAGGATCGTTACCACAAATTGTTTTGTTTCATAAAATTTGATTTTACTGATATGGTAATGACTATCCCCATCCAATAACATGATGATTGTTAAATTTTAAGATAATTAGTTGATTTTATGAAAAACTAATTATTTATAAAATTTGAATCATTTTGATATATGAACTTGAGTTAGGTCAAATTAGTTGAAGATAAAATTATTTTATTATTTTATTAATTTAAAAGATTGATCGAAAGAGTTCATGAAACCTCCATAAGTTATGAATATGAAAAGTCTCATTCATAAAACAAATTAATTCCTTAAGTTATGAATTACAAGAGTCTTGAAAGGTTATAAGTTTATCCATCAAGTTTTGGAGTCCAAAGGTCTTGAAGAGTTTCATAACTTGTCCTCAAGTTATGGAACTTGGAAAGTCTCATTTATGTGATAGAAACTTATAAGTTATAAAACTAAAGGGTTTCTTTAAAGGTTTCAAAACTTTCCCTAAAGTTTTGGAATTTAAAATTTGATTAAAAAGGTTTTAATTGTGAAATATTAAATACTAAACCTTTTGACTTCATAACTTAAGTGTAGAATTAAAAGTTTTAATTATGGTTTTGTTGATAGTTAATTAAATGAGTATTAATAAATCCATAATCATATGGTTTGAGTTTAATTAAAATAAAAGTCTAGTTTAATTAATAGATTAAACCACTTAGTATTTTAAATGTTTACAATACACCCTTATACTACATACAATTAAAAGTCTAATACATTATATATGTATAAGTAAAAAAGTCAGTCTTACCATTAGTAGGCATCATTCACGAAGCTGGTCTATAAGGGGTGTTTAAGGAAGCGGCCTATAATATGATTGCCATTGGGTATCCACTCTTACCCACCGCACCCTTGACTAGGGGAGGGTTGTTAGCCGAACGAGTTTGACAGGACATTAATCTTCATTAATAACTATAATGATATTATAAAATAACTAAACTTTTATAAATTCCCAATCTTAGTTACTTTAGGAAAAATGTGAAAATGGTGTTATTCCATGAAATTGCACTTTCCACCTTGTTAAGTCGTTAGTGGAGTGTGTGTAGTTAACCGACACACTAATTTGGGACTAACAATGTGCGGAAAAGGGTAGCTTGATGTTAATCATGTATCAATGGAGTGTGTGTGGTTAACCGGCACATTGATTAGGTGATTTGTAATATTAAGTGTAGCAAGCTAATTTGCATGGTTATTCACACCTTGTTTGTGATTCTCGACATCCCAGTCACAAACTTGAAGGGCATAATTGAGATTTAAACATGCCATTGAAAAGTTCAATGAATCTCAAAGAATCTAGGAATTTCAATTCATTTAAAACCAAAAATTCATTTTCATTTTTCATGGTGGAAATTGGTAAATCCTCATTTACCTACCTTCAAATATTTTGCAATTGGATTACGGCATCTCTCATCCGAATTGTGAAATATTGTGTTGGGTCCTAGTCTTAATATTTCATTTTGGGTGTTATATTAAGGACTTAAATCAACTAAACTTGAATTTCTCCCTTGTAGATGTCTATTACTGACAACTATGGTCTTCCCGAATCTTTTGGAAAAAGCTTTATACATGAAGAGGATATTCCTCAATATCATACTTCACTTCCTCCACCTTCTCCAATAATTTTCCCTGACCCACATGTACATCGACTTGAAAAGTTCAAGGTCACTTAAACCCTATTGGTAAGCAAACACCAAGATGGAAAGTCTGTGTGTGCACATGTATTGGAGATGAAGTCACGTGTTGACAAGCTAGGAATGTTAGGAGTCGTTATGTCGAGGAAGTTAGCTGTTGACTTGGTTCTTTAATCACTTTCTAAGTCATATAGTGAGTTCATTAAAGATTACTATATGACAGACCACGACATGACCCTCATCGATCTTACCTATTTGCTTTTTGCTGCCGAATCAGAAATGATTTGGGGGTACTGGTAAAGAAAATTTGATTGGAAGATATACTTCCCAAACTTCCATGGACATTGATGATGGAAACATTGGAAGTCTAGAAAAGTCTTCTCTCCCTAATAGAAAGGGATCAACCAAGGTCAAATCGTTAGACCATATGGTAAAGAGAAAGGCTAAGTCTGAGATTGTCCCGTGTGCCATTCCAAGAAGGTCTGTTTGTTTTCTATTGCCAAGAGAAGGGGCATTAGATGCGAAGCTACTATATCTACCTGAAGAACCACAAGGATGGTAAAGTCAAAATGTATGACTCTGCTTCAGGTAAGTCCACTATCTAACTCTATTAAGTTCCTATATGAAGATTCTTAATACATGATGTGATGAAATCACATTTTGATGTTTTGTAGGATCGAAGAAGAGAATGGAAGCTTAAAGAGAGAGCAGACTGTGTCTGATCGCGAAGAGATGGATTTCGATCGCATGATTCGATGATCGAATTTTGAGCTGCTACTTAGGAGTTATGATAGTTTGCTTAGAAACATGTAATAACATAGTTTTCATTTGTAATTGCATTGTAAGGATAAGATTTTCTGCAATTTTTATAAACAAAGAAATTTTTTTGATTTCATCTTATTTTATATTTCCTTACAATGGCATTTGTGAAAATTGATGTTTGTATGTTTCTATATAGATTTGATTCTTTTGTTTGTGGTAGTGTCTAAATTTACCAAATAAGGAAAGATTCTCATCACCAAGTTTCAATTAGACAGAAACTTGGAATCGTGCAACTTGTATTGTGTGATGAATGATAACCTTCGACTTTGGGAAATTAAGATGAATTCCTTGTTCAATTGTAATTGTGAGTCAAGTGAAGGACTAGGGGATTGGGTACAATTGGTTGTGCATTGGTCAGGTCCACCACAAAGAACGATAAGGCTATTCTTTATGATTTACTAAAAGTTTAGTAAAAATGTTTATACTTAGAAGATTAAGTGCAATTTTGAATCATTGGAAAGGTTTCAATGTATGGTAGAAAAAATACGAAGAATCAATTAGGCAGAAAGATAAAAGTTTCTCCAAACTGAAAAGTAGGGAGAGTACTTTAGCATCATGTTTTATGATCATCTTAATAATTATGAAAACCATATGACAATTGATCCTCTAAGGACATCTTAGTGCATTTCTATGGCTAAGAAGAGGAATCATGAATTGTTGAAATGGTTAAATCAATTAAGGTGAGTCATACTTCATTCCAAAATCAAGTGACATATCTTAAGTAGGGTTATAACACATTCAAAATTGGTAGTTGCAATGTCTTTAAGACAAAGACCAACTAAGACCAATTATATGGAGTGTTTTTCCTTGATAAGAATCTGCACTAACTCTTGAATATTTGTTTGTCAAGTAATGTTTCTTGACAAGAGAATCTTATATGTCAAGAGGTCAGTGGGAGTCTTAAAGATCTTGAAAGGTTTCAATAACTAATCAAGAATAAACCTATTGTTTATCACTAGCACACGACTTGATGTTTGTAACCTATCGTGTTGACATATTCTTGTTTCTGTGCCCATTCCAGGTAAGTTGACTATGCGTGTAAGTTCTTTGAGTTCTCAATTGTTTGCATAACAACCTGGAAGTTATGGTAGGCCCTTGTGCTGCCTGGTGGAAAGAGATTAAGATTGAAGAAGTTCAGTCCATATGAGTTTGGATTTGTCACTAACCATGTCTTGTGATTATGGTTATGACAAATTCACATGGACAAGAACACATACACCATTAATCTAAGTGACAAAGGTTTCTCCCCACTTCATGAAAATGATTGTGAAAAAATGCTTTCATGAAGTAGATTTTAAGGAGATAGCAATTGTGATATTTGCATTGTCAAATTCAATTATGATTACGAAATCCCTCTTCATAGTTCTAATTGTGAGAAATGACAGAAGGTCTAAAGATTTGAGACTTATTGCTGTAAGTTCTAAAATTCTTTACACACATGTGAGCTATCTAAGGTAATGTGTATGAGTTTGAAAAGCCTAGATAAAGTCTTATCGAAGCATCTTGTATCAGAAATCAGAAATTTGGTAAAAAGTCAACAAGTATTGATTTCTAGAAGCCCAACTGATTTCTGGGTACATGTCAAAGATAGTGGGTGCATAAATGTTATGGTAATAAGAATGTAATTATTATGCTAGTGGGAGCACAATTATTACGGTAAGTATTGCGAGTTAGTAATGTTAATTATAGAAAAAAAAAGTATCATTTCACAAAGTTGTAGAGTTTAAAAAGTTGTGTTGCTATAATTAAGGGAGAGGATACTTATACTTTATTTCAAATCTAAAAGCTTAGACTGAAGTATTAATCACACTTAGTCATGAGTATATATGAATATCATGTTGAAATGTTTCAACATTGAAAATTCTATATATGGAAAATATTATTGCAAGAGACTGGTCAAGTATCATGTCTTTATGTAAGACATTATGAATAGTATCGCATATGCTTCGGGTATATGATCGATTGCATATGCTATAATATTTATGTGTTTTGATTTTTCCAAATGCCTAGGGCATTAAGAGGGAAAGAGGAATAGAACCAGATATGACTAAAATGGTTAAACAACTGTCAATGACGATCTAAGGTTCACCAAGGATTGGCACTTATGGGTAGTTGGAAGTTTAGTAATGAATGGATTGTATTGACCTTATTATGAATAGACAATATTCTATTAATAATGGGTTGTCATATGGGAAATATGGAAATGTTTCATAATGGGAGTTGGATATTAAACATCTATGTGTAGGTTAGAAACTTTTATGCAAGAAGGATGTTCAAAGGAATGTATTTTGAAATTGCGACTTCCCTTCCATGAAATTGTTCTTGTAACAATCTCCAAATGAATACTTTGTAATATCGTTGGCAAAGTATCTATGACTTTTGTACCTTGACCTTACGAAAGGAGTCATTGCATAATAGCTTAGAATCTGACACATTCTAATAGTGGCAAGAATTTGGCATTCTTACACTTGTAATAAGAATTTGGAATTTTGAAATGAGTTTCATTGGAAATATCTTCTATTGATCTATTTTACAAAGTAAGGACCATAGATAAACAGAGTGTGCATGCTTGGAGCATGGGATAACTATTATTTTAATTCAAGTATTAAGTTGATAAATCGAAACATTATACAATGAATAATGTGTAATCAATCCGGTGATTAAATAAAAGGTGTTTTTATTTATATTCAAAGGTTTGAGACCATATTGGATTCGATTATTCTTGTGTTTCACTTTGCATGTTTTGACTTCCCGAATATTAAATTATTCAAACTATCCACAGTCGATCATACTTTGGAAGTAGGTATTGAGACTAGACTGTAATGAATGGGTTTGTCGATTGTCTAAAAGTGTTTAGACATAGCACAAGTTTACTACAGTATTCATGAGTACTCCTATAATAAGATTTGAGTATTAGACTAAACCCACGCTCATTTGAATCACTTCATGCATTATATCACGAGTGATCATGAGACGATAATATCTTATGTTATTAAAACAGAGAGATATGAGTTGCAGTTTAAAAGTCAGTTGCACATTAATGATATGTAAACGCACCAGTAACCTGGTGTTATAAAACATATCATTGTGTGTGATTTGATGAGTAAATAGAGCAAGCACATGAGTCGAAGTTTATCTGTTCCTTTTACGCTAAGAGGGATAAAAGCGATATATGTGGGCCCCTCGATGATTTAGTGATGACAACCCTAAGCGCTTGGCCAAGCCTAGATTGATTTGATCTATGCAATTAGTCGGTCGTCATAAATCGGAAATCGGGAAACAACACCTGGACAGATAGAATGATTATAATTCATGTCTCATATCCATACGATATCTAGAATGGAGGAATATATGATCCCTTATCTAATGGACACCTTACCAATAAGATTAGAGTTCAACAACGGTCTTTTTGAGTGCTACGATTGCTAATCGGATTTTGAAGTCGTACTTGCAATAATAGTTATTAGTATCCAAGTGGGAGACTGTTAAATTAGTTGTCTAAGTCCATAACTATAATTGGTATGTACTTGACCCGACACAAACATGGTCCATTTGGGTTTTAACACTTTGGAACAATTTGATAGGATGGATATTTGAGAAGGAGGATAATGTGCTTTATTAATATATTATAAGTATAATATTTTAATTGAGAAATCATATTATTTAATTAGTATTGATCAAGAATTTATTTGAAATTAATTTAGTGATAAAAAGAAAGTAATTAAATTAATAGGGACTGATTGGAACAAATAACATCTTTCTCAAATATCCATCCTATCAAATTGCCTTAGTGAATACAACCCAAAAGGACCATGCTATTCTCGGGTCAAATACATACCAATTATAGTTATGGACTTAGACACCTAATCCAACAGATACGCCCCACTTCATGTAGTGCCACCAGTAGTCAGGGCGAAGATCCCGATACATCTTCGTCGCCCCGGGATGGATGGAGAACCTTGACTTGTGGGCCTCATCCATCAGAACCTTTCGTACTCTACGGAACCCAGACCCTCCCATGTAGGGTCAACAACCCACGACTGTCATAATCAAATGAGACCACTTGGCCTACGATCCACTCTTCCTTCAGGCCCTCGACCCGTGCCTCTCTAATCTGCTCCAGTAATGGAGTAATCACTTTCATCCTCAAACACACGTCTCTAATTGGAGCCGCCACTACCATGCAGCTCAGAGCATCGACCACAACATTGGCCTTGCTCGGGTGGTAAACGATCTCATAGTCATAGTCCTTCACCACATGTAACCACCGAAGTTGCCTCATGTTCAGATTTGGCTGATCCACGAGGTACCTCAAACTCTTGTGGTCGGTGTAAATTGTACAACGAACCCCATAGAGGTAATGCTGCCAAATATTGAGGGCGAAAACCACAACCACAACTCTAAATCATGTGTCGGATATTTCACCTAGTGAGGCTTCAACTACCTTGAAGTGTAAGTTATTACATGACCCCACTGCATCAATACCACACCTATGCTCGTGATCGAAGCATCACAATAAATCATGAAGTCTTCGACGCCCTCCATAACAGTCAGAATCAGTGCCTCGCATAACCGCTGTCTGGGAGTCTCGAAGGTTGCCTGCTGTTCAGTCCCCCACCGGAATGTGACCGACTTCTTAGTCAGTCGGGTCAAAGGAACAACGATCTTGGAGAAATCCTGTATGAATCTCCGATAGTAACACGCTAGACCAAGAAAAATCTGAATCTCAAATGGAGACCTCGGAACCTCCCACTGCATCATGACCTCTATCTTGGCCGGATCGACCATAATACCCTTTTGGTTGAGAAGGTGCACCAGAAACTACACCTCGTGCAACCTAAACTCACACTTGGAGAACTTTAGGAAAAGTCTCTCCCTCCTCAGAGTCTCCAAAACCCCCTCAGGCGCTCCTCATGCTGCTCCTGAGTCTTGGAGTAAACCAAGATGTCATCGATGAAGACTATCATAGATCGGTCTAGCATCGGTCTGCACACACGGTTCATGTGGTCCATAAACACGGCAGGAGCGTTGGTGAGCCCAAATGGAATCACCACAAACTCATAGTGACCATGGAGAGTCCTAAAAGCTATATTCAGCATATTATGTTTTCTAACTTGCATTTGGTGATAACCCGAGCGTAGACTTATCTTGGAGAACCAAGATGCACCCTGTAGCTGGTCACACAAGTCATCAATCCTCAGGAGGGGATAACGATTCTTCACTGTTACCTTATTTAGCTCTCAATAGTCTATGCACATCCGATGTGACCCATCCTTCTTCTTCACAAATAGGATCGGGGCTCCCCATAGTGAACTACTCAGTTTGATAAATCCCTTGTCTAGCAGCTCTTACAGTTGCGTAAACAACTCCTACATCTCAGGAGGAGCCAACCGTATGGTGCCTTGGCTTTTAGAGCCACACCAGGGACTAGTTCAATCCTAAAATCAACCTATCTCTCCAGAGGTATCCCAGAAAAATCCTCCGGAAATACATCCAGGTACTCTCACATGATTGGTATGTTATCCACTATTGCCTTACCCTTATCCCGGGTATCCATAACATAGGAGACATAGCCTGCATAACCCTGCTGAAGGTAATGCCTCACTCTCATTTCTATACATAGAATTGTTCCACCCTGTTGCCTCTCGCCCTGAATCACTAACCCTCCCCTACTAGGAGTTCGAACTCTCACTAGCTGCTACTCACAATCGATCACTACCCCATTGGGGCTCAACCAGTCCATACCAACTATAACCTTATTCCCTCGCAGGGAATAGGGACTAGATCCACACAAAACTGCTCATCAAACAACTGCAATGTACATCCTCGGTGAACCCTCGCAACCCGAACGGTCCTTATCTTTACATTAAGTGGGCAATCCAACTCCCTGGAGCCCCTACGAATCACTTACTGAGCGCGAGTGACACAAAAGTTCATGTAGCCCCCGAATCAAACAATACCAGAGCAGATATACCATTCACAAGGAACGTTCCTATAATGAAACACATAAACATAAGCAATAATCAATATAAGTAAAGAGATAAGGAGAAGATACATACCCGTCAACACGTCGGGAGCTGCACGTGCCTCCTCTGCTGTCATCTGAAAGGCCCTGCTCTTCGCCATAAGCGCCTGTATCCGGCCATGAAGACCGTCTGTAATCCTCAATGTAGCAGGAGCGGGTGCTACCACCTATCTTGCTGTTGTTAAACTTAGGCACTGGGACCGCTTGGGTCCCCTCTGATTGCACTGAAAGAAAATCAGATCTGATACTGTCATGGTAGTGGTAGTAGCTGTACAATCTATGCTCACATGACCAGTTCGGCCGCACTTAAAGCAACCTGAACTCCCTGCCTTGCACGTCCCCTCATGCAACTTTTTGCGTTTACTACAACGGCTTCGGCCCTGCTGGCTCCTAGATTTGTGGTCTGATACCTTGGGCTTCTTTCCCATACTCCCTGACTGAACACCCTCGGGTTTCCTCTTATTCTCCATCTCCAAATCCATCTATCTCTCTCTCTCTTGATCCCTAGTAATCATATCCTCGAGCGTCTTGCAGCTAGATCGGCTCACAAACTGGCACATATCACTCCACAACATCTCATAATATCGGGCCTTTTTCATCTCCTCGTCTGCCCCATACTGCAGAATGAGAAGGCCCCCCTCCATGAACATGGTGGTGATCTCGCTCACCGTATCAGTCATCTGCTGGAGATCCTGGAAATCCCTAGCAATTTGATGCACCTCAACTACATGTGCAAACTCGGCCCTGAACCTGGCCGAAAATCTCTCCATGTCATCGCATCTAGAATTGCATCATCTCCAATGGCACGTCTGACCTTCTCCCACCAGTCACGTGCTCTATCATTCAGAAGACAGGAAGCAAGCCGGAACTTGTCCCTCTCGGGACATCGTATCGTACGGAGGACATTGGCAACATCAGCCAACCATATGTAGCTAGCAATGGGGTCCCGAGCCCCATGGTAGTCTGGAGCTCCGCAAGCTCGGAACTCCCTAAATGTCAGCGTACGCGACCCCATCATGGCCGCCACCTCAATGCGTAATGCACTTAGTCTCTCATCCAAAAGCTCCAAGATACCCTCCTTGATCATACCGATGATCACAAGGGTCTGGTCTAAAATGTTGTGCATGATCTTAGATGAGGTGAACTCCCTCATCTGGTCATCTAGCTGCCCGACTCCAGAACCTGAGCCTGATCCCTCACCGGTGCCTAAACTACCGACTGGCCTAGTGTGTAATGTCACGAAACTGAAAATACACCATAACAAATATTATAATACTCATCATATCCCATACTACCTTCCACATTTATCCGTACTTTCCTCAAGAACTGCCTTGACTCCACCAAGTCTCTTCTACTGCTACTATTGTTCTCACACTAATCTCATCCTAGGCTTGCCCTAGGGTAATCACCATCCCACTCTCAATCATCAGCTACAGAAGAAGCCCTGTTATCTACCTAAATAGCTTGTGAATATCATTACATATCGCTAAGACCAGATAATTCTTCGAATGAGAGGTCCTACCCTACAACGGTTAGACTCAAACAAGAGTTGCGAAATAGAGCTAAGCCTAACCTTCTGAAATTATTTAGTCCTTGCAATATGTAACTTAAAATATTCGTTTACTAGTTAGTTAAAGATAACTAGAACTCCTAAAATCACAAAGCAAGTAGGATTCGATCATTGAGTAAACATAATCAAGCATATCCTAATCAGGCCATCATATCATTGACTAATCTGTACTATCATGAAGTTCATGAAGAACATACACATATAGAAGGCACCTAGGGCATCCCTCCAAGATCCTTAGCCCTACTCTAGCATGTTGTTCTCATAAACATATCATAACATAAACTTGTATGGGTAATTTGGGAGTACTTTGCTGAGCTCGACTAATTGCATGCACCACAACCTATTCTATTTTCAAAGTTCTTTTCTCTTTTCAAAATTCTTTTTATAAAATGATTTTCTTTTGAAAATTTTCATACTAAGTCCTCAGTTTGAGTTCAGACACACCCGAGGGTGTGCCAGAATCCCTCAAACCAAGGCTCTGATACCAACTTGAAACATCCCAAAAATACCGTCCAAAAATTTCATTTTAAATAATTAAGAAACCCATAAGTCATCAAACATCATATAAAAATCATAAGTTGTGTATCTCAAAATATCATAACATTTATCAAAATAAATCAGAGTATAAACATCCCAAGCTAACAAATGGTGTGTGGACTGCAATCATCCTAAGCTCTCCCCCTTGCTACCGGAAGTACCTGAAACCAAAACTGAAAGTTGTAAGCACAAAGCTTAGTGAGTCTCCCCAAACTACCACATACCATACACATAATCATATAATAATATACACTGGGCCTTGTCCACTACATCGGGGACCATCCGACATCGGACGAATCTCACAACAGGCCCCGCCCGACATCGCCCGACATCAGAACGAAGTCTGGTATATATATAAACATATCAACAAAGCATATACAATAAACACATAAAATAAACATATAAACATTCCTTGGGCATGTCCCGACATCAGACCGAAATCCAGTAGCATATAACATAACATATAATCTAAACATTCCTCGGGCTTGCTCCGACATCAGACCGAAGCTCGGAACATATAACACATAACATATAAACTAAAAAATCCTTGGGCTTGCATCGACATTAGAACGCAGCCTGGAACATATAAACATACACATGCAAGAATCACAAATACATCAAACATACAAACATTCCCCGGGCTTTCCCTAGCATCGGACCGAAGTCTGGACACATATAACCTACATCGGGCTAACCCCAACATCGAACCTAATTCTGGAATATGCTAACATACATAAACAAGCCGACATTGGTGCCTTCGACCTGTTCCTACTGGAGGAAAACTCACCTCAAATGTCGAGTGAAGTAGTTGAACATCTCTGCTCCTACAACCGGCTCTACTCACGCCCTATACAAAACAACCCCTTAGATACCATTCCTTACATCAGGACCCCTTCACGTGTCAACCTTGGTCAAATTCAAGGCCAAAGTCAAAGTTAACGCTCATTCAAAGTCAAAGTCAACAATTCGAGTTGACTCAACTCATCGAGTCATCCTCCTGACTCGCCGAGTTCCCTTGCTACTCGAAGCCATTATAAAACGAGTCAACTCGTCAATTCCCTTTACATACTCATCGAGTTCTTCCTTATACACAATCAGGACAAATCAACTCAACTCTTCAAGTTCCTCTCTGGACTCACTGAGTTCCTTAGTCTGTTTGGGTCATCTTATTGGATTAAGCCCCTACTATTGAAATCTAAGCTTCATGCTTCTCATATACACTGAGAATGTTCTGTTTATGGTAAATTTTCCAACTTTACATGTTAATACCTTTGCTTATTGGGTTTAGCTCAAACCCTAACTCTTTAGAACCTAGATCTTGGTCCACAAGCCATCCATACTCCAAACTAAAGCATACAAATAGAGATCTAGACCCTAAACACTACATGAACATGTAAAGCTTCCACCTTTCTCTACATGCATGGCCTTTTGGAGCTTAAAAGGCCAATATGACACCCTATGGCTTGCATGGGGCTTCAATGGCCATAAAGTTTGCAGCATTATGCCATGAAAGCCCTCCATGATTCCAGATCTAAAGGTTTACTCACTTTGGATGTCCATATCCCAAAGATAAAGCTTCTTGGACAAAAAACCCAATAAAGTGATAATAAAGAGATCTAAGAAGCTACTAAGCAAGTTTGAGACTTGATTTCCAGAAAATGATGAGGATGAAATGGAGTCTCTGGATCTACTAGCTTCTTTATGAATCTCCAAGCTTCTCCTTCCTTGACAAGCTTCAAAACACTCCAAGTTTCACTCAAAAATGGCTCACAAGCTCACAAATGCATTAGGGTTTTTGAATCTAGGGTTTGGGACTTGGAGGCTAGAAATGAGCAAACAATTGGGGATTAGGATGCTTAAATAGGGTGCAAAACCCTAAAATTAGGGTTTCATTCTGGCAACCCTACTCGTCAAGTTGAGGCTCTCAACTCGTTGAGAGGGTTACTCAAAATCCCGTGTCTCTTCTGATTTCTACTCGACGAGTTTGGGGCTCCCAACTCGTTGAGTTGCTCTACAAAAATAAATAAATTATAATTAAATGCGTAACAGGAACCAAGCGTTACAACTAGCTATTTACATAGTCTTGCACTCACTGTCTTCTTGTTATGATCATTTCAAAATGACTTATCATTTGAACAAAAAGGAAGTCACGTTAAGTCAGCTTTAAGGTTTGTTGAGAACTGCTAAAATTTGATTAAAAGGGAAAAGTGTTGAATCCACTCCTACTGCTAATGCTCTAGTCCTAAACATTGGATATTGGAAGGGGAAAAATAGGAAAGCTCCCTTAAAGCAAAACTGGAAGGGAATGTCTGATGAAGGTTCTTCTAGTAGTGGACCCAAAGGAATGTGTGTTTCTATCTAAAAAATCATCACATTCTAATTCTTGGGTTCTTGATACATGATGTGGTTTTCACATTTGCTCTGACTTGTAGGGACTAAAAGAAAGTAGGAATGTGGAGCTTGGGTAGATGAATGTGATAATGGGTAATAGGAGATCATCACCTGTTACCAAGATTGGAGTTTATTCTTTAATGCTTAGTAGTGGGTTATGTTTAGACTTAGATAATTGTTGCTACTCATCAGAATTGATGAGAAATATTATTTCTTTTCATGGTTTGTACAGATAAGGTTTTAGATATTCTTTCAATAAAGAGAATGGTTCTGTTAATGCTTATTATAATGGTGTAATTTAGTTTGATGCATTACCTTGTGATGGTGTATATGAAACTCTGATGGTTGTAGACAATTTAGGAGATAGTGTGTTACAAACTGATGCGTCTAATAGTTTAGACAAAGCATGCTTGTGGCATTGTTGTCTTGGACATGTCAACAAGAAACTCATTACCCCACTCCAAAAGGATGGAGTGTTGGAATCATTTGACCTAAGGTCAGATGATACATGCGAATCTTTTTTTTACTTGGAAAGATGACTAAATCACCTTTCACCAGTTCTTGTGAAAGAGTGAAGGATTGTTGGATATCATACACACGGATGTGAGTGGGCCCTTCACATCCACTATATGGGATCCAAATCAATTTTATGTGACTTTTACTGATGATTATTGCAGATATGGATATATCTACTTAATCAAGCATAAGTCAGATACATTTGAAAAGTTCAAAGAGTTTTAACATGAATTCGAAAATCACGATGCTCAGATCTGATAGAGGTAGTGAGTATCTTAGTATCGAGTTCCACAACTACCTCAAGGAATGTGGAATATTTTCACATTTGACACCTCTTAGGACACCACAACTTAATGGTGTGGTTGAGAGGAATAATCTAACCTTGTTGGACATGGTTCATTCCATGATGAGTCGAGCTTCACTTTGAATATCATTATGGGGGTATGCCATAGAGACTGCCACCTATATTATTAATATAGTTCCGAAAAAGATGGTTGCCAAAACACCTCACGAGATGTGTACAGGGAAGGTTCCCTCGTTGGCACATATCAAGGTTTGGGATTGTGAAGCTTTCGATAGATGAGAGACTCACGACAAGCTTGAACCTCAAAGTGAGCGATGTATTTTCATCGACTATCCACATAAGTCCTTTGGATACTTGTTCTACAGACCTAGTGAAAATTTGGTCATCATAGCACGAAAGGGAGCCATTTGCGAAAGAGAGCTCATATGCAAAGAGGATAGTTGGAGCACAATTGATCTTGAAGAAATTCAAGAGTCAATCGATGAAGGAACCTCTAACACTAGAACTTAACTTGAGGTAGAAATTCCTGTTGAACCGATTGATGAGTCATTACCTCTTAGACGTTCCAATCAAGTTAGAATGGCACCCAAGTTTTATGGTTTCCATATAAGTATGGATGGTGATACATTTATCAGTGATTGTACACTGGTAAATTTAGATGAGCCTTCTAACTACAAGGAAGCTATAGCGGGCCTTGAGTCTGCTAAATGGAAATAGGCAATGGACAGTTAGATCCAATCCATGTATTACAATCAAGTTTGGAACTTGGTTGACAATGTACCATGTCATAAGACATTTGGGTGCAAATGGATCTTCAAGAAGAAGACCGATATGGACGGAAAGGTACACATGTTCAAGGAACGACTTGTTATGAAGGGCTTTACTAAAACCCCAGGGGTTGACTATGATGAGACCTTCTCACTAGTAGCTAAGATCAAATCTATTTGGGTTATGTTAGAAATAGCTGCATTTCATGATTATGAAATTTGACAGATGGATATCAAAACCACTTTCCTTAATGGAAAGTTGGCTGAAAATTTTTATGTGAGTCAGCCAGAGGGTTTTATGGATGCTAAATACCTCAATAGAGTGTGTAAGCTTGAAAAATAAATTTATGGACTGAAGCAAGCTTCTCGCATATGGAATCTTTGTTTCGATGAGAAAGTCAAAGAGTTTGGTTTCTCTAGGAGTGAGGATGAGTCCTGTGTATATGTCTAAGCTAGTGGGAGTATAATTAGATTTCTATTATTGTATGTTGCTGACATACTACTCACAGGAAACAACGTTCCAACTCTGCATGAGGTTAAGTCCTGGCTTGGAAACTGTTTCGCTATGAATTGTCTGGGAGGGGCTGCCTATATTCTGGGAATAAGGATTTTGAGAAATAGGAGTAGAAGACTGATTGGACATAGTCAAAGTACTTACTTGGATAAAGTGCTAAAACGTTTTAGTATGTAGAATTCCAAGAAAGGAGTTTTACCTATGCAGAGCAATGCCAAGTTGAGTAAGACTCAGTATCTGAGTATCGATGCATAGATCACGGAGACGAGTCGAGTTCCATATGCTTCCGCCGTTGGCTCGATCATGTACACTATGACATGTACTCGCCCTGACGTGGATTTTGCTTTGAGCATGGTTAGTCGATATCAGGAAAAGCTCATTTGTTAGAGGTCAAGAACATTCTTAAGTATTTGCAAAGGACTAAGGATTGGGTCCTTATGCTTGGTGGCAGTGATGACTTAAGAGTCATGAGGTATAGTGAAGCCAACTTTCAGACAAAATGAGACAACTTCCGTTCTCAGTCAGGTTGGGTGTTTACTCTTAATGGAGGAGCTATGAATTGAAAAAGTTTCAAGCAGGAGAGTGTAGATGATTCTACATGTGAATTGGAGTATATAGTTGCAAGCGAAGCGTCAAAGGAGGCAATATGGTTGAAAAAATTCATCAGAGATCTTGGAGTAGTGCCAACCATAAAGGAGCCCATGGAGATTTTCTATGATAATGAAGGAGCAGTTGCTTGACCAAGGAACCAAGAGATCATGGAAGATCAAGACACATCAATAGAAAATGCCATTTCATCAGACATCAGGTAGAAGAATGACTCCTCATGGGTAAGAGGGTATCATTTGAAGAGAATCCAACAGATACCCTCACAAAAGGTCTGAGTTGGATTAAGCACGTTCAACATGCAAGGAGCATTGGTCTGAAGGACGATATTAGTTTTAGTGATTAGATGGACGTTTAGAAACTTGTAATAATCTAAATTTAATTAGCATTTAATGATTAAGTAATGGTAATTTATTTATGAGTATTGTTTACTGTCTTTTGTCAATTGTTTATCATAGTGTTTCAACTTTGCATGTTTTACTTCCTGATTAATTGGATTATTCAAAACATCCATAGTCAATCATACTTTAGGAGGAAGTAGTGAATTAAGACTTTCGTGAATTGGCTTGTAGATTATCTAAGTGTTTAGACATAGAAATGGTTTGTTGCAACGTTCATGAGTACTTTTGAAATAGGAATTTCAGTATTGTATTAAACCCACGCTCAGAGAATTATTTCATGGAATTTATCACAAGTAATTATGAGATGATAATATCGTATAATCTTTAAACCGAGATATATGAGTTGTTGTTTACAAGTTGTTTGTGCATTGATAATGCGTAAATGCATCAGTAACTTGATGTTATAAAACTTATTGGTGTGAACAATTTAATGAGTAAATAGTACAAGCATATAAGTCAAAGTTTATCTGTTCCTTTTGCCCTAAGGGAAAAAGCGATATCTTAGGCCCCTCAATGATTTGGTGTTGACTTATGTGTCGAGCCTGGTCAGGACTAAATTGATTTGTTCAATTAAGTTTTTTGTCATTACAAATTAGAAATTGGGAAACAAACTATTGGACAATGAGAATGATTATGTTCCCTGTCAATTATCCATATGATATCTTGCATAACGGAGAATTATATGATCCCTTTTCATAGGACACGTAACTGACTAGGTAAGAGTTCAATATCGGCTTTTGAAAGCTACGATTGCTGGTCAAATTTCAAGGTCATACTTGCAATCATAGTTATTAGACTTATCCAAGTGGGAGACTGTTGGATTAGGTGTCTAAGCCCATAACAATAATTGGTATGTACTTGATTTGATTGTAGCATGGTCCTTTTGGGTTGCCTTCACTCTAGCAACTTGACAGGATGACTTTTGAGAGAGAGGTTGATTTATTAATATATTATGAAAATAATATATTAATTAGAAATCTTGTTATTTGATTAGTATTTAATCAAAAGTTAGTTTGGAATAAATTTTGGGATTAAAGGAACTGATTAAAGGAACATGGGTTGTTTTTCAATTTACTGTTAGTTGTGAAACTGGGCTACTGGACTCCTTAGAAGGGAGTGGATGAAAATTATAGGGAGGCCCTATAAGTTTTCATCTAAGGCTTCCAAATGAGGACTCCATGGGCTGCTTTAGCCTTAAGCAGGAAATTAGGGTTTCCTCATGAATAACCTAGCATCTCTCAGCTATATAAAGACCTATTCACTCATGATTTTGTCCCATGTTTCCTAACCCTAGCATGGAAGAAATTATGGTGCAATTCCCTCCTCTCTCTTATCATCCACTTGTAAAGAGTGTTTGTAAGCCATTAGAGGTGTCACATTTGAGGCACTCGCTATCAAGAGTCAAGGATCTTCAAGGTTTCTTGTTATTACTACATGACAAGTAAGGTAAACATCAAAACCCCATTTATGTATGGATTTCAAATTATGTACTAGTTCCTAAGGTTTTGCTTTGGTATTCAAGGTTTCATGTTCAACTAGTGAAAACCTAAATCCAAAGCAATTATGGTTGCATGAATACATAGGATTTGTAGTTATGCTTAAAACTTGTGACAACCCGACAATTTTCGAATCGATGTAATGACCTAAAAAGTCAAGAATTGTAATCTCTTTTAATGTAATGAAATTTGCATCAAAATTTGAATGTTCAAAAGTCTTTATTAGGTTACATAAAATGATAAACATCGTATCAAGGGTTTCAAGAATATAAAGAACACTAAAAACCGAGTTATAACGAAGAAGTTATGAGCAATCTAAGAATCACAGTAAAAATTGGCAATAATGATAAGCGTAAAATGCGGAGTTTCAATACAATTATATTTAGCCTTAGGTATCTAAATGAAAGTTGTACATATCATTAGACCGTATGCGTATATAAAAGAACGTCCAAATCTAACTTCGGATGAGAAAGTTATGATTTTTCCAAGTTTCGAATATAGCAGCGAACAACTAAAATACTCAAAATAGAGATCGAGAGATTTTTAGCCGATACAACCTAAATGAGAATCGAAGATCTCAACAATAGTAGCACAAAAGAATAAATTCTGATGAGAACGGACCTCACATGAAGAAGTTATGTATTTTTAACGGACTTTTCGTGTCCCGCCACGTTAAAAATAAATAAAAATAAAAATAAAGTCAAAATTTGCTGACGGAGTCTAAACGAGAGTTTTAAAGCACAAGTTATGAGTTTTACACGTTTTCGGCACACAATCCGAGGCTGTCAGGTCACCACGACATGGCGAAGATGCCACGACGTGGTATTGTGATTGATGGGTGCCAACCGCTTCAGCAAACGTCTCGTCAACGGAAGAGGATAGAATCCCTTACCATGACGTGGTGACGTGTACCACGATGTGGCGCCCAAATTAGGGCTATAAATAGCAGCCGAAGGTGTTGGGTTCTAGTGCTCATTTCTTCTCTCTCTCTCTCTCTCTCTCTCTCTCTCTTGTGCTGAAGCTCTGCGTTTAAACCCCCCAAAGCCATCCCGAAGCCCCGATCTTCATATCTAAGTTCCGAGGGAATGTTTTTCGCTCTTGAGATTCCCGAGATTCCCAAGAATCCTGAGAAATTCAAATTTCCGTATCAGTTTTCGTTTCACCTTCTTTTGTCTATCAAGTGAGTTCATACCCTTATAGACTACACTTTCAAATGCTTTATAAATTCTTTTTATACACTTTTAAAGGGGGGGGGGGGGGATACTTGTAAACACACGCTTACTCTCATGTGGAAAACATTAAGATTTTACTACACTTATCTTTATATAACAAATCATACATGATTCATAACTATCATATGAAAACGTTCGCGTGCAACACTTATTCAATAACATTTTTTCCTTCAAGAGTAAAAACATCTTATACAAATATCAAACACTTTATTTATATGTTGGTGTATAATTTCAATAATCTTATTACAAATGTTATACTTACATACCAAGCTGATACTGCACTAGTGTTTATCATACAAACGAATCATACATTTGAGAAAAACTATAATAGGTATAGTTTACTAGATATTCAAGAGATTTTACATACTATGAGTACTATATCAGGGAAATACTTTCATATACAAGAACAAATGAACTTTTCATACATAAATCTATTTGATACTAAGTTTTGTGAGACATTCAACCTCTCGTACTTTCAAGTATGCATTTAAAGTCCTGTATTATATACCATAATTTCTTGTAGGGAGATCGTGATACTTGTGTATAGATCTATACGGGATTGACAATCCCACACCTAAACTGTTAGCTACAGTTAGACCGGAAGATCTAGGGTGACAAACATCATAAGATTCCAACGCCAAAAGAACGTTGTTACAGGCAGTCAGGGTCAATAGTACGGTTATAAAACTCACATGGAGTATTAAAAACATGTTGAATTACGGGGTTATCTAATGCCTTAATGATTCTTTTACATACATAAATCTTCTATTCTAGGCATGAAAAACACAATTGCATGAAAATCTTTGGAACTTTTTAACTACATTACACTTATGGAAAATTTTTGGAATTTCAAAAACAACATTCGAAACAGTCGGGTCTTAGTAGAAGACTACTTCTATACTAGTAGGAAATATGGGATTTTCTAGGAGTTTTCAAATATCTACAAACAAATTCATTTAAATTTATACAAACATTGACATTAAATACTTATGAACTCACCAGCTTAAATGCTAGTCTACTCTTTCAAATCTACTTGTATTTCTTAGGGATTCAATAATATAGGTAAACTTCCGCTTTTGGAGAAGTGATGCTAAGGCGTCAATTTTAAACTCATTTTGTCATCATATTGTAATTTGTTTTTGAAACAAGTATCATCCAACAATGTAACTCTTAAATTATATATATGATGGTTGTGTTTACTTTCTTTACTATGTATTTAACTGTTACGATACTACATGAAGTCATCCACCCTCGAACGATTCCGCTGTTCTGGTTAGGGGTGTGAAAAAACTCATCAGGTGACAGTATCGAAAAGTACATTAGCATATAAGTTAATGATTAGAAATGTAACCTTCGAATATTAGATGGATTCTACAGATCTTATCACAATGCTCGACTACTAACATCTCCTCCTTGTTCTTTCCACCTTGGAAAATTCTTCATGATATGTCCAATCTCCTTGCAGTCATAACATGCTCGGCCTTCATCTATTCCAGTTCCTAGATTTGGTGGGGTTATACATCTATTAGCAAGATGAAATTTCTTTCCGCGGTTGGTGCAGATCCAACAGGCTTCGGTATGACGATACCTACACTCATTGCATCTTAGACTACTTCCAATGGTAGTCCCTGCTAGGGTTTTCATAACCACAAATGCTTGAACCGCTTCCCGCTACTTTTCTGCTGGTTTCCTAGCCCTTTCTTTGGATTCCTTTCCAAATTTTCTTTTCCTATTATCCGCCATTAGGAGATTAGCCTTTTGGACCATTGTATTGCGACATATTTCTTGGTTCATCAGGCTGAAGGCTAGTCTCTTATTGCTATCATAGGTGGTTGGCTTTGAGGTGGTAAGTAAACCATAAATGGGTTGGTGCAAACCCTAAATGTACCTTTCTATCTTCTTATATTCCACAGTGACCCTTCTTGGATATAAAGTGGCAAGCTCTTTGCAATGTTTTGTATAAGCAGCAATGACAACTTCCTTCATCATCAAATTCCACAACTCCTATTCTAGATTCTGCATTTTTTTTTCGTGGGGCAGTATTCTTCAATCATAAGCTACTCCAACTCGTTCTAGACCATGACATTCACTACATTAATGCCCATGGTTTTCGTATAACTAGACAACCAACTTAGGGTGCGTCTGCTAGGTTATAATTGGGAAACTTCACCTTGCAGTCTTCCACACATAATCTTATCTCAAAGACAGACTCCATCTTCTCTATCCATCGAGTCAAACCAACTACACCTTTGTTTCCATGGAAGTACTTTGGTTTATAGTTCATAAAATCTTTATATTAACAAACCCTGGTTGGGCCGCGGTTATCTCCATGCGAACTCTCACCTCTATTACCTCCTGAACCTATGTTCATATTGGTTTCTAGATTTGTAATTGCATCAGCGATGCGCTGAGCCACTAAAGCCTCAATCGCAGTCGACTTCATTGATTCGGGAATGGATTATGGTTATCCTTGGTTTCTCCTTGTATGAGGCATGACTCTATATTTGTGGTATAAGTTAGTTGCTATGATATGTTTTGAGGTTTTCTTTGAAAATTTAGTTAAGAGAGTTAACTATATCATGAAAACAAATCAAACAAGGAACACAATATACAATAGGATCATATATAGATTTCCATTAGTTTTCACATAAGGATATCCCAAAAGTGTAAAATGATGTGGTGTGAATAAGAAAAGTATATAATTTACTTGCAAAATACATACCAGTATCCTATTATCTGCTATACTACTTTTCCCTCCTTTAAACCCAAATATATAGTTCCCATCTTTCCTAAATGGAACTATCTACCACATACCAAAATAAACCACTATCCAAGCCATTAATTGTCCCAAATGGTGTTGTAGGCAACTGATCATCACCTCCATAGTAATCACAATGATCTCT